>NC_135904.1:9715254-10315254 GCF_964194155.1 Cetorhinus maximus
CACTCACTCACTCCCCCACCCACATTCACTCCCCCACCCACATTCACTCACTCACTCCCCCACCCACATTCACTCACTCACTCCCCCACCCACATTCACTCACTCACACTCCCCCACCCACATTCACTCACTCACTCACCCACCCACATTCACTCACTCACCCACCCACATTCACTCACTCACTCACCCACCCACCTACATTCACTCACTCACTCACCCACCCACATTCACTCACTCACTCACCCACCCACCCACATTCACTCACTCACTCACTCCCCCACCCACATTCACTCACTCCCCCACCCACATTCACTCACTCCCCCACCCACATTCACTCACTCCCCCACCCACATTCACTCACTCCCCCACCCACATTCACTCACTCCCCCACCCACATTCACTCACTCCCCCACCCACATTCACTCACTCCCCCACCCACATTCACTCACTCCCCCACCCACATTCACTCACTCCCCCACCCACATTCACTCACTCCCCCACCCACATTCACTCACTCCCCCACCCACATTCACTCACTCCCCCACCCACATTCACTCACACACTCACCCACCCACATTCACTCACACACTCCCCCACCCACATTCACTCACTCACTCCCCCACCCACATTCACTCACTCACTCCCGCACCCACATTCACTCTCACTCCCGCACCCACATTCACTCACTCACTCCCCCACCCACATTCACTCACACACCCACCCACCCACATTCACTCACTCACTCCCCCACCCACATTCACTCACTCACTCCCGCACCCACATTCACTCTCACTCCCGCACCCACATTCACTCACTCACTCCCCCACCCACATTCACTCACTCACTCCCCCACCCACATTCACTCACTCACTCCCCCACCCACATTCACTCACACACCCACCCACCCACATTCACTCACTCACTCCCCAACCACATTCGCACATGCGCACGCACACAATGGCCAGAAATTTACGTCCGGCATGCACCTGACATGAACGGAAGTGAAATAGCGCGACATGGAGCTGGGCGAGCGTCCCGACGTTATCCTGCATGCTTGCAAGCGTCAGGTCGGCAGGTGCGTGGTGTCAGAGCCATACCCGCCAACAATTAAAGGGCCACTTAAGGCCATTAAAAAGGCAACTAATCCAGGTTGTACGTTGCCCATGCGATTTCATGTTCGTCGCAAGGGCAAAGCGAGCAGCTCATTTTTAACAAAACCTCATCCAAGGGCGGGATGAAAAGGGTTTGCAGCATTGCCATTTTGAATAGTGAGGAGTTTAGGAGATAGAGACAGTTTGCTGCTGGTTGCTTATTCAAACTTGACAGCTTCACCCTTAGCATCTTGTTACACCCACCCACCCCCCAATCCCACCGCTGGCATTGGAGACAGCCTGCTGACTGCACTGTCTTGTTGGCCTTGATGACCTTGGTGGGTGTCGCCTGGCCAGTGGAGCCTGTGCTGGCCCCACCATGGAGGGAGTGGCCAGTGCCACTGCTAGTATCTCCCCAGTCGCCGCAGCCTCATCAGATGCCACAGTCACGGGCAGAAGGGGGGAGGAGTTGCTGCCATCATCCAGAGTGACCTGAAAGGAGCCTGCAGGGACAACAAGCAGCTTAAGCGTCAAAGTGAGGTTGCTCTGGACCTCCCTGCTCACCATTGATGGATGGGCAACTAGCTGGGATACTGGGTGCCTCATCCATCATCCACGTGGACACTGATCACCTGAGCTCAGTGCCTGTGTGAGGGCTTACAGGTCCGAGCGCAACCCCAGGAACCCCTGATTCCGTCCCTGGAGTTGCCTCTCCATGAGAGTCGCCACTCTCTCAATAGTGGAAGCAGTGCACTCGGCCATGAGGGTCAACACAGTGCTCAAACTCTGCATGGACTCCTCCATCACGGAGACCATGGCACGCATACCCTCGTGGTTCTCGGCCAGATCTTCCCGCACATCCTGTTGGACATCCAGCATCTGCCGCCTAATGGACAACTCCAGAGGCTCATCATCTGCCTTTGGTTCAGCATGATACTGGTCTCCAGCAGTCCTCCGACTGCCGGAGCCCTGGGCACTCTCTGCCTCTGCCTGCTCCTCAAGCGAGTGTGAAGTGCCCTCACTGCTGTGCACTGACATTCTAGCTGACGATTTGATGCCCGAGTGCTGGTGGCTGGTTGAGAGAGGAGGTGTGACGCAGGTGCATCTAATGCCCGGCGGTCCCCTGGCATCCAGGGTGGCTCTTCGGGGCCCTGTGTTCGAGTGCGTGCTAGCAGATCTAAGGGAGAGCAACATGTCATTATTTTAAGTCATCACACTGTCACTGTGCATGCCAGGCGCCCTGGTGAGACAATGGAGATCTGCATCATGGTGCCGTCATCTTTCAATGATCAATGTGGGCTCCAGGTTTGACGCTCCCATTAATGAAGAGAGAAGAAGGTTTGCACAATCTGACACTCTCACCTCTGTGCACTGCACTCTTACTTTCGTCAGAGACCCCCTGCCTCTCCATGGCCGGCTGACCGAGGTGGGTGGCTGCTCTCCAGCTCCAAAGGATCCATTTCGTACCTCGTCAAGATTAAGAGGTTTAGGGGGCCTCCGCCTGTCTTTGATCTCTCCATGGTGTTATAGCTCCTCTTCTCCTGAAAGGACAGAGGAGCATTGATTAGCCCACTCTCTACCTGCATCGCCATTGCAGCCTGGCCTCCACCTGAGGAACACCTTGCAGGGCACATCAGAGCCATGGCCCTCAACCCACAAGGCACTCAGTCCATGCAGTCAGGGCTCACCCCCTTGGCCAGCTCCGGCATCACTGACAGGTGGCACTCAGATTCTAACACCCTGAGCTCCATGGCGGGGATGGCCAGACCTTAACACTTCTCCACACTGATCCATGCCAACTTGGTACTCACCCCTGCCGAGCGCAGGTTGTTGAACCTTTTGCGGCACTGCACCCACGTGTGCCGTGAAACATTGTGGCCGCTGACCTTGACTGCCACCTCCTCCCAGGCTTTTTTGGTCTGGCACAGTGGCCTCCTCCTGCCATCCCTGGATACCAGAGTATCCCGCCTGACACCGACCTCATTCACGAAGATCACGAGGCACTCATCCGAGAAACGGGGGGGGGGGGGGGGGGGGGGGGGGGGCCGAGGGCCCCACCTGTTTGGCCCTCCCGCCTGGTGTTTCCTGCCGCTGGTGAGGCCATTGATCCATTCTCCAGGCCAACCCTAAGGATTCTTCTCTGGCAGCCTTCACAGAGCTGCCTTTGCCGGTTTTACAGCGCCCGCCAGGTCACCGTTAGCCCCGGCCCCCGACAGGCCCATGCCCGGCTCCTCCCGACCATTCAGAAGCCGTGTTTCACACTGGGTGGACCTTAATTGGCCACCCAGCCTGAAATCATGTTTGTGACCCGACTACGGCAGGGAGCGGGAGCGGATTCCACATCTGCTCTCACTCCTGCGGACTTGGGACGCACACCAAACGTGAAATTCAGGCCGATCTGTTTTGCGTACTCAACCTTCCTCTCCTGCAGGTACTTTGGCAGCTCTTCCACACTGCTCCAGAATAGCCATTCTTTACATGACCGGCAAGCGTCAGCGGGCTCCCTCAATCCAGTCTACATGCAAACACATCCCAGCCACAGCTACAATACGGTGACCGGGAGCTGGAACCAACTGTGAAATCTTTTCAACCTCTCCCCACTCCAAAACCAGCTGTAGCAGGATGTGAACGTTGCTGGCAAGGTCAGCACTTACTGCCCATCCCTCGTTGCCATGGAGAAGTTGGTGGTGAGCCATCGTCTTGAACTACTGCAGTCCATGCGACATGGGTAAACTCAGGGCTCCCCCTCTCCTCCCCCCCCCCCTCCCCCTTGTAGTGATTTGATACAGCTGAGTGACTTATTTGGCCATTTAAGAGGGCAGTTAAAAGTTAACCACATTGCTTTGTGTCTGGAACCATGTGCAGGCTACACCCAGGAAGGACGGCAGATTTCCTCCCACTCCGAATTTCATTAGTGAACCAGATAAGTTTTTAAAACAGTTTGGTGATCATTATTGTTAAGGATACTAGCATTTTATGTCGGATGCTAAATTTACTTAATTAATGAATTTAATTGCCCCTCTGGATTACTCTGGAGCATCAGTTTCGGCCTCTGGATTACTGACTAGTCCAGCAACGTTACCACAATGCTACTGTCTCTCCAGCACTTCCGTTGGGACCATCTTCCCCAATGCAGACCAAAGATTGACTCCATGCCCTTCTGAGCTCTAAGTGTGTTTGCCAGTTGGGCATTATTCAGGGTAAGTCTGTGTGACTTCTCCCCGAACAGACAGACATTGGGAAGAACAGCTGCCACTCGTCAGCTCCACAGCCAAGGACCCAGGGGTTCGTGCGACAGCTGAGGGAGAAAGGCAGCAGGGCCAAGGAAGTCCAAGTAGGAAACAGAATTTAATAGAAAAGAGCGGGGAATTGTTTCAAACGGCACAGTGCCAATGTTTTGACAGCTGGTTAACTAGGGTTCCACTTTATTGCAAGTGTAAATTACAACCAGAAATATAGTAAATGTTCAACATGACACATAATTATAGGGAGCGACAGTTGATTGGGAGTGAGTTACAAGGTCTCAAGAGAACGCTAAAGCTGTAAGATGGCATTTCTGGTAGTTCATGAATTTGATCAGAACATTTAAGACTCCCAATCCTTGGGAGTCTCCCTTTCCAACACCATTCCCTCCCCACAAAACCTAGCGGATAGGCGTGAGTTGGAGAGAGTGTGGGAATGGCACCTCAAATTGGTTTTACCACTTGCTACTGATAAAAGGTTCACTAAAAACCTGAACAATTAGCATCTCTGCCCAATAAGACAAAGCAGGGAAGCTGAACTTTCCATGTTTGGCCGACCTCTGAAATGTCTTGAGAGCTGGCTCCAAAATCAGGCATCCATTTCCAACTTTCAGCTGGTGACTACCCCATTTCGCTCCACACTGTCCACTCATTCTGATCAATTTCATTAACAGAAATGCCATCTTGCAGCTTTGGCATTCTCTTGAGACGCTGCAACTCACTCCTGATCAACTGACGCACAGTTGCAACATTATTACTCGCTGCTGCCAGGAACTGGTCATCAGGGCCATTGGTTCTGCTCCAGAACCCCCAGCAAACCTCAAGAGTTCTCTTTGGCCATGACATCTGCTCTTGGGGAGATTTGCACGAGAGAAAAAAATGCACTGCTTGTTATGTTACTGTCATACCAGGCCAACTGCATTCCTGCTCTGAGCAGGGTTTGCTCAGGTCATTCCATTTGTCCCACTACCCCTTGGGCTGTGGCAAGGGAACAAAATCTGCCCCCAACCTACAGTCTCTCTCCAGTAAAGCTGAAGGTCAGAGTTCAACAATACACCTTCTATGCTTATCCAGCCAGTTGGTTCAACATACGAGCAATAATGGACAGGTAAAAATGCAGTAGTCCATCCAGCCTGCCCCCACACAGTTTACCATGCCTCTGTATCACATTTCTCATCCCACCTGAAACCAGGCAATTTCCTCATGGAGGCAAAAACATAAGAACATAAGAAATAGGAACAGGAGTAGACCATTCGGCCCCTCGAGCCTGCTCTGCCATTCAATAAGATCATGGCTGATCTTCTGGTGTTTCGGTTTCCACATTCTCATCTAAACCCAATACCCCTCGATTCCCTTGCCTAACAAGAATCCATCCATCTCTGCCTTAAAAATATTCAATGACCCCGCCTCCCCTTCCTTCTGAGGCAGAGAATTCCAAGTCGCACAACCCTTTGAGATAAAAAGTTTCTCCTCATCTCTGTCCTAAAAGGACGACCCCTAATTTTAAAACAGTGCCCCCTAGTTCTGGACTCACCCACAGTTCACCTTGTCAAAGCCGTTCAGGATCTTGTATACTTCAATCAAAGCCCAGATTAAAAACCCAGTTTTCTTTATAAACAGTCAGTCAGTCATTCACGAAATAATAGCGTCACTGGCAAGCCAGTATTTATTGCCCCGCCCTAATTCAGACGTTTGCGGAGCACCACCACTTTGAAACACTGCAGTCCGAGTGCTGTCGGTACACTCATAGTGCTGTCAGGTAGGGAGTTCCAGGATTTTGACCCAGCAACAACGAAGGTACAGTCAGTCTCACTGGGGTATGATCCTATTCTATTAGCCCTTCTCCAAGTGCGACCTGAAGATGATGAGTTCCAAAGAAGAGTCATATTGGACTCAAAATGTTAACTCTGTTTCTCTCTCCACAGACGCTGCCAGTCCTGCTGAGGTTTTCCAGCACTTTCTGTTTTTGTTACTGAAGATGATGAGTGTTTCCATGCCAGTCTGTCAAGGAGGGCGTGATAAAAGAGCTGGATCCTATCCTACCAAAAATCCACAAACATGCACTTTCTGGCCTGGATTATTGCACAGAGATTAGGGGTGGAGCTTTACACTGGTGGGATTTTACGGTCCCAAAGTCAATGGAGTTTTGAACAGCTCGCTGCGTTTCACGGCTCCGCCCCCACCACAATGGGGTCTTAAAAGTCCGCCCCGGGAGTGGGAAACAAGGTTGATTTTCCCCTTCTTTAAGCCGGGGATGCCAAGTCCATAGGTAGCGATTAACTCAACACAGTGTAACGATCAAGCCTGGGTTCATCTTAATCTGTAAAACGCTCGGGTCAGCAACTCAATCATCTGGGGAACCCACAAACTATATATTTGTTCTTTGTGGACATTGTTGAGTTTAAAGTATAAATTTCTGCATGTCAACACGCATTATACTTTTAACTCAAGTGCTAATTAGACAGACCTAGCACACGTACATTGCTAGAAGCAAAAGTTCCCAGACTTCAAGCCCTGCCCAGCAGCAGTTGGCAAAATACAGAGCTGCCCTGAAGCCTCTCTGCTCAGCCACTGCTGTTCAACATCAAACAACAGCCTCTTGTTCACTGTGGGGCAGTATACTGCAGCCGCATTCAGCCATGACAGGCAAACAAAGCTTAAACCGTGGGCCAGCTGCCAATGTAAACTCTGTGACCTGGAGGTGAACTTCCAACCTCACTTCATTTTCTGATCACTTGAGAAACGACAGCTCCGAAGTATGCGCTGTCAACTCCCCAGTCTGGCCAACGAAACGTGGCTGCAAATTCATGCTTAGGCCCCAGCTTCAATCTCTGCTAAACTGGGTGCTATCCGGCTAGGCAGTGTTTGGATAGTACAGTTAAAAAGGCAGAAGAGCAAAGACTTGCATTTCTATAGCGCCTATCAAAACTTCCAGGGGGTCCCCAAACAGCTTTACAGACAAAGGGGGACTTTTTGAAGTGTAATGTGGGAAACACAGCATCAAATCTGTGCACAGCAAGCTCCTACAAACAGCTCTGGCCTAACTAGAGCTGTTGACGGAGGGATAAATGTTGAAAGTGAACTCCCCTGCTCTTCTTCAAATAGCACTGTCGAATCTTTTAGCTATGCCTGAGAGGGTAGGGAGAGCCTCATTTAACGTCTCATCCAAAAAGATACACCTCCAACAGTGCAGCACTCCCTCAGTACTGCAACAGAGAACAAAAATCAAGGTGATGCTTCCAGCTTTTGAGGTGGAAGTTAAACCTGCAATATTCCATCTCAGAGGCAAGAGAGCTACCGACGAGTCTTAGCTTGGAACCAGGCAGCTGAAGGTAAGGCCACCAATGGTGGAGCAAAGAAAATGGAGGATGTGCAAGAAGCCAGGATTGGAGAGGCACAGGGATCGCCAAGAGGTGTAGGATTGACAGAGGTTACAGAAAAAGGGAGGAGGCAAGGCCATGGACTGAAAGATGAGAATTTTAAATATCAGGTGTTGCCAGGCTGGGAGCCAGTGTAGGTCAGCAAGGGTAAGGGTGGTGGGTGAATGGGACTTGGTGTCAGTTAGGATACGGGCAGCAAAGTTTTGGCTTCAAAAGCGGAAGGAATAAACTCAATGAGGAAGCGTGTTAGTAAACACAAGCACAGTGAAGAAGAATAGAAACACAATGCCTTTGAGAACACACAATGTACAGGTACAGTATTTCAAAACTGGCAACCCTGGGACTGAGCCCATGCTGGATTTCAGGTCTTTCTGGTTTTTGGGTCAGCTAGTTCGGGCTGGGTCAAGGGTCACTCAGGCCACTTGGAGTGCAGGAAAAGACAGGCACGCGAAGCCGCTATCTAGTAGAAGTACCACCACGCCAACGCAGCACCTAGCTGAACAAGCCACTAAGTTACTTTACTCATCGAATGATAATTAAAATGCATGCAGGGCAGCCTAAAAGCGTCTGGTTTTCAGACATCGCCGGTTTTCCAATAGCTGGATTTGAGACACCATACCTTTACTTGGCACTGCGGTGTTTTGTTAAAGGCACTCTAATTTTGGATGCATTTACACTACGGCGTAAATATAGTGAGGCTGCATTCCTTCAAGCCAACCTCTTTGGCCAAGCTGTGGAGAAAACCAGTGCAACTTTGAAGAACCAAGTGCTTGTTTCTGTGCTATGATCCAGTGTCTGCCTCAGTCAAAGAGTAGGAAGGTTAGATCTCATCGTTCACACCCAAACTTGGCCTGCCAGAGAGCTTATAGCACAAAACAGACCATTTAGCCCAAGCGATCTGCACTAGCATTTCACCTGAGCCCTCTTATGCTCATCTCACCCCATCACCATATCCTCCTATTCTTTTCTCCCTCATGTGTTTATCCTGCTTCCCCTAAAATGCATCTGTGGTATTTATCTCAACTAAATGTTAAGTGTGCCACATTCTCACCACTCTCTGGGTAAAGCAGCTTCTCCTGAATTCCAGATTGAATTTGTCACTATCATTTTTATTTTGGACCTCCCCACAAGTACAAACATTTTCTCCACTTCTACCCTATCAAACCAGGAAAAACTTAACCCTTCAATCAATGCATTTTGGATTGAGGAGCCTTGAGGCCTTTCAGCTACAGGAGCACTTACCCAAGTTACTGTGGGTGGGCGACAAGGGATTTGGAGACAAATCAGCTGTAGAACCTAAGAAGAGACAGAGCAGCAATAAGGATCAAGGCTGGGAAGCAATTCATTTAGAAAGGTGTTCTACAATAGTGATGGCCTTATACTAATATTTTATATCTTTGCATATTTAGCTATGAAATTAATATCAATGTCAACAGAAATATAATTTAAATTGCACAGTATTCAAATATAATATCCAAATAGTTTTTTTTTTAATTTTAAAAGGAATTGACTAACCTTATTGTTTGTGTCTGCTACCTTAGTCACTACCTCACACCTCCCACTATCACTTTCCCTAAAAGTGTTAGGTAATCACTAGTTCTTGATATATCTCACCCTGACTCCCACTTTCTTCAGTCTTAACGATCACCTACACCCATGGCTTGTCATTTAGCTTTCGCAATAAAGAAACTAGTTCAAATGCTACCAGCTGAGATGAGGGTTGAACCTTCTCATTTAGAAAAAGTTATTTTTTAAAAATTCTTTCACAGGACTTGGGCAAGACTGACAAAGTCAGCATTTGTTGCCTCTCTCTAATCACCTTTGAACTGACTTGAAATGACTTGTTATGCCATGTCAGAGTGCAGTTAAGAGTCAACCACATTGCTGCAGGTCTCGAGTCACACAAAGGTCAGACCGGGTAAAGACAGCAGAGTTCCTTCCCTAAAAGGGCATTAGTGACGCAGATAGGTTTTTACAACAATCAATGGTAGTTTCATGGGCACCGTTACTGAGGTTAGCTTCCAGATTTAAAAAAAAATAATTAATTGAATTTAAATTTCACCAGCTGGGGTGTTAAAAGATTATGTTTTTTTTAAAAAAAATCTTTGAACACTTTTATTCATTATAAAAACATTGGAAATTTACTGCTAGTCAAAAATCATCCAATTGAGTGTTTCTTTTCTGATTGGTATGGTGTGGAAGGTGGTGAGGGTGGATGTGTTGGGTGACCAATAGTGGATGTGGGTGGGGCAGGAGATCATGTGCTAAAGCCTCCAGGAATATGGCCAGTCAGGTTTGGTAACCCCATTCCAGAGAAAGCTAGGAGTAAATAATGCCAGGGGGAGGATTACACTGGGGCATTTGGACACTGGACATAAGTACAGTCAGATGTAAAATAAAAGTTCCCTCAACTCTGCCACTGCAAAGTGCCTTATGCCTTAGGCAAAAATCTACCTTCCGAGGCAGAAGCACAGTGTATTAAATCACCAGTTCCCACTTTCTCTAATTCTAACAGCATATGAACTATGGCTACAAAGACACCAGTTAGAATACTTCTGTACTTAACTTGAGTTGGTCAGTTTCACACCAACTGCTCTCTCCTTACATGGGTCTTTGAGATTTGACACATGACTCCCTCGCCACATATTACCTGTGTCCATGCTATGGTTCATCTGATGGTCACTGGTTTCTCCATCCTCACTGATGTAACCTGGCGGTGGTGTCTCTAACCAAGAAGAAGGAAGAAACATCATTTTTAAATGTATCAATGCAACACTCAGATACATATTTTGAAGATCAAAGTTAGGCTAAGTTTTGTTTCAATTTGAGTTTCATTTACAGATTCTATTTCAATGATGGAGGGCACAGATATCTTACTGGGGTCCAGTTCTTTTCCCAAACTGGTCTGTCTTTCCTCTGGAGATTTGGCACTTTGGCCATTGGTTATCCAATGGTTTTTGCCCTTTAGCAGAAGGTGTAGTTTCATCACACTGCACATAACAAACACAAAGTTCGACATGACCCTATTATATTTAGATATGTGACATCCTGAAACTGTTACTTAACATTGTCAGCCATGGTTTACAGATGATGCACTTAACAGATTGGGTTTAAAATTCCACATTTATGTTTGTTTAAATTATTCGCATCCAGACTTAAATAAAATCTGTCTTGTGCATCATGAATAAATCAACTTTTAACTCAATGCGTTAGTTTGAAGCAAGGTATATTGTGGTAAAGGACTTCTCAGCCCTGGGCATCCACTGGATCTGGGTCTCTATCTTCCATCTTAGAAACAGTCTCAAATGTCTTATGCAAGCTGGAAATATATTCAAACAGCCTTGGGCAGGGTACGCTGCTGTGCACATAAACTAGTGAGGTCTTCTACCACCCACCTGCTTTTTGTACAGTAACTGCCAACCAACCACATGCTAATGGTTATACCCACATGCTATTTTCTGTTGTTGAGCTGAACCCTGGTTTAACAAAAAGGATGCAAATGCTGAGAATTTGAGGCAAAAACAAAAATCTGGAAATACCTCCAACTGAGAGATAAACAGAGAAATGTTTGTGGGTTGGGGTCCTTCATAAGGACAAATCTGATACACACCTCACTCGAGGATGTTCATTTAGCTTTTTGAGGTGGAGGGACAATGGACGAGATAAAAATCTGAAACTTAAAAAAAAAAGAAACAGGACGTAAGATGTACCACAGTCACTCCTCAGTGATGTAATGTGGATATCTGGCATGTTGTTAACAAGTGGGGGAAGGGCATATGTAAATTGGATGGAAACTCTTTCGAGTTACCAACAGTCACAGATTGCAACTTCTTTCCAGTACAATCACAGTTCTTGGTTTTTCGGGAGTGGGACATGAACCCACAACCCTCTGATTCAAAGGCGAGGGTGCTATGAACTGAGCCACAGCTGATGCTGCTGCTTTGATCTCTTATTAAATAGAATTAGTCTTTAATTGTTTACACTATACAGGTGATGGTTTTGTACCCAGTGTGTACAGTTCACCTTGCACAATAAAGCAGTTAAATTGGCCACTTGCAGCCCCTTTGCCCCGCCATAGACACTGACTCTTGGTAGGCTTCAGGTCCATGGAGAATCGTCACTCTCCAGCCATTTCTCATGGATGAACCCCGGCAGTCACTGTCTTGGTGTTACAGGACTGTGATCAGGAACAACAAACCCTGACTATTTCTACTCTCTCCTTTCCATACCAACATCTCTGAACCCAACTGCAGAATTTTAACAGTTGCTTGAGCAGAGGCTAGACAACTGAGCACAGGCCAGGAACCAAACCGGGGATCTCGGGCACCGTGATTACTTATACAGCAGCGGCCTGGAATCATTTAATGTCCAAACAGTCTGAATTCACACATAGACATCAATTTGCAAACGCAACTCTCATTACAGTCAGCAATGGTCGGTGATTTAAAAAAACAAGGCAGCATATTGCAGCAAAAGAATCATTCACAATATCAGAAAATGTGGAGATGAAAATTATCATGTGATACAGCATCCTTTCTTCTGGATTTTCAGGCTTATATCAGGAGCTGAGATAATGGCGTGTAATCATTATCAGCAATCACCCTCTTCCCTTGCAGCAGTCGTACCTCATAATTACAACACAACACCCAGCTTTGGAAAGAAGAAGTGTGTCTGACATGTTGCACCTCCTTTACCACCAGTTCAAAAGACTCACCAAAAACTATAGTGCCCCACAACAACTATGTTCCTTTACCAATCTGTGATGGCGAGAGGTGGAAATCTGCTAAAGACATTTACAATCTGTATTCCACATTAACTATCTCATGCAAGTGTGCAGGAGCTTCATCTTCCGACTAGGCACTTTACAGCCTTCCAGACTGAACATTGAATTCAACAACTTTAGATCTTGAACTCCCTCCTCCATCCCCACCCCCTTTCCGTTTCTTCCCCTTCCCTTTTGTTTTTTCCAATAATTTATATAGATTTTTCTTTTCCCACCTATTTCCATTATTTTTAAATCTATACCTGTAATGCCCTGTTAGTCTTATTTCACCCCACCCCCACTAGAGCTGTACCTTGAGTGTCCTGCCATCCATTCTTAATTAGCACATTCTCTTAGATAATATCACCACCTTTAACACGTCTTTGTTCCTTTGTGTGACATCTTTTGATTATCTGCTCCTATCACTGCTTGCTTGTCCCTACTACCACCCTCCACCTCCCCCCGCAACTTCTCTCCCCCCACCCCACCCCCCACCTTAAACCAGCTTATATTTCACCCCTCTCCTAACTTTACTCAGTTCTGCTGAAGGGTCATGAGGACTCGAAACGTCAACTCTTTTCTTCTCTGCCGATGCTGCCAGACCTGCTGAGTTTTTCCAGGTAATTCTGTTTTTGTATGCAGAAGCTACTTTTGACACTGATGTGTTACAGTCTGATAGCATGCTATGGTGAAGTTCTTTCAAATTCTGCTCCAAGATAAAACGAGTTACTTTCCACTGTATTACATTTTGTCTGCCGATGGAATAATTTGCATTTCTAACATCGCAAATAACAGGAAATGTAATTTACCAGAATGTTCCGTTAAGCACCATTTAATACCTGGTATATAGTTGCTCTGTGGTTCGATGCCTGCTGGGAAGTTTGTGTTCTCTGGGATGGAATGTGTATAGTCATCCAGGAGTGGGAATTCAGAGGGCACCTCTGTGTGTCTTGGCACAAGAACAGGAGGTAAAACTGTAAAGAAAAACACACAAAGAATAGAAAGGACTTGGTTTCCTTTATATGTGAGGCCAATGCCAGAACTTCCCTATTTAAAGTTGTGCCCTTTCCAAGCCCTAATTGGGTCTTCCTGTACCAAATGGGTGTCAGTTTGGCAAGTTCTCACCTCTTTGAGTCATAACATTTTGGTTTAAGGCCCCATTCCAAAACCTGAGTAATGATAATTACACCGGTGCAGTGCTGAGGGAGTGCTGCATTGATCCACTGAACAAGGAGGTTAAACAGAGGCTGTCTCTTCAGGTGAATGTTTAGGATTGCATAGCACATTTGAAAGAGCAAGAAGCCCTCTTAGGTGTCTTGACCAACTTGCTTCCCTCAAAACAAATTAAATGGCATTCATGAGTACATTCAAGACAGGGATCGATAATTTTTTGGGCACTAATGGAATTAGGCGATATGGGGGTTGTGCAAGAAGATAGAATTGAGCTAGGAGAATGGAGCAGCAGAATCAAAGAGCCAGATGGCCTTTTCCTGCTATTTCTTATGCACTTCTGTTCATTGCATTGTTTGTGGGACTTTGCTGTGCACACCCTGGCTAACACGTTTTCCAACAGTAACTGTACTTGAAAATAAATAATTGGGGTCTCTTGAGACATGATAAGGTGATTTACAAATTCCTTCTTTCTTTCCTGCTCCATTCTTCAACCTCATGCAAAGGTAGCTGGCGTCAGCCACCTCCACACATCAGTACGCCTATGAATGCAGCCATGCTGTCTGATCTTCAACTGACTGTCCAAACTCCCCTCCCTACGTTCATCTGCGATGGCAAATAACGTTGATACATTTAAGGGAAAGCTAGATATGTATAAAGAGGGGCAAAGGGATAGAAGGATATTCTGATGGGTGAATTAGGGTTTGGAGGAGACCCATACGGAACATAAACACCAACATGGACCTGTTGGGTTGAGCAGTCTGAATCTGTGCTGTACACTCACCTGGTGTCTCCACTCTTTGGTAATGGTAAGGATTCACGCAGACCTCATCTTTTTTCATGTGAAAGGCAAATTCACACATTTCCATGGCTCGAAGCTCATGGTGACTGTGAAGATCTGGCCAACGCCATAGGCGACAGTAGATGACGTGGGGCAGACCTTTCCGATGGGAAACTTGGAGTCTTCCATCAAGAGACCTAAGAAGAAAGCATTACAAGTCAGTCAGAACTCAAGTTCAATAGCAGGATACTCGCTCTCAGCACTGTGGGTGTACCTAGACCAGATGGACTGCAGCAGTTCAAGAAGATAGCTCATCACCACCTTCTCAAAGGCAATTAGGAGTGAGCAACAAATGCTGGCCTAGCCAGCAATACTCTCATCCCATAAAAGAATAAAAAACACGTCAATTTTATTATCCACATGAATAATCTCTAGATAACAATAATGATGGGATTTGCCCAAGAATGAGTCAGAAAAATGCAAGTCAATTAATGTTGATTTAAACAGACATAATGTAAATTACAAAGTACTTTGGAATGCTACAAGCATGCATCATTTCTTTCTGTCTCACTTTTTGTTTGGGAGTTGTGTGCTCATCAAGGCAAAGGAACTTTGTTCCTGGGAAAGGAACACCTTTCCATTTAGGGCGATGTCTGAACTAAAGTCAGGCACAACAAGGGTTAGATGGAGAGTGACGCTTTCTCCACAATACCCCAATGTGCTTCGGTTCAACATCAGAAGGGTCATCAAAAGGGAGTTATCCCCATTCCCTACCCCAACCATCTTGTGGCCTCTGAGTGAGATTATCACTTGAGGTCCATTTATTGTTGTTAAGCAAGCAGCAAACACAAATACAGTTTCAGCTGGGGCCAGTTTTATGCTGTGGACTCAAACCCATTAGGACTGTCCAAATTTCCTTCAAGTAGAACATTTACAGATGATAAGCAATTTATATTACAGTTCAAAAGGTAAAATTCCTATATCCATATGCTCCATACAAGCCTCCTTCAAACCTTAATTCGCCTAACCCTATTAGAATATCCTTCGATTCCTTTCTCCCTCTTATATTTATCTAGCTGTCCCTTAAATGTATCAATGCTATTTGCCCGCCTCAGCAACTTTCCGTGGTCACAAATTCCACATTCTAACTGCTGCCTGAGTAATGAAGTTTCTCCTGAATTCCCTACTGGATTTATTAGTGACCATCTGATACTCATCACCTCTAGTTTTAGTCTCCCCATTAGTGGAAATATCTTCTTTACGTCAACCCTATTGAACCCTTTCCTAACTTTAAATGCCACCTTTCAAACACTGCTCATCAAGAGAAAACAGCTTGAGTTTGTTCAGTCTTTCCTGATGGTTATGAACTAACCTCACTTTAAAAAGAGAAATACCCAGCCCAAGGATTTTTTTTAAACTGAAAGGAAATTGATAAGATGAATATATTCTTATTTATAGTTGCAAACTGCCTTTGTAAACTTGTCACACTTGTTATGCCTTCCTGCCATCACTGGTGGGATGGTGTAATTACAGTGTGACATGTTTACAATGTAACTTGTTTACATATGTAATTTTCATTCTAAAGCTAAATGTAATCATGGAAAAATTTGGCAGGGAAGTTTATAAGTAAGATTATTAAATGGAAGCATGCAGGAAAGTGGAATTAAACAAAGTGTCTCATGGGGAAATACAATGGCACAGTGTCAATGGGCTGAATGGTCTGATTTTGCACTAACATCCTATGATTCTACTGCCAATACCGATCATCCAATGCATCGTATCAGTCTCAAGTCACTTCTAAATGCAGCAAAATGCAAATCCACAGGTCCCCCTTCCCCCGGCTCCACATTTATAATGTAAACAAGCCCAGAGTTCCAGGAACCAAGAACATAAGCCCAGGAGCACGTGGGTCTACAATTCTGCCACTGGGATAAGGCCAGTGGTTTCTATAACATCAGCATGGCTGTGAATGAAACGAATGCAGACAGTGGCCCTGTGTTCAGAACGGAATCCAGCAGCCCAACTGAGTCTGGCTTGCCAACCCGAGTGCAAAGATTCAAGGGCAGGACAGGGACAAGTAGTCCCTCTCCGCACAATAGGATATGAAGTTCAACATCTTCAGCATACACATTCCTCATGCAGAGCGTGTCAACAACTCGCACTCATATTATTGTGCCCTTCTCTATATCAAAGCCGTCAGCAGTGGTAAATGCCAAGATTGAGTTCCATGATTGAAAAGAAGCAAAACTGATCACAAACCCATAGAAGAAAGCACTGTTTTTTTCTTTAAAATATTAATCCCTCAAAAAAGTGGCATTGTTGAACTAAAGTAATTACAATTCAGTACAAAGCGGTCAGGGGTAGTAGTAAATCAGAAAGTTGTGGATTCAACCCCCACTCCAGAGACTTGAGCACATAATCCAGGCTGAGACTCTGATGCAGAGCTGAAGGAGTGTTGCACTTTTGAAGGCACTTCTTTTGGAAGAGATATTAAACTGAAGCTCTGTCTGCTCTCTCGAGAGGAAGTAAAGGATCCCATTGCTATTTTGAAGAAAATTATCTGGTTATTTTCACATTGTTGTTTGTAGGAACTTGCTGTGCACAAACTGTCAATGTTTACATACATTATAGCTGTAACTATACTTCGAAAAGTACTCCATTGGCTGTAAAGCACTTTGGGTCATCCTGGGATGATGAAAGGCACTATATAGACACAAGTCTTTCTTTCAAACTGAATCAGGAGTTCACGGCGTCAGTGAGGGAAAAGTAATTTCACTCTTGCCACACACCGAGTGTCCAAGGTCGATTGAGCTGTACTGAGTTGCTGAATGACAGGGGAAGAATTAGCGTGACAGTCCTTCACTTGGCTAAGTTAAGTTGTATTTACAGAATAGTGGAAAGCAGCGAGTCGTCATGAAGCCAACACCAGGACTGCCTTTTGGGTCGGGCACTGGGAGGAACCTGACACTCAAGGTTATATCTCTGTCTTCAGGATGCAAGCATTGGGGGAGAAAAAGTATGGAATTGATGGGCCGAACGGCCTCTTTGTGTGCTGCAATGACTCCATGTGACATGCTCAGCAAGCAGGGTTGAAACTTGAAGCATAATTCCTGCCGTGACCACATGGTATTAAATCAGAATACACAAACCAGGATCACAGCCAGGGCTCAATCAGCCTGCTTAGATGAGGCATATGCAATTATTCTGAGTCACAGCAAGTTTTATTCACAGATAAGCCAGTAAACATTTTGCTCCTTGGTAACAACCAAATACATGAATCTGTGCACTTCCTCAGGCATTTGTCTGGTAACGTAAAACTGAGCCAGACCGACAAGGAGGATCCCCAGAGTCGGTCCCTGGTCTGTGTTGAGTTAAGGGAAGGAAATGTTTGACAAATTTGACCGAAATTTTTGAGGAGGTAACCAGGAGTGTTGATGAGGTCCACATGGACTTTAGCAGGGCTTTTGATAAGGTCCCTCGTGGCAGACTGGCCAAGGAAGTAAGAGCCCATGGGATCCAAGGCAAAGTGGGACGTTGGATCCAAAATTGGCTGAGAAGCAGGAAGCAGAGGGTGATGGTAGAGGGATGTTTCTGTGACTGGAAGTTTGTTTCCAGTGGGGTTCTGCAGGGTGTGCTGGGGTCCTTGCTGTCTGTGGTGTACATAAATGATTTGAACTGAAATGTATGATCAAGAAGTTCGCGGATGACACAAAAATTGGTAGGGTGGTAAATAGTGAGGAGGATAGCTGTAAACTGCAGGAGGATATCAATCGACTGGTCAGGTGGGCAGAGCAGTGGCAAATGGAATTCATCCCGGAAAAGTGTGAGGTAATGCACTTGGGGAAGACTAACAAGGCAGGAGATTACACCAAGAATGGTAGGACCCTTGAAAGTACTGAAGATCAGAGGGACCTTGGTGTACATATCCACACATCCATGAAGGTAGCAGGCAGGTAGAAAAGATGGTTAGGGAGGCATATGGGATACTTGCCTTTATTAGCCGAGGCATAGAATACAAGAGCAGGGGGGTTTTGCTGGAACTGTATAAAACGTTGGTTAGGCCACAACTGGAGTATTGTGTGCAGTTTTGGTCACCACATTATAGGAAGGATGTGATTGCACTGGAGAGGGTGCAGAGGAGATTTACCAGGATGCTGCCTGGGCTGCAGGGTCTGAGTTATGAGGAAAGATGGGGATAGGCTGGGGTTGTTTTCCTTGGAGCAGAGAGGGGACCTGATAGAGATGTATAAGATTATGAGGGGCATAGATAGGGTGGATAGGAAGGCACTTTTTCCATTAGTAGAGGGGTCAATAACCAGGGGGCATAGATTTAAGGTAACAGGTAGAAGGCTAAGAGGGGATTTGAAGAGAAATTTTTTCACCCAGAGGGTGGTGGGAGTCTGGAACTCACTGCCTGAAAGGGTGATCGAGTCAGAAACTCTCATAACATTTTAGAAGTATTTAGATATTCACTTGCATTGCCATAGCCTCCAGGGCAATGGGCCAAGTGCTGGAAAATGGGATTAGTGTAATCAGATCTTTGTTGACCAGCATGGACACGATAGGCCGAATGGCCTCCTTCTGTGCTGTAAACGTCTATGAGTCTATAACTGATGCCTAACCTGGGAAGAAAACTAGGGCACTGGTCTCAGTAGTGCTAGGTTAATGGCAAGGCCAACTGAACAGGTTACCAGCTCCTGATCAGAATCTGGCACCCTGTCCTGAAAAGGGCCCACGTGTGGACATTTGAGTGAGGACAGAAATAAGGTTGTCCAATGTTGTAGGAACGTGCCGATCAGTTTGTCTCAAGTCAACAATGTTTTTGATCTCTGTGCCCTCTGATGTATTTTATAGATGTATGCTTAAAGAGCCTGACAACATTCACCATCACTCAGACGAGGCACTGGAGAGCTCTCAATGAACCATGCCCCAGAGAGAAACCAATACTTTGACAGGATATGAGCATAACCCTGATAAATAGATTTGCATTTCTGTAGCACCTTTCACAACTTCAGGACATCCCAAAGCACTTTACAGCCAAGGAAGCACTTTTGAAGTGTAGTCACCTTACTGTAGGAAATGCAGCAGAAAATTGGCGCACAGCAAGCTCCCACAAACAGCAATGTGATAAAGGTCAGATGGTCTATCTTAGGTATTAGTCTGGGGATAAATATTAGCTAGGACACTGGGGAGAACTCCCTTGCTCTTGTTTAACAAGTGGCCATAGGATTTTAATGTCCACCTAAGGGGGCAGACAGAGCCTCAGTTTAATGTTGCATCTTAAAGACGGCACCTCCTTCAGTGTAGCACTCCCTCAGCACCACACTGGGAGCGGCAGCCTAGACTTTTACGCTGAAATCTCTGGAATGAGTCTTGAACCCACAAACTTCTGACTTAGAGGCGACTGTTCTACCCACAGATAACACTAGTGCAACGGGCCAAATGGCCTCCCCCTGTGCTGTAACATCTATAATTCTACAAACATAGCACAACTAGCCACCACGTTAACAAGGATATAGCACAGACCAGGCTTCATTCGAGCAAATACAACCAAGAGAGAGTCAGTGCTCACTGACTGACCATGGGGCAAGCTGTTACACATCATGGTAACAGTCAAAGCTCTTTCTGAAATGTTGCCTAATTACAAGGTTCTTCTGAGCACTGGGATTTGCGCCATGTCTGTAAGATGCGGGTCAGAGTTCAAAACATTTTTCAACCGAGTTAAAAAATTTTTTTTAAAGAAACCAGAAACCTAGATGAAAATGTTCTTTTCTTCCCATTTTAAATAAAAACTCAAACTTCAAGCCCAGTTAAGTTGCACTAAAACTCACCCTTGCAATCTAATCTAATTACCTTTCTGCCTCGTTTCCATTTAGCCCTGGTTCACCTATTGTGTTTTTTGTGCCAAGCTCTTTGATTAGATCATTCAAAGAAATTACTTTTCCTTCGCTCTTCCACCCCACCACCCCCACTTCAACATGAAGGCACTGGCTGCGAGTTGGGGTTATGCAGTTTAGCTTTCCATACCTCAGACAGACACCCTGCAAGCCTGGACAGTGAGCGACAACATACCATTCAACCAGGAAATGCATCATAGTCAAGCACAAATATACCTAAAAAGTAAAAATTTGCAGGGCGATAGGGAAAGCGTGGGACTAATGAACATTCAGAGCCTTCACAGACAAGGTGGATTGAATCATCTCCTCCTGTGCTGCATCACTCTATGCCCTCTCTCTCCACGTTCACACACCATGCACTTTCACAGCTGAGGTTAAGTTGGCAGAGATCAGCTACTTCACCTGACACAAGGAATCAAAAACATAGCTAGGAGTCACACTTGTGCCCATAGTGTTTTTCAGCAGGTTAATAGCAGGAACCGGCTGCAATTCCCACACTCAAAACTGGCTGAGAAGAGGTAAGGAAAATTGCAGTGAGATAGGGAGAGGAAATAGAATACACGTGTGGAAGTGTGCGCAACAGAAACAAAGCAGCACAAGAGTGCAGTAGGAGAGGAGAATGTGTGAAGCGCAAAGTGGACGAGGGAACGAGACAGGGAGAGAGAAAGGGAACACAAGGAGGGAGAGGGAGCAAGGTAAGAATAAGGAGAGAAGAATGATAGAGAACAAGTTCCCCTCTAAGCCACACACCATCCTGACTTGGAAATATATCATCGTTCCCTCACTGTCGCTGGGTCAAAATCCTGAAACTTCCTCCTTAACAGCACCGTGGGACTGCACCACATGGACTGCAGCGGTTCAAGGCAGCAGCTCACCGCCACGTTCTCAAAGACAGTCAAGGGATGAGCAATAAATTCCGAATGAGCCAGTGATCCCCACGTCCTGTGAACGAAAAATTAAAAAGAGAGCTACCAAGCAGGCGAGGAGAGACGGTGTAAATGATGAGGCGAAGGAGCAAGAGAAAGAAAAGAAAGAGCGCAAGAGGAAGAGAATGAATGTGAGAGAGAAGGCAAAGGCTCAGGGGTAAGAGGTGAGAGATGCATTAATGCTACTTCGTTCAATTGTGCAACCCTTGTTACGCATCCAGCTGCCAGTTTTAGAACAATGTCAGGTGCCCAAAACTCACTGCTGAAACTAGAGATAAGAAATTACTGCACAATATGAGAGCACAAAGGCGCAACTTGTTCATATGAAGTTCCCTTGATCCCTATTTTAACAGCAGCATATAACCCAACCCGTCTGCTTCAGGACCAGAATTAAGCCAAAACACACATATCTGGTTCATTTCCAACCATTTAAACGTCAAGTCCCCACCCATCCAGTTTTGGATCAGACATGCTTGTTTTTGGATGGAACATCCAGAGCTTTCTCGAATATAAAAAATAGACACCTAAAGGCTGTTCTTCAAACATGAAAGTCCACCGTTTCCTCGTATCTCGTGACATGGCAAATGTAGTGGCGAAGGTCTTTATCGAGATTTGTTTTAAATGATCAAGAAAGCAAATCTTGCAAGCTCATGCCACAATCCCACCACTGATGAGCCTCCCTGATCCTGCCACTTGACTTCAGACTTGGCTGAGAAGTGAACCAGAATCACTCCCAACAGTGGACAAAGAGCTTCACAGGTAAATGCACAGTATAAACATTGCCCATCAAACCTTTCTCTGTATAAACAGGCAAGCACATGCTGAACTACACACCAGTTGGTTTGGTTTAGCTCAAGCCTCATACCACCCAAGACCTGGGAAACAAAAGACTAAAAATGGATGCTGATGAATGCTATTTGCAGGTACCTCCTTTGCACTGATGTGGACTTCCTGCAAACAAATGGCAGGGGAACAGATTGGGAGAAACTATTCCTGTTATTTGAGGAGTCTGGGACTGGAGGTGCAGAGTCAAAAATTCATATCCAGGCCTTTCAGGAGTGAAGTTTAGAAACATTTGTACACAAAAGAATGGTAGAAGTTGGAACTCTCCTCTGCAAACAGTAATTTATTCTAGATCAACTGATAATTTTAAAACTGAGGTTGATAGGTTTTTGTTAACCAAAGGCATTAAGGGATATGGGGCAAAGGCATGGAGTGAGGTGGATGATTAGCCATGAATTTACTGAATAGTGGAACAGGCCTCAAAGGGCTAAAATGACTTATTTCTTTTCATATGTTGCTATGTAATGGGGCAGTACACAGCCTGTCTCTTTAGAGACATGTTGAAAATAGGGACAATTTTACCACGGCACACAAACGGGGCTGCCAAACTCTCCATTTGAACTACAACAATCACATGCATTTCTATAGCATTTGCCATGTGCAGAAAGGCATCTGAAAGCGTTCTACACAAGACATGCTGAGTTAGAAAGCATACAGGCACCTTTGAAAAGGGAAAAAAAAGTTCTGGAGCTGAAAACCAGCTTTGAACTACTGGCCGCAGAAGTGGCAAAAATAACAAATCAGATTGAAGGTGCAACGAGATGGGAGATCATTATAACTGAAGGTGCAGGAACACCTAACATTTCAGCAGTCACTGAAGGCGAGAAACACAAACTTGTACAAACGGACACCCCCAAAAATAGAGACATTTATTGAGCAACCAAATAATTCGTATTCAAATAATCAGTTATACAACTACAGATAGCCATTAATGCACCAAGCACCTTTTAAAGAATAACTTGCACTCTATCTCTGGGATATGCTTGCATTGCTTTGTCCTAAGAAGATAGGATGGTTTCTCTGCTGCTGTGGATGCTGGGTAAAGAAACATCCCATTCTACTGAATTTTTATTGTGGTACGCGCAATGACCATTCTGAAAATAAGGACACATTAAGATGACAGCTGATTCCAATACCAAAGATGTATTACAACTTTCACTATGCACAAAAGCACCATTTTCAACAACAACAACATTATTTAGAAATTACTGAAAGGTGTGAATGCCAGTTTATTTTTTGGCGATAGACGTTACTCCCTCAACTACAAAATGTTATTTGTTCTTTTGTTCAAACACTCTATTAGGTGCATTTTCTGGAAGCCGGGAGCCAATTGCAACTCTGACCAACCCTAATTTCGATAGACATATGGAGTCACGCGCAGTGTGTTTTCATAAAGGGAAGCTGGACAAACACATGCGGGCGAAAGAAACAGAAGGATAGGGTGAGATGAAGTAGGATGGGAGAAGGAGCATAAACGCCAGCATAGTCCGGTTGGGCCGAATGGCCTGTTTCTGTGCTGTACGTTCTGCATAATTCCGTCTGGAAGGGTCGTAGACACTTAAAATCAAAAGTACTTGTGAGCTCTGAAGAAGAGTCATACAGACTCGAAACGTTAACTCTGTTTTTCTTTCCACAGATGCTGTTAGACCTGCTCAGTTTTTCCAGCATTTTCTGCTTTTGTTTCAGATTTCCAGCATCCACAGTATTTTGCTTTTATCGTAGCTGTGAGGACCTCTGTTCAGCTTTACGATGTACAGTTCCTTCCACTGGGAATGTAACACTAAATGCATGTAGCCCACAGGATCTGAAATCTTTTACAACATGCACCTACAATAATTCCAACCAGCTGCACATCAACATAAAGACCATCAAACTGCCCTCGATCCTGCTGAAAACCTGAAGCTGCCAGTGGATAAACTGGGCTAAGTGGATGCTGAGTCAATCACTTCAAATAATTTTTAAAGAGAGAGTCTGTAAACACCCTCAAAGCGAGTCAAAGCGGTTAGATCCATTAACCTGTCTTCTCCTTTTTCAAAATGCTGGTTAGATGTGGTAGGCAGTCAGCCATGGTCTAATTGAATGGGCAGAGCAGGCCTGAAAGGCCGAATGGCCTGCTCCTATTTCTTATAGTTAGCCTGCTGTGCATTTTGAAGATTTCCTGCTTGCACTAATGGCTTGAGATTAATTAAACAGGGTGGGAGGAGGTTTATGTGGAGCAGAATCTCCAGCATAGATTGTTTAGGCCAAATGGTCTGTTTCTGTGCTGTAAATTTGGTGTTAAAACCTTAAAATCGGCAAGGCTAGAAATGACCATTGACAATGACAAACAACCAACACTTAGTATATTTATGGGACAATCTTCTCTAATATGTTAATAGAGGTGCATTAAAATAAATGGGATTCGTGCCTCTATTAAAATATTGGATAGGAATGTCACACAAATATTTTCAACTTTCATTCACCAACATCCCACTATGTTCTTTGACTCTTTCAAACATGTTTCTTTAGTTAGAAATAAAATTATGCTCTGCCATTGTTTTAAAAAAAACTCTCACTGAGGTTTGGGTAGGTTTCTGGAGATGGGAGGTGGGGGTCCAAAGAGGGAGAAACAGCTTGATGTCAGCAAGTGTGAGTTGCAGAGCTTGGAGTTGTTTGGTAAGGCATTAGGACAGCAAGGCATCTTAAGAGACAATGGAGTGTGTAGTTGCGTAAGGACATTGCTGGAGTTAAACCAACTGAAACTAACCAAAGCCTAACCCTAACCGCCTCTTCACCACGAAAGCCAATATATCTTTCCCTCCAATCATTGCAACAAGCAAGACTAACTGCACTTCTTCAAAAGATTGTGAAGAAAACTTGGCTAATCATTAAACCAGCCAGTGAAGTGATCAGAATGACAAACTATCCAGGGGCCCCCACCACTAACTGTTCAATAACACTATTTTTAAAATGTTCAAACAGCAAGAGCTTAAAATAGAAGTTAAAGAGTTGGAAAAATAAATACATACACACACAAATCCATACTATTTAAACACTTCAAAACAGCAGAACTGAAAGGAGCACAGTTCACTGTTTGTAAAAATAAACCAGCTTTGAAGTGCTCATCTCCTCATTCTTTTCAAATGGAACACAAAATCTGTCCTCCACTGCTCTGTCCTTGTCTTCCCTGAAGGCACCAGCTCATGTTCGTCCCAGTAACATGGGTGACAGCCCCACTTCCATGGCCATTTTTCATGCGCTTGCCAAACAATTCAACCGCAGCCACAAGTGGAGTCAAGTACAATGTGGTGCTCACCAAAAGGCCACACCAGACATGGATCAGACAGGATCCCTTGTTATTGTTTTCCTTTCCTAGATTGGTGTGTTTGAGGGATGGGGAGTGGGGATGGGGGCAGGACACTGACCCGACACATCTCCTAGCAACAAGCTCCAAGGCAGCACTCAGAGGTTTCACAGAAGCTGGCAAGCTTGGGCTTTGGCCTGGGAAGGATCGAGGAAGGGAGAGAGAGAAAAAAAGCTTTTTGCCCTCCCTCCCCCCCCCCACAAAAAATCTGTAGCCTCCTTGGATGATTTCAGTCATTGACAACATTAGCTGGCTGGTGCTACTCCACAGTCTATCAGGAATTAATTTCTAGCCTGCTGAAGTAGTTGACTGATGTAGACCAGGGTGACAATTAAAGGTGTTTCCCCTACTTCCCTTCAATGCCCCGGGGCCAGAAATCAGGAAAAATCAGCTCAGATTCCCACTTATCACTCTATCCAATTGCCCCTACTGGTTGTGCGTGCAGAATAAAGGCAAGACTGAGTCTGTCACAATCTCTTGAAAAAAGAAGGCTGAGAGGTGACCTAGGGGAGGTCTTTAAAATGATGAAAGGTTTTGATAGAGTGGATACAGAGAAAATGTTTCCTTTTGTGGGGAAGAGCATAACTAGAGGTCACCAATATAAGATAGTCAGCAAGAAATCACTAGGGTGTTCAGAAAAAAAACTTCTTTACCCAAAGGGTAGTGAGAATGTGGAACTCACTACCACAGGGAGTGGCTGAAGTGAATAATCTATATGCGTTTAAGGGGAGGCTAGACAAGTATATGAGGGAGCATATGAGGGAGAAGGGAATAGAGAGTTAGGATGGTAGATTTAGATGAGGAAAGATGGAAGGAGGCTCGATTGGGGCATAAATACCAGCCTGGACTGGCTGGGCTGAATATTATATAAGAACTTAGGAAATAGGAGCAGGAGTAGACCATTCAGCCCCTTGAGCCTGCTCTCCCATGCAATACAATCACGGCTGCTCTGATTTTAGGGAATGAAGCCGGGCAAGTGGTAGAGGTATCAGTGGGGGAGCCTTTTGCAGATAGTAATCATAACTTCATCAGATTCAAGGTTGTTATGGAAAAGGACAAGGATGGGCTAGAAATCAGAGTTCTAAATTGGGGAAAGGCCAATTTTAATAAGATCAGATATGATTCGGTCAGAGTGGACTGGTAGCAGTTGCTTTTAGGTAAATCTGCGTCAGAGCAGTGGGACTCATTCAAGAAGGAAATAGGGAGAGTACAGAGCCAACATATTCCAGTAAAGACAAAGGGTGGGACCAACAAATCCAGGGAACCCTGGATGTTAAAGGATATACAAGATTGGATAACGAGAAAAAGGAAGGCTTATGGCAGATACCGAGGGCTCAAAACAGCAGAAGCCCTAGAGCAGTATAGAATGTGTAAGGGGGAAATTTAAAAAGGAAATTAGGAGAGCAAAAAGGGGGCATGAAAAAGCATTGGCAGGTAAAATAAAGGAAAATCCTTTATTTTCACAAGTACATTAAGAGTAAGAGGATAACTAGGGAAAGAATAGGCCCCATTAAGGACCATAGTGGTAATTTGTGTGTGGAGCCGGAAGACTTAGGTAGGGCTCTAAATGAATACTTTGTGTCGGTGTTCACAAGTGAGAGGGACGACGTGGGTATGGAAATCAGGCAGAAGGACTGTGGTATAATTTTTAAAATTAGCATAGAAAGGGAGGAGGTTCTAAGTGGCCTGGCAGGCTTAAAAGTAGACAAATCTCCAGGCCCAGATGAAACGTATCCCAGGCTGTTGAGTGAGGCAAGGGATGACATAGCAGGGGCGCTGGCAATAATTTTCAATACCTCTCTGGCCATAGGAGAGGTGCCAGAGGACTGGAGGACAGCCAATGTGATACCGTTATTCAAGAAGGGAGGAAGGGATAAACCAGGGAACTACTGGCCAGTCAGTCTAACCTCAGTAGTGGGGAAACTATTGGAAGCAATTCTGAGGGACAGAATTAATCTACATTTGGAGAGGCAGGGTTCAATAAAGGACAGTCAGCATGGTTTTGTCAAGGGGAGGTCATGTCTGACCAATTTGATTGAATTTTTCGAAGAGGTGATCAGGTATGTAGATGAGGGCAATGCATTTGACATAGTCTACTTGGACTTCAGCAAGGCTTTTGATAAGGTCCCTCATGGGAGACTGATAACGAACGTAAGAGATCATGGGATCCTAGGCAATTTGGCAAATTGGATCCAGAATTGGCTGAGTGGCAGGAAGCAGAGGGTGATGGTTGAGGGGTGTTTTTGTCACTGGATGCCTGTGTCCAGTGGGGTTCCTCAGGGATCGGTGTTGGGTCCCTTGCTGTTTGTGGTATATATAAACGATTTAAACTTGAATGTAGGAGGATTGATCAGTAAGTTCGCGGATGACATGCAAGTTCGTGGGGTGGTAAATAGTGAGGAGGATAGCCTTAGATTACAGGAGGAGATGGAAGGGCTGGTCAGATGGGCTGATCAATGGAAAATAGAATTTAATCCAGATAAGTGCAAAGTGATGCACTTGGGCAGGACAAACAAGGTGTGGGAATACACGATGAATGGTAGGACCCTGGGGAGTACCGAGGATCAGAGGGACCTTGGTGTGCATGTCCACCGGTCCCTTAAGGTAACAGAACAGGTAGATAAGGTGGTTAAGAAGGCATATGAGATAATTGCCTTTATTAGCTGAGGCATAGAATATAACAGCAGGGAGGTTATGCTGGAACTGTATAAAACGCTGGTTAGGCCACAGCTAGAGTACTGCATGCAGTTCTGGAATCTGCATGATAGGAAGGATGTGATTGCACTAGAGAGAGTGCAGAGGAGATTTACCAGGATGTTGCCTGGGCTGGAGAGTTTTAGTTATGAGTAGAGATTGGATAGACTGGGGTTATTTTCCCTGGAACAGAGGAGATTGAGGGGGTACGTGATTGAGGTGTATAAAATTATGAGGGGCATAGATAGGGTAGACAGGAAGGAACTTTTCCCCTTGGTGGAGGAATCAATAACCAGGTGGCATAGATTTAAGGTAAGGGGCAGGAGGTTTAGAGGGAATGTGAGGAAGAATTTTTTCACCCAGAGGGTAGTGGGAATCTGGAACTCACTGCCTGAAAGGGTGGTAGAGGCAGAAACCCTCATAACATTTAAGAAGTATCTGGATGTGCACTTGCAATGCCATGACACACAAGACAATGGGCCTAGTGCTGGAAAATGTCATTAGAGTAGTTAGGCGCTTGTTTGACTGACACAGGCTTGATGGGCCGAAGGGCCTTTTTCTGTGCTGTAGACCTCTATGACTCTATGGTGGGGGGGGGTTTTGCAGAAGGGGGCGTGGGCAGGCGAATTAAGACCCGCTCTGTGTAACGTTTGCCAGGAAGTGCTACGCACTCCCTGTGCAGGCCAGGGGGGTTGGGGGGGGGGTTCCCTTAGCCAGGAGTGCTCAAAAGAGCACACTGACCTTCCTGAGGCTAAGTGCTGCCTCAGGGAGATCAGCTCCAAATTTAAAAATGTTAAAGAAACGATAACAAAATTTCCCTGACATGTCCCCTCATGTCCCAACTCACGTGACAGTGTCACATGTCCACCACTTTTACTGAAACCTTTATTAAATATTTAAAAACCCCCATGAAACCTCATCCCGCCCGTGGATGAGGTTCCATGCTTTCTCTGAAGCCTGCCAGGGCTCCCGGCCTGCCCGCCGACCTTAAGATTGGATGGGCAGGTCCATTAATGATGTCAATTACTTTTTAAATGGCCTCAATAGGCCGTTGACAGGTCGGCGGGTGCACAGCTGATTTGGCCGTGCCCCCGCCGACCTGAAAATGGAAATGACGTGGGGTGACATCGGGAGTTCCGCCCAACATCATCCCCACGTCATTTTACGTGTCGGTGAGCGGGCCCCGCCCCCACTCGCCGACCGGAAGATCCTCCCCCTATAACTCAATTCCACTTCCCTCTCTGCTCCCCATAATCCCCAACTCCCTTGTCAATCAGAAATCTGTCTAACTCAGTCTTAAGTATTTTCAATGACCCAGCCCCCACTGCCCTATTTCTGTGTTGCATATCCCATGCTAGGACTTCCCAAACTGGGGGTCGCTACCCCCAGTGGGGTCACGAGCTCTGCAACAGCAACAGCTGCTGTGGAGCTCCAACTGAATGTTAACAGCTGTGAATCCTCATTGCTTTTTAATGGTGGGCATGGACTAAATGTGTCCTGATTCCTGCTCCAAAAAAAAGTTGTCGTCTCCTTCCCACCAACCCACCCCCCCACTTTCACAAGTCTCTGAGGGGTCACGGAAATTTTGAAGCCTCAAAATGGGGTCCCAGTGGGCAAAAGTTCAGGAAGCACTGTCCTATGTAATTCTATGTTTCTTCACTGCTAAATATTCCTTGCATACCCACATAGCTGGATTGGGTGAAGACCAAGTACCCACAGAACTGTATCCCAGAGCGAGAATTTGCAGCAGAGAAAGATTTTCAGGTGAATTATTTGCAGCCTGAAACAGGAATATAGACGCCTTGTAGCTGCCAGAATGCAAATCTTATTGGTTTCCTATGGGGACAGATCCCTCTCTACCCTTCCAAAATCAGTTGCCTGAAAAGAAAAACACCAGCTGGGTGTTTTTCATGAGTAGTTTTGTGATCTGTACCTCTGACAGTTCAGGCACCTTGGAATCGTTCCACCTTCCACAGACAGAGCAGTGTTGCTAAGCGCACTTCCATGGCAACGTGTGGCAGAGTCCGACAGGATCAGCTCTGTTCATCGTTTACCTCCGTATCTGACCTTGGACAGAAAACAGGCCCCCCAGCAGCAGTTAAATGAAGCATGCAATATCCTAAAATTATTGGTAATGGCAATACATTTTAAAATTCTCATCCTTCATGCTCAAATCCCTCCATCGTCTATACCCTCTCTATCTCTGTAACCTCCTCCAGCCTTACAACTCAGAGATCTCTGTGCTCCTCCTAGTCTGGCCTCTTGAACATCCCTGATTTCATTGATCCACCATTAAGGCTTTGCTTTCAGCTACCCGAGCCACGAGCTCTGGAATTCAACCTCAACACCTCTCTCCCCTCCTTTTAAGATGCTCCTTAAAACCAAACTCTTTGACCAAGCTTTGGTCACCTCATTATGTGGCTTGGCACCAAATTTTATCTGATAACATACTATGAACACACTGGACCCATTAACTATATTGTTAGGATACACAGGTGAAGGGCATTGTTTAATTGAGCACTTTGAACACATATAAATAAGGAGCAACTGGGTGTGGGAAGAGAGCTAGGAGACTGAACAAAGTCAATAAACACTTTCAATAAGGAAGAGCTGCGTGCCTTGGTTTTGACTTTACCAACTGGCTTGGATTCTATTAACACAGTGAAATACCTTGGTATGTTTACCATGTTAAAGATGCTGTATAAATCCATGTTGTTGTAGATAGTGTTTTAATACAAACATGATTGTTCATTTATATAATCACAAACTTGGGAATTAGACACTTTTGCTGAATAATTTACTGGACACCAGTTTGAAGTTCTATGGTCATTATAGTTTACGAGGAGAGGAAAGGGAAAGGTGGCTGGTCCTCATGTCACTCTCAAAGTTCAAATTCAACCGTGCAAACCGGCAAAATATTCAGATTTACCGACTAATGAGATTAAATGACAAAAGGGATGAGGATGAAAGGTGGTAGTGGGATGAGTAAAAACAAAACAAAAAGCTGGGTCAAAAGGTGGTGTAAACAGCAAAATCATCACCAACAGCTGCCAACCACAATAAATGGAAACAGTGATTATGATGTGAGTTTGTTGAACTCAGTGTCGAGTCCAGAAGGCTATAAAGTGTCTAATCGAAAGACAATCCTGACTCACATTTGACCTCACTAACCTCAGCCACCTACACTGTTCTAATGAACTCCGTATGTAAGCTTGAAGAATAGCACCTCAATCTTTCAAATTCCCATTTACATCTCCTCTAGACCCATCTTTTGTTTTTTTTTTTCTCTTTTCCCATTACCACCTCTCATGCCTTGCTCCATCATTCCTTTTGTCATTTAATCACTCCTGCTTTCCCATCCAGTTACAAATCTTCCCTTTTGTCCTTTCCTCCCCTTTCCCACCTCTGTACTTGTTTAAAGCCTGCCTCACCTCCAACTTCTTCGAGCTCTGGTGGAAGGTCATGAACAGTTGCTGCCACATCTGTTGGTTCTTTCCAGCATTTTCTGTTCTTATTTAGCACTCAAGGGAGGTCACTAGGCTGGCATGTGAGAGATGGAAGTAGCAGACTGGTGCAGTAGGGCTGCAGGTCAGAGCATGGACCCCAGGCACAAAGCTTGGGCAAAGCATCAGGAACCTCGCTTTGCAGTTGGTCACAAAGTGACACATGTCACATCACCCAGCTTGGTGAGCATAAAATGAAAAGAGGGAACAAGGGTAGGCCATTCATCCCCTTGTGGCCATTCCATCATTTAACCAAAGCATGGTTCCTTTTATCCACCTTTGGTCCATGTCCCTTAACTGACAGCAAGAAACTACTAATCTCAGTTTTGGAAACATCTGTTGACCCTGCATTCACATCTTATTGGAAAGGGGGGAGGGGGGGTCAAGATTTCCACTACCCTTTGTGTGAAAGGGGATCTGATTTCACTCGTGAATGACTTAGCTATGGTTTGGAGTCATGCTCCCTTGTTCTGGATTCCCTCACCAGGGGTATCTACCATATTGAATATTTCTGACATTTTAGAAACCTCGATAAAGGTTTTGTGTATAACCCTGTCAACAGCAGGAAATGCAGCAACTCACCGACTCCCTTCTTTCACAAAGTCACAATGTGATGATCACCTTCAGGGGGGACATTTTTTTTTACAACACAGAACCCACTGCCTATTTCCCACCCTCCCCTCTGGCCAGACAAACTCCTAGCAGCAATATAATTGAGGAATTCAAAACCAATAAAAGGTTTAGTCAACTATATAGAACATAGGAAACATTCCCCAAGATGACAGGAAGTGACAAAAACAAAATCGTTAGAACAAAATTCGACCACATGTTGGTTGGCCATTCAGTGAAAAGGAAGTGCTTCCCAAGTCAATGGGAAATGAACCAACTGCCTCCAGAAACAAACATCACAGACCTGCCAGATCTCGGTGTTCTCAAAAATTTGAAGAGAATTGTAGCAGAATCAATGTGCAGTAAATCCGGGTACAACAAGGTGGCCAACAAACTAGGCGGTTGGAAACCTAAAGATAGTCAATTCTAGATGCATTCCTGGAGGTTTCAACCCTTATTGAGTTTATTAACTTTGTTCAGTCTCATAGCTCTCCTCCCACACCCAGTTGTTCCTTATTTATATGTGCTCAATTGACCTCCCAATTCCAATTATCCCACCCCACCAACAGCCTTTTCTTCCCAACTCCAATATTTTTATGACCACTAAATGAAAGTGTTGAAAGAAAACAAAAAACTTTTTTTTTCAAAAACACCCCTATATTTTGCCTCCTGTGTGTTCAGTGTCCCAGAGATGACTCATGAATTTCTGGAGACTACTGGGAAATACTGGAAGTTTGGTGACTCTAACATTCATCCAAATACCCGCAGTAATAGGTTTGTGAAGTAATTTTTCAGTTTGATGTCCACCATATCAATTTTGCACAGGTATGTAATTCAGCTTGTTTTGCTGGATAATGTAGTCACATTTGAGCGGGCATCAGATTTTATGGGGAAAAAGAATTTGGGCCTTCATCTCTTTAATGATGGGGTACAATAGTCCAGGTCTTTCCTGCTTGTCAATGCAAAGCTAATGAATAGCGGTTGTTGCAAATTGCTTTGACTGTGCCTTTAGCTCCCACACCCACACTAACCTAACAACCAGCCACAACAAAAATTCAATGGCTTCCAAAAATACAGAGGAAGCGAAGACAAGCAGGCACATTTCTACATTCATTCCACTCCCACACACTGTCTGGGACACAGCAACTTGATTCAGAGGCAGCATTGCAGGCATCAACTCAGCAGGATGATACCCTTTGGGCTGGGATGTACTCCACTTGAGGAATGATTATTCCACACCTTGGGCATAAGGCTGTGGTAGGTAAAGTACATAATTAGCTAGGAGAATGCAACAGCATCCACAGTTCTTTGGGTGGCTGGAGTTGTGATTTTCCTCACTTCCACACCCATGAAAAGATTTAACAAAACAATGACCCCCAGTGATTTGTCAAGATTATTACAGAGCTGGAAGGAAAGACGAGCCTGCTGAGGCAGATAGTGAGCGAGTATTCATCTTGCTCACTGGTTAGACCTGGAGCGAATAATTGACTGACTTGCCAGCTACTCTGACAATAGCAGCAACCCAGGTTTTTAATGGGCATTTCAACTTCTCAACAAATTCACTGACTCCACATCTGGTCGCAGAGCTGTGCAAATAGGGAGAAACCACCTTCGCTGGTGTGGGAACCAAGGACAAAGGGGGACAGAAGCTTGAGATCAGGGCCAGGCCATTCAAGACGGAAGATAGGAAACGCTTCTTCACACATAGGGTGGTAGAAGTGTGAAACTCTCTCCCACAAAAAAAAAACTGTAGGTGCTGGTTCAATTAACAAAGTTGAGATTGACAGATCTTTGCTAGACAAGGCTATAAAAGGGATAAGGAGCCATGGCAGGTGGATGGAGTCAGGATACAGATCAGCCTTGGTCTCGTTAAATGATGTAATAGGTTGGAGAGCCTGAAAGTCCTCCTCCTGTTCCGATGTCTATTGGGAAAGTAAACATTGGAAGCGTAGTGCCGACAGGCCTGAGCCCTGAACCACAGCATAAGAGTGGCTTTAAGGTTTGGTTTCCCTTGGAGAGTGAGTGACAGCCAGCGAGACAGCCAGTGAGAGAACAGGCCATTGGTGTAATCCCCTTAATCTTTTCACATCTGGTTTTTAATAGCTCTACAACCACCAGATGAAAATAAAAACCACGACTGCTGAAAATCCAAGATAAAGACAGACTACTCGGCAGCCAATTCCTCATCATTAGAGCTCCTGATAATCGACAATTACATAGATAGCGGGTGGTAGAGGGAGTAGCTCTGATGAGAAGCTGCACCCGAAATATCAATCGATCTTTATTCTTTCAGACACCAACTGTCCTCTGGTTTCCAGAGCTTTCAACTCCATGGCCGAAATTCCTTTTTCAAAGAAAATAGAGAATATAACTAATATCTTATCCAGAAGCTTCATCAAAGAGGTAGGTTTTAAAGGAGGAGTGTCGTCTTAAAGGAGAGAGGAAGAGAGACACACAGGTTTAGGGAGGGATCTCCATCGTTTAGGGTTCAAGTAGTTGAAGGCACAGTCACAAGTGGTGAAGCAATAGAAAGCAAAGGTGCTCAAGAGGCTGAAATTGGAGGAACGCAGTGATCTGGGCGGGGTGGGAGGGGCTGTAGGGAGGTTACAAAGACAGGGAGGAGTGAGTTTTCTAAAATAAATCACATGGTCAAAGTGGACTTCCTGTTAATCTCATTATCGAATAGCGAAAAATAGACCAAAGAGATGTCCATTTTCCAGACCATTTTCAATTCAACTCACCAGCTGCCCATCTCTCTGTATCTCAAACTTGTTACACAGTTGTAAGCTCTTATCATTTTCATAATTAAATTTTATTTTAATTGAATCTGCAGAGCTCCGTGGCCTATATGATTGACGCTGTCAACTAATCTGACAAAGCACAAAGCAGTGTGTGGTAAGATACGGGGCTGCCAGCTATCTAACCAGACGAATGCAGGGATGGTGCAGGCAGGCATTGGTGTTTCCATGAGCCACATAATTCCATACCAAAGAATAAGAAGCACTTGCATTTCTGCAGCATCTTTCACTACCTCAGACATCCCAGGGCACTTTACTTCTCATGAAACGCTTCTGAAAAGAAGTCATTGTTGTAGTGTGATAAACACAGCATCCAATTTGTGCTCAGCAAATTCCCATAAACAGCAATGAGATAAAATGGCCAGACAATCCGTTTTGGTGACGTTGATTGAAGGATAACCATTGGCCCAAGTGACCACGGAGATCTCCCCCCAGTCCTGTGAAAATAGTGCCATGGGATTGTTTATGTCCACCTGAGGTGGCAGACATAACGTCAGTTTGACATCTCATCCAAAAGACCATGCAACTGCAGCTAGGGGAGGGAGGCATGTGTAAAATATTTAATTATTTGTTCCACGTAGCTTGCATAGATCTCAGGCTGCTGACAGTCACAGATCTTGGTGCTCCAATTCAGGACTTTTTTCCCCCACCAGGCAGGCAACAGATCTAAGAACAGCCCTTTCCAAATTCCAGTGCCAAAAAAATTTCTAAAAGGGAAAACCTGAGCACAAGTGCTGAGGGCCCAGAGGGCTGGAAGATTAGGCCTGTGGATTGAAGCTTGGAGCCAGGTCAATCCTGACTGGATATGATAGAGAGCCTGTAAAAGGGTACAGTAAGAAAGAGCAGAGAAATAGGATTAGAGAGAGCTGTGAAGTTGCGTCAACACTGGCAAAAGGAGTCAAATAGCCACTTACTGTGGGGGAATTTACATAATTGGGTCAGAACCCAAGACAATTCACGAGAATTCAATATTCTTGGACTCCCAACATAATTCCCAAACAGTGTCGATTCAAATTCAAGACAGTGTTCTTGCTCAATTCCACATTCGCACACTTGCTTATGCTTACCGCTGCCGAATATACAGGAGCATTTCTAGGTTTTTCTTTGGGCCTCCCACAGATCTGGGATGTTCTTAAAATGTATTTTTCTGATTTGACACCTCCTGCTCTCCCAATTCAAGCGGCTGGTGATGTCCAGTCACTTCTCGCACCTCACTCTGCTCATCTTTCTTGCAAGAAACCTGGGTGAACAACAGGGCCGACTATGCAGACCAACTTTACCTGTAAATGTTGATTAGGGTCAACCAAGAAATAATGGTTAAGTGAGGCCAATCTTGGGTTTCAAAGGCTGTAGATTGTGGGTGACGGGAAGCTGGGGCAAGATGGGGAAATCAAGAATTTTGACGGCCTGTGGAGAATGATTTGTGGAGTAGGTTGAGGGGTGATGGTATCTCATCAAGCCCTGAAAAGACAACCCTTCAACAACAACAACAACAACAACTTGCATTTATATGGCACCTTTAACATCGGAACTCAGGAGCCATTATTAAACAAAATTCGACACAAAGAGATATAGAAAAGGTATTCAAAAGCTTGGTCAAAATTTATTTTTTTTAAACGGGCATAATTTAAGGAGGAGAGAAAGGAGAAGAGGTTTAGGGAGGGAATTCCAGAGTTTAGGGACTAGGCATTCAAAGGCATGGCCACCAATACTGCAGTAATGAAATTCGGAGATATGCGAGGGGCTTTAACTGAAGGAGCACAGAGATCGCAAAGGGTTCTGGGCTGGAGGAGGAGGTTCCAGAGAGAGGGAGTGAGGGAAAGGCTTTAGGTGGGATGGTTCATTTTCTCAATTCTGTTCTTCATTTCCAAGCTGAGAAATGCTCTTAGCAGCTGAATTTAGGGTTGGGCAGGGGAAAGAAAACAGATTCATTCTTCTGGTGCAGATCCCAGGCTACGGTGTGGAAGATGTTGGAAATAGATTCCACAAATGCCTGTGTGTTTATCTAACGATATCTTAACCTTCTAAACCACATCGATCCCTCCAGCCTGCCCTTGCCCTATAGAACTCTGAGGCTAATGTGTTGAAACTGTGACTCATTATACATTCTCTAACTCCAACTCACTGCTTCTCAGGGCCTTTATACTGTGGGAATTCATCCCTCACCCAGCCACTTCTCTTAACAGTACACATGCCTACAATTTTACTTGAAGGAGGTTCAATTTCTCGAGACACATCAAAGGCCAAAAACGCAATAATTGAGAAAAGAATCGTACACATCCAACATAACTTCAAACAACACGCAAAAATAATATTTTCCAAGACATTTTCTTCCCAGAGATGATAAAGGACCAACTTCAAAGGACCAGCTGATTTAAGAGCCTACACCAAAATTACTGATGTTCTGTAAATGACACATTCAGCTAAAGGAACTGGGTTTACTTCCAAGCAATAACTGATTCACAGAAGCCAGAACAACAACTTGTATTTATATATCACCTTTAATGTAATAAAACATCCCTAGATGCTTCATAAGTGATTTTAAAAACAAGATATGAAACTAAGCCAAATAAGGAGATATTAGGACAGGTGACCAAAAGATTGGTCAAAGTAGGTTTTAAAGAGGGTGTCTTAAAGACAGAAAGTGAGGTAGAAATACGGAGGGGTTTAGGGGGGGATTTCCAGACCTTAGGAGCAAGGCAGCTGAAGGTGCCACAATCATTGGGGGAGGCAATTAAAATTGGAGATGTACAAGAGGCCAGGCAAACTGAAAATGGAAACTCTCCAATGAAAGGTAATCGATCGAAACATTAACTCTCTCTCTCCAGCGATGCGGCCTGACACACTGTTTCCAGCATTTTCTGTTTTCATTTCAGGTGCAGCATGCAACAAAGCTCTCCCTGCACTGTCCCATCAAGCACTCACTCCTTAGATACCATGGTCAATCGTAATACATTAGGATCTGTGAATGAATGAATTAAAGATGGGCAAAAAAGTGGGCCTTACTTATCAGAAGTAAATACCTTGTTGTCCAGCACGGATGTCTAGCACAGTAGTAATGTTATTGGACAAGTAATCTAGAAGCCCCGGTCTAATGCTCCGTAGACACAAATTCCACCACGGTGTTTGGAATAAAATGGTATTCTAAATGTGAAACTACCGGATTCCCATTAAAAAAAAAACCCATCTGGTTCCCTAATGCTCTTCAGGGGAGGAACCTGCCATTCTTACCTGGTCTGGCCTACATGTGACCCCAGACCCACAGCAATGTGATTGACTATTAACTGCCCTTGAAATGGCTTAGCAAGTCACTCAGTTGTAGATGGCTTACCAACGACTGCTCAAGGGAAATGAGGGATGGGCAAAAAAACACAGGACTTGCCAGTGACACTCATTCCAAGAACAAATAAAAACCAAACTGAAGTTATGATACAGATCAGCCATGATCTGATTGAATAGCAGAACAAGCCTGATGGGCTGAACAGCCTCCTCCTGTACCTATGTTCATAAGCTTGAGACCAATTCCTCTGGTTTTGGAGTTTGTATCAATCTGAAACACAATTACTGAGGTTCTGTTCAACCATTTGGGCTCATCTGTGATACCTTAGAGGGCAAAAGCCTATAGGCACTCAGTCCAGGCTCATATGTGAATAACTGAAAATTGGATGAGGTTATACTTGAATTAGGGAACCCTTCTTCAAAAGGCGGTGGAAGCAGAGTATTTGAATATTTTTAAGGCAGAGGTAGTTAGATTCTTGTTAAGCAAGGGGGTGAGCAGAAATGTTGAGTGGAGGTCACAATCAGATCAGCCACGATCTTATTAAATGGTACAGCAGGTTCGAGGGGCCTACTCCTGTTCCTAATTTGTATATATGTTCATATGTATAGAAATTTTCGAATTACTTTTACATTGACTGTAATTAGCAGTCAGGGCCACAACTCAAGGTTTGTTTCCTTGTCAGCATTCCCTCCTTGCCCCTCTATCTTTAAATTTTTATTAGGGACGTATTTGCAAGATGATTCGAAGGACAGAAGGAACAAACTGTGGGGAGGGGCCCAAAGTGATTTTAAGTGCTCACGTTCTACTCAAAGCAAGAAGTCAAATCGGAGGGACACCTGTCACGGATCGTGGTCTCAGCCCAGCTGGTTACAACTGATCCAAGCTAGACAGATACCATGAGACAAAAGAGGCACTCCTGCATACTGGGAGAGTGAGGGGCAAGAACTCCACCTACCCAGTTCCAAATGTGTGTCCCCTACCAAGATTGTAATAGTACTTCCACCATCTTATTCATACGCTGGGACTGGATAGAAAAAAGTTCATCACTTGATGGGTGATCCTTCTCTTACTGCTCCCTTTGACTCCTCTCTCCCTCCCTCCCTCCCTCTGGGGGTGATGGTGGCACAGTGATAATGCCACTGGACTAGTAATCCAGGGAGGACATGGGTTCAAATCCCACCACGGTGGAATTTAAATTGATATGCGGACATGAAAGCTGGCATCAATAATAGTGACCATGAAACTATCATCGATTGTTGTAGAAATCTATCTGATTCACTAATGTCCTTTAGGGAAGAAAACCTGCTGTTCTGGCCTCCATGCGACTCCAGATCCATAGTAATGTGGTTGACTCTTAACTGCCCTCAAAAATGTCCTAGCAAGTCACTCAGTTAAAGGGCAATTAGGGATGGGCAAATGCTAGCCTTGCCAATGATGCCGATTTCCCATGAAAGAATAATTTTTTAAAAAACAATCTTGATTGGTCATTGCCCTCATTTTATTCCTGCTTCCTCCCCTTAAATTCAGATCATTCCTAAGCACGTAAACTGCAAGTTACCCTCCCATCTTGGAAATATATCGCTGTTCCTTCACCATCACTGGATCGAAATCCTGGAATTCCATCTCTAACAGCACTCCGAATACACCTACATCACACGGTCTGCAGGGGTTCAAGATGGTGGCTCACCACGACCTTCTCAAGATTGATTAGGGGGATGGGCAGTAAATGCTGGCCTTGCGATGTGACCACCTCCCACGAATGACAAAAGGCTGGCACAGGCACGACGGGGTGGAATAGCCTCCTGCTGCGCTGTATTATCCTATGATCCTATGGCAGCTAGTGTTGGCATGGCACTGTGCCAGTAACCCAGCAAATGTACCAACGATGCCACAGCAGAGCCTTGTTCTCTTTCTCTGTACCCATTCGATTACCCTCGCTTTTTTTTTTAATACTACTTTTAAAATTTGGAATAAAATCATTTTACTGCAATTCATCAGGTCGTTCAAAACAAAACCTAAAGCTAATATTTTTGAAATGTTGGCAGAAAGAGGTTTCAAGCTGAACTGCAAAAGGCAACCACATTTCACATGATTTCGATCCCCGAAGGTTTGTACTCTCCCCACTGTAGTTGTTTGTTGGTTAGAGTGTGGCCACCTATTATATTTGGTCTCACCACCAAAATCATACCACAGCGATCCTTTAATCAATCTGTGACTTCAAATCCAGAGACAGAGCAGAACTTAGTTCAGCAGAGCATGTCTTAGGGAAGGCACAATGTTATGACCTCAGATCGTGCTTTGCTCCAGTGCACACAACGGTGTAAACATTCTTCAGAGTTACCTCACATTCTAAACGCATCTCCTTGAAAATCACCCCCCACTCCTTGTTACCCCTTTGATTTCCTTCAAAAGCCCTCTTTTTTTGATCATGCCTTCAGTTACCCCTTCTCACTAGCAACCCCTACCAACACCACCCCCTCCAATTACTTGCTTGACATCTGGCTTCATTTCCATGATATACTTTGCAACATTTCACCGTGTTAAAGACTTAATATAAATACAAGTTGATGTTCTGTGTTCATTAACCACATTCTATCTCCGTCCATAACTTCTGACTGAGAGAAGCCGAATCCGGTTTGGAAGTGGCATTTGGCTGATTTTTTTTTGGAAAAGATAAATCTTGACATATGTGTGCGCACACACGCGCACGCCCACCACCCCACCATGCCTTATGTGCTGGAGATCGTCATCACATGCGCTGCAGTGTTTTAGAATGAAATTGTTTCCCCATGGCTACCAGGTCCACCTTTTGAGGTGTCAGCTGTGGCTCAGTTCATAGCACCCTCGCCTTTGAGTCAGAAGGTTGTGGGTTCATGTCCCACTCCCGGAAAAAAAAAGTCAAGAACTGTGAATGTACTCGAAAGAGTTACCAGTCCCAAAGCAAATGGGCATGCTCTGTTAATTGTCTATCATTGAGCTGCAGTGTATGCAGGTGGAGGACGGTAATTAGGGTTTCACTTGAGCACATATAAAAAGAATCTTACTGAAACTGTGGTGTGGTCGAATTAGGTATATGGTCTGTAAATAAATGCAAGAATGAGTAAAGATTGGCCTCAGTATCATCCTCCACAAACTGGCCTCCCAGATTACGACATGCACTGCCTGCTAAAACCTGCCGCTATGCTTAGAAAGGCATGGGAGAAACCATGTTATTGAGGGTTGCGTAGAAATCTAGAATAAGGTGGATCGTACATGATCCGCAGGGGAGTTTCATGTGTTGAATGGCCATTCTCATCCTTGTTTGTCTTCTTAAGAGTCCCTTATTGTTGCTTTTCAGTCCCTGACTTTCACTAGGTCTGAGACATTCATAATAACAGGAAACTGACCTGAGACATTTAAGTGTTTCTCTCTCCACAGAGGCTGCCAGAGCTGCTGGCTGTTTGCAGCTTATTCTTTTTTTTTCAGATTTTCAGCATCCACAGCATTTTGCTTTTTAAAGAAAAAAATCAGGACATGTATCATTGATACTGGTGTTGCAGTCACTAGTTGCTAGTACCACCGCAAAGTTCAAAACAAACAATAAGAAACAAATTGAGGCAAATCTCCACTTTGCATCTCCAAGAGCCACAGAAACTCCATGGCGGAAAGAGTGCAACTCACCTGGGCTGAAATTCCCTTATTTACATGAAAGATGATTCCTTTCAGCTCTGGCTGGGGTTCATTTCTAATTTAGTGACAAGGCAAATCATCACTGCACAGGGGCAGACATCTGTACCATTTTTTTAATATTCGTTTTTATGGGATGTGGGCATCACTGGCTAGGCCAGCATTTATTGCCCACCCCTAATTGCCCTTGTTCAGAGGACAGTTAAGAGTCAGCCACATTGCTGAGGGTCTGGAGTCACATGTAGGCCAGACCAGGTAGGGACGGCAGATTTCTTTTCCTAAAGGACATTAGTGAATCAGATAGGTTTTTATGACAATTGGCAGTGAGGTTTCATGATCTTCAGACTTTTAATTCCAGATTTTTATTGAATTCACTGAATTTATTGAATACACTGCAGCAACTTGCCAAGGCTCCTTCAACAGAACCTCTCAAACCTGCAAACTCTACTATCTAGCACAGCTGGCACATGGGAAACACTAGATCCCCACAAAATCACACACACCATCGTGACTCAAAAATATATGGCCATTCCTTCACTGTCACTCAATCAAAATCCCAAAATTCCCTCCACAACAGCACCGTGGGAGGTTCCTTCATCACATGAACTGCTCACTGCCACCTTCTTGAGGGTAATTAGGGATGAGCAACAAATGCTGGCCTAGCCAGTGATGCCCACATCCCATATAAAAGACACAATGACATTTTTCTGTTCCTCGCAAGGAAGGGTTCTCTCAGTCCAGCTTTTCATTAAGGCCACCACCAAATACCTTTTACTGATTTATATCCATACAGTCTAGCAGTGATAGGCTCTCCCAATTTATTTAATCTCCTAATAGACTCCCAAGGTGATAAAAGTTGTATGAAAAATATGCAGCGCACCCACTTCAGAGCCAGTCCCTCGTGTCCGAATGCTATCAGTGAACAGGGGTGAGTAAGGCAGAATATTTTACATGGGTACAATTTTTCATGGAGCCTCTGGAGTTCTGTGAAGAAATGGATGGAGACACAATGTATTTCATACCGAACCAAATTATAGAAGATTTCAACAGATTGTGCCCCATTTCTCTCCCCTTACCCTCACCCACCCCACCTTTTGTTTAAAGAATGCTACACAGTCACAAGAAAACTTATCCAGTCCATTAATCTGATCTTTAAGTAAACATTGCAGTATTCAAATGACACCTTCCCATGCAATTGCAGGTGTAACACCTACCCTTTTACCTCCTCAGCATCCAAGGCCCCAAACACTCCTAGGTGAAGCAGCGATTTACTTCTTTCAATTTGCTATTCAGTATTTGCGATTTAATATATTGTATTTGCGTTTCACAATGCAGTCTCTTCTACAGTGGGGAGACCAAACACAGATTGGGTGATCACTGTGCGGAATACCTCTGCTCCGTCTGGAAGCATGACCCTGAGCACCGGGTCGCTTGCCATTTTAATTCACCACCTTGCTCTCTCGCTCATTTTTCTGTTCTTGGCCTGTGTTCAAGTGAAACTCGAGGAATGGTACCTCATCTTCCGATTAGGCACTTTGCAGCCTTCTGGACTCAACGTCAAGTTCAACTATTTCAGACCATGAACTATGTCGCTCATTTTTATTCTGTTTTTTTTCGCCGTGTGTCAGTCTGAGTCTTTTTTTTAGGTTTTTGCTTTCATAGGTGTTAATTATTCTGCCATTCACACTCACTCTGGACAAATGCTTTGTTTCTTTACTCCAACCATGACCACTCCCTTTGCCTTTTGTTCCATGATATCTCTGTCATTTAATCTCTCCCACCCTCTACCCTATCCCAGACCTTCCCTTTTGTTCTTCCTCCCCATCACCCCTTCTCTCAACATAAAACCCATCACTTTTCTACCCTCCTTCAGTTCTGAAGAGCCACATTCAACTTAAAACTAACTGTTTCTCTCTCTCCATAGATGCTGCCAGACCAGCTGAGTATTTCCAGCACTTTGTTTTTATTTTCAGCATCTGCAGTATTTTATTTTTATTGTTATATTTTTCATAAAGAGCGAGAAACAAATTGTTATGTGAACATATATTCAGGTTGCCACATTCACTGTGGCAATGCAGTCATGTGCTGAGTAACAGTGTATTAATCTACCAGCCACATGGGGAGCAGAAATATACTTGAAGCAGCTTCAGCATTTTGAGTCTCAAGTGTGATTAGTTTTAACTTATGGGAATCAGAAGACATAACATTTATTATATGGCATTGACCACCTGCATTCAACAGATGGCACTTCCAAAGTCCCAGCAGCTCAGGAACCATCATCTTCCAGAGTATTTAATCACCTATGTCCATATGTATCTCTATTGCCTTCAGTCATGTTCTGAAGCAGATGTTCATCCAGCTTTTTAAACAAGTTAATCAACACAGATTTATTACAATTGTGTGTGAAGTTTGGAGTTTTGCTCAATTTATCTTTGAAAGGAGGAATAATGTTGGAAAATCTTTCCTCAGGGGATTAAATGAACTGTGGAGAATCCATGAGAAAATGAATCGGTCGCTAAACTTTTTCTTCTTCCATACTGTTTAAGTTGCCTTTTGTTTGTATAAGCAAAAGGTGGGGTGGGTGAGGGTAAGGGGAGAGAAACAGGACACAATCTGTTTAAATCATCTACAATTTGATTTGAACACTTCTATGCAATGCATTGTGTGTCTCCATCCAGCTCTTCACAGAACTCCAGAGGCTCCATGAAAAATTGTATCCATGTAAAATATTCTGCCTTACTCACTCCTTTCACTGGTAGCACTAGGACATGAGGGACTGGCTCTGAAGTGGATGCACTGCATATTTTTCAATTTAAATTAAGCCTCCACTTGTCTCCAGATACAGCTGCATTTCCCAATCACAGGTGTTGAGCCATAAATCTAGTGAAGTGTCTAGTTAACCTCGTTTCCAAGTCTCACAACACTTTATAAGCAGGATGACTGGTTTGTGGTGGCTGAGGAAGTTCAATTTTTAACTTATATTTCAGGAATCATAATCGCAATTCCATTTGCATTCCTGTGAATAGCAAAAACCAGCAAGCTTGTCCCCAACAATGTTCTATTGAGCACTTAATTTTTACATAAACATTTCCCAAAACTTTTTAGCCATTCCAGTGTTGTCATTAGGTTCTTAAAAAGAAATACCTTTAAGCAACTACTTGTTTATTTGGCACTCATATTTCATCACCTCAAACAGCTCCTACTCAGTGACAGAGCTTTCACCAATGGTGCTTCACCCCAACCTAAATCAGCTCAAAATATCCCCTCCAGTCACACCCGTGTTTGATAGAGCAGAATCTAGAATGATACAGCTGGCAGTTCTTCCTAATTTAACAGTCACAACAAGGGGAAAAAAATCCCATTCTTACCACCATAGCTCAGGTAGTACACACACATCAGAGTTAGAGGGTTGTGAGTTCAAGTCTCACTCCAGAAACTTGAGCACAAAATTCTAGGCTGATACTTCAGTCCAGTATGAAGGGAGTGCTGCACTGCCAGAGGTGCCGACTTCTGGATGAGGCATTAAACCCTCTGCCTTCTCAGCTGGACGCAACAGATCCCATCGCACTATTTTGAAGACCAGGGTAGTTTGCCGTAGTATCCTGGCCAATATTTATCCCTCAATCAACATTACAAAAGCCAAATAACTGGTAATTAGCGCACAGCTGATCCCAGTGTACAAATTGGTTGTCATGTTTCCTACATTACAACAGTGACTACACTTCCTTTGAGAAAAGTGCCTACAGTACAAGACCTCTGGACATTTCACACACCCACCATTATACTTTAATGAAACCCAGGCCAAGGACTGCTAGCTCACAGACACAGTTGCACATCTCACTGCAACTACCTCTGCAGTTCTGACAGGGCTTCCAAGTGACTGCATACAGCCTAAGCTAGGTCAGTTCTAGAGTTCTGCACAATGACAACCCCGGTACTTTTATATCTCACTTAATGAGCCTTGAAATGATCGCCAACAATGAAGGTTTTACTGGTATTGAGGATGACGTACAAGGGCTGGATGGGAACATTAAGACTAGCAGTAGGCCATTCTGCCTTCAAACCTGTTCCATCATTCAACTGTTTGACAGCAAGTTCCAGATTTCCACTACCCTTCGTGTGAAGAAGTACTTCCTGACAACAGTCCTGGACAGCCTGGTGCTAATTTTAAGGTTACGTCACCTTGTTCTGAACTCCCCCAAAGAGAGGAAATAATTTCTCTCTACCTACCCTATTAAATCCTTTAATCATAAACACCTTGAATAGGTTGACCCTAAATTCTCCATACATGAGGGCATACAAACCTGGTCTACATAACCTGTCGTCACTATTTAGCCTTTAGCTCTGGTATTATTCATGTGAATCAGCACTGCACCCCCTCCAAGGTCAATACATAACTTTCCTGAGATGTGGACCCCAGAACTGAACATATTACTGCAGATGCTCTCTAACCAAAATTTTATACAACTGTAGTGCAACTTCCACTTCTTGTATTGCAGTCCCCTTGAGATAACGGGTAACATTCCTTTAGCCTTTTCAATTATTTTCTGTACCATCCATTAGTTCTTAGCAATATATGTACTTGAAACCCTAAATCTCTCTGCTCCTCCACAGTTCCTAGCTTTTTACCATTTTAAAAATACCATGATCTACCTTTCTTTAGGTCCAAAGTAGGTAACCACACACTTGCCTACATTTGAATTCCATCTGCCCCAGTTTAACCTGCTCATATAATTTGCCAATGACCCTTTGCAATTTTTTGCCCCCATGCACACTACTTAGCATGCCAACTAACTTAATGCAGGTTCAATATGAGCATAACACCAGGGAGGGAGATGAAACACAAGCATAGGGCACCAAGCTCACTCTGAAAGGTGAACAGGATGCTTTCAGGACCATCAACATAGGACATGGAAGTTCCTCCAACGCAGCCCAAAAAAAAAACCTAATTTAGGGATTGGATCACTCAGATTCCCTCGCTGCACATCTCTTTCGCATTTTTGTCAATACAAATTTAGGTTGCTGCATCGTTACTTCAGAGCCCTTGATGGACTACATGGACTTCCAATTCCAAAATGGCAGTGCGAAGAACAGCCTATTCCAATAAAATGCCCTCTTTTAAAGAAAAGTACAGCAAATAATAACTTGAACAAAAATTGTTCAGATTGGGTCCAAATATAAAACAACCAGAGTCTTAGCAGCTATAATGATAGTATCCAACTCCTTTATTCTTAATGACAATCACATGGACATTGCGTACACAACCATCCCATGTGAATCACTTATTTAGACTACAGCCAGAGGGTATTGAAAATAATTACGTTAATAAATCATTTAGTAGCTCAAACAGAACAACAGATCTCAGATCTATAATTAACCAGAACATTGTTTAACTCAAGCAAATAGGAATAGGTAATGAGTTGTTTTTAAAACTATATATTACAGTTAGAACAGCTAGTAATACTACTGTCAACATATGTGGGCCAATTTTCCCTCCAGGATAAGCTGGCTCCCCACTGCCAGTGTTAACTCCAGCGGGTGGTTGCAAAACCACGTCCGCTTCTCACAACTCACCATCACTTCTGGAGTTTTTGTTGGGGTGTACTTTCCAATACACCTGCTAAATACAGGAACGGACGTGTTACAACAAGGTGGAACTGATGGCAACGCATGGTCAAGTGTTTGTCAGGGCAGATGTGCCTAATAACCTGTCCGTAATGCCCAGACATCGAAATGAACCACACAGAAAACACCAGTTGAGTGTGTTGAACTTTTTACCCTCAACTGATTCCCTGTGGTTTGTTATTTAAACAAAGCATATAACGTTAATGATAGATTTGACATCCAGACAGAACGTAACAATCATAGAATGTTTTTAAGATAGTGTTACCAACACGTTGAACATCAAAGTGATATCATCAGGTGATTACCTTGAACAATACTGCAATCTACAAATTTAAGCCAAAAGTTTGTGTCAAGCTATTTTTCACTTGCCAGGCCAGAATTTCTTTTATAAAAAGCTGACTGCTTTGTTCTTCAAGAACTTGAAATCCAAACTGATTAAGAAGAAAGAAAACTCTTGGGCTTGAGCCAAGCTGTAGCGTTTATTGTCGACTTTGCTGCATCCATTTCAATGCCTCAGGATTTGGCTTCCAGCTTGATGAGTTAGGCATATTTCAAATTGAGCCTAAAACAAAATATGTCCCAAAAGGTTGGTTTCCTTATCCTGTCCTTACGGTTGTTTAGGAAATAAAGGAATGTAGTACAAGCCACAAGGGCAGTAGTGCACGTGCTATAAATTTTTTTATATATATATATATTCTTTTAGGAGCATTGCTGGCAAGACAGGCATTTGTTACTCATCCCAAATTGCCCTTGAGAAGGTGGGAGCGAATCATCTTCTTGACCCACTGCAGTCTATCTGGTGTATCTAAACTCTCAATGCTGTTTGGAAGGAAATTCCAGAATTTTGGCCCAGCGACAGTGAAGGAATTGGTTGCAATGCCTTTGGTTTAGGGGGGGGCGGGGGAGTGAAAACCAAAAGCTCCAAGGTTTCCAGTCCTAATCGTGAACCAGTTACCCACATGAGACTGCTGGGCAAGGACATTATTACAGTTCAACTGTGACGTCTTCTACAGCAGCGGTTCTCAAGCTGGGATCCGCAGGCTCCCGGGTGCCTGGAGAGATTATCTATTGGGTGTGCAAAATAATGCGAAAATGCTTATCAAGCAGGGCCAGCCTTATGGTGGACGACAGCCCAGGGCACGGCCTTGGGTCTCATCTTACTGCCACAAAGCCATTCAGGACCACCTGTCGCTTCTCAAGATGCTGAGCTTTTTGGTTAAAAAGCCCCGCGCAAAGCAACACGGTAAATATTAGCGGAGTCTGCAGCCTCATGGCATTGGCACACTGTTACACAAAAAAACATGCAAAGCTGGGAAACCAGTCTCAAACCTTTCCATCCTTTCCCTGTGCTCTCACTGCTCTGCAGGGTTACTGCTTTACCAGACTGAGTAAATCAAGTTCTATTTTAATTACATGGTATATTAATGGGTGTTCTGGAGACCACATTTTGCAATTGCATACACTTTTCCCTGAAAAGGAAAAACCCTGGCTTTTACTGAGAATGATTTTTTTTTTTCTTTATTCTTTCATGCGATGTGGCAAGGCCTGCATTTGTTGCCCATCCCTAATTGCCCTTGGACTGAATGGCTTGTTGGACCATTTCAGAGGGCATTTAAGAGGCAACCACATTGCTGCAGGTCTCGAGTCACACGTAGGTAAGGATGGCAGATTTCCTTCCCCAAAGGACATTAATGAACCAGGTGGGTTTTTACAACATCGACGATAGTTTTATGGTTACCATTACTGAGGAGCATTAGCCTGGGCCCCTGGATTACTAGGCCAATGACATTGTCACTACACCACCATCTCCCCAACCAGTGCAGTTGTAAGTCCAGTTCTGGATGCCACACTTTAGGAAAGGTGTGAAAGCATTAGATGTTAAATGGATCCACGCTGGTTAGTGAAGTTAAAACGAAGCCAGAGCTGCTTTCTTTGCTGGAGAGAGTTTATTGGCTCAGTTCACAGTCAACACTACTCAGACGTCCCTGTGTCCCAGCCATCCCCATTTATGAGGTGTACAAATACCCATCAGCTGTGAAACAATCTAACTGCTATTAAACCTTAACAATGTAATTAATAAGACATTGGCATCAGGGAGAGTACGGAAAAGACTCAAAGGTTCCAGAGATGAGGAGCTCCAGTTATGTAGATAGATTTGAGATGTTTGGACTGTTTTCTTTGAAGAAGAAAAGGCGGAGAGGAGATTTGATAAAGATATTCAAAATCATGAGGGGTCTGGATAGAGTCGATAGGGAAACTCTTCTGGATGGATCAAGAAGAAGGGACAGATCGAATGGCAAAAGAAGCAATGGAGATACGAGGAGAAACTTTTCCATACAGCGACCGGTTAAGCTCTAGAATTCAGAGAGAGTGCAGTAGAGGTAGGTTCAGCTGAGGCATTCAAGAAAGGATCGGATGATCAGAAAAGGAATAATGTGTAGGGTTGCGGAGAGAAGACGGGAGAATGGCACTAGGTGCATTGCTCATTAGGAGAGCTGGCACAGACACAACAGGCTGAATGGCCTCCTTTTGTGCTGTAACCATTCTATGATTCTGAGAGTGTCACAGTCAAACTTTGCATCAAGAATAGACAAACATTGCAGTGAGATGGAGTCACACCCTTCTTCTCACTGATATCTGTAAGTAAACATCTGCTTTTTTTTAAAAAGCAATATTAAAAACTCTTTACATACAGTACCTTCATGTTGTGCGTGTTATATAGTATTATAATTTAGGTAGAGTCCGTGATTACTAACCTAATTGATAAGAGGCCCTTTAACTGAAGAAGTTTTTGAACCATTATTCTACAGCTGAATAGTCTCCCACCGCTCACCATGCGGCTCCAAACTGAAGAGCGATTATTAAGCTGGGTTAGGCCTGTTAGAAGCAAAAGTAAACTGGGCAGGGGGTGTGGGTGGGGGGGGGGGGGGGGGGGGGGGGGGGGCGAAGTATAAAAATAAAATCCTTCTTTATAGATGGTGGGGGTGAGGCAATCTGCATACTCCCCAAACAGTGCACATCTGCTTCCCATATGAGCTGAGACAATTCTGTCTGTTCTCTATTACTGTCAAATGAATTACTAAATAAACATCTTTTTTTATCATAATAGTGAATACTTCAATAGCAAACAGATTACCTGCTGTGTGAAAGTTGCAGGCACTCCTGCACACTACCCAAACTTGGCCTTCATTTCACACATTCATTCACTCATGGTCTCAAAACTGCAGAACACCTCACCTCGTCCACTCGTCATCCTACACTCTACTGGCTTTCAGAATCCAAGCTTCACATCTAGTTTTTCTTGCACTTTTCAAGCCTGGTGCTCTCCTGCACCTATGAACCTTGATCCTTTACTCATCTTTTCAATCAAAACGGTTCAAGTGTTGAGTCTGCAAAGGATTGATCCAAATCTTGTTCTTCTCCCTCGCTAAGGTTTGGAAATAAAAGGACGGAAGAAGAAATGGCATCTTATATGCCATCTCAACAATAAACGTTTACACAATACCAAGCTACAATGGGCCAAGCCACAAATTGATGTATTAGATATAAATGACAGAAAGCTTGACAGTTGTGTTTTCCCTCAAAATCTTCGTTCCCAATAGGGAAGACTTTGCTCTTTGTAATCTGGTCATAACATCTCCAGTTGAGGATCAGGTAAATTAGCAGAGGTTGGAGGATTGAATCTGGAGGGGGCACTGTCCATGTACTCGAACAAGAACAAACAAACGAACTTGCATTTATATAGCACCTTTCAGAATCTCAGGATGTCCAAAGCACTTACCAGCCAATTAAATACTTCTGAAGTTTAGGCCTAAATTTTTCAGGACAATTACTGGCACCACAAACCCAACCTGGGAAAAAGTCATCCAGAAGCTTGGATTTTTGTTCTGGGGTGGGGGGAGGAAGCTATGACAGAAAGAAAACAAAAACCAGCCCTCACCCTCACACCCCCTTGACCTCCACATACTCCCCATGCCAACCCATGCCACCTCATGCCTCCCACCAATCCCCATGGTCCCTCATACTCTTCATGCCCATCAATGTCCTTCTACCCACCCCTTTATATCCCAACTTTGCCAACTCATACCAACCCATGCCCTCCCCCCACACACCACCATTTGCCCTTACACCTTCCATGCCAACTCACACAGTGTCTACCATGGGCAGACCTCATACTGAGATTAAATAAAATTAAGTGTCTACTCATGAATTCACTATTTAAAAAAACATTCTAATTGATTAAAAACCCACTCACTACATTTAATTTCCTTTAATCCCTTATAAAAACAAAAAATATTCAAAGTCCCACGTCAAAAGCTTGATAAGCACATGGAGCTGTCAATTAAACTGAACCAATGGGCATCCCACTGTGATAATGATAGGTTGTGCAATCAGTAATGCAGCACTAATCCTGTAATGATAGCTCTGTCAGAGTGAATCAGCAGGAAATGATTTTTTTTAAAGAAAAACACTGCATAGATTTTTTTTTCAATAATTAACTAGAATATTTAAATACCTCAACAACTTGATACCTCCCCCTGACCGTTTCAATGACTTTGTGTACTATTTATGAACATTCATGCCTACTTTCAACAATCCCAAAGGTCAAACCTGACCTCTCCCAGAGACGTCCTGGGACCATATCTAAACGGGTACCCTACCTTGCCAAAAAGCTCCAGTAAGTTTATACCTTCTCCTATCAAGTCTAAAAAACACAGGTCGTATTTTGGATATCCCAGTAGCAAAAATCAGATTTGACTGAGACAGCTGCACTGTAATGCATGCAGTTGCCTCCATGAACCAAGAGTGTGCAAACTAGAGCTGGCCCATTTCCCCTCCCACAAAAGTGGTGGGGGCTGAGTTTGGGGACAGGACTTCCAGATTCACGCTTCTCGCTGCATTTTTGCTAAGACTCTCTGGAAGTCCCACCCCAGAACTCGGCCTCTGCCATTTTCATCTCAGTCACCTCAGCCTCTCCGTCTGCACAAAAATTCGGGCCTTAGCCTCTGATATAATGTAGGAAGCCCGACAGCCAATTTGTGCACAGCAAGCTCCCAACACAAACAACAATGCGATAATGACCAGAAAATCTAATTTAAAAAAAAAATAAAGCGATGTTGGTTGATTGATCAACATTGCCCCAGATTCCAGGGAGAACGTAATAATAGCTCCATTGTGGAATGACTGCTGGACAATATTTAAGTTGAGTTGGATTAATTCAGTTGCTCTTTGCTGTCCATTTGCAAGTGAATTGGTTCCTCAATATTTCTGCCAAAATAAAGTTTCAGCCCACCTTCAAAGCAAGAAAGCTGTCTGGGAACTTTAGGAATAGGAAAGGCTCCAGCAAACTTCAAAAGGCAATTTAGACTTCTATAGCCTAGTCTTTTAACTCATGTCCAGGTGCCTTCTGGAGGTCTTGCAAGAGCAAGGTTAAAATTTATTAATCAGCACACAAATTTTAATTGGCCTTGTCAACCAGGGTTTACTATCTACGATATTGTACATAGATATTCTGCAGTTTAAATACCATCCTAACAATAATGTGCTTTTATTTTGTGCCTTTAACATAGTAAAATGTCCCAATACACATCACAGGAGTGATTATCAAACAAAATTTTATTCAGAGCCACAAAGATATTAGAACCTGTCAGAAAAAGCTTGGTCAAAGAGGTTAGTTTTAAGGAGCATTGCAAAGGAGGAACAAGAGATAGACAGAGACGGAGAGGTTTAGGGAGGGAATTCCAGAGCTTAAGAATTGGGCAGCCCATGAAGCAATAAATAAAATTGGGCACGCTAAAGAGGCCACAATTGGAGAAGCGTAGAGATCTTGAAGGGTCACAGGAGGTTACAGAGATAGGAGTGGAGCAACCATGGAGAGATTTGAAAACAAGGATAAAAATTTTAAAATCAAAGCTTTTCAGACCAGGAGCCTGTGTAGGTCAGTAAGCACAAGCAGTGATGGGTGAACAGGACATGGGCAGCAGAATTTTGAATGGCCTCAAGTTGATGGAGGGTGGAAGATGGAAAGCTGGCCAGGAAAGCATTGGAATAGTCAGGTCTAGGAGGTGAGGTAACAAAAGCATGAACATGGCTCTCAGCACAATGAGGTGATCTTCAGACAGCCTTGATAAAAGCAAAAAACTGCGGATGCTGGAAATCCAAAACAAAAATAAAAATACCTGGAGGAAAAATACCAGCAGGTCTGACAGCATCTGCGGAGAGGAACACAGTTAACGTTTCGAGTCCGTATGACTCTGTTCTGCTGATGCTGTCAGACCTGCTGAGTTTTTCCAGGTATTTTTATTTTTGATTCTGACAGCCTTGTATCATTTGGCATATTTAGTGCATCTGCACCAACACAATAAATTTTGGGAGAAAACATTTTTTAAAAAAATCACAGGTGAAATGCTTTAAGCGAACAATGATCTCAGTTGTCCCCCTACTGATACTCCAACCTATTAGACAGTTCAAACTGCTCTCTCCAGACGCAATGAAGCTTGGAAGGCCAGAAACTATAACTGTAAATCTTAATGTTTGTTTTATTTTCACGTGGATTTGATATGAATTTCACACAGCTGCAAAATCTAAGCAAGTCCAAAGAGACAAAGCAGTTACTGCCCATCTCTTTCTGCATGTTTCATCCATTAGAAATCCAAGCTCACACATTATAACCACGACTAATCATGGATACACCAGAATTGATTTTATTTCAGTAACACTGTAGCAAGTGTCCTCCTAAACTTCCACCCCTGCAGGGAACCACAGGTCAAACAAACACCCACAGGCAGTTCAGGGCATGCGTTATTCTGCTTTCTACACAAGGTTCCCATTGAGTGTTGTTCTGCCCAGCCACTACATGTTAAGCAAAAGGTCAACTCCTCCTCAACCAGTGCCTCAAGGAAACATCTCAACATGTAAAAAACACTCAAGCAGTCCAGCTCCCAAATACACCACTGAAGGCATGACCCGCCCTCTGTCTGTAACCTCTTCCAGCCCTAAAACCCTACGAGATTGCCATACTCCTCCAATTCTGGTCTCTTGTGCATCTTCAATTTTAATCAGTCCACCATCGGAGATGATGCCTTCAACTGCCTGGGCCTTAAACTCTGGAAATTCCTCCAGAAACCTCTCCACCTCTCTGCCTTCCTGTAAGATATTTTTTTCAACCCCACCTCATTGTCCCAAGCTTTTATTCATCTGTCCCTAGTTTGTGTGTTTTAATGGCAATCCTTGTTTTACAGTCACTCCTGTAAAGTGCCTTAGGACATTTCACACTCTTAAAAGGTGCTATATAAATGCAAGTTGTTGTAATTATCACTATTGTTCAAAATATTATATAATCTGAGGGAAAGGTGTAATTTTATCTTTCATGCAAGAGATTTATTTAAGCAAATCAACAGTGGTATTGCTCACAGTCAGATATTTAACATAAACCTATATGCAGCAGAATAATAGTGTAAGTTGACCAGTCCCACTAAAGGTTGAAAAGTCTTTCATTTTAAAATTCTTATCCTTGTTTTTAAATCCCTCCATGGCCTCATCCACCACTATCTCTGCAACATTATCCTTCTACCCTCAGACCTTTGTGTGCCTTCAATTCTGGACTCCTGAGCATCTCCGAGGTTCATCAATCCATCTACTGTTATGTCTCCAGCTGCCCATCCTCTGGAATGTCTTCCCTAAACTTTTCTACGCATCTTCATTGAGGGGACACAGCTCTAAAATCCATCTCTCCCCTATCTGAATGTCCCCTTCTTTGACTTTGTGTCAATCCTTGTTGAACTCATGGTTCTACGATCATATCATCATCTCCCCACGCTCTCCACCCCTGCTGGTGTTCTGCGTGTAGAATCTTAGGACTTCACTTCAGTTTCTCAACAGGTGAAAAAGAAGGATAATGAATGCCTTTCAGCTCAGAGGGTGGCAGTGGTTTCACTACCCATTGTTCCATTATTAAAAAGAAGACAAACTGATCTTGGAAATACCTCACGATGTTCAGTGAGAGCTCAGTCCAAACATGTGGGTTTTTAAGAGGCTGTTTAGAACCATAAAGTTGATTTGGAGGCTGGAGGAAAAAAATAAAACTGTGTGTGTGAGGTAAGCCTTACATTAACAACAAACTTGCACGGGGGTTTCCCCCCCGCCCTCACAGGACTGTTTCTATGGTCTATATTAAGCTTCATCAAGATACTGCTCCAGCTCTGTGCATCATGCACTGCAGTTAGAACACCCACTGAACAAACTTCTCTTTCCCGTATGTCGACTGCCAGCTTCCATCGCAAAACATGGTGCAAGATTTTGCGCAAAGCACAAGCACTTTTAAGAACAAGAAAGTGGCGGTAACTCAGTAAGCCCGTGTCACTTTGACACATCAATCTTAACTGCTCAGCTTCTCCCCACAACCTTCAATCCTTTCTTACCAACAAAATAGATTCATTTAGTAGCCGGTTCATTGTGGTTCATGTGGATTTTGCTGTGTGTAAAATGGCTGCTGCATTTACCTGCAAAATGTGACTGCATTTCATGATAGTCAATTGTATCTAAGCCACGTTTTTAAAAAAATTACATGAGGTAAGTTGTTATATAAATACAAGCCTTTAACTTTTCCTTTTCGACTTCATTAAACTTCCCTCATGCAAATTGCCCACGCTGCAGATACAGAACAAAATCTGCCTTTATTTAACAGTACATGTAGGTGAATGTGTGAGGTGAGTAAGGACATGTCGATAGGGAGTGAAATGAAGAGAGGTGGGAGGAGACTTATTAACGCAAATTAATCAGTGTTACACAACAGCTGTTTGCTGCATCTAAAAAAACTTCAAAGTAAATTTCTGACAGTCAACAGTCCCAGGAGCACACATGGCAACCTAGGTAATGCTTCCAACAATATCCCATCCATTAATTTTAATGGACATTAAAAACCTGGGAGTGGAAGGGAGTGTCTTAATTCGCAACATCACTCCAACATGTGACACTCGGTGCTGGGAGCATGAATTTGGAGAGCTCAAAGATCTTCAATGTAAAAATTAAACAGAAAATCTGATTATTATTTTTTTGAAAGCCAATTCTACTTAAAGCCTGCATCACTGAAGATGTAACAAACTGTCTGGTAATCTGCATCAAAGGGAACATTGCTTTTTGATCCGGTACATTTTTTTAAATTTTTAAGTTCTTTATCTCAGTTGGCCTCAGAAAATAAAGATAAGGGCATGTTTCTCCTGGCAGGCTTTTTCTTCTCCATTCTGAGCAGCTCCATACACAACCACCCCCGCCTTCAGGCACCAGACTCTAGACAATAAAGCAACCACTGTGCAACCTCTCCTTTATCAACTAGTTATCTGATCTTTTGCTCACCTTTAACCTCTGACCTCTTACCATTCACAGCTCTTATCTTTTCTCTATTTTATCGATTTTACGTGGTCAGCGTTCCCCTGAAATTTGCACTCCTGATCCTCCCAGAGGTCAAAACTTGCCATCCGGCAAGGGCCTTGATTCCAATGCAGTGCATATCACATTGTCTCCTATTCTTATTCATTCCCAGGATCACAAAACTGCAGAACTTTTCACCTCTCTGTGGCCTCTTCCCTCCTCCTCCAGGTTTGTTCCAGAGGTTGGTGCTATCTACACATTATTTCAACTTATTTTGCTTTCTCTCCTGCTCTTTCCTGCCTTGGATACATCCTCCAGTTGGCCCTTTGGCTTTTCAGATTCTGAAATTTCTGAATAACCTCGTCACTTTAAAAAAAATCCCGTTCCCGGTTCCCTTTGCAAAAGTTTGTTACTCTAGGTAACAGAGCTGCAGAGGATCAGCCCATTGGAATGGTGTGCCGTACAGTTCCCCTCCACACTCCACTGAGCCCTTAACAGCCACACTTGGCATGAATCCCAACTTCAAGACTGGAAGGCAGAAAATGAGAGTAGAGAAGCTGTTGAAGTGACGTCTGAATGGTTTTAATGATCTTGCTTGCAATGGTTACTGTCCCTCCCTTCTTCATTCTTTAGTTCCTTAGTCACCTCCTTTGACACTGTCCCAGACATCCAAAATATAAATGGCCTATTTTATCCATGGGTTGGCAACAAATGGAGAATGGTTACTCTACCAGAGCTCCAGTTAGCAAAGGCTTTGGGCTGGGCTGGAGAGATCAATGGCAAGTGCGTTGATATGGAGCTCTGTCAAATGTAATAATATTTATTCAAGGCATTCACCCCTCCGCCACTAAATCCCCCACCATCCCAATGTTCTCTCTTCTACTACTGAAGAACTGACTCATGCCAAGACTCAATTGAGAAGTCAACAGAGCAGGAAGATAAAATATTCACTATATCTTTAGTTTATTCTCTCACGCGAGGTCATCATTTATTGCCCATCCCCAGTTGCCCTTGAACTGAATGGCTTACTAGGTCAATTCAGAGGGTAGTTAAGAGTCAACCACATTGCTGTGATCTGGAGTCACATGTAGGCCAGACCAGGTAAGGACAGCATCTTTCCTTCCCTCAAGGACATAAGTGGACCAGATAGGTTTTTACAACAATCGATGATAGTTTCATGGTCATCACCAAAATTAGCTTTCAGTTCCAGATTTTTATGAACTGAATTTAAATTCCACCAGCTGCTGTGGTGGGAGTTGCATCCATGACCCAAGAGCGTTAACAATCCACTGACATTCGCACTACACCCTCCTTCCCTATGGCCGGGTTATTCCTTTCAAACTTCTGCAAAGTAGGGCAGCTGTTCTGGGAGCAAGAAACAGATCAAGAAACACTTTTTCACTTAAAAATGCAATGCCTGATTACTACTTACACAACAGGATTGCAAAGTGGGCCACATTATCCCAGGAGGGACAGTAAGGACACACTTATTCTATCCCTCTGGGAATAAACTGCTCCAGTACAACTACAACACTGGCCTCTACCCGGCTATGTGGAAAATTGCCCAGGTATGTCATGTACACAAGCAGCAGGACAAATCCAACCCGACCAATTACCATCCCATCAGTCTACTCACAATCATCACTAAAGTAATGGAAGGGGTCATCAACAGTGCTATCAAATAGCACTTGCTTAGCAATAACCTACTTACTGACGTCCAGTTTGGGTTCCGCCAGGGCCACTCAGCTCCTGACCTCATTACAGCCTTAGTTCAAACATGGACAAAAGAGCTGAACTCCCGAGGTGAGGAGAGGTGAGGTGTCCCAGCAACAGTGAAGGAATGCGGAAATATTTCCAAGTCAGAATAGTGAGAGTGGCTTGGAGGATAACTTCCAGGTAGTGGTGTTCCCATCTATCTGCTGTCCTGTCTTTCTAGATTGTGGGTTTGGAAGGCGCTGTCTAAGGATTCTTGGCGAGTTGCTACAGTACATCTGAGAGATGGGACACACTGCGGCCACTGTGCATCGGTGGTGGAGGGAGTAAATGTTTGTGGTTGGTGTGCCAATCAAGTGCGCTGCTTTACCCTGGATGGTGTCAAGCTTCTTGAGTGTTTTTGAAGCTGCACTCATCCAGGCAAGTGGAGAGTATTCCACCACACTCCTGACATGTCCATTTTAGATGGTGGACAAGCTTTGGGGAGTCAGGAAGTGAGTCACTTGCCACAGGATTCCTAGCCTCTGACCTGCTCTTGTGTTCACAGAACTGATATGGCTAGTCCAGTTCAGGTTCTGGTCAACTGGGGTTTAGCTCCCAGGGAGTGCATCAATATTTGGAAGACACCCCAAACAGTGTATGCAGGGAGGCCTTGAAAGTGTGTGTGGGTGGGGGTCTCTGGGTATGTGTGTCAGCATGCGAGGGATCCTGGGAGAGAGTCAGCATTTGCGGGCATGTCCCTGGGAGTGTGTCATTATTTGCTGGGTTGCGGGGGGCAGGGGGTCATCTCTGGAAGCGTGTCAGCATTTTCAGAGAGTTGCCAGGAATGTGCTAGTGCTTGGAGGGGGAGGGGAATTCCCTGGGGACGTGTGTGCCAGGTGTTTGGAGGGCGGGGGGTGGTCACTGCATGTGTGTCAGTGTTTGCTGGCAGTCCCTGAGAGTGTCGAAAAGATTTCAGGGTTCCCCCAATCAGAGGAGTTTGAATACCACTGGCCAATGGAAAGCCATATGCTCGCCATGTGAATTTGCTGAAAAAGCTCCAGTTGACGAGAAATTACAGTATTCAGGGACAGAGCGTATGCGAGGCAAAACAAAAGAGTTATCAGCTCGAGCTCGCTAGAGGAGTTTGAATCGAAAGCCAAGTGGCAGTGAGCACTGTCTGGCGATTGCCAATGCTGTTGGATCACTGCAAGCACCATGACTTAAAAGCAATTGTTTGCCAACAGAGGATGAACAAGTGAAATACTGCGGTTAACCCATAATTATAAATCAGAGCTGCAGATATCAGCCATTTGTGTGTCAAAGAGGTTTAATGAATGTTTTTACACCGCACCCCCCCCCCCCCCCCCCCCCACCCCCCACCCCAAGATTATTCAACTTCTTCCTTTTTAAAAAAAAATATACAAGAATACATCTTCCAGAAGCCTCGCTCATCATGAAGGCTGATGCTCCAGTGCAGCGCTGAGGGGCTGCTGCATTGCTAGAGGTGCCTTTTTTTCCCCCCAGACATCATGTTAAAGTGGGAGCTCCAGTAAATAGTGAAGACCTCAGGGCACTGTCAGAAGAGCAGACAAGAGTTGCAGCAATCCTGGCAGACACATCTCGCTCTATCAGCATCATCTACACAGATTAACAGATCATTTAACATCCTTCTCTGCTTTTGGGAACTTGCTGCCACATTTCCCCACGCTCAGTTGTGCGTGACGCACCTTTGATATGTTTGAGAAAGGTGTGATGAGGCACTCTCCGTATGACAACGACTTGCATTTATATAGCACCTTTAATGGAGTAATATTGCTGTGAAGTGCCTTGGAATGTTTTATCAAACAAAATTTACCACTGAGCCACGAAAGGAAATATTTGGACAGGTGACCAAAAGTTTGGTCAAAGGGGTACAGTTTAAGCAGCAATTGTCCTAAAAGAGGAAAGAGATGAGAAGCAGCAACAAAAAGTTTAGGGGGGGAATTACATACATAAGAATTAGGAGTAGGAGTAGGCCATTCAGCCCTTCAAGCTTGTTGCACCATTCAATAAGGTCATGGCTGATCTGAGTGTGGCCTCAACTACACATTCCCACCAACCCCTGATAACCTTAGATTCTTGACTAGCAAGGGAATCAATCTACTTCTGCCTTAAAAATATTCAATGACCCTACCTCCACCACTCTGGGGAAGAGAGTTCCAAAGACTCACAACCCTCAGAAAAAAATTCTCTTCATTTCAGTCTTAAATGGGAGTCCTCTTATTTCTCTCCCACAAGGGAAAACATCCTTTCAGCATCCATCCTGTCAAGTCCCCTAAGGGTCTTGTATGTTTCAATAAGATCACCTTCTAAAGTGAAGAATAAGATCATACTTCTAAACTCCAATGGATACAGGGCCAGCTTGATCAACCTTTCTATATAAGACAGCCCCCCACCCATCCCAGGTATCCGTCAACTGAACCTTCCCTGAACTGCTTCTAACACATTTAAATCTTTTCTTAAATAAGGAGATCAATGCACAGTGCTCCTGATGTGGTCTCCTCAACACCCTGTACAACTGTAGCAAAACGTCCCTATTTTTATATTCCATTCCCCTTGCAGTAAATGACAACATTCAATTTGCCTTCCTAATCACTTGCTGTACCTGCATAGTAACCTCTTGTATGTATATACCAGGACACCCAGATCTTCTGTACTAGCGAGCTCTGCAATCTCTCTCCATTTAAATAATACGCTGCTTTTCTAGTCTTCCTGCCAAAGTGGACAAGTTCACATTTTCCCACTTATGCTCCCTCTGCCAAATTTTTGCCCACATTTTTGCCCAACCTACCTATATCCCTTTGCAGGCTCCTTATGTCCTCTTCACAACTTACTTTCCTACCCATCTTTGTGTCAGCAGCGAATTTAGCAACCATACATTCGGTTCCATCATCCAAGTCATTGATATAAATTGTAAATAGTTGTGGCCCCAGCACTGATCCCTGTGGCACTGCACTCATCACATCCTGCCAACCCAAAAATGATGCATTTATGCCAACACTGTTTCCTGTTAGCTGACCAATCCTCTATTCATGCCAATATGTTACCCCCTACACCATGAGCTCTTAGGGACCAGGCAGATGAAGGCTGAAGTGATTAAAAATTGAGGACGTGCAAAAAGACAGAATTAGAGGAATGCAGATATCTCAGAGGGTTGTGGGGCTGAAGGGCGCTACAGAGATAGGGAGGGATGAAGCCATCGAGAACAACGATGAGAATACGGGAACAAGTCTTCGCATAGTGCTTCACAGTGAGTCGTCTCTCGCAGCACAGTGGCAGCTCAGCAGGCACTTAGGAAGGTGATGCAACCTCTTTTTAAAGGGATTTCTTCCTTCCCTACACTCCCTGGTGGAGAATAAAATGATGAAACTATTAAATCAGTGATGGCACGCGAGGGTTGAAGTCATCGGGAATTGTTGGATCTGTGTTGTAGTCCCAGGAGTTAGTCAGATATCTTGGCAGGGCCCAGCCTACTTGAGTATATCTTTCATCATGTGTTTGTGGTGCAGAGGGAGATCTATGTATGTCCTTGTGTCTTTTTTCAAATCGTATCTCGTAATTGCTTTGCCAATACTGCATGTTCTCTAATTGTACCTGTCATCATCATTCGGGAGCTTCTGTTGATCCATACCATATTTCCTTTCTATTGCTCTGGCTTGCATCGTTTGCACTTTATTTTGATGCAATTAAATCTTTTACGCGTTATAGGAACAGAAGCAGGAGAAAGCCATAGAGCTCCTTGAGCCTGCTCTGCCTTGGTTTCACTCACTCAGTAGTGGCACTGGGAGTGTTGGCCTGGATTATGTGCTCAAGTCTCTGGAGTGGGACTTGCACCCACAACCTTCTGATCCAGAGGTGAGAGTCTGCCACCCACTGAGACAGTCCCTGGAGGGGCGTACAGATTAGAAAGAGCAGCAACAACAAGAGCCAGTCGCAGAGCAATGGCCAGAGAATACATCGGCCATTCATCTTCCTGAGCAGAGAAAATGAAACAGAGAAGGAGGAGCAACAGGGAGAGAGTAGTTTCTCTGCTTCCAGGTTGTGTTGATGTAGAGCATACTTTTCAGGACTCTCACTCCCTGGATGTGCAGTGTTGGTCTAATTCAGGGGCATTTTGACATTAGAAGCACCAAACAAATGAGTCAAACAAATGAGTTTTTCTGCTGCCAGAGAACTGCATCTGCCACACTGGAAATGAAAGCGTGTTTATTGAACTCAGATTTGCTGTCATCACTAAATCCTTGACAAAGAAACTGACTCCATCAAGGAACTGGTTCATTACAGGAAAAGTCGATGAATCAAATTTAGAGTCAGATTTTGTACATAGTCACAACAATTATCTGGAGGGTGTTTGACGTTGTGAACACAGGGATGTTGTTTCTACAATAGTAATCTGCATTTATATTCAACTTGGCGTGTCCATGAGAACATCACAGGTTGCTTTACAACAACAACAAACGGGTTATATTCTGAGCAAGAAGAAAATGGAACAGAGCAGACAGGCCGGGATGGGGAAACTGAAAGCAGAGTTGATGGGAAAGGTTTAAGGAGGTATTAAACACGGAGGTAGCAAAACAGAGAACACTGGGCAGAGAATGGCACAGGACCGGAGCGCTGTGGCTGGATAATGGTTCAGATGAAGAGAAGCAGGTTAAGGAGAGGATGCAACTCCTCCAACCATATAAGCAACACACTGGAGATTATGACAGTAAATAAAATAACCAAGTTCTGAAGCAGCGTCAGGTACTGTCTGTTAGATACAAGGGAAACATCCCCTAAAATAACTCAGATATACCTCGGAGAAGAATATCCCTACTGCACAATTAGCCATGATTTATAATCTCAGCAAGCTGCATGGAGCCCCATGGACCACATATAAAATTTAAACCATGTTCTCATTATATATCATGTTCCTGAATATTAACAGATAATTAGGTGTTTCAATCGGGATTTATCCAGTGTTGAGGCAACAGTATTATCAGTCCTTTCAAACCTCCAGTCACACAAAATTCAAAGTGGATAATCTGGAAACCCGGGTGCAATTGCCTTGGCTTTGGGCTTCAATGCCCGAGGTCAGCAGTCACAAGACATCTGCTGCCCAACTTGCATCATTCCATTTCCCACATTAGCCATCCTCGCAGCCTCTGCGAAGATGGGCAAGGGGCAGTCAGTCTAGCTCTGTAACATAGCAGCCACTGAACTGAAACCGTCTAGACACACTTCTCACGCTTGCAGCGTGCCGAAAGAGATGTTTGCACCTCCAATCACAGGCTTAACTGACCCCAGGGCCCAAGAGGAGAAAGGTCAGGGGGGTGCAAACCAGCTGAAGCATCTCCTAACTTTGTTCAAATCCATGCTGTTTTTGAACAATCTACTGGTGCATATCCTCAGGTGGCAAGTAACCAACACCTGCTGGTAAATTTCCCGACGTATTTGGAAGCATGTTTTACAGTTACTTCATGCTGATGGAATATCATAAACAAAACCCCCACCAGAACAAAGCCAGATGACTTAGTGAGCAAAAATATAAAAACAGGGTTCTTTCACCTGAGGCCAAGGCTTTGAATAGAGCCCAGACAGACAGAACAACAGGATTCTTCTTATAAAAGAACATTTCATTTGAACTTTTCCCTAACTGGGTACGCGCCAGTAAACAGAACAAAGCAAGTATCACAACACACTCATAAAACATCTCTTTCCTCCCTCACACAGGTCCTATTTTTAAAAAAAAATGCACAAAAGGTAACAGGCAAAATTAAAATAGATCTCTCTCAGTCACTGGTATAAACAGGAAATATCGAGCAGGCCCAACTCGAGAAGCCAACCTGCATTCATGATATTGTGCAGCAGCTTTTGAAAAAACACCAGTCCCAATTAGCCGGGAGTGTTGTCTGACACTACGCAGAGTTTTCCCTGTTTGCCAGCATTGGTACAAATATTTCAAAAACTAATGGCTCAGAGTTGCTAGGAAAGAGATTGATACTACCCATCACTCAAACTCCTGTGAGACAGGTGCAAGAACCACAGCAAACATAACACATGATGTGCTGACACAGGAAACTTCCTAGTCGTGTGATTGCCATTCTCCTCCAATTCTGGTCTCTTGTGTATTCCCAATTTTCATCAATCCACCATTGGTGGTCTTGATGGGAGCTCTAGAATTCTCTTTCTAAGCCATTCCAGCTCTCTTTTTCTCCTTTTTTAAGACATTCCTTACAGCCCACCTCTTTAACCAAACTTTTGGTTAACAGTCAGAATCTCTCATGTGGCTCAGTGGCAAATTTTGTTCCATAATCACTCCCGTGAAGCACCTTGGGATATTTTGCTATGTTGAAGGTGTTATAAAAAGGCAAGTTGTTGCTAGATGAAAATTAATTAATTTTTCTGTATTGATGAAATTAGTGGAACTACTTTGCTCAAATTCCACCACCCACTTCCCCACCCCCCACCTCCCAAAAAAAGCAACTTTTGAAACATCTGTCTTTTTTGGATGCCCAGCTGTTTTTTTTTTCCTCGTCTTCTGCAAAGTCTGACTCACATTGAGGTACATACTACAATACTGGCCATGTTTTATACCAAGTCCTTGGTAGGGAACACCGGTCAGCTATTTGACCATGGCTGAATCTGGACTGGTCCTCATTTACATAGTGCAGCACAATAAATGAATAATTTTCTGGAGGTGGGGGTCAATTTGAATGTTAGCATTCTTCACAATTAAAGAGAGATGCCCAATGACGCTCTGCCTAACTGCACCATATAGTGCAAGATTGAGCTAAACAGACTGGGTTTGATCCTGGACGAGTCTCAAATTAACTGATCTAAGTGAAGATAGAGGTTGGATTACTGGTCATTGAGTGATATCTTGATGGAAAGACAATGGGAGTAAGAAAAACATTTTGTATAAATTTTTTCACAGGATGTGGGTATCGCTGGCAAAGCCAACATTTGTTGCCCATCCCTAATTGCCCTTGAGAAGATGGTGATGAACCACCTTCTTGAACCACTGCAGTCCCTGTGCAACATCAAAGGGACGGCGATATAGTTCCAAGTCAGGATGATGCGTGGCTTGGAGGACTACTAAAGTTGGTCTTTGTGTCCCCAAGCTAGGGAGGGTGGGGGAAATCTGCCAGGATTCTTGCTCCTAATCACTATTTCTCTGTTGGAAGTGAAAGTGTGCACCAACTAAAACAATTTGTGTTCATATTGCACCTTTAGAAAACATCCCAAGGTGCTTCAGAGGAACTTAATTAGACAAAAACCAACACAAGGCTACATAGGGAGATATCAGGGCAGGTGACCAAAGGTTTGGTCAAAGAGGAAGGTTTTAAGGAGCAACTTAAAGGTAGAGAGGTTTAGGAAAGGAATTCCAGAGTTTGAGGCCTAGATGGCTAAAGACATAGCCGTAATTGGCGAGTTGAAGGTTGTGGGTGATGCACCGGATGCCAGAAGTGGAGGTATACAGAGATCTTGCAGAGTTGTAGATAGGGAAGGGTGAGGCCATGGAGGGATTTGAACACAAGGATGAATATTTTAGTTGTTTTTGAAAACAAGGCTTTGATGGACCAAAAGCCCCAACACCCAAAAACATCAATCAAATCATTTGCTTAACATTCAATATTCCAGGAAAACAAGCCCAGTTTGTGTCATCTCTCCCCAATCTAACCTTTGCCCTGGTAACATTCTGGTCAAATAATGGTCTGATATCTTGAAGGGAAAACAGTGTCTGTGGAATTGAGAAAGGAAATTTTTTTTAAAATTCTTTCACAGCATTTGTTGCCCATTCCTAATTGCCCTTGATAAGAGGATGGTGAACCACCTTCTTGAACCGCTACAGTCCAGGCGGTGTAGGAATGCCCACAGTGCTGTTAGGGAAGGAGTTCCTGGATTTTGATCTAGCGACAGTGAAGTAACAGTGATATAGTTCCAAGTCAAGATGGTGAGTGGCTTAGGGGGTTAAATCTGCAGATGGTGGTGTTCCCATGCAACTGCTGCCCTTGTCCTTCTAGGTGGTCGCGGGTTTGGAAGGTGCCGTTGAAGGTGACTTGGCTAGTTGCTACAATGTATCTTGTAGATGGTACAGACTGCTGCCACTGTGTGTCGCTGGTGGAGGAAATGGATGTTTAAGGTGGTGGATAGGGTGCCAATCAAGCTGGCTGCTTTGTCCTGAATGGTGTCAGGCTTCTTGAGTGTTGTTGGAGCTGCACTCATCAGGAACGTGGAGAGTATTCCATCACACTCCTGACTTGAGCCTTGTAAATCACGGATAGTTAGTGCAGAGTCAGGAAGTGAGTTACTCGCTGCAGAGTTCCCAGCCTCTGACCTGCTCTTGTAGCCAGTTAGCAAGGCCTTTGAGGAAAACCAGTCAAAGAAGAAGGAAATTGTCAAGAAAAATTGAGTTTGTGTTAATTTAGGATTAATTTTAGATCTCTTGGTAGTTTCAACTTGTGTCCAGATTTTGTTTTAATAACAAGGGAATGACACCTGAGTGAAATGGTTAGTGCAGATTCAGCAACAATGAACTTCCCTTTAAACATCGAGCAAAAAAACCCACCTCAGTTGCTCCAGGAAGGGTTATCTTCTTGACAGGAAGTCAAAACACACACTTGTGTGAGTCAGGGTTGAAAGGCAATCAGATCTTTTTAACATATGCTTACTGCTCTCCCAGCTTGGCTGCTGTTACCTATCTGCAGAAATCTGATATTACCTGCCAGCCATAATTTGTGAGTCATCTGAGAGAGTGTGCATGACTCACTCCAATAATGAAGTCATTGTATGGGGAGTTCAGCTGAACTAAAATACTCATTTCAATGTGTCGTCCCTTGGTGTTGAAACTTTGCCCTTGCCCTAAGCCAGTACTGTCCTGGCAGATGCGAGATAGCGATGGATATCTCCACAATCATGGGCCCCCTCCATTCTAATAAATATGGTTCATTCTCTGGGACAAATGTAATATGCTACTGGTGGGACACAGGTCTGCACCCCTGACCTACCCGCCACATCACAGGCTCCTGATTTCAATGAACCCAATGTGGTTCATTGCCAAATGGAAGCAAGACACTCTCCACAGGAAGAGCAAAAACAAAACCCACTAAGGGACCAACAATTTTAATGGATACATCTGCTTCAATAGTGACTATTGATATTTGGACACTGGGATAAATTTACCCCTAATAGCACTCATTCACTTCCCTTTTCTGGAGAGCAAGCGATTGGGAGAAAGAAGCAATGATCAGGTAACATTCCACACCAGCATCTGGAAAACCAAAAGTCCTGGGCAACACAAGGTTTGCCAAGGGCCATTAGCGACGGTGAAATGGGTCACAGTTTCAGGGCTGCATTCTGTGCATCACTGCCTTTGATGCTTCTAAGTGCTACTCCCTTAGGATAACCCAGCAAAACCGAAAGACCAAACCAGGATCCGATTAGGGATGTTGTAAATCCAACAACATATTAGTGCTACAGAGAATACAGTGAACCATTACCGTGCAGGTTGGTAAACTGAGCGCGTGCACTTAACCTTAGCCTAAAGTGACCCAGGGACAATTTAATTCAATCAAGATGAGCACTGTTCACTGGAATGCAAGGTAGCATGTTTCATGTACTCTGGTTGCACCAGCCAATGAAGTATGTTTTTAAAGAACTCTCATTGTTGTTAAAGTAGGCAAAGATGGCAGCCAGTTTGCACACAAGGTCCCACAAATGTGATAAAATACCCAATTAGTCCATTTTTTGTAGTGTTATTTGAGGGATAATTGTTGGCCAATTGTCACTGGAAGAACTCCACTCCTGCTCTTCAAATAAGGTCATTGGATTGTGATTTAATATCTCATACAAAAAGTTGACACCTCTGACAACATAACACAAGTGTCAGCCTAGATTAATGTGCTGAATTCCACAGTGGGGCTTCCATTCATAACCTTCCGACTCAAAGAAAAGTATTTCTTTCCTCAGCCTGGCCAACACTTGAGAGTCATGCAGTTTGACTCCAACAAATATAATCCAATTTCGCTCAGTACACTTGGAAAGATCTTTAAAAGTTTTGACCGTGACTCATGGCTGACAGGTCCTCTGCCATAGACAAACCAATTACATATCCAGTCTTACTGTACACGTGTGATCCTGCTCAACATGGGAATTTTAATTCTTTAAGGGCAATACAGCTTCATTAGGCTATATGTACCATGTGAAATTAAAAGGATAGGCAAATCAGAACTCTGAAATGGCCAAATAATATAGTACAGCACAGAAGGCAACCATTCGGCCTTTTGAGTTTGCACCAGCTCTTTTGAAGAGCGATCCAGTTAGTCCCACTCCCTGGCTTTTTCCCCATATCCCTAATTTATTTTTCTCCTTCAAGCATTTATCCAATTCCTTTTGAAGGTTACTGTTGAATCTGCATCCACCACCGTTACAGGCAGTGCATTCCAAATCCTAACCACTCACTGCATAAAAAGTTCATCCTCATGTCACCTCTGGTTCTTTGGCCAATCACCTTAAATCTGTGCCCCCTGGTTATCAAACCTTCAGCCACTAGAAAGTTTGTTTATTTAATGTATCCGAACCCTTGATGATTTAAGACAACAGCCCATGGAGAGCTGGTTCATTGATTTTCCTTCTATCCAATGCTCCCCTAGTGACATGGAATCAGTAACTTATCACTGTAGGGAATCGCGGACCAGAAACTGTAAAGTCCAAGACAATTTAGCAAATTGGATCCAGAGTTGGCTGAGTGGCAGGAAGCAGAGGGTGATGGTCGAGGAGCATTTTTGTGACTGGGTGCCTGTGTCCAGTGGGGTTCCACTGGGATTGCTGTTGGGTCTCTTGCTGTTTCTGGTATATATAAACGACTTAGACTTGAATGTAGGAGGGTTGATCAGTAAGTTCGCAGATGACGTGAAAATTGGTGGGGTGGTAATAGTGAGGAGGATAGCCTTAGATTACAGGAAGGTATAGACGGGCTGGTCAGATGGGCTGATCAGTGGAAAATGGAATTTAATCCGGATAAGTGCAAGGTGATGCACTTGGGCAGGACAAACAAGGCACGGGGATACACGATGAATAGTAGGGCCCTGGGAAGTACCGAGGATCAGAGGGACCTTGGTGCGCATGTCCACCGGTGCGTTAAGGTAGTGGGACAGGTAGGTAAGGTGGTTAAGAAGGCATATGGGATACTTGCCTTTATTAGCTGAGGCATAGAATATAAGAGCAGGGAGGTTATGCTGGAACTGTATAAAACGCTGGTTAGGCCACAGCTAGAGTATTGCATGCAGTTCTGGAATCTGCATTATAGGAAGGATGTGATTGCACTAGAGAGAGTGCAGAGGAGATTTACCAGGATGTTGCCTGGGCTGGAGAGTTTTAGTTATGAGGAGAGGTTGGATAGACTGGGGTTATCTTCCTTGGAGCAGAGGAGATTGAGGGGGAACATGATTGAGATGTATAAAATTATGAGGGGCATAGATAGGGTAGACAGGAAGGAACTTTTCCCTTTGGTGAAGGGATCAATAATCAAGGGGCATAGATTTAAGGTAAGGGGCAGGAGGTTTAGAGGGGATGTGAGGAAGAATTTTTTCACCCAGAGGGTGGTAGAGACAGAAACCCTCATAACATTTAAGAAGTATTTGGATGTGCACTTGCAATGCCATGGCATACAAGGCTATGGGCCTAATGCTGGAAAATGGGATTGGAGTAGTTAGGTGCTTGTTTGACCGGTGCAGGGTCAATGGGACGAAGGGCCTTTATCTGCACTGTAGACCTCTATGACTCTAGTCTGTGATGCTGCACTCTGGACTTTGGCACTCTGATATACCGTACCCCAAGGGCACTTCACTCTCAGGCTGTTTGAGAGACCTGGCCTGTGCTAGAATGTTCCCTTTCATCATCCTAAGCCTTCAGTTAAGGTTAGTGTTCCATGGACACCAATGGTTGCTCCGCTCAAACAGCCATTTTTTGTGCAGCAGCCCAGGCAGTGAGTTCGTGTAGTCACTGGGTAACGACCTGGAGAGGAAAAAGTCATAAAATTGGCGCCCCAATGAAGATCAACCAACTCAGCAAAGTATTAAATCTGGGCCTGCTGCAGTCTGCGGCTCAAATCCAGACAATGTTTTGCAGTTACCTACTAAACAATCAAGACAAGCTGTTAACGTCTCCTCAACATTTTTGACACAGCTGTTTAAATGCTAGTCCAGGTCGCTTTAACAATAAGGAAACCAACTGAAAGGTTCTGAAGGAACCAACAAAAGCACAACAGGTTTTAAAATAAGAATTATGTCGAGCCTTTAACAATAAGGAAACCAACTGAAAGGTTCTGAAGGAACCAACAAAAGCACAACAGGTTTTAAAATAAGAATTATGTCGAGCCTTGGCAAGTGTGTTCAGGATGTTGTTGTGACCCACAGTTGATTATAGCTTCATAGATGTCATGAATTTGACGTACTTTAGGAAATTAGAAGACCTGGATGCACCGTGAATGATTTCCCCACTGAATTATTACTGTGCCAGTCTATTAGTGATGCTGTGCACACTCCAAACTGCACAATAACCCATTCATACTGCGAGCCACAGCTGTAAACCACTTCCCCTCCTCCACGTGTCGACACACAGAAGGGCAGCTCGTAATCCAAGCATGAACGCTGCCCTTCCCACTCTCCCAGTGGAGAAGTCCCACTCACAGAACGATCAAGGATTGGGGTGAACACTGTGGCCTCTGTTGCCCATAACAAGAGCACAGGGTTCACCCAGCCATGGCTCAGTGGGTAGCACTCTCGACTCCTGGGTTAGAAGTTTGTGGGTTCAAATCTAAATCAACTCTAGCGACGTGAGCACAGGATTTAGGCTGACAATCCAATGCAGTACTGAGGAAGTGCTGCCCTGTCGAAGGTGCCGTCCTTCAGATGAGACTTTAAACTGAGGCCACATCAGCCCTCTCTGGTGGACGTGAAAAGATCCCATGGTCACTATTTCAAAGAAGACCAGCGGAGTTTTCCCGAGTGTTCATGCCAATATTTCCCCCCCAATCAACATCACCAAAACAGATCAGATCATCTCATTACCTTTTGTGGGATCTTGCCCAGCACAAATTAGCTGCCACATTTCCTACATTACAACAGAGATTACAGTTCAAAAAGTACTTAATTGGTTGAAAAGTGCTTTGGGAGACAACGTGCAACCTGATGTATAAATAAGCAACATTTTTTTTCTATTTTTACCCTCTGCTGCTGTGCATATGTATAATAACTTCTCAAAAAGGAGACTTTTTCCTTCCTGTGTCAAAACATGGCAAAGGTGACTTGCTCCAACAACTTCTAAAGGGACAGAGCCTCATGTAGTTCATTTTGTGAATTCAGTGTAAAACTAACATCAAGCCAACAGAGAGGAAATGATGATGCACATCGATAGAACATCTTAACATGTCTCTCAGAAATTCCTCGTTCACACACAACAAATTATTTTGAAGTGCAGCGATTATTATGTAAGCAAACATTCAGGCATTTTGCAGAACACAAAAGTCCCAAAGGCTGAATGACCAGTTACTCTGGTGGTTTGTTTTTTGGGTGGTGTTGGCCGAAATTCTGGCCGAGGCAGCCGTGGAATTCCACGGCCTTCTTCCATCGGACTGTTAACGTCCACTTGAAACACAGTGAAGAATCAGACCAGACCAGAGTTGGACAACCTATTGGGAGGAAATCCCATCCAGTAATGCAACGCTCCCTCAATACTGCACTGAGGTGTTAACCTCAGCAATGTGGCAAAGTCCTGAACAGCATTTGCTCTTTAAATAACACACACAGTCCACCGTTAAACCAGGATGGTTTCATTCTGATTATTAACAAGAACCAGTCCATGTTAACAATAATAAAGTTGTCACAAGCTAGTTTGTTGACTAATTAAATTGACCATGACTTGAGCTGTACAGTGGATAAAGTTAAATTCATTGTTTATTCAGACTGAGGACTCAACTCCAATTTTGTTATGCCTGAAAAACTGTCTCTTCTTGGGGCACCGTTGAAGCAGCCACCCTCTCAACAACAACTTGCATTTATATAGTGTCTTCAATGACATAAAAACATCCAAGGTGCTTCAGTGAAGCATTAAAGAAAATTTACTATGAGCCTTAAGCAGACACTGGAACAGGTGACCAAGAGTTTGGTCAAAGTGGTTTTATTTTTTTTTTTTAAAAAGGAGAAAGTGAGTTGGAGAGGCTCCAGCATTTGTCACCCAAGACTCCAAATCATCAGCAGACCAATTATTTTTGAGATGCATCTTTGCAAATTTGGATCCAGCATTACCCGACGTCTACACTCATTCCTGCACCAGCTGGAATCACTGTCCAGCAAACAGAGGCAGGAACTCGTGCTTGTTATCATTTCTCCTCCCTAATCGAAGGGCGTGAAGGCCTTGAGCATTGCCACCCCACTTGAGGTCAGATAACTCAGCACAGAATGAGGATCCAACTCAGGATCTTCCTGTTCTGGATGCCTCAGGACTTCACTGACCAGTGTGTTCATCAACATCACAAATCTACTTGACTGCATTCACAATGTGCCAAACCATGGACTTCCCGAGAATAATAATCCTAATTCAATCTGGTGAACAACCTAGCAATTACTCTGGTGAAATAAGGGTTGCTGCGGCCATATTCAGTAACACTATCATTCCAAGTGTAGGAAGAGAGCAGTGTAAAGGAGATGCGCATCATTAAAGTTAGGTTCCACTTACTCAATGTTCCCTTACTTCACTCCCCCATCTTCTAAAGAACCGACAGCCAAAGATCGTTGCTCTCTGTTTTTGATTTATGTTAATTTTTTAAAAATGCAATAATAACTTTATTTCTTGGATCTCCAAACTTGTATCCTCTGCCAGTTTGAAGTACTCAGTCTAACCATTATATTTCTGTCTTTCGCTGATCCTACTTGTCTAACTTGAGTTTCAGTAAAATCTAGCTCAAGCGCAGCAATTACTGTCTCCTGAATTCCCGTTCTTTCTTTACATATTTCCATTCCCAGGTCCAAACTTTCTCAGGTTTCCACCATCCCCCGCCAACCCCCACCCCTCCCCCAGCACCCATGGCTCAGTTTAAAACTGAGGCCTCATCTAAGATGGATCCAAAGATCCTGTGACACTGCTTCAAAGAATTACAGAGAAGGCCTTCTTGATGTTCTGGCCAATATTCATCCCTCAACAATCACTAAAAGAGATGGCTGTTTGTGGGAGTTTTGTTGCATGCAAATTAGTTGCCGCTTTTCCTACATTACAACACTTCAGAAGTACTTAATTTGCTGTAAAGCGCTTTGGACTGTCCCGAGGTTGTGAATGGTGCTATGAGATGTTGGTTGCAGTTAAGCTGTCAGTCAGGACATCAAGAAAGCTCTCCGCACTTCTTCAGATAATGCCACTGAACCATCAGGTTTTACTTTAGCATTTCAAGCAAAGAACATCATGGGTGAGAATACAACTGAGGTGCATGAATATAAGATAGTCACTAGTAAATCCAATAGGGGATTCAGGAGAAAAAGCCTTTACCCAGGAAGTGGTGAGATTGTGGAACTCATTGCCAGAGGGAGTGGTTGACAAGAAATAGCATAGATGCATTTAAGGGGAAGCTAGATAAACAGGCTAGGGAAGAAGGAATAGGATTGACTTTTGAGGTTAAATGAAGGGGATGAGGGGTGGTTTATGTGGAGCACAGGCCAGATGTGCCACATTTGTGCTGTGGGTTCTATATAACTCTCCCCAAGTCCTGCACTGAAGTGCCAGCCTCAAAGATGGCCTCAGGTACTTAAATTGAGCTCAAAATCACAATCTCTAGTCCCAGGGCTACCAACGGAGCCAAGCTATACAGAAAAGGCATGCAATACTGCAGTCTGTGCCTGGTGGTATATGTTGGGATAGGTCAGTCGCTATTGTCTTGTTCAAAATGGCTAGTCACATTAATACCAAGGGGAAAAAAACAACAGGGACAGATAACCTGGAATTTGAACCGAGTGGTGGAAATTCACCAACATGAGTTGAGTGTTCACAAGGATGATGCCAGGAATGCAGGTTTATTCATGAGGACAGGATGACCAGGCTGGGTTTCTTGAAAAGAGAAAGCTGAGGAGTAACCTACCAGACATTTTTTAAATTATGAAAGATTTTGACAGAATGGATACTGTGTTTCCGCTTGTGGGGAAGAGCAAAACCAGAGGCTATTAATATAAGACAGTCACCAAGAAACCAACTGAGGAATTCAGAAGAGGCTTCTTCACCCAGGTGGTGGGAATGCGGAACACACTACCAAAGAGAGTGGTTGAAGCAAATATTATGGATACATTTAAGGAGGGACTAGGTGAGAAGGGAAGAGAGGAATATGCTGATAAGTTAGATGAGGGAGGAGGTTCAAGTGGAGCATTAACACTGGCAAGGCTGTGCCTCTTTCTTGGCTGTATGTTCTATGTAATTCTATGAAACATTTAAATTTATATAGCAAATGCCTGCTTGTTCTTATTTCCCTCAGTGTCACCCTTTGGGTGGGGAGGGTGCAGCGGGCAGGGAGGGGTGCTAATCCTGTTTTCTCGCTCAGGTTTTGGTTGGCAGGAAGGTGCTTTTGTTCTGGGGCATTGTGCCACCAAACACAATGGGACCATCAGACACCAGGACAAGCAGCTGATAAAATGGAGTCAAAAAGCACACAGCGGACAACCACACTCTAGATAAATTCTTTATCTTTTACTCCAATGGCACCCACTGAAGGCAGGTTTCAGAAAGTTGGGTGGAAAATGGATGAACTTACAATACAGACTCTGATTCTAAAGCTGGGAAACAGCTCGTCAATGAACTTCTTCCAGCTGTAGCTCGTAGTGATGTTGCTACTTAGCTCAGAGTGCTGTAACTTCTGGTCTCATAATCGGTCCAGACTTCTCATCAACAATGTAGAGTCTCCTCCCAGAGTGAAGCAATAGTGTGTGTTTGAACTGGGACCAGAAGCAGTGATTGGTAGGTCTGGAATGCCTCTGAGATCTGGAGAGGCAAGTGGGGTACAGCATCTCTGGCAAGTGTGAGCTTCGTGAACTTGGATTACAGGGAGTCAAGTGCCTCACTGACTACTTCCAGGCATGTCTGGAGATAATTACACTTTTCTCTCGCCCCTCCTCCAGGAGTTGACTCCTTATTGTGATTCAGTTCCACAGGCACCTAACTTACCCAAATGACCATAATTCACTGGTAAGCTTAGATATGCCATTTGTCTTCTTCCTTCATCAATGGGTTAAAATCCTGGAACTCCCTCCCTAGCAGAACTGTGATCGTACCTACAGCACAAGGACCGCAGTGGTTCTAGAAGGCAGCTCACCACCACCTTCTCAAGGACAATAAATGCTGGCTTTGCCAGTGATGCCCACATCCTATGAATAAATTTTTAAAATGACAACATGGCTAAAATCAGTAACCTTGTCATCAGAATGATTGTCAGTCACAAACATTATATTAGACACCAAACAGTCTGAAATTCCTGGAGGGCCCACTCACTACTAGGTCCCTGAAGTGAAAAGCTGGTGTCTAACCCAATCCAAAACTCAATCTCTGTTACTTCTGCTCTTTTTAACCTTGGCTTCCTGCACTGTGGTCCTTCACCGAGGTCCCTTAATAACAAGGGCCAATATTATTCGACCTGGAAAAGAGTGAGTACCTTCGTATCAGTAACAATATTGTGCTAACAACTCAAAGCACCATATTGAAAAAGGTCCCCACGAGCTCATTAACAACAATTGTGCTGAATGCAGCTTTGGGGGCAAGTGTGGCTGATGGAAGGCTGCTGTGGTTTAATGTGAATATAGCCACAAACACACCAGGCATTGTTAAATTTATAGATGTCTGCCGTCTTTGTATCTCACTCGCAGGTCTCCTTGTAGTGGAGGTATGAACGCCCAGGAGGTCGTGACCCAGTGGCCAGTTTACCGTACAGAAGGTCTCTGGGTATAGGGCCGTCATTCATCTAATGAACGTGGCCGAGCCAGCATAGACATCATTGGTTTAGCAATGAGTGTACACTGACGGAATCAGCTCACTCCAGGAGTTTGAGTTGGTGATCTTGCCCTGCCAAGAGATGCCTAGGATACGTTTGAGACAGTGAAGGTGGAAACTGTTCAGTCTTATCCCCTGCCTAGCATATGTTGTCCAGGTCTCACCACTGTAGAGGACTGCGCAGAAGATACAGGCTTGGTGGACTCGCAGTTTGGTGTTCTCAGTCAGGTTGCTGTTGGTCCATGCTCTCTTACTCAGCTTGGACATAACAACTGTATATTTTGCAATTCATGTGTTGACTTTAACATCAAGTGACAGATTGCTGGTGGTTGTGGAACCTAGATATATGAAGCTATCAACAATCTCCAGCACCACACTGTCAATGCTGATAGATGGCAGTAAGGCAACATCCTGGACCTTGACATTGGCCTTCCTGATGGTCAAAACAAGCACCTTCACAGGTGTGAGAGTCAGTCCCTTTGCTACTGAAGGTGTTCCTCATTTTCGAATGTTAAGCATCATCAGTGTAGAGCAAACGACAGATCTCCCCAAGCAATGGTGTCACTCTGTGACAGATTATTTTTATACTGCAATAGTTTTATTGTCACAGAGTGAAGAATCTTGGAAGAAGTAATTGTTGAATGGAGAAGTATGGGCAGGTATCTGAATCTTTGCTTTCTTAATGCCAGCTTGCTTCAGTTGCTAGCACTCCCGCTTTCAAAAGGTTGTAGGTTCAAGCCCCATTCCAGGACATGAGTCTATAAACCTAGACTGATGCTTTTGTGCCTATTGAGGAAGTGTTACATTGTCAGATACACTCTTTCTCAAATGAGATGTTACACTGGAATCAAATAGTTATGCAAAGTATCAATGTATTCTCTGAATTAAAGAAAGTTGCTGTTCTGGTGGCCTGACGACTCTGCCTCACCAATCATCAAAAACATATGAATTTGTAATACATTAGATTACTGTTTGCGTATGTCACTGTACACAAAATGCTGCCTATACAACAACCTGTGTTTGTATGGCACCTTTAACAAAAAATCATCCATAGGCATTTCAGAGGAATAAACAGATCAAGTGATGGAAGAATAATTAGAAGAGTTGATCGAATGCTCAGTTAAAAAGACACATCTGAAGAGAGAAGCACAGCAAGGCAAGAGAAAGGCAGATTCAGATGTTAGGTTCAAAATAGGAGCTGGAGTCAGCCATTTGCCCTTTAAGCCTGCTCTGCCATTCAAGAAGATCATGATTGATCCACCTCAATTCCACCCTCACTCACTACCCTCAAATGCTTTAACACAACACAGAACATAAGAAATTAGGCCCAGACAATGGAAGCAGCTCGGGGGAGTGCCGGGTAAATGATAAAAAGGAAAAGGGAGCCAGAGTCACTATCGAAAATTCAGGAAACTTATCCCTATGGAGCAATGTTTATAAAAGCGCATGACTCAACAAAATTATGCATCCTGTAGAGATGACAATACATTGGTCATGGTAACGATGGATTCCTGCTCTCTCCCTCCACTCTCAGAGGCTGATCCTTCAACTTCTACCCTCTGAAGACCTTTTCCGAGACTAAATTTCCTCTTTCCTTTAGCCGTGCCTTTGCTCTTCCCCATATGTTCACTTATTGCCTGTTTGGGGCCCACCTTATCCCCTTCCAAGATGCTGCACAAGGGACATTGTATAAATACAAGTTATCACATGATGTCATTATAATACTCCAATGGCAAAACTGAGACCCCACTCTAATTGACTCTTTCCTGTACACACACATTTACCAAAGAAATAACTGAATTATGGAATTAAACCGGATTGAGAGCAAGTTGGTTACACTACATTTGGTTTTGATCCTGAATCCTGAATACAGTGATCAAAAACATCCCTTCGTATTACTGCAGCAAAGCATCCCTCAGCACTTCAGAGTAGCAGTGAGAGGAATGGAAAAACCAATCCAGCACCAAGAGATTAGAAAAGGTTGTGAAGGCTTGGGCTTTGAGAAGGTTAGTATGATAACCTTCCACGTTCAACAGCTCATTGCTCAGGCTTAAATATAGGAGCTGGAGGAAGCCATTTAGCCCCTCAAACCTGTTCTGCCATTCAATTAGCTCATGGTTGTTCTAAGGTCCAACTTCATATATACCCACATTTGCCCCACATCCTTTAATATTTTTGGCTAACCAAAATCTACCAATCTCAATTTTAAATTAATAATTTATCCAACATTTGCGGGAGAGTTCAAACTTCCACTGCACTTTATTTTCCTTATTCTTTCATGGGATGTGGGTGTTGCTGGCATTTATTGACCATCCCTAGTTGTCCTTAAACTGAGTGACTTGCTAGGCCATTTCAGAGGGCAGTTAAGAGTCAACCACATTACTGTGGGGTCTTGAGTCACATATAGACCAGACCAGGTAAGGACGGCAGATTTCCTTCCCTAAAGGACATTAGTGAACCAGATGGGGTTTTACAACAATCCATGATAGTTGGTATGGTCACCATTATTGAGACTAACTATATATTCCAGATTTACTAACTGAATTTAAATTCCAGCAACTGGCCTGGTGAGATAGAAACCCATGTCCCCAGAGCATTAACCTGGGTCTCTGGATTACTAGTCCAGTGATATTACCACTGTGCCACCATCTCCCCCTTTGTACGAAGATGTGTTTTCTAAATTTCATTCCTGAAAGGTGTGGCTCTAATTTTTTGACCATGTCCCCAGTCCTACAATCCCCAATTAGCAAAAATCATTTCTCTCTGTCTACCCTATCTATTCCTGAGTATACTGAAAAATGCAGAATGACCACTTGGGTGTCAAATGCAACCAACACCAAGCAACATGATCAACATCCTGGAAATTAACATTGACCCTAACTGAACTGGACCAGTCATATAAATACTGTAGCTGCAAGTGCAGGTCAGAGACTGGGAATTCATATTAACATACGAAATAGAAGTAGGCCATTCGGCCCCTCGAGCCTGCTCCGCCGTTCATTAAAATCATGGCTGATCTGTTTGTTTTGAATTCCACATTCCCATCTACCGCCAAAAAATCTTTGATCCCCTTGCCAAACAAGAATCTATCTACCTCCACCTTAAAAATATTCAATGACCCACCTCCACCGCCTTCTGAGGCAGAAAGTTCCAAAGGCACACAACCCTCAAAAAAAATTTCTCCTCATCTCTGCCCTAAAAGGGCAGCCCTTAATTTTAAAACAGTGCCCTCTAGTTCTGGACTCACCCACAAGTGGAAATATCCTTTCCATGTCCACCTTGTCAACCATTCAGGGTCTTGTATACTTCAATCAAGTCATCCCTCACTCTTCTAAACTCCAGTGGAAACAAGTCCAGCCTGTCTAACCTATCGTCATAAGACATCTGCTCATTCCAGGTATCAATCTAGTAAACCGCCTTTGAACCACCTCCAATGCATTTACATCCTTCCTTAAATAAGGAGACCAAAACTGCATAATATTCGAGATGTGGTCTCACCAATGTCCTGTTCAATTCCTCTTGTAATAAAAGGATAGCATTCCATTAGCCTTCTTAATTACTTGCTGTACCTGCATACTAACTTTTTGTGACTCATGCACTAGAACACCTAGATCCCTCTGCAGCTCAGAATTCTGCCATTGTTCTCCATTTAAGTAGTACTCTGCTTTTCTATTCTTCCTGCCAAAGTGAACAACTTCACACTCTCCCACATTATACTCCATCTGCCATATTTTTGCCCACTCACTCAACCTATCTATATCCATCTGCGGCCTCCTTATGTCCTCTTCACAACATAGTTTCCTACCTATCTTAGTGTCATCTGCAAATTTAGCTATCATGCCTTTGCTCCTTCTATCTATTCTGCAGCAAATAACTCATTCCTGACTCCCCAAAGCCTGTCCACCATTGACAAGGCTCAAGTCAGGAGTGTGATGGAATACTCTCCACTAGCCTGGATGAGTGCAGCTCCAACAACACTCAAGGAGCTCAACACCATCCAAGACAAAGGAGCCCACTTGACTGGCACACCATCCACCACCTTCAACATTCACTCCCTCCACCACTGATGCAGTGGCAGCAGTGTGCATCATTTACAAGATGCACTGTAGCAACTTACCAAGGCTCCTTCGACAGCACCCCCCCTTCCAAACCCAGGGGCCCTACCACTCGAAGGACATGGATGTATGGGAACACCATCACCTGGAAGTTCCCTTCCAAGCCACACACCATCCTGGCTTGGAACAATATTTCCATTCCTTCACTATTGCTGGGTCAAAATCTTGGAAGTCCCTAACAGCTCTGTGGATGTTCCTACACCACATGGACTGCAGCGGTTCAAGTAGGCAGCTCACCACCACCTTCTCTTAGGCAATTAGGAATGGACAATAAATGCTGGCCTAGCCAATGACACCCACATCCCATTAAAAAAAAACCTGTATCCCAACACAGGTCAGCAACCTTTGGAAAACAGGTAAGAAAATCAGGAGTAAAAACATTTTTTTGTGTGCATTACCCTGGGATCAGATCTGACTTATAGCTAAACAGAGCCTGAAGAAAAGCCCAAAAACAGCTACAGTAATCTTAACATCATAATGGAAAGTGATCCAAAGCATGTATTGATTATTAGGAAATGTAAAATCCATGCGATTACGCAGGTTTCTTTGCCTGGTCATGGTGCAATTGAGAGAGAGTCAACATGCTCAGGTCAGTTAGAAATTACTCCATCCGCTTACATGCCACACACTCCTGTCACTTATCATGCACTGAAACACAGCTAAGGCAATGTTTAAAAATGAAAATCATAAAACTCTGCAGAAAAAAACCAACAACTAGAAATGTACCATTAAAAATTATGCAATTCCAAATTAACTGCTCCCATCCCTCTCTCACACACATGCAAATTCACTCCAAAGCATTTTCATGTGCATTTACACTAACTTAAACATTAGTTTTGATTTTGCATGCAAGGTAAACTGGTGTATGCAAATCAGGTGTTGAGGTGACTCTAGGTCAAAGCAAAGCCAGAGTCCTCCAAGTTTAATGCTACCATGCTTCAGTGAGGGGTTGGACCCTGATACTGGATTCAGCCTGCACTTTACACCGTTAACTGCAACTTCATGGCAAAGCAAAAACTGAATCCCGAAATCCAAACGCTTTGCAAATCGTTCACTGTTCCTGAGACCAAACACCTCTGGTCCTGCAAAGGTGCACAAGCATTCAGTGGCACTTTGACCAGTTCCTCACTATTCATATCATTCAACCCTAGTCTGTTACTAATGAGTGTTTCATTGCCATTCTGGTTGCATTTTGACTGCACCACATGCTTATGCTATTACAGCATGGTCTACCAAACTGGGTCCATAATCACTACACAGTTCACAGTGATCCCAGGGATCAGACCACCTAGATCTGTGTAAGCTCTCTCAACAAACAGTGACCCAACAATCACCTAGCCTACATATTTTTTAAACTATCTTACTAATGCCGTTCTGTTTTGTGTGGCTGCTGTGCAGTAATAAAAAATGTCTCCCCCCATCAATAACACCGTAGTGCCTTTGCTAGATGGCACAGCCTCCCAGAAGGTAGGTCAAGCAAGTCCCAGGAGTATACTAATATTTGGCGGGGGTGCGATCAGTCCCCAAAAGCGAGGTGGTCTTGTGGTGCAATGGGTAGCATCCCTGGCTATAAGCCAGCAGTTCGAGGTTCCAGTTCCACCCCAAGAATTGATGGCCAAGGAAGGTGCATTCGTAACATTGAGGGTCAACCTGCAAATTCTTCCAATTCCTCCCAATGGCAGGCAGTCAGAGCAGGAGAGATTCCTGGTCAGCCATGCGATGGGGGGAAAAAAAAAGTTGGAACCTCTACCATCACTATCCATACATAGCTCCAGGCTACAACATGCATGTAAAAGTGTATGTTGGCAGAGCAACTTAAACTTCCTACGTGAACTGTAACACATCACCACCCCCAGGAGTGTGTCAAAAAAAAACTCAAGGAGCTCCCCCTTCACTCATAGACAAAACATATCGTTTACACACACATCATCGACAACCTGGTACGGGCGACCTGTTAATTTTGCTCAGCTGACAGCCCGCGTTAATGTACCTCTCTATAAACTGACAAGCTGTGTGCTATTCTGCGTCCTAAGGGAGGCATTTAAGTGCAACTTCCAACTGTCATCCAACAGATCGGACAAGAGCACTTGCACACAAACAACAAAAAAAAAACCCCTCATGATGAACACAGGTGGACATCGCCTCAACCTTCCTCAGCCCCCAACATCCAAAACCAACCCAAAAAACCTCGAATGAAATTTGGTTTTCTTAAAACAAAAAAACTGGAATTCATCTTGAAATTTAAAAAAATAACCTTTTAAAAAAAAACACGATTGTCAATTTAGTTCAGACCTTTTTTTTAAAAAAAAAGAAACATTTTTTGATTTGAGTTTTCTTTGAAAAATAAACACCACGTTACCTGGGGATGGTTATGCACTTGGTGTTAATACTCTGTGTGGTAATTGCTTTTTCCAACTCGTCCAACTGGCCGGTCTTTTTCAGCTTTTTCACCAAACTCTTCACCGCTTTCTCGCACCATTTCTCCTCCTGGCCGTTTTGTTCTCCCTTCTTCCAGCCCAGGAGGCGTTTGACAATCGGGGGAGTGAAAGGCAAGATCGAAGACATTTTCCAGCACCGGCTGGCTTAATCCGTCTTTTTTTTTTCCTCTTTTAAAATAAAGCAAAAGAAAAAGGAACACAACTAAAAACACCGACCGACCGACCGCGATCCCAAAACTTTTCCGAAAAGTTTCTCCAAACTTTTTTTTTTCCCAGCGATCCTCAACTTGACTGCAAAGCCGGCCGCACAACCCCTCCTGCTGAGGGGGGCGAGATCTCAATAACCCTCCGCTCCTTCAATTGAGTGCCTCTGCCCTTTTTTTGGGGGGGGTGTGCTTTGCACTTGATGGTGCGCTCGGTTCTGCCCTTCTCCCTCTCCCGTTTCGGGTTTTATGCAACCACAGCCAACAAGAAGAAAAATAATGACTTTTTCCTTTAAAGTAGGAAGTTTTTTTTTGGTGCCCCTTCTCTCTCTGTGTGCTGCTGCTGAAATTACTCCGCCCTGGGGGTTGCAGTGATCCGGCGCCCACTCAGATCAACTTTCCAAGTCTGTCTCTCATGTAAATTATTTTACAAGCCGGCAGTTGCAGGGGAGACGGAGCAGCGAGTCTTGTCAGAGCGGCTGAAGAAAAAAAAGTGTCATTGCCCAGACCTACCCCACTCCCTCCCAACACCAATCATAGCAAAGACTGTGAAACCTCCTCGTTTAACCCAGCCCAAAATTACAATCTCAATGAACCTGCACACCTAAAAAAAAAAATTGCAATGATAATTTCATTACCACGCTTGCGAGCTGACCTATAAAAAAAAAACCAATCAGCTGGGCTCTATAACTTCCTCCTGTTTTATTTTCCATACCTGGTAGAAATGAAGAACTTTAACGGCATTAACAGCTCAGTGTGATGACACTAGTGATGCAATCTGTTTCAAACTGACATGTTCATTTAATTTGCCCAATCCAAGTTTAAAACAAAATGGATGCTGCCAAGGTTGGCTCAGTTAGTAGCATTCTCACTTCTGGGCTGAGAGATTTTTGGGGTGGGTGGGGTGGTCCCAGGTCCCCAGGATAGAGCTGGGCTTATCCCCCAGAGCTCAGCTGACTTTCTCAAGTTGCTATCCATCAGATGACACATTTAGCCAAAGCTCTTGCTACTCTTCTGGTTGAGCAATCAGGATGACTGAGATGCCCCAGTGTTATTAATGAAAATCAATTAAAGATTTTTTTTAAGGGACTCATAACAATAACACCTAAATCAATAACACCTAAACCCTGGAAACATCTCTGATTAAATAGGCTCTGCCTAAGTGTTAAAGATCTCAAGACGCTGAAGAAGAGGAGGGAGTTCTCCCATTATTGCTACTCCCACCCTGCCATCAGCACAACAAAAATATTACATTATAAGTACTGCGGGTCTTTCATCTCAAAGATGCTCGTTGGATGTTATTGACACTAAATGGTATTAAGTTTATTGGACAGCAATTACTACACCCTGTAAGCCAGCAAGGTATCTCAATTATAAGGTGCTATATGAATTATTGCAATTATTATAAGTACACAAGAATGAAACTATTAAAGAAAGTTTCTTTTATATAGCGCCTTTCACAACCTCAGGATGTCCCAAAGTGTGGCTACAGCCAATAAAATACTTTTGAAGTGTGGTCGCTGTTGTAATGTACGAAACACAGCAGCCAATTTGCACACAAGATCCCACAAATATATTTGTGTGGATGACTGGTTAATCTTTCTCTGTGATGTTGATTGAGGGATAAATATTGGGCAGGACATCAGGTACAACTCATCCCCCGGAGAGGGCAGACAGGGTCATGGTTTAATCTCTCATCCAAATTGTTGATGTTGTTTAAACCTACTAAGACATCCCAATGTGTTTGTATCTATCACATAATAGAGGTAATGGGGAGATAGGGATTGAGTGTTTTTATGTGTGTGTGTGTGTGTACATTCACATGAGTGCAGGGCAGATCCAGCAGGGGCTGAAGAGTGTGATGAGAATTGCTAATGTTTCATTGCTGTGGGTTGCAAATATAGATTAATATGAATAACATTTTCATATATTTTTCAGATTGACTCACAAATGACAAAAATAAATGTTCCAGCCCAACATGCATAACATCATCCCCCAATATAATTCCCTGCAGTACCAATAAACAGGTCTTTTGCACTCTGCTTCATGACAGGATGGACCCAGCTTGTCCATGTTCCCATTGCCCAGGAGGAGGAGCTGTGCCCTGAAAAACTTCTACATTTCAAATTGGCTCAAGGGTAACACTCTTGCCTCTGAGTCAGAAGGTTTTGGGAAGGTCCACCCAAAAATATTGAGCTCAGCATCCAGGTTGACACTCCCGTGCAATAAAGGAGTGCTGCTTGTCAGAGATGCTATCCTTTAGATTAAATGGAGGCAGTCTCCGTGTATCCAGTTGACAATAAAAGATCCCATGGCACAATTGGAATAAGAATAATGGATTCTCCTATTGTCCTGGCCAACATTCCTCCCTCAATAAATGCCAGACACCTCATTGCTATTTGTGGGGTCATGCAGTACACAAAATAGCTGCTGCATCCACCTACGTAATAAATGTCACCGCATTTCAAAGTAATTCATTGTAGGTGATGTGTCGTGAGATAGTTAAGTCGCTTTACAAATACAGATTATTTCTTTTAAATATTAGGACAAGGCAGACTTACCCACCATACTTATCAAATATTAAATGTGAACTGCAGAGGGAGCTTTGAGAAATTCATGTGTAGTTATCATTGCACCATGCTGCCAGTAAGACTGAGGTGAGTCACATTAAGACAAAGTTGGGCCATTGTAATTGGCAGATGTATCCCTCAGATCAGTACAATGGCTGCCTAGATTTCCTCCATTGGCCAAAATGAAGGCTCATAAAGTCAACCTCATTCAGCAACAGTGTCTATGACATTCCCTGCAGTGACACTCCCAACAGATTTGAAAGGTTTCTATACTCTGGTGTATCCTAACCCAGTTAAATGCCAACCCCATCATCTAATTCAGTGCTCTTCTGTGACAGAACATTTTTGTTTTATATCTTGACATTAGCATAACAAGTTGCAGCAGGAGGTAACTGCAAGAAGCATAGATGTCTCTTAGCCTGGTGTCTGATTAGGCCCTGAAATATGTGCTTGGGTTGTTAATGGGCTTGCCCACAACCCTTCTCTGATCCCAGCTCACGACCGGCAAGTCTGGAACTGATGGTTAGCTCTGCGTTTGATATTCTCCAGACAGAACTCCAGGGGCAAAATTAGAGCTGTGATATTTTGCCAAGACCAAGATCAAACTGGGCGCACAACAGGGATAGCAAAGGTGTGGGCGAATGGATCATTAATTGAGTAGTGATATTCTCTTTGCTGAGACTTTTTGAGAAACAGGAGAAAATAGAGGTGAAAAAAAACTCTATTCATTTGAATTTCAGACTTTTGTTATCCTAGTTTAACCTTGCAGTCCAATACTGGATGGCTACTTTCGCAAGGATGTCAAGGCTTGGAGAGAGCTGCAGAGGAGATTTTCTAGGATGGCACCAGAGATATGGGACTTCATTTGAGACTGGAAAAGCTGGGTATGTTCTCCTCAGAGCAGAGAAGGATAAGGGGAAATTTAATAGAGGTGTCCCAAATCATGAACTGTTTTTTTTTATTCATTCATAGGATGTGGGTGTCACTGGCTAGGCCAGCATTTATTGCCTATTCTGAGCTGAGTCACTTGCTAGGCCATTTCACAGGGCAAAGAGTCAACCACATTGCTGTGGGTCTGGAGTCACATGGAGGCCAGACCAGATAAGGATGACAGATTTCCTTCCATTTAGCAGAATGGATGGGTTTTTAATGACAATCAACAATGGTCATCATTAGACTTTTAATTCTCAATTTTTTCTATTTAATTCAAATTTCACTTCCTGCTGTGGTGGGATTTGAACTTGGGTCCCCTGAGTATTATACTAGATATCTAGTCTGGTGACAATGCCGCTACGCCACCACCTCCCAAGAAAGCATGTGAGGGGAAACTGTTCCCAGTGGCAGAAGGGTCAGTAACCAGAGGCAGGATTTTACACTTCCCCCACCAGCAGGTTTCTAGGCAGGGCGGTGGGGGGGGTGGAGTGCGGTGGTGTCTATAAAGCTCTTCGGATGGCCTTCCCACTGGGCTCTCACTTGCCTCGACCTCTCCACAATTTTATGGAGGGACAGGTGAGGCCTGGGCCAGCCACACCCCATCCCTGCCCTTGCCCCAATCAAGGCCCTTGTGCCAATTCATGGCCACTTAAGGGCTGTTTCCTGCCCAGCCTCAATTTTCAGGCTGGCAGGAGGAGTTCAGAGGCAGCGGGGGGTGGGGGAGGTGGGGGGGGAAGCTGGAAAAGGTTCAAGCCTCAGGTGGAGGGGGGGATGGGTGCCTCCATCAACGGCCTCCTTTTAACATTGGGCACACCTCCAAAGGATCAAGCCTCTGGAGGTGCTTCCTACACCACTGACCTCTCCACCAACATCCCTACCCCATTCTGCCCAACACCCCCCCACCCAGGCCTCACCTCCCCTCCCCACCTTGACAGCCCCAAAACTTACCTGGTGCTGGACTCCCCCGACTTGGACTCCAGGCACTGTTTGCAGTCCCAGTCCTATCCACTACAGCTTCTGGCACTCCTTGGAGTGTGAAATGGTTGTGGGGCAGGTGGTATGGGCAGGGATATGTTCACCGCCGACTCCTCAGATGGCGGGAAGGGAAACTCTGCCATCTGAAAAATCCTGGCCCAGAGAACACAGAATTAAACTAATTGGCAAAAGAACCAGAGACAAAATGAAGACAATTTTAAAATTTTATGTAGTGAGTTGTTGTGATCTGGAATGCGTGATGTAAAAAGGCAGCAGAAGCAGTTTCAACAGTAACATTTAAAAAGGAATTGGATAAATACTTGAAGGGGAAAAATGTGCAGGGCTATGAGGAAAGAGGAGGAATTGTGACCAATCAAATGACACTTCCTTGCACAGACACGATGAGCTAAACAGCCTCCTGTCAGGAAGATATAATAATTCTCATAATACTATTGGAATTTATTGTAAAATAGTGATGTGTGTGTGCGTGTGTGTGTGTGTGTGTGTGACTTAACTGGATTAAAGGCAGCTGGTCTGAAGGCTTTAATGTGGTAGAAGATGAGCTAGAAGATGACGAAATGTTATGTAGGTAAACATTGAGGTAAACGGAACATTTGCATTTTTAAATAAACCAGACTTGATTGGAGGGAGTGAAATGTGTCACTTGCCAGGTAAAGTTCAGAAACAGTGTGCTTATTTTTCCCAAAGATACTGGTAAAACTTAGTACTATGAGAGATTTTTATTATCAGAAATATAAAATCCAAAGACGTAGTGAAACAATGGGAATTTGCATTCAAAGGGGAAAATATGCATAAAGGAGCAAAGGCTGTGTGTAAGGGTAGGCATTTTAAGAACCTACAAGTGTGAAAAGCCTTCAGCATCTATGTCTCAAGCTGCAGTTTGCAGAATTCGACTGGCTCAGGGTATTGTGTGTCACCTTGCCTGGGCCTTTTAAAATCTCTGTGTCTTGCTGTTGCCTTAAAAACAGTGTAACTGAGAGTCAGATTAAGTAGGGGATTCAGAAGTTATCATAGTAGTAATTTGTAGATCTATGTATGTGCTTAAAAATCATTTTTCTTGTTAATAAATGTTTAATCTAGTTTTGTAAAAACCTATAAGACTTGGTGGTCTTATTACTACTGAATTCAAGGCACACATGTCGAAATGTATACAAATTGCAAAACAAGTTGTGGTAGTTGTTTCAAGTTTCCCTTTGGGATTTGAACAACTCAGCATTTACCATCGGCTGTGCCATTACTTAGTTGGGGGGCTCTTTGCGGGATAGATATGAAATTCCTTGATTGGGTTGGAGTTGGTGAATCTTAAGGTTACGAGTACAAGAAACACTTTGAATTCAGGAGTCAGTGTGAGGTTTTTTTGAAGAGGTGAGACTGCATTATGGCTTTGGCAGTTGCTCAGACTTGTCTGGGAGTTGAAGTTATAACTTTGGCTGTTTTACAAAAGGTAACTAAAGTTAAGTTAATGGAATTGGCAGATAAATTACAATTGGTGTTACCTGTAGGGGCAAAGAAAGCAGATATAATTGAAGGTATAGCACAGCATTTAAAGTGGGAAGTGATACCTGACACTAGTGAATCACAGCTGGAGGTAGTGAGACTTCAGTCAGAAATGAAGGAGCTTGAACTTGAACAAGCAAAGGAAGTGAAAAAACTTGATCTGGAGGTAGCAGAAAAAGAAAGGGCATTTCAAAGGGAGCAAGTGGAAAGGCAGGAGAAAGAAAAGAAGCTGGAACTGGAATTCCAGGCAAGAAAGAAGGATAAAGAAAGAGAGGCAAGAGCAAGAGAGAAGGAGGGAGGAAGGGCAGACCTGCTTAAAAGGCTGGAAGTTAAAAAAGAGATCTCAGGTTCTGAGGAAAGTTCTGATGAGGAAAAAACCTTTAACCTAAAACCCAGTGGGGAGATGTTTAAATTTGTACAAGCTCTTCCAAAGTTTGAGGAAAGAGATGTGGGAGCATTCTTTATTTCATTTGAGAAGATAGCTGAACAAATGAAATGGCCACAGGAAAACTGTACATTGTTGTTACAATCCAGGCTGGTGTGTAGAGCACATTAGGTTTACGCTTCACTGTCAGAAGAAATATTGATGTGGTTTAAAAAAATGTTATTTTGAGTGCATATGAGTTGGTTCCTGAGGCATACAGGCAGAAATTTAGGAAATGAGAAAACAGCCTGGGCAAACTTATATTGAGTTTGAATGAGTAAAACAAAGTAATTTTGACCGGTGGATATGGGCATTCAAGATAGAAACAACATATGCAGCTCTTAGAGGGGTAATTCTTTTGGAAGAATTTAAAGGTTCAATCCCTTCGGGAGTGAAAGCTCATGTGGAGGAACAGAGGGTTCAAACAGTAAGGCAAGCAATTGAGATAGCTGATGATTATTAGTTAGTTCATAGAGCTAAACCTTTTTTTGTCACCCTTTTAAATCAGAAAAGGATAAAAAGTGGGAAGGTGAGATGAAGATGGGTAGTCAGGCAAGAGAAGGAGTAGGTGGAAATTCGCAGGAAGTTTTTTCTCAGGATAAAAAAGAAGGTGCTGAGGGTAGAAGTGACATTCAAAAATTGAAGTGTTTTCATTGTAATAAAGTTAGACATCCGGAATTTGTGTGCTGGAAGTTGCAGGGAAAATCTGTTGGAATTATAGAGGTGCAGAAAATTTCTGAAAGTAAAAGTACTGTGGGTTCTGAGGTCCAGGCACAGTAAAAACCAATGGTTTGTGTACAGGTCAAACAGGAAGAATCATTGATAGGTAAAGAAATGGGAATGTATTCACAATTTACCCAAGAGGGTCAGGTTGCCGAAACGTTTAAAGGTTTTGCATGTGAAGGAAAAATCTTTTCATGTGTACAGGGTGGAGAGGTAAAAATGTTAAAATCTTAAGAGACACAGGGACTAGTCAATCCTTAATGTTGTGGGATAGTGACATTTGTTGTTCAGAGGGTGTATTGCAGGAACAGGTGATAATAAGTGGGCTCATCATTGAGATGCTAAACCTATTCCATTGTGAAAGGTAAATTTAAAGAATAAGTGGGAAACAGGTGAGGTGATTGTTGAAGTAGTGGAAAAATTGCCCATTGCAGGGGTTCAATTTATTCTGGGTAATGATATAGCTGGATCACAAATGCGGGTGATGCATATGGTAGTTGAGCTGCCTGTAGACGTGTTTTCAACAGAAGTGTTGCAAAGAGAGCATCCTAGATTGTTTCCAGGTTGTGTGATAATGGGATCACAGTCTCATAGGTTGAAACAAGAAGAACAGGAAGTTCAAAGGCAGAGAGGAGGTGTGGAAATCCAATTAGCTGACACTGTGTTTGATAAGGTTGTTCAGGAAGAAAGACTGGAATATAATTCAGCTGAAGTGTTTAACTCAAGGCAGTTGGAGTTACAGAAAAAAGATTTGCAAATAAAATATTTATATCAGACAGCTTACTCAGAAGCAGAGGCAAAATGTATTCCAGAATGTTATTACTTAAAGGCAATGTTTTAATGAGAAAATGGAGGCCTTATCATGCTTCAACAAATGAAAGTTAGAGGGAGGTGCATCAGATTGTACTACCATTTGGATATAGAAATAAGATTTTGAGGTAGCTCATGAAATTCCAATGGGGGCACATATAAGAATTAGAAAAACACAGGCAAAGATACAAAAACATTTTTTTGGCCTGGATTGCATAGGGATGTAGTCAAATCCTGTAGAACATGTCACACATGTCAGGTGATAGGGAAACCATAAGCTGTGCTTAAGCCATCACCTTTAATTCTAATTCCATCATTTGAGAACCTTTTACTAGGATCACGATTGATTGTGTAGGACCCCTCTCTAAGATTAAAAGTGGAAATCAGTACTTCCTGAAAATAATGGATATGTCTACCAGGTTTACCTTTGAGAAATATCAAAGCGCTTTACAGCCCAGTTAAGTACTTTTTGAAGTGTAATCACTGTTGTAATTTAGGAAAAGTGGCAGCTAATTTGCACTTAGCAAACTCCCATAAACAGCAATTTGATACTGATCAGATAACTTGCTTTTTCTTATGTGATGTTGATTGAGGGATAAATATTGGCCAGGACACCAGGAAGAACTCCCCTACTCTTCTGCAAAGTAATATCATGGGATCTTTTACATCCACCAAGCAGGCAGATGGTGCTTCATTTTAGCATCTCAGCCGAAAGATGCCACCTCCAAAAGTGCAGTAAACCCTCAGTCCTGCATTGGAGCGTCAGCCTTGATTTTTGTGCTCATGCACTGGTGTGGGAATCGAAACCAGAACTTTGTAATTCAGGGACAAGTGCACTACCAACTGAGACATGGCTGAGGTTTGAGGATGCATCTTGGCCAGGACACTGGGGAGAACTGCCCCACTCTTCTTGGAAATAGTACCGTGGGATCTTTTCTGCCCACCTGAGAGGGAAGTAGGGGCCTGAGTTTAACATGCCTTCCAAATGCTGGCATCTCATCACAATAGTGCAGCACTCCCTTGGTACTGCACTGAAGTGTCAGTCTAGATTCTATAGTCAAGTGTCGAGAGTGGTAGTTGAGCCCACCTTTAATGCAGCAAAGGACCCCTTCCACCAGGCAATAAACACTGGCCTTGACAGGGACGCGCACATCCTAGAATGACTGAATAAATAGAAACTACCCTAACTTCTCTTCTATTCCTGCTCATCCTGTAAAGTATTTTGAGACATTTCAATGACAATATATAAATGCAAGTTGCTGATTTTGATTGAATTCCATTTCAGAATAAAATATCATGAATGCAATTGCCAATTTCATTATACACTTAATTCCAAGTATAACATTTCTTGGCTGAGAAACTATTGCTGCATTAGGGTCCAGCTGTATTTGGAACGTGTACATGAGCAGAAATGATTTATGAGTGTATGGAGATTTAGGTTTTGAGATGGTGTACTTGTGGCATTGGTTTTAACATCTGAGAAAAGCTCCAGGGATTTCAGGTATTTTCTGTGGTTCCTTCAAATGGGTTGCCACGGGTTACCACTGCACTGACAAAGTTCCTTACTCTCGGCCTACTTAGACTGTCATTCAAACCTGTCTAAACCTCCAGAGTTCAATGCAACAATGAGATTTTAATATTTCAGCGTCATCTCAGCAGGTCCCTGTATCCATGCAGAGACGTTATCTGCATACAGTTAATGCAAAAGCTGGATTATTCCGACTAGCTACAGTATTCTAGCAAGCCCATAATATTTACATTATTCTGTTTAGGATAGTTGTCCAAATCATCATTTTTCTCATAGGGAATTCCAGTAATTCTCTTGATTTCTTTGGTGACATTATGCCACCCCTGCCATTTTGGTGTTCAAAATTAGGAGGGGCTTTTCTAAGGTAAATCGGCGAAAACCCATTTCCATCAGAGATCTTAGGGTGGTGTATAAGGGAATGGAAAAGGTTGATCCAGCATACTGTCCCCACCCCTTAAAGCTCTCATGTTTAAAATGGACACTCAATTAGATCATCTAAAAAGTGATAAACCGTTATCCGCATGGATTGAACAATTTCACAGTGGTCGGTTATGGTGTCTTAGGTGGTTCGGTATATCTTGGGCAGAAACAGCTGTGTTGGGGCTCTCTGACAATTTGTTGAATTGTCATCCTCCATTTGGGGGAGGTCTTGTGGCGCAGTTGGTAGTGTCCCTACCTCTGAGCCAGAAAGCCCTGGGTTCAAGTCCCATCCCACATTCATAATGTGGCTCAAACAGGTTGATTGTCAACTGCAAATCCTCCCAAACTCCTGTTACAGGTAGTAAGATTGGGAGAGGCTCCTGGTCAGCCATGCTTGATGCAGAATGGCATCCCTCAAGCTATTTTCTTTTTATTCATTCATGGGATGTGGGCTTCGCTGGCTGGGCCAACATTTATTGTCCATCCCTAGTTGCCCCTGAGAAGATGGTGGTGAGCTGCCTTCTTGAGCTGCAGTCCATGTGCTGTAGGTACATCCACAGTGCTGTTAGGAAGGGAGTTCCAGGATTTTGACCCAGTGACAGTAAAGGAACGGCGATATATTTCCAAGCCAGGATGGTGAGTGACTTGGAGGGGATCTTCCAGGTGGTGGTGTTTCCATGTGTCTGCTGCCCTTGTCCTTCGAGATGGTAGTGGTCGTGGGTTTGGAAGGTGCTGTCTAAGGAGCCTTGGTGAATTCGTGAAGTGTATCTTGTAGATGGTACACACTGCTGCTACTGTGCATCAGTGGTGGAGGGAGTGAATGTTTGTGGATGTGGTGCCAATCAAACGGGCTGCTTTGTCCTGGACAGTGTCAAGCTTCTTGAGTGTTGGGGGAGCTGCACTTATCCAGGCAAGTGGAGAGTATTCCATCACACTCCTGACTTGTGCCCTGTAGATGGTGGACAGGCTTTGGGGAGTCTGGAGGTGAGTTACTCGTTGCAAGATTCCTAGTGTCTGACCTACTCTTGGAGCCACAATATTTATATGGCTATTCCAGTTCAGTTTCTGGTCAATGGTAACTCCCAGGATATTGATAGTAGGGGATTCAGTGATGGTAATGCCATCGAATGTCAAGGGGCGATGGTTGGATTCTCTCTTGTTGGAGATGGTCATTCCTGACACTCGTGTGGCATGAATATTACTTGCCACTTGTCAGCCCAAGCCTGGATATTGACCAGGTCTTACTGCATTTGGACATGGACTGCTTCAGTATCTGAGGAGTCGTGAATGGTGCTGAACATTGTGCAATCATCAGCGAACATCCCCACTTCTGACCTTATGATGGGAGGAAGGTCATCTTCAGCTGCTTCATCAATGACATTCCTTGGTTTCCTGGTTTCAGTCCCTAGTTTCCTGGTTTCAGACTAGTGACGCAATCCAGGAAAAACAAGCTACAGAAAACAGAGGTAAGCATGTGCTTTGTCTGCCTCTTGCATCTCTAGATGCAGGAAGTCTTCTAAGTCTATCTTCTATTTCCACACTGATCATTGGATTAAACTCAGGTTATATTAAATTAGATCAGGTGGTTTGTGAATTACAGGCTTGATACTTAACCAATGTTGTGCTTTTGTGTGGGATTGATGCCAGTTAACAGTAAGACATGGGTGGTATTTTTGTTTTATTTAGTCCTGACTCTGTTAAACTTTAGGAGAAAATGAAAGAACCTGGAGATGATCCCTTTAAATGAGAGATGTTACTATGACCCATGTGTGGTGGGTGTGATGTTAACTGGGGCAACAGTAACAGTAGCAGAAAGGAGTTGGTGTCACTGAGCACCAATGTTTTCAAAAAAACAGTTTTTAATGGCAGAGAGGTTGATAACCAGAGGATGCTGATATGGGGTGTTTGGCAAAAGAAACAGGTGACATAAGGAGGAATTTTGTCTTTCGCTGCGAGTTGCTATGATCCAGAATGTATTGCTTGGGAGGGTGGTTGAAGCAGATTCTATAAATTTCAAGGTTAAATGGGATGGGTGCTTGAGGGGATATGGGCAGTGGTGGTGGTGATTTGCTGGTGATTTGCAATGTATGGGGGAAGAGCAATGGAAAAGGAACAATTCTTTGAAGGAGCTGGCAAGGACACAATGGGCCTAATAGCCTCCTGTGCTGTATTATTCTATGAAATAGCATCTTTCTATGATAAATATGTGTAAGAGGGTTGCGCCAGTTGAATGAGGGGCCATTTCACACAGTGTAGAGCCCTCAGAATGCAGGTTGCAGACATTGTTTCTTAGTATCCAGACTGAGAGAATTTGAATTATTCCTGTGTGCAGCATTGCCTGGATTGAATTATAGAATCATTCAGCACAGAAGGAGGCCATTCAGCCCATCATACCTGTGCTGTCTCTTTGAAAGAGCTATCCAATTGGTCCCACTCGCTTTGATCTTTCCACATGATACATTAATCCTCATGGTGTAATACTAGGGTTCAGTAATCAGAGGGCTTCCTTATTCACTGCTGGAACAAGTGTTAGCAAGTAAGATGAAATTTTGATGAAAGGTCATCAACCTGAAACGTTAACTCTGGGCGGAAATTTATTGAGGCGTCAAGGGTGTTGCCGACTGGCTGAAGAGCCGGTGAGAGACCCGCGCTGCCTCTTTTCGGGAAGGCCCGCAAAGCACGTGCCAATCAGGCAGCGGTGAGGCCAGTGGCAGGCCTTTCTCTGGAATCTGGTCCCCTGATTGGCCGGCAGCTCCTGTGCTCAGCAGTGCCACGGAGGAAGCCGTGGCTGCTGTTGGAAGAACACCTCCTAGAGTCCCAGGGTCGTGGAGCGACCCCAGACATAGGTAAGTTGTGTTGGCGGAGTAGGTTTCGTGGGGTGAGGGCCGTGGGGAGAGGGATGGAGCGGCGTCGGCAGCAAAGGCAGATGGCGTCTCTCAGCATGCCCCGTCCCCTTCCCGATGTCCAATCCCTCAATCAGACACTGAGTGCCTTCGATCGAGGTTATCCCCACCCAACCCCCGCCTGAAATGAGAAGCTGGCAGCAGGGGAGCTGCTGTCATGCCTGCCACATAGCGACAGGCGGGAGACAGACCTGCAGCTGGGTTAAACCTAGGGGGCGGTGGGATGAGGCCCTTAAGTGATCATCAATTGGAAATATAAGGGCCTCAATTGGCAGTGAGGCAGGAAGGTCAACCATGGGCCTTCCTGCCCAGAACTTAATTCGGTGCGGTTCGGGTACGCCATCATCCTGCCTGTGTACGTGCTCGGGAGGAGCCCCCAAGCTTGACACCAGCAAGAGCACAAAATTCTGCCCAGATATTTCTCTCCCCTGCCCAGATGCTGAGTATTTCCAGTGTTGTTTTCCCACAACATCAGATCTCCAGCATCCATAGTATTTTGCTTTCGGATCAGGTTCGGGAGATTTTATAATATTTCAAGAAATATGCACCAGGGTCACTTCTGTACCTGTCTAGTGACACCGGGTAAGGGTTAAATGAACTGGGTCAATATTGCAGGAATCAAGGGAAATCTTTGTAAATAACATGCAACAAAGTACATAGAGGTTAAAAGCTCTGTGGTCACAGCTTACGCTCATGTCCGCCTGAACCTGCTTATCCCTTTCAGATCTATCCCTGCTCTAGTCTATGCACAAAACAGAAAACCAAGTGGGACTAGCTAGTCCGCAGTGCACTTCTAGTATTTACTCCAGTTTAATCTAGTGATCGGTGGGTGATAATATTTGAATTCTGGCTTCCACTGTACATCTTGCGAAAATTATCGGGTTGCCATTTGTTGGGAAATATGTTTTCGCTGCTGGCTTTTCTGCCAATGCCGTGTCTCAGTCCGGATCTTTCGCAAAACAGAGAAAGGCAGCTGCCAATTTAATAAAGTGGCTGGCAATTGTCAGGGCTCAGTCAAGCCTCAACAAGCCAACTCCTTCATTCCGATTGAGCCCAGACATGTTTGAATCCAAAGTAATTCAGATCGCAGGAATTGCACTCAAAGCATTTAGAGTACTGATGGCTTTTCAATCTTTTTCCCAGTTCTATCCCCATCTCTCCATCATTTTTTAAAAAATTCATTGGGCATTACGCCCATCCCTAGTTGCCCTTGAGAAGGTGGTGGTGAGCTGCCTTCTTGAACTGCTGCAGTCTATGTGGTGTAGGTACACCCACAGTGCTGTTAGGGAGGGAGTTCCAAGATTTTGACCCAGCAACAGTGAAGGAATGGCGATATATTTCCAAGTCAGGATGGTGAGTGACTTGGAGGAGAATTTCTAGGTGGTGGTGTTCTCATCTATCTGCTGCCCTTGTCCTTCTAGATGGTAGTGGTCATGGATTTGGAAGCTGCTGATTGAGAAGCCTTGGTGAGTTCCTGCAGTGCATCTTGTAGATGGTACACACTGCTGCCTCTGTGTTTCGATGGTGGAGAGAATGAATGTTTGTGGATGTGGTGCCAATCAAGCGGGCTGCTTTGTCCTGGATGGTGTCAAGCTTCTTGAGTGTTGTTGGAGCTACACTCATCCAGACAAGTGGGGAATATTCCATCATACTCCTGACTTGTGCCTTGTAGATTGTGGACAGGCTTTTGGGAGTCAGGAGGTGAGTTATTCGTCGCACGATTACTAGCCTCTGACCTGCTCTTGTAGCCACAGTATTTATATGGCTAGTCCAGTTCAGTTTCTGATCAATTTTTTTTGGGGAAAATATACTTTATTCATAATATATCTGAAAGAACATTACAAAATATTTCTAAATCGCCATCACAAAAAGTGCAATCAGATTCAACGTTTACACATGGATCACGAGGTGCTTCAATACAATCAATGAATATTACAGTCATTTCAATATGGTCATTACAGACAGACAGACAGTGCAATGGGATTGGAGTTATCGACATCCATCATGTTGCACTCTGAGGTGCTTCAATACAATTATAATGCATTTAGTATTCACTACATTCGTTGTGGGTCGTACAGGCCGAGGGGTCTATGCAATTCCCAGCCCCTCAGTGCACTATGGCAGAAAGGTCTTAGACAGTGACTTTTCCCCATTGTGCCTTTGCAGCAGCTGCCCCAAGCTTTAGTGTGTCCCTCAGCACGTAGTCCTGGACCTTGGAACGTGCCAGTTTGCAACACTCGGTCAGGGACAACTCTTTGCACTGGAAGATCAACAAGTTTCGGGCAGACCAAAAAGCACCTTTCACCGAGTTGATGATCCTCCAGCTGCAGTTGATGTTTGTCTCGGTGTGTGTCCCTGGGAACAGCCCGTAGAGCACAGAGTCCTGTGTCACAGCACTGCTTGGGATGAACCTCGACAAAAACCACTGCATCTCTCTCCAGACCTTCTTTGCAAAGGCACAATCTACAAGGAGGTGAACAATGGTTTTTCCCCACCCCAGCCACCTCGAGGGCAACGTGCGGAGGGGATGAGACTCCTGGCATGTTGGAAGGATCTGACAGGGAGGGCCTTTCTCACCACCAGCCAAGCTACATCTTGGTGCTTGTTGGAAAGTTCTGACGATGAGGCATTCTGCCAAATGACTTTGACAGTATGCTCAGGGAACCATCTGACAGGATCCACCCTCTCCTTTTCCTTCAGGGCCTCTAGACGTTATGTGCCGACCACTGCCAGATGGACTATGAACTCAAAGGTAATTCTCTGCATAAATTTTTCTACGACGGACAGGTGGTACGGCACGGTCCAACTACTTGGAGCGTTCCACGGCAGCGTGGCCAGACCCATCCTTCGCAACACTGGGGACAGGTAGAACCTCAGCACATAGTGACACTTGGTGTTTGTGTACCGAGGGTCTACACACAGCTTGATGCAGTGGCACGCTAAGGTGGCCATCAGAATGAGGGCAATGTTGGGCACGTTTTTCCCCCTTTATCTAGAGGCTTGTACATCACGTCCCTGTGAACACGATCCATTTTTGACCTCCAGATAAAGTGAAAGATGGCTTGGGTGATCGCCATCGCGCAGGAGTCTGGAATGGGCCAGACCACGTACAGCAACAGCGAGAGTGCCTCACACCTGATGACCAGGTTCTTACCCACAATGGAGAGGGAGCATTGCTCCCACTTGCCCAGTTTTCTTTCCACCATAGCCACTCGCTCCTTCCAGTTTCCAACGCATGTCTGGGTCCTTCCAAACCATATCCCCAGCACCTTCAGGCTGTCAGCCCTGACGGTGAAGGGGACAAAGGATCGGTCAGCCCAGTTCCCAAAGAACATGGCCTCGCTCTTGCCATGATTTACCTTGGCTCCCGAGGCCAGTTCGAACTGGTCGCAGATGTTGATCAGTCTGCACACCGACAGTGGATCCGAGCAGAAGACGGCGACATCGTCCATGTACAGGGAGGCTTTGACCTGAGTGCCTCAACTGCCTGGGATCATCATTCCTCTTATGCCTGGATCCTTCCTGATGGACTCAGCAAAGGGTTCTATGTAACACACAAATAGGACAGGGGAGAGAGGGCAGCCCTGCCTGACTCCAGATTTAATTGGAAAGCTTTCTGATTCCCACCCATTGATTGAGACTCCGCTACTGATGTTAGTGTAGAGTAATTGGATCCATTTGTGGATTCCCTCCCCAAACCCCATTTTGGAGAGCACATCCATGATGTAGGTGTGCAATATTCTGTCAAAGGCTTTCTCCTGATCTAGGCTGATGAGGAGGCGTCCACACCCCTGTGCTGTACATAGGCAACCGTGTCCCTGAGTAGCGCAAGGATGTCAGAGATCTTCCTGCCAGGTACAACGCAGGTCTGGTCAGGGTGGATCACCAACTCCAGAGCAGACTTGACCCGATTGGCGATGACCTTGGACAGAATCTTATAGTCCACATTCAACAGTGAAATGGGTCACCAATTTCTAATTTCCTCCCTTTCCCCCTTCCGCTTGTAGATGACGGTGATGATGCCTTTCCTCATGAATTCTGACATGCTGCTGGCCAGAACCATACTATCGTGCACCTCTAGCAGGTCTGGGCCGATCCAGTCCCACAGAGCCGAATACAACTTAGCTGGTAAGCCATCCCTTCCGGGAGTTTTACTTTTCTCGAAGGACTCAAGGGCCTTAGTCAGTTCGTCAGGAGTTAGCAGTTTGTCCAGACTCTCCCATGTACTGTTGTCTAAGACCTCCATGATAGAGGGCAGGAAGGACTGGGAGGCTACGCTGTCAGTGGGCTTCACGTCATACAATCTGGCATAAAAGAAGTTGCTGATCCTCAAAATGTCGGACTGCGATGGCTTTACTGAGCCATCTTCTTCCTTCAGGCCGCTGATCACAGAGATCTCTCTGTGTACCTTTTGGAAGAAGAAACGTGAGCACGCCTCATCCTGCTCCACGGAGCGGACTCTGGACTGGAAGTTGATCTTGGAGGCCTCCCAGGCAAAGAGCGAGGATTGCTGGCTCTTCACTTCTTGGAGTTCCTCCTTGACATTGATCCCCATTGACTGCAGCTGCAGCAGGTTCTGTATGTTTTTTTGGAGTTGGGACATTTCCCTCTGTTCGTTTCTAGCTTTCTCAAAACCTTTGAAGATGAAAAACTTCTTGATGTTCTCCTTGATCACCTCCCACCAGTACGTCAGGGACTCAAAGAGGGGTTTCACGGTTCTCCAACCTTTGTAGTCCCGCTTGAGTTCCTCTATGTTCTCTGGGGTCAGCAGTTGCACGTTCAGCTTCCATGTCCCTTTGCCAACCCTCTGGTTGTCCTGTAAGTGACAGTCAGCCAGTAGAAGGCAGTGGTCAGAGAAGAACACTGGCTTGACGTCGGTGGATCTGACCGTGAACACACGGGACACAAACAGGAAGTCTATCCTGGAATGGATGGACCCGTCTGGCCGCGACCAGGTGTATCTACGCTGCGCTCTGTCTGCAGGGTTGCTGAAGACATTGTGCAGCTTGGCATCCTTTACTGCATCCATCAGGAATCTGGACTTGGCATCCAGTCAGCTGTCGGCCCTGTCGGATCGTCCAGCCGCATCGATGATGCAGTTGAAGTCACCACACAGAATGACCGGCCTGGAGGTCACCAGCAGCAGTGGGAGCTGCTGAAAAACTGCCAGCCGCTCGCTGTTTTGAGCCAGGGCGTACACGTTAATTACCCGGAGCGGAGCATTCTTGTACATTATGTCTGCTACAAGGAGGTGCCCGCCCACCACCTCCTTAACCTGAGAGACGGTGAAGTTGCCTGCCTGCAGCAGAACACCCAGGCCAGAGGAACGTTAATCATTTCCTCCCGACCAGATCGATGGCCCATGGGACCACCATTGTGACCATTGCCTGTAGGAGCTGAGGTGCAGTATCGCACACTCCTGCAGAAACAACAGCTTTGACCTTGGCAAGGTAGTCCAAGGTCACAACACATCGCATAGTAGATTTAATGCTACGCATATTAATGGATACAATCTTTATCCCCATTTTTAAAGCACTTTGTCGCTTAACAAACCTGTTGTCTTTGAGAGTTCTAAGCCTCTGGTCTGCTCGTGCATACCCATAGTGTTCACAAATTGTCTCACTTTGGATGGGCTGAGGAAACTGTCCTGAACCCCCCTATTGGAGATGTTTCGCTCAGGTGGCATCGGGGGGTTCATGCAAGGAGCGAGGTTTGAATTTGTTCTCTGTTGGAGAAGTCTCTCCGATCCACTCCTTCTGGGGCATTGCTGCTCCCGGCTTCCCGGAGCTGGGGTGCGCTGAGCGCTTCACTGCTCCCAGTTTCTTGGGCCTGAGGTGCACTGGCCTCTTCAAGTTGAGGGCGAAGTTGGGGTGCGCTGGTCTCTTCATTGTCTCCAATGTTCTGGAGCTCGGGTGTCTCCTCCTCCACCTCCCTAGCGCTTTGCCGCTTCTTCTGTAGGTGCTGCCCTTGCCCTTCTTCGTCCGAAGAGCAGCTGCCCTTGTCATCCCTGTCAATTGGGAGATGCCTCTTGCCACTCATCTAGGAAGTGGCTTGATCCCTTCTTAGCCCCTTCTTCTTTTTGGTCATCCTCATCAGCTGCCACTCCCCTGGTTGATTTCCTGCTGGTTCCTCCTCCATTAATTCGCTCTGCTGAGGAGTGGGAGGTTCAGGGGGCAGGGCAGTTGTTTGGCTGTCTGTTGCCTCAATCCTTTCCTTCGTCTTGTCTCTCTCTGTGTCCTCCTTTGTCCCATTGTGCTCGCTGGAGGCCATGGTGGGTGGAGGGTTGCAAGTGTCCTTCGTAGTAGTGACACTGACCATTTTGTCTGCTTGCCCCTCCTTGGTTTTGGCCGCTTGTGCATAAATGAGGCAGCGTTTGGGGCAGGTCTTGTAGAGGTGGCCTGCCTTACCACACAGGTTGCAGCACTTAGTCTGTTTGCAGTCCTTTGTCTGGTGCCCTTCCTGTTTGCAATTCTTGCAGAGGACAGCACTGCAGTTGGACGCCACATGACCAGATTTGCCACATGAGCGACAAAGTTTGGGCTGCCCAGCGTAGACAAGGTAGCCACGGCTTCCCCCAATAGCGAAGCTGGAAGGAGGGTGGAGGATGGCTCCTTTACCATCCACCTTGAGTGTGACCTTGACCTGGCATTTACTGGTCCAAATCTCGAAAGCATCTTTAACCTCGGTGCAGTTCCCAATCTTGTCGACGTGCCTGGCGAGGAAGGTGAGCACATCGATGACAGGGATGTGGGGGGCGTAGAGATGCACAGTCACCAAATGGTCCCATTGCAACGGCAGAGCAAAGAGTGGCTCCACCGTGAGGATTCTCATCTGCGGCTAGTATCTCTTCTCCTTGAACACCTTTAGGAACTTGACACAGGCAGCAACATTCTTGAAGGTCACATCGAAGTATCCAGCACTGGGGAAGTCCTGCAGGCAGTACACCTCCACGGCTTCAAATCCACAGGACTCCAAAAGGATTCGCTTTATGAAAAACGCCTGGTCCATGGGTGTACATCCTTCGCTGTCCTTCACTGCCACCCTAACAGTGTTACCTACCCCCTGGTTTGGGACTCAACTGGTTGCAGCCATCACCTCTTCAAGTTCCTGATGTTAGGCACTGAAGCCTGCACATGCAGAAGACATTGATAAGAACAGATACTACACTTGATCTTAGCCAAAAGGCTGATCAATGGTAACTCCCAGGATGTTGGTAGTGGGGGATTCAGCAATGGTAATGCCATTGAATGTCAAGGCGAGATGGTTAGACTCTCTCTTGTTGGGGATGGTTATTGCCTGGCACTTGTGTGGTGCAAATGCTAGACTATAGTTTGTAGGGAGACCAAGGCCAGGATTTTCCCTATGGCAGGCGGGCTGGGCAGGAGCGGGCGGGGGTGAGCGTGGAGCCGATCGCCGCCCGCGATCAGCTCTGTGCCGCCATTTTACACGGGGTGGGCCAATGAAGGCCCGCGCAGCGTACAACGTGACCAGTACGCTCAGCGTTACCTGTGCAGGCAGGGGGAGGAGGGAGAATTTGGTCCAGCGCTCTTTCGGACATGTGCGCGAAAGAGCGCAGCAATCTCCCTGAGGCACGGAGCTGTCTTGGGGAGATTGAACGGAGATTAAAATAATTAAAGAATTGATTTTAAAATTTATTTAAACATGTCCCCTCTCGTGTGACTGTGTCACTTGAGTGGGGACATGTCTTTATATTTATGAAAATTAATTTATTTATTGACTAAAAGCTTCAGGAAACCTCATCCTGCTCGTGGATGAGGTTTCCTGAAAAACACGAAGGCCGCTTGGGTTTTCTGCCTGCCCACCAACCTTAAGGTTGGACGGGCAGCGTTCTCAAGTGGCTCAATTGATTTCTTAATGGCCTTAATAGGCCGTTTACATTTTGGCGGGCATGCAGCCGACTCCGGCGCGCCCACTGAATGAAATGTTGCGATAGCACGCAATGCCACCAGGACTCACGTCCATCATCATCACACGTCATTTTACGTGTCGGTGTGTGTCGGGCCTGCCCCCGCACACCGACCGGAAGATTCAGCCCCAAAAGTGGGGACTATAAATGTAAATAGTCATCATTAAATCCAATAGGGAATTCAGGAGGAACATCTTTACCCAGAGAATGTGGTCAACTGGGTCAACTCGTGTTTATGCTTCACACAAACCTCCTCCCACCTTACTTAATTTCGTCCTATTAGCATATCCTTCTGGCCCTTCTCCCTCGTGTATTTATCTCGCTTCCCCTTAAATTTCCCCTCTACAGCCAGCTGAACACCAGAACCTGGAGCACAGGATGTCCCAGACTTCGATATTAGGACAATCTGAAAGCCAACCTCAGAGTTCGCAAGCTACATCACAATACGTGGGAAAAAACAATCTTGCGCAGACCCAAATGAAGAAGTCTCTGTCATCAAGCGGTTTCGGAGTTTGAGGAGAACAGGGTCAAGTGCCTTTAGGACAAGCGATTGTGGCGCAAAGCCAATGCCTCCATCCACCCCACCAACACCCATTTCTTATGCAGATCGAGACTTGGCCTAATGTCACACATGAGATGACATCAACTTAGGCTGTAAACCGTTTCTTTTCTTACTTGCTGAACACATCCATCAAAGTGACGGGAGAATCCATCCTTAAATGCATTTATATTATTCACCTCAAACCGCTCCACATTCTCACCACTCTCTGGGTAAAAAAGTTTCTCCTGGATTTCCTATCGGCTTTCTTGATGTCTATCTTAAATAATGACTCCAACATCCCAGTGAAGCGTTCAGATGCGCGAAAGAGGCACCTGGACCCTCAGCTTGCTCCATAATTGTGCAAGGTCTATGAGAGAGATTGCTCTTTGCTGGAGGCTGTTTCAATAAATACTGGAGAAGCACAAAGGGGAAAATCTAAACAAGGTGTTAGAGATTTCTGCAGGCAGTTTATTTTATCGCATCTCTAACTATGTATTCAAAGTATTGCAATAAACCACTGTAAGGGAGTTAATGAGACTACTTCATTCGATTTTAGATCTAATCAGGATGCAGATGACTTTTGGAAAAAAAAATCTAAGTTTTTCCTCAACGTGTAGTCCCTCTGCTCTGTCATTAAGACTTAGCAAAAGCAAAAGGCTCCTTTTAAATGGACAGAAGGAGGATTTGACATATCAAAGGTTGTATATATTTGGTTTTTTAAAAGCCATTACTCACCACTGTTGTGCAACATGAAAGGCAATCCAAGTGTGTGACCTCACATTTGGACAGAGTGTGTGGCATTGAGATGAATGCTCTCTCTTGCCCACTCTTCCCTTTATTAATGTAATTGCGCAAAGAATTTTATCTTCAGGATACTGACTGTTGCCATTTTTTTTAGCTAAAGAAAATGCCCCAAAAGAATTCGGTTATATTGTTGCTCCTTATTGGGGTGATGTTGCTTAATTTTTTTATTCTTTCATGGGATGTGGGCATTGCTGGCAAGGCCAGCGTTTGTTGCCCATCCCTAATTGCCCTTGAACTGAGTGGCTTGCTAGGCCATTTCAAAGGGCAGTTAAGAGCCAATCACATTGCTGTGGGTCTGGAGTCACGTGTAGGCCAGAATGGGTAAGGATGGCGGATTTCCTTTACTAAAGGACATTAGTGAACCAAATGGGTTTTTTCAATGATAGATTCATAATCACCATTATTGAATTTGGCTTTCAATTCCAGATTTTGTTTTTTTGTCATTTGAATTTAAATTCCACCAGCTGCCATGATGGGATTTGAACCCATGTCCCCAGAGCGTTAGTCTGGGTCCCTGGATTCCTAGTCCAGTGACATTACCCACTATGCTGCCTTCCCTCTGTTAATGTAAATTTTTAATTTCTATCTTGGTTGCTGTGGGTTAGTTCTGTTGGACTCTGTGTTGATCGAGAAGGAAGGCTTAATGTGAGTTCCACGCAACAAGAATGATACAACCCCTAGCAGCTCTCACTCAAAGTCCCTGATACCTGTCTCCCCTCATCTCTGACCTCTGCTAACTCCCCAATCCCCTGTGCATTGAATTCATAATCCTTGTTATTGTGCTGAAATTCATGGGTTCACACAGCCCTAACCTTTCCATCTCTCTCCGAACCTTTGACTATATTTAAGGCTGAGTTAGAGAGATTTTTGATCTACAAGAGAATCAAGGGCTATGGGGTGGCAGGCAGGAAAGTGACACAATCAGATCAGCCACGATTTTATTGAATGTTGGAACAGGCTCAAAGGGCCAAATGGCCTACTCCTGCTCCTAATTCTTGTGTTCTTTATTCCAACCTTTCACCTTTTGGTCTCCCAGCTCTGGTCTAATGTACATTCCCCTTCATCCATTTCACTTTCAGGTTCATTGCCTTCAGTCATCATGAACTAACATTGTAGAAGTCTTTCCCAAAATCTCTTTGAGCTCGTGACCTTTCATTCCATCTCCTGAAAACATATCTCTTTGGTCACTCTACGTAACTTATTGTCAACTTCACTTTTAGTCTGCATTGAGTTGTTCTGTTATGTGATAGGTACTCTATAAATTATTGTTGGCTGTTATTGAGATCTGCAGCCAAGTCAAAAAGTTTCATTTATCAACTTTCAATGTGCTCTTTCAGTCGTTAATTGATCATGCCCACAGTACACACAACTGCATCGGGAGGAACTTTTACCCCTCTGGGTGTTCATAAGATGGGTACAGAGAGAGGCTTACCAGGATATTACCTGGAATGAGGAACTTTAGTTATGAGGAAAGGTTTGAGTCATTAGGACAGTTCTCCTTGGAACAGAGAATGTTAAGAGGCGGCTTAATAGAGATCATGAAGGATTTTGAGAGTGTAAATAGATAAAAGCTCTGACAGCTGGGTCAATAACCAGAAATCATAGATTTAAAATCAGTGGCATAAGATCTTGAGGGCAGATGAGGAGGAATTGTTCTTACTCACAGAGTTGTCTGAAAAAGGAGCAGAAGCTGCTTCATTAAATCATTTTATAAGGGAGTTGACAGGTACTTTCGTTTGATGAACTTATGATCTTGTGGACAGAAAGCAGGGAGTGTAGGAATAAGCACAACTGCTCGCTCAAAGAGACAGCACAGACATGATGGGCTGAATGGCTTCCTTCTGTGCTGTAAGTTTCTATAGTTCTTTGATTTCTCCCATTCCTACAGTCTCACTGGACTAAACAAGATTAGAAATTGCTTGAATGTTGTCCTCAGCAATGGGAAATAACTTCTCTAAGTAGGACTGCTCTGCTTTCCCAAGAAACTGACATCCAAGGTTGGGACACAAGCTAAGGAGCATTTTCAACCTGTCTAAAGTTACCATCTGGTGTTGTTCATTGATCAGGAGTCAGCACCTCATTGGATATGCATATAACTGGAGACAAGCTTCAGACTACATACCTGCTCCAAGACTGGCTTCTTCCACTCCCATAACATCACCCGACTTCACCCTACCTCAGCTCATCCGCTGCAGAAGCCTTCATTCATAATTCTGTTACTTCCAGACTTGACTACTTTGTGGCCTCCTGGGCGTTCTCCCATCTTCCATCCTTCATAAACTTGAGATCATCCAAAACTCTGTTGTCCTTGTCCTAACTCACACCAAATCCCAGTCACCCATCATCCCTGTGCTCGCTGACCTACATTGGCTTCCAGTCTGCCGACGCCTCCATTTTAAAATTCACACCCTTTGTTTCAAATACCTCCGAGGCCCCTCTCTCCCTCTGCAAACTCCTCCAGCTCTACAGGCAGTTGTGATCTTTGTGCCTCTCCAATTCTGGCCTCTAGAGCATCCCTGATATTAATCGCCTCACCTTTGGCAGCCATGCTTTCTGCTGTCTGGGCTCTAAGCTCTGGAATTCCTCTTTAAATCCCTCCGTCTCGCTATCTGTCCCCCCCTCCTTTAAGACGGTCCTTAAAACCTTCCTCTTTGACCAAACTTTTGGTCAGCCGTCCTATTATTTCCTTATGCGACTTGGTGTCAAATGTTAAAAGCAAAATACTGCGGATGCTGGAAATCTAGAATAAAAACAAAAATACCTGGAAAAACTCAACAGGTCTGACAGCATCTGTGGAGAGGAACACAGTTGACGTTTCGAGTCCGTATGACTCTTCAACAGGACTAAGACATATAGAAATAAGATGAAATATAAGCTGGTAGAAGGGGGTGGGACAGGAGATCTCAATAGGGGGCCAGTGATAGGTGGAGGCCAAGAAGAGACTGCCAAAGACGTCATAGACAAAAGGACAAAGGGGTGTTGGCGGTGGTGATATTATCTAAAAGATGTGCTAATGGGGACATTAAGGGAAGCAAGCTAGTGGCAGATGGCCCTAGTGCAGGTGGGGTGGGGGGAAGGGATCGAAATGGGCTAAAAGGTGGAGATAAAACAATAGGTCGAAATAAATTTAAAAATAGGAGGGAAAAGATAAAAATATAGTTGTAAAAAAAATGATAAATTATTGGAAAAGGGGGTATCGGAAAGGGGGTGGGGATGGAGGAGAGATTTCATGATCCGAAATTATTGAACTCAATATTCAGTCCGGAAGACTGTAAAGTGCCTAGTCGGAAGATGAGGTGCTGTTCCTCCAGTTTGCGTTGAGCTTCACTGGAACAATGCAGCAGGCCCGGACATGTGGGCATGAGAGCAAGGTGGTGTGTTGAAATGGCAAGCGACAGGGAGGTCTGGGTCATGCTTGCGGACAGACCAAAGTTGTTCTGCAAAGTGGTCACCCAGTCTGCGTTTGGTCTCTCCAATGCAGAGGAGACCGCATTGGGAGCAGCGAATGCAGTAGACTAAATTGAGGGAAGTGCAAGTGAAGCTCTTCTTCTCACTTGAAAGGAGTGTTTGGGCCCTTGGATGATGAGGAGTGAGGAAGTAAAGGGGCAGGCATTGCTGCAGGCGAAGGAACTGAGAGAATGGGATGGTTCCTTCACCTCCGTCGCATCTGTTCTGATGATGCCACTTTCAAAATCAGTTCCTCTGACATGTCTTCCTTCTTCCTTAACCGAGGTTTTTCACCCACTGTGGTTGACAGGGCCCTCAACCGTGTCCGGCCCATCTCCCGCGCATCCGCCCTCATACCTTCCTCTCCCTCCCAGAACCATGATAGGGTCCCCCTTGTCCTCACTTATCACCCCACCAGCCTCCGTGTTCAAAGGATCATCCTCCGCCATTTCCGCCAACTCCAGCATGATGCCACCACCAAACACATCTTCCCTTCACCCCCACTGGTGGCTTTCTGCAGGGATTGTTCCCTCTGGGACACCCTGGTCCACTCCTCCATCACCCCCTAAACCTCAACCCCCTCCCACGGTACCTTCCCATGCAGAAGGTGCAACGCCTGCCCCTTTACTTTCCCTCTCTTCACCGTCCAAGGGCCCAAACACTCCTTTCAAGTGAAGCAGCGCTTCACTTGCACTTCCCTCAATTTAGTCTCCTGCATTTGCTGCAATGCGGTCTCCTCTACATTGGAGAGACCAAACGCAGACTGGGTGACCGCTTTGCGGAACACCTTCAGTCTGTCCGCAAGCATGACCCAGACCTCCCTGTCGCTTGCCATTTCAACACTCCACCCTGCTCTCATGCCCACATGTCCGTCCTTGGCATGCTGCAATGTTCCAGTGAAGCTCAACGCAAACTGGAGGAACAGCACCTCATCTTCCGACGAGGCACTTTACAGCCTTCCGGACTTAATATTGAGTTCAACAATTTTGGATCATGAACTCTCTCCTCCATCCCCACCCCCTTTCCGGCCCCCCCTTTTCCAATAATTTATAATTTTTTTACAACTATATTTTTTCTTTTCCCTCCTATTTTAAAATTTATTTCGATCTATTGTTTCATCTCCACCTTTTAGCCCATTTCGATCCCTTCCACCCACCCCACCTGCACTAGGGCCATCTGCCACTAGCTTGCTTCCCTTAATGTCCCCATTATCACATCCTTTAGATAATATCACCACCGTCAACACCCCTTTGTCCTTTTGTCTATGACATCTTTGGCAGTCTCTTCTTGGCCTCCATCTATCACTGGCCACCTATCGAACTCTCCAGTCCCACCCCCTTCTACCAGCTTATATTTCATCTCATTTCTATATGTCTTAGCCCTGATGAAGGGTCATACGGACTCGAAATGTCAACTGCATCCCTCTCCGCAGATGCTGTCAGACCTGATGAGCTTTTCCAGGTATTTTTGTTTTTGTTTTTGGTGTCAAATGTTGCCACTAATGCTCCTGTGAAGCGCCTTAGGACATGTTAAGGGCGCTATGTTTATGCAAGTTGTTGTGTTACTCTGAAAACAGTTCTAAAAGAGATTGAATGTTGCTTTAAATTAGGACTGTGCGGGACAGAATCTGCAACAAGATAGGATTGCCCAGGACTATCAGTTTAGATCTTTTATGTCCACCTGAGAGGGCAGGTAGGGCCTTGGCTTAACATCTCATCTGACGGATGCCACCTGTGACAGTGCAGCTCCCCTTCAGTACTACCCTACAGTATCAGCCTAGATTGCGAATGTAGATCTTAGAGTGATCTTTGGACTCAAGACAGGAGTGCTATCAACTTAGTCAAGCTGGTAAGTATCGATTTGGTTTTAGGCACATTTGAAAAGAGAGAAGCACCCACAGTTTAAGGCCAGTTGGTCGATGGAATAGAAACAAACAAGCTATGAATCTTCCAAAAAAGGCTTCCCATAAGCATTAGTTAAATAAACAGTGGTTAAAATGCACACACACACACACACACACATGCACAGGGGAAAGTTAACGATTGCTGGAGTTAAAATGATTCTAAATGCCAGGAAATCATCCTACTCCTTTAACCGTGTTCAAACAAAGAATTCAGCATTACTCACCAATAGATACGTCACTTGAGCTAAAAGCTGATCTATTTCTGCTGATGTAGTTTAGCTGGAGCAGAAGTGGTCGCTTTACTTCTCCTCAGCCTGATCTTATAAATGTTGCCTTGCTGCAGTTAGACGTCACACAATGCACATCCATTCTGATTTGTGTTTTAGCCATTGCAGATCTTCTTCTAAAAAAAAAAGCACGAGCCTTTCAAGTTCCTTCTTCTGTTTGTGTCAGTGGTACATTGGAGTTTATTTCTGTCCCTCTTGATCCAGTATTGAACGCTGTTTATACTGCAGCTCCCCCTGTATCAGTTTACCCTCACTGTGCTTTGTGACAAACTGGCCCGAATTCCAGTAAATTCACACACCACATCCTCTTTTCTCTCTTGCATACACAAACTTTCATTCCTTGCCTTTCCTTTTACCACATTTCTGTAGTTCCAGACAGAAACCAAGCGCCAAAGAAATTAAAATTAATTTTTCCCGTTTTTGTTGGTAATTTTCCTAAGGCTGATTTTTAACAATATAGGCGGATGGGTTTCAAAAGACGTAATCTACCCTAATTAAAATGACTTAATTATTTGGAAACGTGTGTTAATAAACTTTTTTTTAATCCATTTTCTGTAGATATTTTTAGAAGAATGTCACCTATAGTTCCGTCCTGCCTGACCAACTCTAGGGAACAGGCCCACCAGCTTCTCTCAGTGCTTGACCAGCAGTGTTAGCTGTGGCTCAGTGCACAACATTCCCAAATACAAGGCAGAAGGTTGAGTGTTCACGTCCCATACCGAAGGCTTGGGCACATGATCCAGGCTGTGCTGCTCTGCCAGAGGGGGCATCTTTCAAATGCGACGTTGAACTCAGCCTGTCCTCTCCGGTCGACAGGAAAGGCCCCATGGCCCAACTTTGAGGAAGTGAAAGGGAATCCAAGTCGGTTATTTCCCTTCCAATTTTTAATCCCACATCTAACGGCTAAAAGGAATGATCTGGTTCTTGTCAGAATGCTGTTGGTGGGATCTTGCTGTGCGAAAATTAGCTGCCGCAATTCCTACATTACAACAGTGACAATGCGGCAAAAGTAAAGCAGCTTCTTAGGATGTCCTGAGGTCGTGAAAGGCATTATATAAATGCAAGCATTTCTCTCTTCTTTTAAGAGCCATTCGTCATGTGTGAGTTAAGTGCTATTCTCGGGACCCTCTTAAAGAGATACAAGTGTCCTGAAGGGAACAAGGTGGGATGAGGTGAAGTGACTCCAATCCAACCCTGCCTAGCATAGGTCTCAACAAAATGTAAATATCTATTCTTAAAAGAAGATTAATAATAAACTAACAGCCAAACAAGTGTAAGCCTCAGGGTTCCATATGGGCCAAATGTGTGGAGATAACTGCTTGAACAGTATTAAACAATGCAGAATCCAGCTTTACTCTACAACTGCTCACTCTAACTGGCATAGCTGTGCCTGAATTGAAATCAGCAGCCTCTGGGCTAAGGAGGGGAAAGTTCAACCACTGCCCATTGCTATCCAGTAACACTTTCTATACACAGAAATATAGTTAAGGCGTTGGTCTCTGTAAGTCAACGATACTGAAACGAGCTCCTTGCGTTAAGTTTGCTGTGGCAGGAGGCTTTACCCTGACAATAGTTGCAAGTCCACTGGGTCCTTACAGGTCAGGCTGTATCTGCAGAGAAGTGGGGCTGATGATGGAAGGTTCATGTGTCTGCCATTAGTTGTTGTACTGTCCATGCGTCAGCCATGATTCAATAGGTAACACTCACGCCGCCAAGTCAGGAGATCATGGATTCAAGTCCTACACCAGGGGCTTGAGCATAAAAATCTTGGCTGACTCTCAGTACAGTATCGACACAGTGCTGTACTGTCATAGGTGCCAACCTTCAGACAATATATTAAACTGAGGCTCCGCCTCCTCTCTTGAATGGACATAAAAGACCCTATGGCACTATTTCGAAGAAGAGCAGGGGAGTTCTCCCTAGTGTCTTGGTCAATATTTATCTCTCTAGTGCCAGACTGAGGGTGCACTGCACTGTCGGAGGTACCATCTTTTGAATGAGCTATTAAACCCAGGCTTTACCTGCTCTCTAAAATGGACATAAAAGGTCTAACGGCACTATTCTGAAGAAGAGCAGGGCTGTCCTGGCCAATATTTACCCCTCAATCAACATAACAAACATCAGATTATTGGGTCGTGATCATATTTCAGCTGTAGGGGTTTGTTTTCACATGCAAATTGGCTGCAAAGCACTTTGGGGCATCCTGAGTCCTGAAAGGTGCTATATAAATGCAAATCTTTGTTTCTTTCTCAGCCAACATCACTAAAATAGATTATCTGGTCATTATAACATTGTTATTTCTGGGAGCTTGCTGTGCACAAATTACCTCCTGTTTTTTCTACATTACAACAGTGATGACACTTTTAAAGCATTTCATAGGCTGTAAAATATTTATGGAACATCCTGAGGCTATGAAAGTCACTAAAGCAAGGCTATTTTTTGACAACAGTCCACAACAGCAGTGACTACATTTCAGCAATAAGTTGTTGGCAGTGAAACACTTTGGGTTAACCTGAGAAGGTGAAGAACATTTTATAAAAGCAATCTCTTTCTTCGTTCTTTCAATTTCCTTCAATTATCAAATCAGGCTTTTAGCTCAATACTAGATATAAGAATCTGTCTCAGTAATTCTAGGACAATAAAGGCTACCACCAGACAGCTCCAAACTGTGAATACTGAGCAAGCTTTTCGCCCTTCACAATGTGCAGCTCTTTACAATACTGCAATAACAAAATACTGCGGCTGCTGGAAAACTGAAACGCTCTGAGAATTCCTGAGCCTATGGTCGCTTACAATTCTCCATCCCATTCCCGCTCTTTATCCTCTGTCCTCGTCCTGCTACGCTGTTCCAATGAAGCTCAGCATAAGCTCGAGGAACCAGCGTCTATGGAGGGAAAAATATGGCTAATGTTTCAGGTTGATGGCTTAACATCAGGACAGGGAAGTTAGAGATGTTGCAGTTCATAAGCAAGTAGAGAGGCAGGGAAAGGGAGGGAGAGGAATACACCGGAAGGTCATTAGGGTGGAAGGCAGGAGAGTGTAAATGACAAAGGGGATGATGGTGCGAGTTAAATAGGAGTTGGTAATGAGACACGAAACAAAAGATGGGTCTACTCTAGAGGTTAAATGATTACAGCAGAAACATTACCAACACCCACTGTCTGAGAAAATGGGAGTTTTGGTAAAGATCTAAAGGTGTTGATTTTGAGGCCAGAAGGTTGAAAAGTTCTTAATAGAAAGACGACAAGCTTGTGTTGATCTTCATTGGAACAGCATAGCAGAGCTTGGACAGAGAGATCAGAATGGGAATGGGATGAAGAATTAAAGTGGCAAGTGACCAGAGATTTGCATGTGAATTGATTGCTTATTCTTGTATTTCCTCTACTTTCCCAATTTTCTTTACATTTACTTTTTGGCTCCATCAACAGCTATAACCATCAATGGTTAAGTGCACCATATGGTGCGATAATGAAACATTGCAATGTAGACAGACCCAGGTTTAATCGGTGCTCTGTGCTGCATTTATTGATCCCAAATGGGTAAACGTTAGAATGGACCACAGTTTCTCTAGTTTCAGGAAGGCCGGAAACATCAGGTAGTGTTGCCATTTTTCAGTGACTGCTGCGGGAACACACTTGCATGGACCTTAGGCAATGCTCAGCTGCAATGCAATCTCAAATAGGCCTCTGGAATTCTGCAGCTAACTTCACACTGACAACGTGGACAAAATCACCGTATGAAATTGTTGGGCAAGAAAACGCCAGCTGATCTATCATGCCTCCCCAATACCATTATGGCTGGAGCATGGTGACAGTTGTAAGATCTTGTGTGCATTTCAGTAGGCATAAGGAAGAGATTCTGAATCCTGTATAGTTTAAAAGTAAGTGCTTATTAACCACTTGTAACGATATACGTATATACAGTATAAGGTCTAAACTAGAAGCTGTCTCCATGCTTGCCTCTACACACGTCTCTGTCAAGTACAGGACTGCCCTCTGGGTCATGTGCTCCTTTACATCACTCAGTGGGCAGTATTGTACCCAGTCCCACGTTAATCCTTTCTATGTCAGACCCTTGTACTATAGTGACTAAATACTTCTCCCTTCCCCACCCCTGAGCCCCCTCTCCCCCAGCCATGTAATCTCTTCTGAGAGTATAAAAGGGAGAAAAAAAAACACAGGGCAAAATAAGAGAAAATACACTCTGTCAAATCCCTTTCAGATCCCCCCTTCTCAGGTGATCAAACCCAAACCTGGGGCAGAATTTTGCCCTCGTCGGGCGGGTACGGCAGGCGGGCCCGGGAGTGGCTGTGAAAGCGACTGCTGCCCACACTTGGGGCCCGACCACGATTTCATGCTGATGGGCCGATTGAGGCCTGCCCAACGTGAAACCCATGCCGCAGCACTCGACGCTGTCTGGGAGGGGGGGAGAGGAGGGTGAGCGCGGAAGTTCGCACATGCGCGCGGGTGTGCGCAAGAAAAGCTCCCTGAGCCTCAGGGAGATGAAGATTTTGAACAATGAAAATAAAGAGTTTAGAAATGTTGGCAAAATGTCCGCTCACGACAGATGAGCGGGGGACATGTTAGAAATGAGTTTGAAAGTTTTTAATTTTTTTAAATCGCTGAACAAAACCCGTGGATGAAGTTGTGCAAAAAATCCGCGATTGGCCCCCCCCAATTAAGGCCCGCCCAGTGCGAACCGCAGCTCCTCATTGGTCGGAACGGGCCGAGCGTGGGCGGGCGCCTGTCGGCCGCCGGGTCCAATGGTGACCCGGCGGCCGGTTTAAAAACGGCCCAGGCAGCCCCTAGACGGCTACCGCAGAAGGACGTCTGCATCTTCAACATTCAAGTTATGGAGGTGAGTGTGGCTGGAGACACCAGGCGGGAGGGTGGGTCAGGTGGGCACTCGGCCACCCACTTTTCGGATGAGGGCTTTGCCATCCTGCCGGAGATACTGGCTACCAGGAGGGACACCCTTGTCCCCAGAGACGGGAGGAGGAGGCCACCGCACCTCACCAAGAGGGCAGGGGAGGAGGTGGCCGTGCTGGTGAGCAGCCATGATGTGGTGCGGCGCACATGGGTGCAGTGCCGGAAGTGGTTCAATGACCTGCTGTGCTCAGGGAGGGTGAGTACCGTGTCGGCATGGGTCAGTGTGCGGAAGTGTTAAGGTGTGGCCATTCTGCCGTGGAGCTCAGCGGTGTTAGAGTCTGAGTGCCAACTGTCAATGATGCCGGAATTACCCAAGGGGGTGAGCCTTGGACTGAGTGCCTTGTGGCTCAATGGCCACGACTTGGATGTGCCCTGCCAGGTGACCCTCAGCTCGGGCTGCAGTGGCGCTGCAGGTACAGAGTGCACTAATCAATGCTCCTCTGTTCTTTCAGGAGAAGACAAGCCATAACCAATCAGAGAGGGTGTGTACAGGCAGATGCCCGCCCAGCCGCCTGCTGCGCAGCAGGTTCGAGCAGAATGCCCTTGAGCTCTAGAGCCAGCACGCTCCCTGTGCAACCGGGCGTGGAGAGGCTGAGGGTGCAAGATGAAGGTAAGAGCGCAATGCACAGAGGTGAGACCCTCGGATTGTGCAACGCTCCTAGTGTAGTCCCTTCATTGATGGGAACCTTGAACCTGGAGTTCACATTGGTCATTGAAAGACAATGGCACTGTAATGCAGATCTCCATTGTCTCACCCGGGTGCCTGGCATGCACAGTGACAGTGTGGTGACTTTAACTAATGACATGCCCTTGTTCTCCCCTTTAGGTTCGCCAGCATATAATCCCGAAGGGCCACTCCTGACTCCAGAGGACCACTGGGCTTCACTTGCACCTGCGTCATACCCACTCTCTGAACCAGGTATCAGTGCAGATACCAGCACCTCGGTGGGCATTAGATTGGCGGCTAGAATGTCAGTCCACATTGGTGAGGGAACTTCACACTCGCTTGTGGAGCAGGCGGAGGCAGAGAGTGCCCAGGGCTCCAGCAGTCGGAGGGCTGCTGGAGACCAGGGTGATGCTCAGTCGAAGGCAGATGATGAGCCTCTGGAGTCGTCCATTAGGCAGCAGATGCTGGATGTCCAGCGAAAGTTCCAGGGAGGGTCTGGTGGAGATCCATGAGGATCTGCATGCCATGTCTCCGTTGTGGAGGAGTCCTTGCAGGGCATAAGCACTGCGTTGACCCTCATGGCCAAGCGCACTGCCTCTTCCATTGAGAGAGTGGCAACTCTCATGCATAGAAACATAGAAACTAGGAGCAGGAGTAGGCCATTCAGCCCTTCGAGCTTGCTCTGACATTCAATATGATCATGGCTGATCCTCTATCTCAATGCCATATTCCCGCTTTCTCTCCATACCCCTTGATGCTCCTAATATCCAAAAATTTATCAATTTCTTTTTTGAATATACTCAGTGACCCAGCCTCCACAGCCAGTGGTAGAGAATTCCACAGATTGACCACCATCTGAGTGAAGAAACTTTTCCTCATCTCAGTCCTAAATGGCCTGTCCCGCATCCTGGGACTGTGGCCCCTGGTTCTAGACTCCCCGACCAGGGGAAACATCCTCCCTGCATCCAGTCTGTCTCGCCCTGTTAGAATTTTATACGTGTCAATCAGATCCCCTCTCATTCTTCTAAACTCAAGTGAATACAGACCCAGTCGAACCAATCTCTCCTCATATGACAGTCCTGCCATCCCTGGTATCAACCTAGTGAACCTTTGCTGCACTCCCTCTGTGGCAAGTATATCCTTTCTTAGGTAGGGAGACCAAAACTGCACACAGTACTCCAGGTGTGGTCTCACCAAGGCCCTGTATAACTGCAGTAAGACATCCCTACTTCTGAACTCAAATCCTCTTGCAATGAAGGCCAACATACCATTTGCCTTCCTAATTGCTTGCTGCACCTGCCTATTTACTTTCATCGACTGGTGAAATGGACACCCAGATCCCTTTGTACATCCACATTTCCCAATATAACACCATTTAAATAATAGGCTGCCTTTCTGTTTTTCACACCAAAGTGTATAACTTCACATTTATCCACGTTATACTGCATCTGCCATGTGTTTGCCCTCATGCACAACTTGTCTAAATCACCCTGAAGTCTCCTTGCATCCTCCTCACAACTCACAACTCTGCCCAGTTTTGTGTCGTCATCAAACTTGGAAATATTGCATTTTGTTCCCTTATCCAAGTCATTTATATATATCGTGAATCGCTGGGGCCCTGGCACTGATCCCTGTGATACACCACTAGTCACTGCCTGCCATCCGGAAAAAGACCCAGAGGCAGCTCTAGGGACAGAATGAAGGATTCCTGGGGATACGCTCAGACCTGCAAGCCCTCACACAGGCACTGACCTTAAGTGGTCAGTGCCAGTGTGGGAGATGATCGAGGCACCCAGTATCCCAGCTAGGTGCCCGTCCATCAGTGGTGAACAGGGAGGTTCAGAGCAACTTCACGTTGGTGCACGAGCTGCCTGTCGTATCTGTGGGCTCCTCTCAGGGCGCTCTGGATGACGCAGCAGCTCCTCCACCCCTCGTCCAGTGACTGTCACATCTGATGAGGCTGTGGCGAGTGGGGAGATGCCAGCTGTGGCACTGGCCGCTCCCTCCCAGGCGGGTCCAGCACAGGCTCCACTGCCCAGAGGACGACCACCAAGGTCATCACGGCCAGTGAAACAGCAGAGTCACCAAGTCGTAGCGCTCAGAAATGTAAGTTAAAGGCACCATGAACACAAGGCGGACAATTCACTGGTGATTTTCTGTTCATTTATGTTTGGTTTATCTTTACTGGTCTGGGAATGAAGGCCAGAGAAGGTTATGTAAGTTTTTTTCGATTGTCAAAATGAGATAAATTTTGTTTTTGTCGTAATGGCCCGAGTATGCTTCACCTTTTTATTTTCTTGGTGCAGGGTACGTCAGTATGTAACGCTGGACGTATGTGGCCCTGAGCTTTTTTGCACATGCACTGAGTGAACTTTAGGTTCAAATGAAAGGGTCATTTCAGACACCAGGGATGGAGGCAGCAGCCCCAGCATGAGGTTAAAGCTGATCTTCGGAGATCTGAAGGAGCGTTGGATCAAGGCATCCCTGGTGTCCCTGCCTCCCTGGAGGTTACTAAGGTCTGCCTCCACGCCCTCAGCATTCTCCTCACCATGCTCCTCTTCTGACTCACTACTGGACTCATAACCTGTGCCTGTGGAGCTGCTTCCTCTTCCTCCAGTGGGTCTCCCCTTGCCAGTGCCAGATTGTGGAGAGTGCAGCATGCAACCACTATCAGTGACACCCGCTCTGGGGGCTATTGTAGTGCTCCCCCTGAACGGTCCAGGCATCGGACGTGCATCTTGAAAACACCTATCATCCTCTCTATCACCGCTCTTGTGGAAGGATGACTCGTATTGTAACGCTTCTCTACCTCTGTTCTTGGGTGCTGGAGAGGCGTCATGAGTCTTTAATGGATAACCTTTGTCACCCAACAACCATCCATCCAGTCGGGCTGGAGCACTGAAGAGCCTCGGCACCTGGGAGTGTCTCAGGATGTAAGCGTCGTGGGAGCTGCCTGGGTACCTTGCACAGACTTGCAGAATCAGCATCCTGTGGTCACACACTATCTGCACGTTCATGGAGTGAGATCCCTTCCTGTTGACAAAGGCTCCGGGCTCACCCACTGGCACCTTGATGGCCACATGTGTACAGTCTATAGCACCCTGGATGCGGAGGATCCCAGCAATCGCTGCAAAGCCTCTGGCTCGCTCAGCCTGGCTGGCCTCATCCATACAGTAAAGAATAAAGGTCAGTACCCACCTGAACAAAGCTTCTGTCACCAGTTTGAAGCAACTGTGGACAGCTGATTGGGACACTCCACACAGACCCCCCCTCTGGAAAGAGCCGGAGGCATAGAAGTTAAGGATCACTGTGACCTTCAGCGCCACTGGCATGGGGTGTCCACCCACACAGTCGGAGCTGATCTCAGGTGCAATCGTCTGACAAATGGAGGTCACTGTTTCCCTTGAGAGGTGGAGCCTCCTTCGGCATTTCACTTCGGACATATTGCGGGAGCTGCATCACTGCCTGTAAACCCTGGCAGCAGGATAGTGGTGCCTTTTGAAGCCCCTTCCACCTTGGCCTTCCTGCTGGCCCTGCACCCCTTGTGCCTGCGCCTCTCCTCCCACAGGTCACTACCCTGGAAGCTGCATTGGGACACCCGGCCTCCTCTCCCTCTGCCCCTCTCTTCCTCCTCAGAGGAGGTGCCTCCAGCAGAGACCACAATCCCCATTACCAGGGTAACAGGAGGCTGCCTGATACCTGGAAGGGTCCTAAATCCTCCGGGGCCCTTGGAGACACCAAGGAGACCTGGAAATGCTAAGAATGAAGCTCAGAACGGAGATGAAGCTGTCAAGTACCAATAAGTCACAAGCAGCAAACTATCTCCCAAACTCCTCACCACTGACACTGGCAAAGCTGCTGACCCATTTAATCCCGCCTGTGAATGAAGTTTTTGAAAATGTCGGCTGGCCTGCCCCTTTTGCCTGTATGACGAGTGTGAAATTATACAGGCAGCAAAAAAATCAGCACCAATTGGCTTTTTAATGGCCTTAAGTGGCCTCTTAATTAATGGCGGGCGCAGCTCTGGCACCTGCTTGCACTCGCCGACTGAAATGTTGTGCGAGTGCGCGATGACGTCAGGACGTTCACCCGGCACCGTCATGCGCTATTTTACGCCCGATCGGGTTGGGCGCGTGCCCACCTGTGGGGTGTAAAATTCTGCCCCTTGTATATGATGAGGGGCTGAGTAAACTCTGGAGTTTAGAAGAACGAGAGGAGGTTCTCTTTGAAACATAAAAGATAGTGAAGGGGCTTGACAGGGTAAACATTGAGAGGGTGTTCCCCCTGGCTGGGGAATCTAGAACACAGGGGCACAGCCTCAGGATAAGAGGGCGATCATTTAGGACCGGGGTGAGGAGAAATCTCTTCTCTCAAAGGAGTGTTTGGAATTCTCTACCACAGAGGGTTGTAGATGCTCCATTGTTGAATATACTTAAGGCTGGGATGGACAGATTTGTGATCACTTGGGGAATCGAAGAAGATGGGGAGCTGGTGGGAAAGTGGAGCTGAGGCAGAAGATCAGTCATGATTGTGTTGAATGGCAGATGGATCAGGCTCGTTGGGCCATGTGACCTACCCCTGCTCCTATTTTCTACGTTCTGTATGAAGCGATCTCTGGCCTAGTCCAGAACAGGTCCAGGTCCCTTTTGAAGGCAGAGAGAGAATCAGCAGCTGGCAACACATTCCAGAAGCTCGATAATCTCTGGGATAAGAAGAACCATCCAACAACACCCAGCCTGTTCCCACTCTCACATAGTTTGAGCTTGTACCAGAGGGTCATCGATGCCTGTGAAACAGCCCCATAGAATGAGGAGAGAGGAGGAAGAGGAGAAAGTCGATGAAGAAGCTATCTGTCTACGTTGAGACAATGAGGAGACTTCGCCTAGCACATTATTAAAGTCACAATTTTTTATTAAGACCAGAGACTCTCCCATGGAGCAGGTAGTCTTTTTCTTACTTGTCTCTGTTGTCTTTACATTGCTGTTTCTTTCTCTCTCTTTCTTTCAGCCTCATCTCTCTCTCCTTTTAATTTCTGCAAGTGCATATTCTGGCTCGGAGAAGGAGTCCAAGCAGGGTGGCAGGGGCTGCAGGTCACTGGTGGGGGAAGCCCCCAGCCAAGGTCACATGTGACAAATCAGCAGGAATCTGGCCAGGGCTGCAGGCTGGGGGTCAGTGAGGGGAAGTAATGTGTGTGGACAACAGCATCAACATTTTGTGACGCTGAAAGATAAATATAAATGTACGTATGCAAATGTTCTAGCTTCAAACCAGCACAAGTGTGACACCCGTTGGAAGTAACCCAGACATGATGGATTGGCATGGCACTGGAAGTAACTGTGACACAACCAGGAAGACTCAAAACCTTTAACCCATTATAGGTAATGCATGGAAAGTTATTGCTCTTCTTTTTTTATGTTTGGTTTACTGTGTGCTTTACCTTCCAGTAATCTCTTCCATTTTCTGCCTGTTTGTTGCTGCAATTGCACATGTATCAATGAGCAGCTATTTTCTTTAGGAGATGACGGGACCTTTTCAGATGCTACACAGGAATTTTCATTCATGGACTCACATTCTTGGCCGTGCGAGGAACTGTCATCGAATAACCGAAAACAACCGGGGCTGAACCTAGAGTTTCACTTTTAACACCAACTTTACTGCCATGTTCCAAGTTGTGTCTCAAGGGTCTATTGCAGGACCAAAGCCTTGTTGAATGGGAATGCAGACTGGAGAGAGCCTCACACTGATATCCAACTCATAACGCTCCTGATCAATCCAGTTATTGATCAGATCTGATGTGATCATTTCTGCAGCCGATTCCCCGACCTGGCTCTTTGCTGAGTGAGACACAGGAATGCTGGGAAACAGGAGCCTTGCAAACTCGACCTTCATAAGTCAAAAGAAGAATTAGAGAAATGTATGGAACAACACATGCCTTCATATACAGCGTGCTGGGAAGAGACGTCAAAAATATTTTAGTGTTTGTTTTGGCGCAAAAACGCTCCCTTGGTTTTCAATGGGGCAGTGTCGAGGGGTTTCAGCCTTTGAGTCTTAAATTCCTTCTGCTTATAAACATTTATTTTAAATGATACAGGGAAACAAACAGCAGTGGGAGCTGAGAGTTCTGCAAAAGTCAATTAAGGATAACTATAAAGAGGTGAGGGCCAATAGAAAGAAAAGATTACGCTTATAAGTGCCTGATTATGCCCCTCAGAAATATCTTGACGTGTTTTACATGGAATGAATTACTTTGAACATCAGGGCAGGAGGAGGCCATTCAGCCCCTTCAACCTGTTCCTCCATTCAATTAGATCAGGGCTGATCTGTACCATGATTCCATTTGGCCCATAATCCTTGATGCCATTATCTAAATCTATCACTCCAATTGACCCCAGCATCACCCATCTTTTAAAAGAGAGTACAAAACAAAAACAGAATTACCTGGAAAAACTCAGCAGGTCTGGCAGCATCGGTGGAGAAGAAATCAGTTAACGTTTCGAGTCTTCATGACCCTTCGGCAGAACTGAAGCATAGTTAGGAGAAAGGTGAAATATAAGCTGGTCTAAGGTGGGGGGCGGGGGGAGAGAGAAGTTGAGGGTGGGGTGGTTGTGGGGATAAGCAAGCAGTGATAGGAGCAGATAATCAAAAGATGTCACAGACAAAAGGATCAAAGAGGTGTTGAAGGTGGTGATATTTGTCTAAGAAAAGTGCTAATTAAGAATGGAAGACAGGACACTCAAGGTACAGCTCTAGTGGGGGTGGGGTGGAAAGACTAACAAAGTTTTAGTTTTAGATTTAAAAATAATGGAAATAGGTGGGAAAAGAAGAATCTATATAAATTATTGAAAAAAAAGGGAGGGGGGAGAAATGGGGTGGGGATGGGGGGAGGGGGAGTTTAAGATCTAAAGTTGTTGAATTCAATGTTCAGCCCGGAAGGCTGTAAAGTGCCTAGTCGGAAGATGAGGTGCTGTTCCTCCAGTTTGCGTTGGGCTTCACTGGAACAATGCAGCAAGCCAAGGACAGACATGTGGGCAAGAGAACAGGGTGGAGTGTTAAAATGGCAAGCGACAGGGAGGTTTGGGTCTTTCTTGCGGACAGACCGCAGGTGTTCTGCAAAGCGGTCGCCCAGTTTGCGTTTGGTCTCTCCAATGTAGAGGAGACCGCATTGGGAGCAACGAATGCAGTAGACTAAGTTAGGGGAAATGCAAGTGAAATGCTGCTTCACTTGAAAGGAGTGTTTGGGCCCTTGGACGGTGAGGAGAGAGGAAGTGAAGGGGCAGGTGTTGCATCTTCTGCGTGGGCATGGGGAGGTGCCATAGGTGGGGGTTGAGGAGTAGGGGGTGATGGAGGAGTGGACAAGGGTGCCCCGGAGGGAACGATCCCTACGGAATGCCGTCAGGGGGGGTGAAGGGAAGATGTGTTTGGTGGTGGCATCATGCTGGAGTTGGCGGAAATGGCGGAGGATGATCCTTTGAATGCGGAGGCTGGTGGGGTGATAAGTGAGGGCAAGGGGGACCCTATCATGTTTCTGGGAAGGAGGAGAAGGCGTGAGGGAGGATGCGCGGGATATGGGCCGGACACGGTTGAGGGCCCTGTCAACCACCGTGGGTGGAAAACCTCGGTTAAGAAAGAAGGAGGACATGTCAGAGGAGCTGTTTTTGAAGGTAGCGTCATCAGAACAGATGCGACGGAGGCGAAGGAACTGAGAGAATGGGATGGAGTCCTTACAGGAAGCGGGGTGTGAGGAGCTGTAGTCGAGGTAGCTGTGGGAGTCGGTAGACTTGTAGTGGATATTGGTGGACAGTCTATCATCAGAAATTGAGACAGAGAGGTCAAGGAAGGGAAGAGAAGTGTCAGAGATGGACCATGTGAAAATGATGGAGGGGTGGAGATTGGAAGCAAAATTAATAAATTTTTCCAGGTCCAGACGAGAGCATGAAGCAGCACCGAAGTAATCATCGATGTACCGGAGAAAGAGTTGTGGGAGGGGGCCGGAGTAGGACTGGAACAAGGAATGTTCCACATACCCCATAAAGAGACAGGCATAACTGGGGCCCTAAAAGAGAGTTCCAGGTTTCCAAAGCACTTTGAGTGAAAAAATACTTCATGATTTCACTCTAGGCTAGCTCGAATTTGAAGATTGCTTGTTTTGGATTTCCCCCATCAGAGCAAATAGCTTCTTTGTATCTACTCTATGAAACCCCTTTCCCACTTTAACCACCTCATTGAGACAACTTCTCAAGCTTTCAAATCCACAGGAATATAAACTGTCCTCATAAATTAATTAAAACCTTTAGGCCCTGGTATCCTCCGAGTGAGTCTTTGCTACACTACTTCCAAGTCCCATCCATCTCTCCTGAGGTACAAGGTCCAAAATTGGGATGCACTCTGGACTGGGTGTTTTGAGGTGTCCAAAAGTATCCCAGGGAGAACTCGTATAATTCTGTTCCCCCCACCCTCCCGCACCCCCATTTCGGATTAAACCTGGCCCAGATTTTACAGATTAAATGGAGTTAAGGTACGGATCAACTACAATTGAATTGAATGCGGGAACAGGCTTGGGGGCTGAATGGCCTCCTCCTGTTTCTCTGTTTCTCCGACTGATTGAAATGCCCGCTTCCTTCTGTTTACTTTGGTGGCTAGTGTTATTCATTTTTTGTTTAAATGGTGAGCTGCTGTGACTCAGAGTGACACCGTGATAGAACTTGCTGAAGCATACGCATAATCCCTGTGTTTCCCATCAGCCTTGCATTTCAACTCAAGTTTCCCTTGTTCCTGACCCCAGTGAGTCAGCTCCATCTGACGATGCCTTCAACACATCATTTAAACATAAACATCGTGGAGGGGGCAAAGGATGTTTTGCTTAGTCAGAAATCATTCAGTTGAGAAAGTGGTGGTGGGACCCTGTCTTTAAACCCTAAGGGTTAAATGTTAAGTGAGTGTCTCAGATAAAGTATCTGATTAATCACCTTCTGCACACTCAGATGTACACGCCTGGTTTGTATCATTCCTTCAGTTGACTGTTTAAGCAATAAGCAGTTCCCATGACCTATTTTACTGCTCCTAGTTTGCTTTATTCCTATTTTCTCTCCCTTGTACTGAAGTCTTGTGCTCAGGGTTCCAACTCCGCAGATGCTGGGTGCCCTGTTGGACTTCACTTGAGTGGTCATTCTTCATCTGTTAGTGTCAGTCGACCGTTTGGTGGGCATCATGCTGATTAGGAGGGAGAATGCCATTTGCCAGCTCCCTTCTGCAGCCCAAGGTCATTTGTCTGTGCTGGTCTCATAATGATACGAGCAGCATAATTGGCCTCAATAGTTTGCAGGGTAAGGAGGGGAATGAATATGCCAGGCTTCCCAGTGTGATTCTAATTTAGTTACACTGGTAAAAAGCCCAAGTAAGGGGAGTTAAGTCAAGGATCTGGCTGGGCTTTGATGGCTGGCACCATGGAATTGCCATAGAACTCGTGGAAAAGCAGGAAGAAAATTCAGGACAAAGTGCCGGGTGTTAAAAATGATATTTTTATTTGATGTATACTAGCAGCTGCCTGGAGTGCCACACTGATGCCTGATGAACTACATAGCAGACATTTATCTCTTTATCTGGAATATGAACGCAAACTAGCAAAAAACATAAAAACAGACTGTAAAAGCCACTATAGGTACGTGAAAAGGAAACGTTTAGCCAAGACAAGTGGGGGTCCATTACAGGCAGAGTCAGGAGAATTTATATTGGGGAATAGAGAAATGGCGGAGAAGCTAAATGATTACTTTGTGTCTGTCTTCACTGAGGCAGATGTGGGATATCCCCCAGAATCGGAGGGTAGGATTTTTCCCTCATCGGCCGGGTGCAGCGGGCAGGTCCGGGAGTGGCCGTGAGACTGACCGCCCGCCTGCAATCAGGCCCCAACCTCGGTTTCACACTGGCTAGCCAATTAGCGGCCAGTCAGCATCAACCGCTGGGGTGGTGGTGGTGGGGGGGGGCGGGAGGAGGGCAAGCGCGTGGATGAGGTTCCCTAAAAAATCCAAAGGCCGCTTGGCCTTTTCGCCTGCCCGCCAGCCGTTAAGGTTGGACGGGCAGCGAATAATTTCACTCAATTATAACTTCAATGGCCTTAATAGGCCTGTCAATTGTCAGCGGGCGTGCTGCCGACCGAAATATGGCGCAAGCGCGCGATGAACTCGGGACGCTCGTTTAATGTCATCACGCGTCACTTTGCGCTCGAGCAGGTTGGGCGCGGACCCACCTGCACAACGCAAATTTCTGCCCAGAGATCCAAGGGACTAGGGAGAATGAGGAATTGAAGGAAATGAGCATTAGTAAGAAGATTTCATTGGAGAAATTAGTGGGACTGAAGGTTGATAGGCCCCCGGGACCAGATATTCTACATCTCAGAGTGTTGAAAGAAGTGGCTGTGGAGATAATGGATGCATTGGTGTCATCTTCCAAAATTATATAGATTCTGGAATGATTCCTACAGATTGGAAGGTAGCAAATGTCACCTCAGTATTTAAGAAAGGAGAGAGAGAGAAACCAGGGAACTACAGACCTGTTAGCCTTTCTTCAGTAGTAGGGAAAATGCTAGAATCTATTCCAAAGGACATGATAAATGTACACTTGGTAACAATGATCTGATTTGGCATAGTCAGCACGGATTTATGAATGGGAAATCATGTCTAATGAACCTGCTGGAGTTTTTTGAGGATGTTACTCACAGAATTGATAAAGGGGAGTAGATGGGCATGGTGTACTTGGATTTTCAGAAGGCTTTTGATAAAATCCCCCACAGGAGGTTGATTAGCAAAATTAAAGCCGATGGGATAGGAGATAATACACTGGATTGGCTAATAGGCAGAAAACAGAGAGTAGGAATAAACAGATCATTCTGGTGTTGGCAGGCTGTGACTAGTGGGGGTACCGCAAGGATCAGTACTCAAGCCCCAGCTGATCCCAATATATATCAACGATATGGACGTGGGGACCAAGTGTAATATTTCCAAATTCGCGGATGACACAAAGCTGGGTGGGAATGTATGTTGTGAGGAAGATGCAAAGTGGTTTCAAAAGAACTTGGACAGACTTAGTGGGCGGAATCATCCCAGATTTGCACAAAGTGCGGGAGCGGGCGGGAAAGAGAATGTTTTACCCGCTGACAGCAATGGCGGCTTTTCACGTTGTATCATCCCAATCCCACCTCATTAATCAGGCATTCCTGGGAAACACGCTGTTTCCATGGCGGGTGGGCGCCCATTCGCCTGCTACCCTGTCACCTCGCTGCTTCCTCACACTGGGAGCCAGATTTAAAGTGCGGCACCTCTCAGTTCTCCCAGCTCAGGACTGCTGCACAGAAGACAAGGCCCCGAAAGGCAAGAAGACTGCAGCCCCCTCCCCCGATTCAGTGACGCGTCCCTCAAGCGCCTCTTGGACGCTGTGGAGGTCACCATGAAGTCCTCTACCCCTGCTCTGGGTGAAGGCCAGCAAGCAAGGTAACCAATCCTGCATGGGAGGCAGTGGCCGTGCTGGTCAGCGCTAACGCTCTGCAAAAGAGGGCAGCCACCCATTGCCACTACAGGATGAATGGTCTCATCTGTTCCGCCAGGGTAAGTTACCCTTCTCATCACTTTCAACTCACACTCACAAACCCATCACACATTCACAGGGACCTCACACCTCAAGGGACAACACCACTAACTCTCACACACACCCTCACATCTCCATCAGTTTTGTATCCTCTCGAGCTTGTGTCCTCATCCCGCCCATGGCTCCACTCACCACACAAACATTCCACCCAGTGCCATGTGTCCTGCTCACACTCTCTCCACCTGTTTTCAAGCAGGAGAAGCTGGCTCAAAGCAGCAGGGAGAGGCCCCAGACTGGGGGTGGAGTGGCCCCACATTAGGCCCCTTACTTTGAGGAGTGTGACATTGCGCTGACTGGTGAGGACGTGGACCATGCCTGCGATGACAGTGAGGTCAGTGGTGAACACCCACGTGAGGATCCTGCACCACATCATCCCTCCCTCGACTCAACTGTGACTGTTCTCTCTCCTGCTTTTGACTCTGTTGCCATGCACTAATTATCTCTACTTTGATTCACAGGGAGCTCTGCCAAGTGACCGACACCCTCAGCCAGCCAGTCCCTCAGCTCCATCCAGGTCCTCACCTCCAGCCAAGAGAAAACCTCCTCCATTGAAGAGCTGGAAATAAGCAGCCTGGAAGACCCGTCACAGCGCTTACCCACACCCTGCACCAGCGCAGAGACACACACCTCGGTGGGACCTAGATCTAGGGCAGGCTCGGGTTCACAATCTGGTGGTCACCGCGTGTCGGAGGAGACAGGTTCATCTAGGCTTCCCAGCCCTCGGATGACTGTTGGGGAAGAGGAACCTATGAGGTCTGAGTCAGACAACAAGCCTCTGGATTCGGCCTCCTAACTCATTGTGGAGAGACAGCAGAAGGTGGGGGAACATGACACAGAGCTGTTGGAAGCCCTCAACTCAGTGGCATGCGAGTAGGATGAGTGCGTCTGCCTGCTCTCTGATGAAGTGGTGCCCACATGTGCAAATATGGGGGTCTCCATGGGAAGGATGGTGGACACCGTGGAGACTCTGGTCCAGCAGAACGTGGAGATGTGTGCAGACCTGCACTCCATCACATTAGCCATGGGTGAGTTCCTGCAGTGGCAACATGAGAGGGAAACAGGGCACCTCGATGTCCCTCCAGGTGCTCCTTCCCCTCAGGGAGTCAGGCCGGGGCTCCCGGGCACCTGAAGGGAGGAGGAGTGGCAGCTGAACAACCCTGGGTCATTCACTCAGGAATCCCAGAGGCTGTCCTCTCCCTCCAACTCCCCTTTGCTTGTGACCCCCTCAACCTTGTCCTCTGTCACTGCAGAGGGAGCAGTTGGCCTACAGGAGGACAGCTAAAGCAAGCTGGAGCCCCCAAGGCCTCGGCTCTCCAGGGAACGCACGCCAATGTCATCAGAGGCAATGTGGCCAATCATTGCACAGGCTGTCTCCACCCCTGCTGCAGATGTCAGGGCAGCACCTAGAAGTATTCGGCCTAGAAAGGTTAAGAAATTCTGATCGTGGGTAGTTGCACAAGTGAACACATCTTGTTGTTTCATAATCTGAAAATATATTCACTTTCACTGAATAATGTGTAATGGTGTCTTTCAGCTTCATTTACAGGCTTTGTGAGTCCTCCCCCTGCATCCCGTCCCCTGCCCCCCCACCACTAGCAGTTCAGCTACAGGCAGCCGGAGCAGAGTGATTTTGGAGGGAGTAGTGTGTGTGTGTGTGTGTGTGTGTGTGTGGCAGAGACTTTCGGAGCCTCCTGCAAGCTCTCTCCCATGCACGCGGATCCTTCATCCATCACACTCATCTCAATGTCCCGAGCATTTTCAATGCTGCCTGTTGGGGTTCTCTTTCAGTTGTCTATCTGAGCTGAACTGCATCTCCGCCCACCCACTGATCAAAGTCCCATGCACCATGCAGCACTTATTCCTGCCCACCACATGCCTTCTTTCACTTTTGCATTTACATGGTGCATTTAATATCCTTCTTTAGCCCCCCCATTCTTTCCCCTCTCCCAGTCACCCATGTCCTTTCCCCCATCACTGTCGACCCCCCTGGCATCACCTTCCACTTTCCCACCATCCCCTACCAACCCAAACCCTTGTCTTTCCTGGATGTCCAGGTGAACGCGCACGTTCCCTACCTTCCCAAAATTCCCATCTCCCGGCCTCCTCCTTCCCACCCCCAGAGTCCGTGTCTCCTTCCGAGTCCCCACCAACCACCTTCACCGTCCCTAATACCTATACCATCGCAGCTCACCCTCCCACCCTACCGGCTCACCCTGCCCTCTCTCGTACTCCCCAGTCCCTCCTAACCCGCCCACCCTCATTTCACTCCCCAGGAGGCAGTCATCGACTCCACAAACCCCTCCCTTGAATGTTCACCTGGACATCCCCCCCTTACTCCTTCCTCCCTCAGAACCCCTTCACCCTTTTACTCTTTCCACTTTCCTTACTCCTTCTTCCACCTTTGCTTCTCCATCTGCCCTTACTCCTTCCCCCCTCCAGGCACTTTGCACCCCCCAGACTCCTTCCCCCTTCTGGAGTCCTTCCCCTTCTGAACTCCTTCCCTTACACCTTTCTGCCCCCTTACACCAACCTCCTGTGTTGCCGTATTCTCCCCCGTTACCCCCTCCTCCCTCCATGCTCCCTCCTCCGCAACTTCACCCCCCCAGACAGCTTCTTTCCCCCATTCTCAGCCTCAACCCCCGACACTTTCATTCCCCCATCCCACCCTCAATCCACCATGACATCTTTGTTGCTACCCTCCCAACCTCGCCCCTGCCCCCCCAACCCTCCCCGCCGGAGACCTTCATTCCACCCACCCACCCCCACCTTCCGTTAACCTCACCCCCCCAACACATCTTCCTTTCCCAATCAAACCTAAAGTATCCTCTCCCACCCCAGCAGCCCCGGTACATCTTCTCTCCCACTCACAGCTGGACCCTCCCCTCCACCCCCTTGACGTTCATCTGTAGCAGACCATGGCTGGGACACTGAAGTCCCGAAGCAGACCCTCAACAGAGCTGCTTCGTGGTGGAGCCCTGCCCATAAGAGTCCACCCAGCATGTGATGGACGTTCCCTCAGCGTCCCGTTGCTGTCAGTCTCCAGCATCTTCTGCTCCTCGGATGTCCGCGATGTGAGCAAGGCCCTGGATGGTAAGTCCCGACTTCTGCATTTCACACTTGTCAAGACGCGTTCTGCACCGGCGTGTTTTCCCACCGACGTGGCGGTAAATTAGATGAGGGGAAACGTTTCCAGCGAGCTGCAGATATATTACAATGAGGTTCCCGATGTCTGGCAGCGGGAAACACAGCTGGCCATTGACCGGTGGAGCGGACAATTGCAAATGTGTTTCACGACAGCATGAAACCGATTTTTGGGCTTCCCGCCATATTGTCTGTCCGCACCGACCGTGACACCAATGGGCATGAGCGTGAGTGAGTGGGCAAGAACATGGCAGTTGGAATATAATGTGGAAAAATGTGAGGTTATCCAATTTGGTAGGAGGAACAGATGTGCAGAGTATTTCTTAAATGGCAAGAGATTAGAAAGTGTAGATGTATAAAGGGACCTGGGTGTCCTGGTCAATAAGTCACTGAAAGCTAACATGCAGGTACAGCAAGCAGTTAGGAAGGATAATGGTATATTAGCCTTTATCGCAAGAGCATTTGAGTACAGGAGTAGCGAAGTCTTGCTTCAATTGTAGAGAACCTTGGTTAGACCACACCTGGAATACAGTGTGCAGTTTTAGTCCCCTTACCTTAGGAAGGATATTATTGCCTTAGAGGGAGTGCGATGAAGACAAGACAAAATAGACTTGTTTCTGGGATGGCGGGACTGTCCTATGAAGAAAGATTGGGGAAACTGGGCTTGTATTCTCTAGAGTTTCGAAGAATGAGACGTGATCTCATTGAAACTACAAAATACTTAAAGCAATGGACAGGGTAGATGCAGGTAAGATGTCTCCCCTGGCTGGGGAGTCTAGAGCTAGGGGACATCATTTCAAAATAAGGGGGAAGCCACTTAGGACCAAGATGAGGAGAAATTTTTTTACTCAGAGGGCTGTGAATCTTTGAAATTCTCTATGCCAGAGAACTGTGGAAGCTCAATCATTGAGTATGTTTAAAGCAGAGTTTGACATATTTCTAAACACCAATGATGTAAAGGGATTTGGGGATAGTGTGGGAAAAAGGCACTACAGTGGATGATCGTATTGAATGGCGGAGCAAGGTCGACAGGCCAAATGGCCTACTCCTGATCCTATATTCCTCCGTTCCTATGTCCTTCTCCCATTTCTTGTCCAGACCAAGATGTCCATTCTCCTGGTGACTTCTATACGGTGTCCAATATGCTGGAGGAGCACAGCACACGCCCTCTTTAGGTAAAGTCCTCGGAGAATTTTCCAAATTAAATGTTGCTTGAGCGTTGGTGAAGTCTTGATGAAGTGTCCCAGGAAGTCTCCCAATGTGTTGAAGTGCTGCGTATCCCTTTAAGTAGTGCTTAACAACCACGTTTACGGCTGGTTGCTGGTAGGAGAGGGCATCAGTTGAAGCACGAGCCAGCAAAAGACAGTGTAGCCTCTTTAATGATCTGTAGCCAGGATTTTCAGTGACAATCAGCTATTTAACTAGCCTCCGGGCAGCTATTTATTGCGCTGCCTTCAATTCCTTTGCCAAGGGGTGTTTTGTGCTAAACATGGGGTAAACCCGTGTTTAGGCCCCATTTTGATCATCGCCTTTCCTCCTAAGTGCCTAAGGTTTTCAGTGAATATTATCCCCACAATGATTTTTTTTACAGTGCACAGGGAACATGTAGCAGGAAGTAAATGTTACACTTTCAGAAGCTGCCTGCTTTACTCAAGACTGGATATTTTCTAGAAATTGAATAACCGCAGTACTCTGGTGGAGATGTTAAAACAATGTTATTGTTGTCAGTTTTAGGATTGTTGATGTTGCCACTGCCCCAGAGTCTAATTAGTTAGTCTCCCACTAATTACAGTTCGATTATCTATTTTGAAATTCCTTTTAAGGGCTGGGTGAAATTCTTAGTCATTTTTTTTAAGTTTAGGTAAAGCCCTTGGTAAATATCTGAACTGGAATTTAAGATCAAGCCCTAACTTGTTACAGCAGAGTACATGCTGTGATATCACAACAGCACACCCACTTTGCATCAAAGAAAGAACCTGCATTTATATAGTGCCTGGGGACATTGAAAAACACTCTACAGCGGAAGGAGCATTTGTTGGAAGCATCATGACTGTTGCAATGTGGTTTCTTTGAATATTTTTAAGGCAGAGGTGGATAGATTCTTGGTAAGCAAGGGGGTGATAGGTTATTGGGGTAGGTGGGATGCAGATTTCAGGTTGCTATCAGATCAGCCATGATCTTATTAAGTGGCAGAGCAGGCTGGAGGGGCTGAATGGCCTCCTGCTCCTTGTTTTTAGGTTCGTATGTTCTTAATGTTGCAGCCAATTTTCAGACAGCAAACTCCAACAACAGCAAAGAATTAACAATGAGACAGATGTTTTTTCAACGTTGAGTGAGGGGTAAATATAGGCCAGGACACTCAGGGGAGAACAACTCCCCTGTTCTTGTCCGAAATAGTGCTGTGGGATCTTTTACACCCCCCCCACCCCCCACCCCCCCCAATCCCCGAGAGGACAGAGGGACAGTTCTGACGAAGGGTCACCAACTGAAACATGTGTCTCCACCGAGGCTGCCAGACTTACTGGGCATTTCCAGTTTTTATTGAGGGGCAGATGGGGCCTTGTCATAATGTCCCATTGGAAAGACAGCATCTCAACAGTGTAGCACTCCCTCACCACTGCACTTTGCAATGGGATATCAACCTAGTTTTTTTTGTGCTCAATGTTCTGGAGTGGGACTTGAACTAACAACATTTGGATTCAGAGCCGAGAACGCTACCCATTGATTCCCATAAGTTTCCATTTTCCTCATGAAGACATTCATGAGAAGTCATTCGATGTTGTAATTTTCTCTCATTTTCCTCATGTATTGACCTTGTACATCCCCAGCTTCCTTTGGCCTATCATTGGTGGCCATCTCTTCAGCTGCCCGTAGCTACCTCTATTGACCAGGTTTTTGCTCACCTGTCTTATTATCTATCCATGTGGCTTGGTGTCAAATTTCTTTCCGATTTCCGTTCCTGTGAAGTGCCTTGGGATGTTATACCACATTAAAGGTGTTAGTCTTGGGGCATGCAGTGCCAGTGGATGGTTGAACTGCAGCCAACGTTCCAGCAAAGCTGCTCCTCACATGGACACTGGCAGGATGTATCCTTGCAATGTGACTAGCAATGATTTATCCTCACTCACCACCCACCGCCCCCAACCCCCTCCCTTTGCTGTTGGCTCAGTATCTCCCACTGTCGGGATACTGGTGATGAATACACCAGTGAGTCATACCAATAACTTTTGCATTACTTAAAAAATATCTAAAGGAAACAATATCTTAACTGCACCATATAGGGTCATGGAATCTTACAGGAAAGAAGGAGGCCATTTGGCCCATAGTACCTGTGCTAGCTCTTTGCATGAGCTATTATTCAGTGCTACTCCCTCCCTGCTCTTTCCCTCTAGCCCAGCAAACCTTCCCATTTCAAGTACTTATTCAATCTCCTTTGAATGTTACAACTGAATCTGCTTCTGTCGCCCTTTCAGGCAATGCACTTCACCTCATAATAGCTTTCTACATGAAATAAAGTTCTCCTCATCTCTCCCCTCTAGCTCCTTTGCCATAGCAGAAAGCTATAGGGAGCTCTTTTTCTTAAAACTCTGATGCGGAGTCATACGGACTCGAAATGTTAACCCTGTTTCTCTCTCCACAGATGCTGCCAGACCTGCTGAGTCTTTCCAGCCATTTCTGTTTTTATTTCGGATTTCCAGCATCCGCGGTATTTTGCTTTTATCTTTTCTTTCGAGGTTCTAAGTTCTCCCTTGAAAGAAAAAGTCCGCCACAAAAATAGATGTTGGTGCCAAAGGCTTTCCCTCCCTGTGATCTGGCCAGTTTGCCTTGTTGCTAGGCTGCTTCCTGACTCCACCAAGGTTACACCTCAGCTGTGACTTGCATTTCCAGGAATGCAAGTATGTAGTGGTTATGTTACTGGACTAGTAATCCCGAGGTCTGGGCAAATGATCTGGAGAAATAGGGGGGAAGTCGGGGGGGAGTTCCGGAGCAGGTGCGTGTGGGCACGCCTCTGATCGGCGCCCCCAATTGGGGGCGCGCCGCCATTTTACATGGGCGGGCCAATTAAGGCCCGCCCAGCATGACGTCTGCCAGGAAGCGCTATGCGCACCCTGTGTGGTGGGGGCGGGGAGGATTCCCTCAGCCGAGAGTGCTCTCTATCGCGCGCGCACTCATCTCTCTGAGGCTAAGTGCTGCCTCAGGGAGACCGGCGCCAAATTTAAAAATAGTGCTGGTAGAAAAATAAAATTTCCCTGACATGTCCCCTCATGAGACACGTGAATTGGGACATGTCCATCACTTTTAATCAAGCCTTTATTAAATTTTTTAAATCTCTCATGAAACCTCATCCTGCCCGTGGATGAGGTTTTATGCTTTCTCTGAAGCCCGCCAGGGCTCCCAGCCTGCCCAACAACCTTAAGGTTGGATGGGCTGGTCCATTAATGATGTTAATTACTTTTTAAATGGCCTCAATTGGCCGTTGACAGGTCGGTGGGTGCAAAGCTGATTCAGCTGCACCCCCGCTGACCTGAAAATTGAAATGACGCAGGGTGAGGTCGGGAGTTCCACCCGATGTCATCCTGCGTCGTTTTACGTGTCGGCGAATGGGCCCCGCCCCCCGCCCCCCCCTGCTCACCGACCTAAAGATCCTGGCCATGAGTTCAAATCCCACCACAGCAGCTAGAGAATTTGAATTCTCTTAATTGAAGAAATCTGGAATAAAAAGCTACGGTTTGATTTTCAATCCAGAGTAAGGAACCTGACCTATGGATCATTTCTGGGTTCCGGCCCCGTGCCAAGTCTGCATTGCTCATGTGAAACAGTCTTCAAATGCAGAGGCCCTAAATGGGCCAGAGGCGAGCGTTGCCAGGAGGCTGGAGCTGACTGCAGAGCATGATCGGCAAAGGCAGGCGGCAGCCATGATGGGGCCTGCTGTTGCCTTGCTGAACAGAAGAGCCAACGCCCAAGAGGACCAACAGCTTCACTGTGTCAAGAAGCGGCCAAACCATGAACTGAAAGCTGAACTGAGGCAAAAAAACCCACTGTGGAAAGACTCTTTCCTCAGGAAATGTATTAATTAATGGCTCCCTTCATTGAGTGCGACAGCTGTGCACTGATGTGTAGCAGATTGTTTGGGTTTCCTCATCAGCGATTTGAAAATTTCATAGTGGCCCCTCCCAGCCCATTAACAAGCTTTTCGAGGAGCTTAGCGGGTAGTTAATTGGAGGGCAACTGGTTCTCAGGTTACCCCCACCCCCCACACCCCATCCCCCACACCCCATCCCCCACCCCCCCACCACCCGGATTTGAAAATACCAGCACGTCCCAGACACTGGCTTAACATCCCGGAGCGCTATTTTCAAAGCGGCATGCATCTGTTCTCACCCCTTGTGCCCATTGCAGTAACCAACTGTGCTACCAGTCTTGCCCCGACTGGCCAGCCCTTGTTAAGACACAATGTTCACGACTGAGTAAAACCAAAGATAGTATTTCAGGAAGAAAAGCATTATTGGTTAATGGCCTCCTCTTTTGTTTTCTGGCGTTGTTTGAGGAAAGTTGTGCCCATGCCAAGGGTACTGAAACGCTTTGTCTACTTGAAGACCTGCCACTACTCATAAGTGTTACACTGTAATTATCAGGTTTAGATCTGTCCTTTGATTTCCAAGCCATGGAATGCTTTTATGGAATATTAACGTAAACATGGGAAGCTGAAGGAGTGTTAATGGCACAGACTTGGAGAAGACTCATTGAAAGATGTCAAACGTTAATGATGGATTGCTTTAGCAATCTGTGTGCAATAGGTACGGCCTATTCCTTGTTTCCACTGGGGGGAGGAACTCCGTCTCTCCCAACTCACTGGAATATTGAAATCCACAGAATAAAATGAATGGGTCCCCTCCTTGTAGCTCCTTGAATAAACGCTTGGCTTTCTGAGCCAAGCTGACCAGGAATGGCCCAGATCTGAACCCTGGTTTATTCTGATTTAGCCGACCTCATCTGAGGAGCTAAACATGAATCTCTCGGTCCGAGGCTAGGGAGGGTAAAACTCAGCCAAGAGATCTCAGTTGGTGGATGCTGCCCATCGCCCCTGCCTCAGAGGTTTCGTGTCTGTGGATGGCCTTATGTATTTTCAAAGAAAAAGTAGTATTTGACAATAGGTTTCCACACCTAGAAAGGGATCATAGAATGGTACAGCACAGAAGGAGGCCATTTGCTCATCATTTGGCATGGGGGGTGGTGGGTGGTGATGGGAGGAAGTGTCTAGCCACGATGCTCTGGCCATCGTAAACGTGGGCCAGGACCTGATTGTCCAGTTCATCTTTTCTTACCCTCCAATTTCACATCAATAGGGAAAGGCCACCTTTCCTATTGCAAATGGAGTACAAAGGGTATAAGAAAGCTCATGGGTGACTACAAAGAAAATGTCATAGCAAAGCAAAATGGTATCCATAAATGCTGAGAAAGGAAAATGGAACAAAATAAAGTGCACCATACGATGTAAACAGGGTGAAACAAGAACGCACAGGTTTCAAATGAAGTCAAAATTTAGATGTGAGAAGGTTTTTTTTTTAACACAGTGAGTTGTTGTGATCTGGAGTGTGCTTCCTGAAAGGGTAAAGGAAACAGATTCAATAGTAACATGGAAAAGGAATGGAATAAATATTTGAAGGGGAAGAAAATTACAGGTCACTGGGGAAAGAGCGGGCGATTGGGATTAATTGGATATCTCTAACAACGCGCCGATACAACTGTGTTTAGAAAGTAAATTGGCTCCTCATCTCATCTCTGCTTTTTTATCATCTTCGGCCAGTGTCCTCTGGTTACTGGCCTTTCTGCTACTGGAAACAGTTTCTCCTTCCTTACTCTATCAGCAGCATCAGTGCACAGTGGCTGCGATGTGTACCATCTACAAATTACAACAGCTCGCAGTTGACAGCACCTTCCAAACATACAACCCCTACCACCTGGAAGGGCAAGGGTGGCAGGTGCAGGGATAGCACCACCACCTGGAAGTTCCCCTCCAAGTCACACACAATCTTGACTTGGAAATATATCGGCCGTTCCTACACTGTCACTGGGTCAAAATCCTCGAACCCCCTCCCTAACAGCGCCGTGGGTGTACCTACAGTTCGCGGACTGCAACGAACCGAGAAGGCAGCTCACCACCACCTTCTCAGGAGCAAGTAAGGATGGGCAATAAATGCTAAGCAGCGCCCACATCCTGGGAATAAATAAAAGGAAGAATGATTTTGAGTAAGCACCATCCAATCTCCTCTTAACCTCCCCTGCTTGGTGGAGAAAGCTGTGTTATCGCATATCCAGTAACTTGGCTCCACTCCTTACAATAGGGCTATTGGGCTGACACCCGGATTAGTCATAAGCCGAACCCTCTCATTGTGATGAATTGAATCTAAGATTCTGGTGGTAGTTTGATGAGTCAAGCCAATTCACTGAGGTCAATGCCTTTCTCTCACAGCCCACAGTAACACCACAATGGGCTTTCCATATTTGGTCACCCTTGGCTCATAATCAGTAGTAACCCTGCGTGCTGTTGAGTTCACTGTCCTTGAGGCACAAAATTATCTTTGACGATCTGGCCCAGAAAGGTGAAAGATCAGGTAAAGTTTGGAGTTCTGGCCATTTTCCAATCAGAAGTATATGTGCCAATGGAAATTGGATAGGGGTTGCCAACCCTCCAGGATTACCCTGGAGTCCCCAGTAATTAAATGTTTATTGCTTGGTTACTCCTGCAAGCAAAAAACACAGGAGGCAAAAATCATAGGGAGCGTTAAAAGTTGTTTGTCTTTTGAAAAATATTTCTTCGAACAATTTTATTAGATATAGAAATATTGGACTTATGGGGTGGGGCTGGGTATTTAGGAGACCAGGGGAGTGATCGGGGCAGTTTGAAATCTCCATTAATAACTCCAGCCAGAGCTGGAAACCCTGGCCTGAAGACAAGGTCGGCTGACACTCACTTTCAAAACGCACACTGAGAAAAACCAAAGGCATCTCAACATCAGAAACACCTGAAGGTGCTTGACGTACAATGACAATTTGTTCAGTAGCATTTTATATAGCCCCTTTCACTACTTCGGGATATCCCAACAAAGTGTTTCACAGCCACTGAAGTACTTTTATTCACTGTTGTTAATGGAGGAAATAAAGTACATAGTATTGCATTAAATTTACAACTGAGAATCAGACCCTTCAATCCACCTGGTCTATGCTGGTGTTTCTTTGCCACACAAGCTTCCTCTCTCCTCACCTCACCTTATCAACATCACCTTCTAAACCTTTCTCCCTCGCGTTTATCTAGATGCCCATCAAACACCTCTATTCTATCAGCCTCATGGTAACGACCACTCTCTGCGTCAAGAGATTTCTCCTGAATTCGCGATTGGATTTATTAGTCATCATTTTATATTTGTGGTCTCTACTTTAGGTCTCTCCACAAGTGGAAATATTTTCCCTACAACAAACCTATTAACTTCATTCATAATCTTAAAGACCTCGACCAGGTCGCCCTTCTAGAGTAAAAAGCCCAGCCTATTCAATCTTTCTTGCTAGGTGTAACCTCTCAGTCCTGGTGTCATCCCAATGAATCTTTTTTGCACCTTCTCCAGTGTCTCCCTGGCCTATTTATAATATGGAGACAGGTACTGTTCACACCACTCCAGTATGATATAGAAGTTTAACATGTTAGGAAATTTGGCAGCCTATTTGTGCACAGCAGGATCCCACAAACAGCAATGTGATGGTGCCCAGATAATTTGTCCCTCTAGGGGTGAGGGGTCTCCAGGCCTTTGGCAACGGTGTACCACAGATGTATCCCCACACAGTGGTAGGCTTGTCTCTCGTCTCTGTGATCATGGTCAGGGTCAGTGGCAGTGTTGTGTGGTAGAGACAACCCCGCTGTGATTGTGCTCCTATTGCTGTTCCGAGCCCATCATTTCTAGCCCGTCTTCCTGGGTGAACGTCTCCTGTCCATGGAGCCCTGTACCTCCAGAGTTGTGAACATGTGAGGTGTTGCAGGGTAGTGAATTTGCACTGACTGGTTCAGTGAGCAATCGCACAATATCAATCTCTGTTTGTGTTGGAAATCCCATCACCTCCTGAACATCTGCACCTCATGATGCATCTGATCTCTTCCTCTGGAGGGAATTTACTGACACCTCCTGGTGAAAATGCTCTGTGCAAAATGGATGTTGCCTTTCTCTAGCATCCCATGATACTTTACAGCCAATGAAGTACTTATTGAAATGTAGTTACTGTTATATTGCAGCAACCGTGGCAGCCAATTTGTGCACAGAGAGCTCCTACAAACAGCAATGCAACAATGACCAGATAATCTGCTTTTACTGGTGACGTTGATTGAGGGATAAACATTTGCCAGGGTACCGGGGATAACTCCCCTGCTCTTCTTTGAAATGGTGCCAAGGGATCAGGTCATGGGACCTGAGAGGGTAGACGGGGCCTCGATTTAACATCTCATCTGAAAGATGACATCTGCAGCAGTGCAGCGCTCCCTCAGTATTGCGCTGGGAGAGTCAGCCTAGACTTTTATGCAGGATTCCCTGCATTGGACCCACGGCTTTCAGAGGTATAGGTCAACTGAACCGCAACAAAGCAAGAGAGTGCTTTTTAAAAAAATATATCCTGCATCGATCGATCTCTACTGATCACAAAATTACAGTTTTGATTCAATTTTTCTCTGCTGTTCTCCTCCAGGCTCCGACAATGGCTGGCGGTACTGTCACTGAGACATACCGGACACTGTTTGACAGCTTAATAGTCATCCTGCAGGATCTCCGTTTAAGGAGACCAGGAGCCAGCAATGTATGGCTGAGGGAATCAAGGCTAGTGACTCTCTCTGTTGGAAATAAAATCGAGCTGAGATGGGCAGAGCGCTCTTCCCCCCAGGTAGAAATAGAAGACCACATGACACTATTTCGAAGAAGAGCAGGGGAGATCTCCCTCAACCAACATCATTACATTAAAAAATAGATTAACCGGTCATTATTGTATGTGGGATCTTGCTGTGCTCCAATTGTCTTTCCTACAATACAACGCTGAACATTTTGAAAAAATATTTCAATGACTCCACTTCCCTTTGGGATATCCTGAGGCCACGAAAGGCGCTATAGAAATGCAAGTTATTTCTTTCCTAAAGCCCCAGCTCTCTCTCTGAAGTTGGTGGCACAGTCTCCAGCGCAGCTTCTGTTTAACCAGTGCTTGAATCGTAGGTAAGGATATCAAAATCATATTTATTCCCCCCATCGCATTTCTGACCAGGTCTAAAAATGAAGACGGGAATGATAGCTGCGCCATTCGGGGACAGATACCTAATGTGTTTGTGTGAACTCTTTGATCTTGCAGCGTCCACAACCTGCAAGGTGACACACACAGCCCCAAGCAACCCAGCCCAGACAGCCCGAGCAACCCACTCCCCTGTTCCCTGGTTTGAACTCAGTGGGGATGAGGATTTGGAAAGGGAGGTTCTTTTTAGCAAGTTTTCTTCAACTCCTATATCAAAATCCGAAAAATGTTTTGGGCACCATGAGCTATGGTGGAAAATTGAGGCTTTTAAAATACACTAATGGGATGCGGGTGTCACTGACAAGACCAGCATTTATTGTCCATCTCTGATTGGCCTTGAGAAGGTGGTGGTGAGCCACCTTCTTGAATATAACTGAATGCCTGACTGGGCCATTTCACACAGATAATGAGGTAGCAACCACATTGCTGTGGGTCTGGAGTCACATGTAGGCCAGACCAGGTAAGGATGGTAGATTTCCTTCCCTAAAGTGCATTAGTGAACCAGATGGGGTTTTTATAACAATCTGGCAGCTTCATGAGCATTATTAATGAGAGTAGCATGTTATTCCATGTTTATAAATTAATTGAATGCTGCTGCAGTGGGGCTTGAACTAAGGTCCATTGGAGCATTAAGGCCAGAGTCTGGATTACTAACTCTGTAACATAACCACTACGCTACCATGGGAGGTCAGCCATTGCTGTCATAAATGGAGGAGCAGGCTTATATTGCTTATGTTGTTACTAAAGTCAGTTAGTGTCGGTAACGTGATGTTTATGTAAGTTAACAGCAGCATGGAGATCGGGACAAAAAGTCTGTTTTTACCCGCTGTTATCTTTCAATGGGGTTCGAGCCTCCATTAAAGGGGACAGTTTAAAAATAAAGGGTGTCCCATTTAAGATGGAGCTGAGAAGAATTTTTTTCTCTCAGAGGGTCGTGAATTTTCAGAACTCTCTTCCCCAGAAAACAGTGCAGGCAGGATCAGTGAATATTTTGAAGGCGGAGGTTGATAGATTCTTGACTAGCAAGGGAGTCAATGGTTATCGGGGGGTAGGCAGGGTGCAGAGTTGAGGCCACAATCAGATCACCATGATCTTACTGAATGGCGGAGCAGGCTCGAGGGGCTGAATGGCCTCCTCCTGCTCCTAATTCGTATGTAAACGGGCGAGACGCATTTTAAAGCGCTATTACCGTCAACAGTAATTTCTGAGCTTTAACAACCATTGGGGATCAATCATTAGAGGAAAATGGGCTGTACTTCTTCTGATTGTGCTTGAATCTCCCTCACTTGTCCACGAGTATTAGGCTGGAGGATAATTTTTAAAGGGGAACAGAGAAAACAACAGCTAAAAAATATATTTATGCCTCCGAATTGCACCGTGTGAAACATTAGCTAATTAATGTTTAATGTCCAGCTCTAATATCATTATTTCAACACCATTTTGTTTTGAAGGGGCACTCAGTCAGAACAATTTCTCATCACTGGTAATTGATGCTACCTTACAGGATGGAAGCAAAGTCAATGTAAGGCAAGGGGTCCCAGCAGCTCTCTCGATCTGTAATGTTTATGGTAAAATTGACGGTGTTCTGTCTTCCAGCACCCTCTAGTGGCTTCTTCCTGTATATCTTTACATTGTATCATGAGAGCCACTGTCTTGCATTGAGTTAATAAGTGATTCCTGCCCTGATGTCTTTCGGCAGTACCTAGTGTGGGACTGAGCCCTACAGGCCCCTGCCTTCCCCCCTCCCCCCTCCCCCCTCCTCCCCACTACCCCCAGCCTCCCCCCAAAAAAAAGTTCCAGTTCAAAAAAGAAATAAAGACTTGCATTTATATAGTGCCTTTCACAACCTCAGGATGTCCCACAGCACTTTACAACCAATGACGTTCTTTCGAAGCACAAACATTCTTTTAATGTAGGAAATGTGGCTGCCAGTTTGCGCACAGAAAGCTCCCACAACCAGCAATGTGATAATGACCAGATAACTTTCTTTATCGTGACTTTGACTGAGGGATGCATGTTGGCTTGGTCAGCCGTTGGTTTATTCCGTGCTGGGGTGCATCAGTTTGGCCTTGCTGCTCCTGGCCCTAGGGATGGAGGAAAGGGCTTGGTCTGTGACGCTTCCCATGGTCAACCAGCCCATCGACACTTGGGGCCCTGCAATTCCATTTGGGGTTCTTCTGCGCCTTCCTTCTCATTCACCTCTGTGGGGAAGAGGGAAGGAGGAATATTGTTTTAAAGAGGGCATTACTTTATTCATACTAGTGTTGACTAAAGTTTTTGCTTTGATCACAAACACCAGGGGGTTTCCTGGGAACAGATGGAGGCCATTCGGTCCCTCCAGTCTGTTCCACCATTCAGTGAGACCATAGCTGATCTGTGAGTGAACTCGCTAGGCCCACCTTTGCTCCATAATCCCTTAATACCTTTGGTCAATAAAAATCCATCAACCTCTGATTTTTAAGTAACAATTGACCCCGGAGAAATTGCCGTTTGTTGAAGAGGGTTCCTGTTTTATGCAGGAAGAGTTTCCTAAGTTCACCCCTGAGTGCTCTAGGCTCTAATTTTCAGACTATGCTTTAGACTAGTTTTAACGATCTGGTTCTATTTCCATCAGGCTGATTAAAGTCACTTGCGTTAGCATTCTGTCTGTGTGCTTCCTCCTCAGTGGAGTTGACGCAAGTTGCAGCTCCTCCATCTGCCTGGGATATTTCCTTACGAGGTGGAAAATCTCAAAGATGAAAGAAAACCCAAACTCCATGAAGTGACTTCAAGCACATCACTTCCCTGAGCTTCGACTGTAACACCCTTGTGTGTTTCATTCTGCACAGGCTGACGATGGGGTAACATCAGGAGAAGACCATTCCCACCAGAACACACGGAGATATCGTCCTCTATGATGAGCACACCGCAAATAACTGGTAACAGATAATTTGTCCAAATTACAAGTAAAGTGGCCGATTTATGGCTAAATAGATCGATTGAAAGGCATTGGTTGCCCTCTCGCTCAGGCAGCGAAGAGGCCTCCTTGATTTTGAGGTCCCCGTCTGTGTTCGGTTTGATGGCGAGCTGTGAGGCACCAAACAGGCCCACACCCTCCCCACCCCACAACGAGGCCTCACGATGGGCTCGGGTTGGGCACCAGGAAGGTTCTGTATCCTGTCAGTGGGATGTGGGGGTCACTTGGCAGCAGTGGCCCAGGTTATTCTGTGTCTTATCTGAAGACCACTAAAATATTTTGATGCTCACCTTCACTGGACCTCTTCGGTTCCACCTCCTGTGGAAGTGGTCATCTTTCAGATGAGACGTTAAACTGAGGCCCCGCTTGTCCTCTCAGGTGGGCTTAAAAGATCCCATGGCCACGATTTCAAAAAAGCAGCAGTAGGTGTCTTGTCTCTGGTGCCTTGGCCAATATTTATCCCTCAATCACCTTCACTGGAAAAAAAAAATGATCGGCTTATTATTGTTTTGTGGTTTGTCCTGTGGCTGAATCTATACTGGGAAGGTTTCCTTCTACTCATAAGAAACTCTGGTCTGACGCAGAGAGGTTACTTCAAAACTACTTTGTTAACACTATATACATGATAAGCTGCAGGGTAAATACATCTCTCTTGAGTAGACTGTTCCATCTGCTCTACTGAGTCTCTAGCACATGACAGCTTATGTCACGTTACATCATGATACACATCACTATCTCATCACCATAACTATTAACCCATTATCACATCGCTGTTAGTGGGATCTTGCTGTGTGAAAATTGCCGGCTGAGTTTCCTAAATTGCGACAGTGGCCATAACTTCAAAAGCACTTCACTGGCTCTGAAGGGCTTTGGGATGCCCACCAGCCACGAGAGGCACCACATGGACAGCAGTGGTTCAAGAAGGCAGCTCACCACCACCTTCTCAAGGGCAACTAGGGATGGGCCATAAATGCTGGCTCAGCCAGCGAAGCCCACATCCCGTGAATGAATAAAAAAAATATATAAATGCAAAATTCATACTTCTTTTTATTTCTTTAAATCCATTCACACTGTGCCTGAACCTAGAGATCAAATGAAGATTTACCTATGTTACCCTTGTATTGGCCGTTAAGTGTTCTTTGTGAGCAAATGCAACTTGCCCTCTCTCTTTCTCTCTCAAGGGTAGTAACCAGCCGCTGACTGCCATCTTGTCCCAACGATCTGGTTTTTAATCGCACAGTTCTGCTACTGAACAAGAACATCTAAATATAAAGACAAAAGGCTGTTATGCTTTAAACCTGAGATAAAAACAGGAAATGCTGGAAATACTCAGCAGGTCGGGCAGCATCTGTGAAGAGAGAAACAGAGTTGAAGAAGAGTCATATTCGATTTGAAACATTAACTCTGTTTTTCTCTCTCTCCACAGATGCTGCCGGACCTGCTGGGTATTTCCAGCATTTTCTGTTTTTACATCCAAGTGTAAATTGGACACCAGCATGCTTTTAAAACAAAAGTCCACTTTCCCCCATAATTACATATTTGTATCGTAACAAGGGAACTTTCTCATTTAGTTATTGAAATTTGCAGTTAATTTTCATCAACAATAAATTAAAAATCTGAAGAAAGCAATGCATTGTTCAATAGTTCGATTGTTCGGTGTTTGATTATGTGTGCCTGGTACCTGTGTGTGATTAGTTCAGGCTGGGTATGGTCACTTAGAAGAAGAAACTAAACTGAGGCAAACTGCTGTAAGCATGAGAGAGCAGACATTTTAAAACATTGAATAAAACTCCTGTTACACATGGAAGCTGGTGTGTCATCTCTGCATACCCCTGAGGCATAAAACACAAGAAAGGCATTGGATCTTTTATGTCCACCTCAGAGGCAGACGTGGCCTTGACTTAACATCTTAACTTGAAAGTTGGCACCTCTGACAGTGCAGCGCTCCCTCAGTACTGCTCTGGATGACCAACTTGGATTTTGTGCTCAAATCTCTGGGGTGTGGATTTGAATCTTCTGATTCAAATGTGAGAGTGCTACCCACCGAGCCACAGAAATAAGTACAGGTCAAGTATCCTTCCTCTGTAAATCTGAAAACCGAACACATCTAAAAACCACACTCTTTTTGAACCTCATTGACCTTTAGTGTGGAAAGGTGTCTGACCTCAGCCGACATGAACTTCACTGACCTTGCCCGACCTTTAGCGCGGGAAGTCTAGTTATTTGTCTGCGCTGTTTAACTTGTGAACCCTCTCCTAGCAGAATCACAGGTGGCGCCGCTGGTGGGAACTTATTACAGGTATCCTGCATTTATTATTCAGTGATACATCTTACTGTTCTAGCCATTTTATTTACTTTGGACTATAGCTAGCCTAGGCTTCGGTTATTGTAATGTTAGTAGGCCGAGTTCTATGTGCAGAATCCGAAAACCGAAATGATCTGAAATTCGAAACACAACCGGCCCCAAGGGTTTCGCATAACGGATACTTGACCTGTAGCGGGAATGACCTGAAGTCTGCTTTATCCTTGCCTCCATTGCTCTGAGGAAATTCCTCCAGTAGCTGGGAGATAGTTGCAGAAGGGTTCTGGTAAGACTAGCCGAAGCTTTGCATAAAGTTCGAGTCAGCTATTCAATTGGAAAGATTTACATTGAGAGGCTTCACAGCAGAAATGATTCCTCATCTGAGGAACTCAAGTTATGAGGAAAAGGTAAAGAAGTTGAGTTTGTTCCCTTAGAGAAAATAGAGAAATGGAAATGAGCCAAATGGAGTTTCCGAGGTTATGTTATTCCCCTCGTCAGGAACCCTAGAACTTGAGGATAAGGGCTCTCCCATTTAGGACGGTGAGGAAGAGGAATTTCTTCTGTGAGGGCCATAATCTTTGGAATTCTTCACCACAGAGGGCAACAGAGGCTGGGTCATTGAATATATTCAAAACTGAGTCAGACAGATTTTTGATCTACAAAGGGGTCAAGGGTGATTGGGGCCAGGCAGAAAAGTGGATGTTAGGCCATAATCAGATTATCCGTGATCTTATTAGATGGTGGACCAGTTTTAAGGGGCTGAATAGCCTATTCCCTGCTCCTAATTCTTATGCTCTTACGAATAGAATTGAAAAAAATGTAACAAAATGTTGAAATACCAGGAGGCACATGAAAAATTAGGAATGGAAGTTTGTTGTTGTTGGATTTGTATAACAGCAACTTGTATTTATGTAGCACCTTTAGCTTAATAAATCATCCCAAGGCACTTCACAGGATCGCTATGCAACAGAATTTGATACCTAACCACATTAAGAGATAGCAGCAAAGGTGACCAAAAGCTTGTTCAAAGGGATACTTTTTAAGGTGATGGACAAGCAGTCCGAAAAATCAGAGCTAACATCTCTCTGAATAATCCTGAGGCAAAGAATGGATTATTTGGAAGCACAATCACTGTTATAAAAGCTAACGCGGAAGTTATTTTTCACACAGCAAGTTCCCACAAATAGCAATGGGATGAATAACAAGGTAGTGACAATGTTGGCAAGGGCGAGAATGTTGACCAGGACAACAGGAGCATTTCCTGCTCCTCAAATAATTCCACTGGATTTTTACCTGAAGGTCCTTTCATTTCAAGCTGCATCCCAAGGACAGCGCTTCCAACAGTGCGGCACCTCCTCAGTACTGACTCTCTGACAGTGTGGCACTCCCTCAGTACTGACCCTCTGACAGTGCAGCGCTCCCTCAGTACTGACCCTCCGACAGTGTGGCACTCCTTCAGTACTGATTCTCCAACAGTGCGGCGCTCCCTCAGCACTGACCCTCCGACAATGCGGCGCTCCTTCAGTACTGACCCTCTGACAACTGGATGCGTTGCTGGAGAGAGAGGTGCAATTAAGGGATGAGGTGGGGAAGTGCATGGGCGGATTTGTAATCAAACAGAGAGGACAGGCCTGTTGTGGTCAGTGGCCTTGTCAGTTCCTAAATATACTCACGTTCTGTAAAGTGTGTCACAGAGACTGACCGATTTGACAGAAACCTCAAAGGAAGTTGCAAAAGCCTTCAAGCAAAGAACTAAAGTCTCTAGACGAAGATAAGAATAAAGTAGACTCCCAATCAACATTTGTATCTATATTGATATGTACGTCCATTAAAGACACATTACCACAGAGAAAAGAATCTAGTCCTTAATGCACACAGATACGTCTCTTTACAGGCTGCCACTGCTTCCAGGTCCCTCTTCAGATTCGGTCAAATCTTGCTACGAATCATTTTTTGACCATAATAGCAAGCATCCTTTCAGTATAACACAGCTACAAGTTAAATTTAGCTCTCCTTTAACCCTAGACCCTAATAAATAAGCAGAAACTGGCACAACCATTGCTGTGGAAATTGCTTTAAAGGCTAAGATTGATTTTTGATAGCCTGTGTAGTATAGCAGAGCAAAATACTGTCTTTTAAATTCAGCCTTTCCCTTGAACATTACAGTATCATTACAAACTGATGACAGATAATGTAAGAGCCTTGTCCCTGAGGATAGATAAATAGTATTTGATTCGCTACTTCTGGGTAAAACATTTATCTTATCAGTGCAGTTAACCATTCCAAACATATGTGGACCTCTCTTTGTTGTTACCATGAATGATGTTTCCAGGTTGGGAGACGGACGGCCGGATTCTATTTTAATTATTTGCAGGTCAGCCCTTTGCGTCCTGACAGCCGCAGATTTGGATTTTCATGTGTGATAACTGGGTTGAAATCCCAGTTTACACTGATGTACAAACACCACTCCCTGCCCCCCAGCACCACCCACCTCCCCCGCACCCCAGGGTAATGTTACTTGCTAACATTTTTAGTCAAGGGCTGCCAAGTCATTTAGTATGTGGCTTGCAGGTCCCTCCGAGGCATGTTGCAACATGTTTAATGGAGGTGGGGGGTGGGGGGGGTGGGAGCTGTGTCTATGATTCTCCCCCCACCCCCTCCCGTGAGCTATTTGATTTTAGAGTTTCAGCCCTGGGTCAATGGGTTGCACTCTCACCTCTGAGTCAGACAGTTGTGGCTTCAGGCCCCACTCCAGAGACTTGAGAGCAAGAATCCAGGTTGATGATCTAGCGCAGTACTGATGGAGTGCTGCACTGTAGGAGGTGCCATTTTGAAATTTTAAACAGAGGCCTGACCTCGCAGGTGAACATAAGAGTTCCTGTGACACTATTCCAAATAAGAGCAGGGGCGTTAATCCTGGTCAATATTGATCCCTCTACTGATCCACAAAAAAGCCCAGAATATCTGGTCATTATCACATTGCTGTTTGTGGCAGCTTGCTGTGTGCAAATTGGTTGCTGGGTTACCTACATTGCAACAGTGACTATACTTCAAACGTATTTCATTGGCTGTAAAGCTCTTTGGGACATCCTGTAGTTGTGAAAGATGCCATATAAGTACAAATCTTTCTTTCTCTCAATCATCCCATTGTAGACAGTTCAAGCCAAGTACTTCCCCACTGGAACTGGAAATAATGAACTGTGCGGTTATCTGTCAATAGGAGCATTGTCCTGGCCATATTGAAGCTGGGAGAACTCTTGCTTCTCAACATCACTCCCTTGCCAGCATTAGGTTCAGCAATGCCTTTTTCCTTCTAGTCTTGATCGCCACAACGAAATAACCAGCTGAAAGTGCAGTCTAGATTTGTGAATGGCGAGCGATCACTTGCTCAGAGGTGCCCATCGTACTTTATCTCCGTGTGAGCGTCAGTAGCTTCACAAGAGGGAAGAAAACTTGGAAAAACAGAAAGAACTGATTCTGACCTCAGCACTTTGAGCAGAAGTGACTCAGCTTTTATTTTGCCATAAAACCAATAGAGCCAGGAGATGATTATCAGGATTATCTTATTACAACGACAGTCAGATTTTTTTACACAGCGAGCTGTTAGAGTTGTTATGATCTGGAATGATTTACCTCAAAGGAAGGCTGAAACACGTTCAATCGCGACTTTTAAACGGGAACTGAATCTCTAACTAAAAACAAAATTTAGCAGTTATGGGGAAAGAACAAGGGGGGAGCGGGACTAATTGGACAGTGCCTTCACAGGGCCAGCACTGGCACGATGGGCCCAACAGCCTCTATCGTTGCTGTATGATGCTGGTTGTGGGATCAATTGCCTTTGGAAAATAAAATAGATTTGGTGTTCGTATTCATGTGAGCGGAGCCTTAATGCTCCCTTAGTACAGACGAGGGACATAAAGCCTGGGCTACTGGTGCTCTCCATTTTATTTAGTATAATAACACTGTACAGGCCAACAGCTCACTGTGTCCTCTCACTGCCTTTGAAAGTTTGATTCTGTGTACTAGAGAATCAGAAAATACTTTTTCCATCCTCTCCCAAAACCCCAAGGGTTTTTCAAAATGGGTTCTGAAGTCAGATTATTTATTTGCTCTGTGCTCCTGTGCCCCCATCTGAGAAACAGAGTGAGCCTGAGCTCTCCTTCAGAAGTCTCACGTTAAAGTAAATAAATTCAAAGTAGGCATTTATTTATGACGTTTGAGGCCATTGAAAGTGTAAACAGACACTGCAGCATTTAAACCACCAGGACTCAAAGCTGAGGCTCCACAATTCAGACCTCAGGCAGGCAAATCCGTGAGAGCGTCAAAGTTTGTTGTTACAGAAAGAAGAACCTTTGTTATGAAATGGTTTGAGAAGAATGTTTGCTGAGTGCACAGAGCTTGGCCCTGAATCCCAAGAAAACATCTTGGCAAAAAGCTGTTAAACATAGCCTGGTGACCATTTGCACTTATAGTTTCCCGATATTTGGACGTAAGTTATTTCAGCTTTGCTTGGCGTGATTAAATGCAGTGCATGAAGATAGGCAGAGCAAACACACTTTCATGTAATGGATACGCTTAAGTATTAATACATTTGCCATGTTGCTCAGGGTTGCTGTACAGGACGGTCCTGGAGTTTTTAGGAATTGAAGTATAATCTTCAGGACTCTGTTGTGAGCAACCCAGGGAGAAAAACCATAAAGAATTACAATCTTTCTCTTGTCCTTTTTTTAGGACACTTGTTTAATAGTTAGGTAGTATTAGAGGTGGGTAATAGTGACCAATTGGGCAGGGGGTCATGGCATGAACCCTTCAGGAATACATTCAACTAATTGGATAGCTCTTTCAGAGAGATGGCACAGGCAAGATGGGCTGAATGGCCTCCATCAGTGCTGTCTGATTCAGGCTGCAGGATTAATTGCCTTTGGAAAATATAACGGCTTTAGTATTTATGAACTGAGGCTGTGAGTTGTGTCACAACCCTGATGTTGGGGTCTTTTTCTCCCAAGCTGCCCCATCCTCTGCAGAAGGCACTGGCTCAGTTCCTTCAGAGCCTCATCGAAGCTGATGCTTGTTATGTGTAAGCCTCTCGTGTTGGACCATGATGGAGGCCATTAACATTGAGCCCACTTCTGCTTTCACTTCCCATCAGCGTGTGCTTGTTTTCCAGCAGGGACCATAATAGAATCCTTGTGGCCCAGAAGGAAGCCATTTGGCCCATCGAATCCATGCCAGTGGCAATCAGGAGTTGGAGCCATAACTGATTCATCCCCCTCTTCATAGTTCGAGGCCACTGAAGACACTTATCATTGGATCCTCGCTGCCTGGTGAGCTCAGATAATGCAGCCAGATCAGGGACAGACTGATTAAGCCCCCTCTCTGGTGTGGTGTGTGAGCCTCTGGTGATATTCAGATACTACAGGGTACACACTCATGATGCATTCACCTAAAGCAGAGAAGCAGAAGGGGAGAATTGAACTAGTGTTTTCCATTTTGAAAGAGTTTGACAGAATAAAAGATGAAAAAATTACTTTCATTGGTCAGTGTATTAGAAACAAGAGAGACCCCTACATAACAACAGTGACTACTCATCAAAATCACCTGAGTGGTTGTAAAGCAAGTTGGGGTCATGAAAGGTGCTATAGAAATGCACACTTGCCACTGACTGCCTAGGTTGTGGGTTCAAGTCCCACTCCAGAGACTTGAGCTCAACATCTAGGCTGACACTCCTATGCGGTACTGAGAGAGTGCTGCACTATTGGCGATGCCATATTTTCACAGAATCATTTTGGATGAGACATTAAAATGAGGCCCTGTCTGCCCACCTCAAGTGGACGTTAAAGATCCCACCCCACTGTTTTGAAGAAGAGCAGGGAAGTTATCTTTGGTTCCTGGCCAATATTTACCCCTCAATCAACATCGCAAAAACAAATGATAGGGCAGAATTTTACATCCTGGGGGAGGGGGGATCGGGAACACATCCAACCCGATCGGGCATAAAACCCTGCGAGATGATGTTGGGTGAGTGTCCTGACATCATTGCACACTCGCGCGATATTTCACTCAGCGGGTGCGCGCAAAAGTCAGAAGCACGCCTGCCGACAATTAAGAGGGTAATTAAGCTCATTAACGGCGCAATTGTCTCCGATTTTTCGCGGCCTGTCCAACCTTACGGTTGGCGGACGGGTCAATCGGCCAGGCGGCCTTTACATTTTTCATCAAACCTCATCTAAGGTGGGATGAAATCTCCGTTATGAAATAAGTAAAAATAAATATCTGTGGACAGCATTTTTATGAAGTTTATTTTCAGGTGTTTGATTGTGATACATGGACATTTTTTTGTAGCTTTTTAAACCTTTATTTCATCATTTGACGGTCTGCAGCTTCCCTGAGGAAGCTGTCTCAGGGAGCTCTCTCGCAGCGCTCACCCACACCCGCGGTGATATCATCGCCCACCCTCTTCCCACCCCCACCCTGCCAGCGCTGAGCTTTTCAGTGCGTGCTTCACACTGGCTGCTCATTAATTCGCCAGCCAGTGTGAAACCGCGGTCTGCGGCCGATCATGGTCGGTGGTCAGTTTCCCGGCTGCTCCTGAGTCCACCGATCGCGCGCGCCCGCCAAAGGTAAAATTCAGGCTATTGAATATAATAAAGTCATGGAATGGTTAAAGGAAGCCATTCAGTCCATCGTGTCCATGCTGTCTCCCTCTAAGAGCAACTCATCTGGCTTCCCACTCCCCTGTCTTCTCCCTCTAGCTCTGTTTATTTCCCTTCAGTTAATTACCCAATATACTTTTGAAAGCCATAATTGAATCTGCCTCCATCACACTCTCAGGCAGTGCATTCCAGGTCCTAACCACCAGCTCCATCAAAAGGTTTTTCCTCATGCCTCCATTGCTTTTTTTGCCAATCGCCTTATATTGGTATCCCCTGGATCTTGACACTTCTGCCAAAAGGAACAGCTTCTCCCTATCTTCTCTGACCAGGCCCCTCATGATTTTGAACGCCTCTATCAAATTTAATGTTTATCTGCTCTTCTCCAAGGAAAGCATTGCTGTTTTTGGGAGCTTGCTGTGCACAGGTTAGCTGTTGTGTTTCTTGCATTACAACAAGTGACTACACTTCAAAAGTACTTCATTGGCTATAAAGCATTTTAGGATGTCCTGAGGTTGTGAAAGGCGTTATGAAAATGCAAGTCTTTCTTTAGCCCTCTGTGGTGTGCACACATGGTCATGTCAACAGTGTGAATGTTGCCCACCAATGTCTGGGCATGTGGCACTATTTCCACTGTGGAGAGTTTCCTGAGGGATGAAGTAGGCCAATTATCCTCACACCCACCTTGGCCTCACCATTCATCAAACAAGGCGGATTGGCTTATCCACCTTGTGGATTTGCTTTTGTCCCACCACCCGGGGCCTTTTTCACAAACCCTTTAATTTGCCAAACGCAACCTTTGGGCACGTGGGCACTTGCCTTTATATAGCTGCCTCCATTACTGCAGCCCTTTAGGAGCTGCTGACACACTAGGCATTCTGACCCTCCCCACCCCACTTCGGTGACCTAGCGTTGGGTGTTTCGGTTCAGGCTCGGAGCTTGCTTTGCCCGCGAAATCACGACCAACCCCTAAAACACAAAATTCAACAATGTCAGTTGTGTGCTTTTCCTTGAAGATCATTGAAAAATCACTGGCACTGAGAAATTTACCTCTGTATTCAGTGCGAGAGAAAGAGGAATCATTTCCCATTTGATGTGAGAGTTTTAATCTGAAATCTTGGCATTTCCTATTATTGAAATTGTATGTCTGTTTCCGAAAGAGTGTTTCTGGTGCTTTTAATGTATCAGAGTCCAAAGCTGTACAAAGTTTAAAAGCAGTTAATGTGTTGTAATTTTTGTAGCCCTGTAATTGAATCGTTTTGCATGAAAAACCCACAGAGGCCACGTTTTCTAAAAGTATATCTAGTCTAGAGTTTAAAGAGTCGACAGAAAACAGATCACTCTAAATGTTACAATCTTTCCACATAAGTAGCAAGATAGAGAGGCAAAAAAATAAAGTCTACTTAAGAGGAAAGGCAGATGTGGCGCCTCCAAAACTATTTTCCTACACAACCCCATTTTTAACACTTGAAAATTAACACACCTCCCGAGGCCAACAAAATAAAAGCAGTAATAAAGCAGCATAGTAACTTTTAGCAGGCAGTTATTAAAGTTTGCACATTATAAATCAACATATAATACATCATATAATACAAAAATCTCTGTTTTAAAGTACTTTGTGAAAGTGTTATTATTTTATGTACTCACCAGTCCTTTGCTTCATCTGAGCTGCTCCAGCTCATGGAACTTGGCCAGGAAGCAGTCAATGCACAAGTTGAAGGCCTTCAGGTGGCTGATGTTGGATCCCAGGTCTTTCCGTGGTGCCAGGGTGACAGATGGGTTTGGACTGAGACAGTCCTTGGTTCTGTAGTAAAGGCATTGCTGCCGGGTTCATGGTTAGGACTGGGCTTTGAGACTCAGTGAAGCGGCCATGGGCAGGAGCCCAAGGCCTGGGGAGACAGAATGAGAGATGAGCAAGGCAGGGGGCAGGGCCAGGTGCCACCTCGGCCTTGGTGCTAGTGCAAAGCATAGTCTTGGTAGAGGGGGAGCTTGCAACCCCATTTGCCATTTCTGTGACCCCAACTGGAGTCGTGCCCCACAGTTTGGGAAACACCGCTGTAATGGATTCTCAACATCATTCTGTGCTTTTTCTTCCATGTCCCATGTACAGTAAAGGGTTAATCAGAAGCATAAACGATGCTGATGTAATAATGATGTCAGAACATATGACTGAAAAGTAAGAGAGACCTGGAAGGAGGAGAAGCTCCAACCTTGTGTAGAGACCCAAATGTGTAAATACTTGCTGTAAATAAAGAGTAATGGTTTTGAGAAATGACAGACTTGAGCAGCATGCTTTGGGAGAATAGACAATCCCCCAAAACCCCTGTCTAGACCCTGACCACACAATGAAATATTCCATGCCCTGGTTTGCTGCTGCTCATCTTCCACAAATGTGCATATACTTCTTTCTATCTCTATTTCATAGTTACAAAGCACCAGCATCCCACCAGCTCTCTGGGGCATTCTTTAGAACATTCCTCGTGAATTTTCTAGAATGATAGCAGCACTTGAGGTTCTATCTAGCAGGAAAGATTGAACAGGCTGGAGCTCTAGATTATGAAAGGCTTTTGACAGGGATACATAAAGAAGATGCTTCCACTTGCAGGGAAACCAAAGCTAGGAGCCATAAATATAAGATACTCATTAATAAAACAGAAGATAGTCACTAATAAAGCCAATAGGGAATTTCAGGAGAAACTTCTTTAGCCCGAGAGAGGTGAGAATGTGGAACTCGACCCCACAGGGAGTACTTGAGGCCTATAGTACAGATGTATTTAAGGGAAGCTACATAAATACATGAGGGAGAAAGGGCTAGAGGGATATGTTGATAGGGTGAGATGAAGGTTTGCATGGAGCATACACATCGGCATATACCACCCGGGTTGAATAGCCAGCTTCTGTGCTGCACAAATCTATCCAAACATTGGAACTGACGTTTGAAGATGCTCAATGTCCTGCTCAATGGCTCTCAGTTATACTTTGTTCTATGCTCTTTGCTTGGAGGGACTATGTGGTTGTATGTCTGAGTGGTTAATAGGAATCCACAGAGCTATTTTAATCCCTGGACAAAGTCCAAGTTTCTAAGTAGCACCAATTGAAATTTCTGGTTACGGAAGGCAAAAAACCCCTGTGCAAAATGAAGCTTTCAAAAGCCCCTAGAATTCTATTTGTACACCACAGATTAAAAATGAGAACAGATTAACTGATAGTGTATTTTCTTATGAAAGTAACGTAGAATAGTAACCAGCAGCTTTAATGACAATAATCTATTGCCATAACTAGATTTCAGCTTGTGAAATTATTTTCCTCTGCCTGCATTATTAAATATTTAATTTCTTTAATTGCAGCAACTTCAATTAAACACTCGCACCACCCCCATTAAACTTTTATAATCCTGACAAATTAACAAGGCAAGGAAATGCTTTGTTTTGTTTGGTGGCTTTGACTGAGGAGCAGTGAAACAAACATTGAAATTAGCCTCTTATATCTACATAATCATTACAAATTAGTCAATCATGGTTCTCGTATGCTGAGTCTCTTTTTTTTTCAGTCCATTTGTATCTGTACAAGGGAATATCCCCAGCCCAAAGAGGTGACCGACATAACTGGAGGCGACTGTGTTTATGCACCAGAATGGTCAGAGACCACAGATTGGGAGTCCTAATGCAATAACAGCAGCAGACTGATGAGAAAATAATTTAATAAAAATGAGCACTGTTTTTCAATGATAGAGCACAACTTACAAAGTATTTACAGTGCAGAAATAGGCCATTTGCCTAACTGGTTGATGCCGGTGTTTATGCTCCACACGAGGCTGTTCCCATGTATAATCTCCTTGATGCCCATGTTAGAATCTGCATTGACTCCTGATCACGTAAGTTTCAAATTTATATATTTATGTTTAAATCCCAGCTCAGCCTCTCCCCCACCCACCACCTCATCCCCATCTCTGTAGCCTTTGCCAGTGCCACAACACTCACCCCATCCCATCTCAATTCTCTTCTGACTCGCCGCTCTCTGTTCAACCATTTCTGGCAGTGTGATGCTCAGATCTCGCTCCCTGGGATCCTCTCCCTAAACCTCTCTGTCTCTACACCTCACTCTCCTCCTTAAGGACACTCTTGAGATACACCCAGGCACCTGGCCACTCCGTTCCAATCTCTAGCTCTTTGGCCAGATGCCCTTTTTTTCCTTATGCCTCAAAGGACCGTGGAATGTTTTACTACCCTGAAGGCTCCACATAAATGCAGGTTTTTTGTTGCACAGTCTGTAAACAGTGTTAAACAGATATGGTATTGGTAATATCACTGTGTCCTTGATCATGCCTACAATGGGAAATGATTGAAAAGACCATTGAGGGAGTAGGAAGATCACCGTTTGAATCCAAATTTGTGCTTAGGGCAAAGAAAGCTGCCTCAGTGTCCATGGGTAGGCTCACAGAAAAATCATCTAGGCCTCCCAATCCGAACTGATACACCAGTGTGTCCCAATGTCAGGAGGGGATGGTACCTGCCTCCACTAACCTGTTGAAATTTGCTGATGAGCGTCATAGATATATAACAGCCTCCTAGGCGATGGATTGAATTGTTACTCGCAACCTTTGGGACTGCAGCACATGAAACTCTCAGCCTGAGTTAAAATCAGGACGAAGGCTTTGAAGTATCACCAATGTCACAGATTGGGTAAGCCAATCTCTCATCCTGTATTATTCATCAACTCTTGTCTGGTCGTTATCACATTGTCGCTTGTGGGATCTTTCTGTGTGCAAATATTACAACTGGGACTACACTTCAAAAGTACTTCATTGCCTGTAAGATGCCTTGGAATGTCCTGAGGATGTGAAAGCACTATATAAATGCAAGTTCCTTTCTCTTATATCCATTAGTTACCGTAAATGTCACTGCATTGCCAACACTAATGAGTTGCTCATTTGAACACTGCACATGTAAAGTATTTTTGTCACTCGAAGCTCACGCGTGAGAATTTAAATATAGATCCCTTATTGCTTAAGTTCCTTTTGTGAAGTGCGAGGAGTAATGTAGAGGTGAAGAAACCCTTCACAATTGTTGTAAACCAAACCAAACCAAACCAGATCTGTTCTCAGTCAGTTAGAATTTGCTCTTCCCTGGGCTTTGGCTTTGGGCATTTCAACCAAAGTGCTGCAACTCCTTCCCTCAGCTACTGTGGCAAACAAAAGCTGGCATCAATATAAAATGGCACCTTATTGTTTTGTAGTAAGATAGCCAAAAGGTGGAATTTCACCCCCAGCTGTGCGTTGACATTGTGGGACAACAGTTGCACGTTTAAGTGAAGTGAAACTTGTCATAAAATCCATTAAATCTGATTTATTTATATCTACTTGGTAGCAGATCTTAAAATGATATAAATTGGTCAAAGTATTCCAGCACGCTTTGTTTTAGTATTTCCAGCTAAGCCGTGGGGGCCCAATTTTAACTCACTCAAAACCCGTTCACTACGACGGGGTTAAAACCAGGCCCTAAATGCGGAGGAAAGAAATGAGAAACTTTTTGTTCCTTTGTGCACGGAAATGAGCTGAGCCACGAGAATCAGCCACTGAGATAAGGGGATAGTCATTGAGATACCACACACACCACAGTAAAAGATAGTATAAGGCAGTCCAAATTAAATAAAGCTTGTAGAACAGATACGAAGGCTAAAAGATTAGAATCAACTCCTATGGCCTTTGCAACTGTGGCGAGATGGTGGAATAGTGGTAATGTCACAACTATTAACCCTGAGGTGTAGATGTATGCTCTGGAGACATGGGTTCAAATCCTACTGTTACACCAGCTGGTGGAATTTGAATTCAATTAATAAATCTGGAATATCTCACTAGCCTCGATAATGGTGACCATGAAACTATCACCGATTGATGTAAAGACCCACTTGGTTCACTAATGCCCTTTAGGGAAGGAAATCTGCCACCCTTCCCTGGTCTGGCCTACATGTGACTCCAGGCCCACAGCAATGTGGTTGACTCTTAAAAATGCCCTCCAAAATGGCCTAGCAAGCCACTCTGTTCTCAAGGGCAATTAGGGATGGGCAATAAATGCTGGCCCAGCCAGCGAAGCCCACATCCCGTGAATGAATATTTTTAAAAAATCTGCCATCCTTACCTGGTCTGGCCTAACGTGACTCCAGACCCACAGCAATATGGTTGAATCTTAACTGCCTTTGGTTATTGTTCAGTTCAAGGGCAATTAGGGATGGGCAACTAATGCTGGCTTTGTCAGCAATGCCCCTCCCCCCATCCGATGAAATAATAAAGAAAAAACATATCTACGCTGTTGTGTGTAGATGCAGTGCGACAGCTGAAGAGTGGGGCTTTTTTTTAACCTAGAGGCCAAACTGTCCTCAGGATAGTCAGGAGCTATGTAGATACACAGTTAGCTTTGTAGGCCAGAAAAGGCCACTCCAGGCCTGGGAGGTGGGCTGTGTTTTTCTCTGAGGGTTGGAGCGCTATCAGGATTACCCAGAAACCCACAGCCACTCGGGGAGCCTAGATAACCTGAACTGGGTCAAGGCCTGGGTACAAGGTTGTAACATGTCTATGTCAACTTGTCATTTTATATAATACTGTGGAAAAGTTCATGTGAAAAACAACACTGTGATTAGTCAATGCCTATTCCAGTTTGTCATGAAGAAAAGACTTGGGCTGAATCCAAGCAAGGTTACTGTTATTGGAATAACAACCCCTTATTGTGACAGTTGCCATGGAAAATCCACTAACGCCAACAACAACAACATGCATTTATGCCATGCCTTTAATGTAGTAAAATGGCCCTAGGTGCTTCCTCAGAGTAGAAATGGACAATAATTGACACTGAACCAGATGGTAGGACAGGTGACCAAAAACAAGAAGTAGGTTTTAAGCAGTGACTTAAAGGAGAAGAGAGATGTTTTCCAGGCTATTTAATATATCTGGCAGATTTGGTGACATCACTTGTATTCAGTCAAATGATATGCTGTTAATGCTTGGAGTGTTATATCACCCGGATGACATTCAGGCTTGGGCTGATAAGTGGCAAGTAATCTTTGTGCCGGGAAATGACCATCTCCAACAAGAGAGAATTTAACCATCTCTTTTTGACATTGAATACCATTACAATCACTGTATATCCCACCATCGACATCCTGGGAGTTACCATTGACAAGAAACCTAATTGGATCAGCTACGACCGCTACCATCTAGAAGGATAATGGCACCAGACCCATGGGAACACCACCACCTGAAAGCTCCCCTCCACGCCACTCACCATCCTGACTTGGAAATATATCGCCGTTCCTTCACTGTCACTGGGTCAAAATCCTGGAACTCCCTCCCTAACAGCGCTGTGGGTGTACGCACACCACATGGACTGCAGCGGTTCAAGAAGGAAGCTCAACACCACCTTCTCAAGGATAGTTAGGGATGGGCAATAAATGCTGGCCTAGCCAATGATGTTCACATCCCATTAATGAATAAAAATAAATAAATACTGCAGCTTCAATAACAGGTCAGAGGCTGGTAATTATGTGGTAAGTAACCAACCTGCTGACTCCCCAAAGCCTGTCCACCATTTACAATTCTCAATGCAAGTATGTGATGGAATACTCCCCACTTGCCTGGATAAGTGCAGCACCAACAACACTCAAGAAGCTCAACACCACCCAGGACAAAGCAGCCCCGCTTGTTCAGCACCTCATTCACCATCTTAAACTTTCATTCCTTCCACCACCAGCATACAGTGGCAGCATGGTTTACCATCAACTGCACCAACTTGCCAAGGCTCCTACGACAGGACCTTCCAAACCCACAACATCTACCACCTAGAAGGGCAAGGGCAGTAGGTGCAGGGGAACACCAGCACCTGGAAGTCCCACTCCAAGCCACAAACCACAGCATTCTGACTTGGAATTATATCACTGTACCTTCACTGTCGTTGGGTCAAAAACCTGGAACTGCCTCCCTAACAGCACTGTGAGTGCACCTACACCAGACGGACTGCAGTGGTTCAAGAAGGCAGCTCACCACCACCTTCTCCAGGGCAATGAGGGATGGGCAATAAATGCTGGCCCAGCCAGCGATGCCCACATCCCAAGAACAAATACAAAACAAATCATGTGATACATAATACATTTTTGTATAATGTATCCGTCAATTGATCCGTCACATAAGTGCAGCAGAAGACAAATGTCAGGTTGAACTAGACAAAATGGAGATAAGACGGAATCATTGGAAGAGTGCAAGAGCACACAGATTAGTGCAGCTCAATTACACATATCATAAATAAGGACGGATCATTGAGAGCATGCCTTGAACCATGATGTTTAAACACAGCTTGGAAATGTTGTCCTTACAAAATACCCACATTAGAAGAGTTAAATCTGGGGTTTGCAGGTGCAAAATTCTTCTCAAAGCTTGATGCCAAGTATGGCTGCTGGTCAGTACACCTCACGGAGAAGTCCCAAGATCTTACTACATTTCGTACCCCATTCAGACAAAACTGTTTTCAGCGGCTTCCTTTCAGGCTATCTATTAGCCAGGATCTCGTTCAAGCTCACATGGATCACATTACATGCACTGTGCCTGGATGCATCCGTATCGTAGGTGACATTGCTATTGCAGGAAGAATGAAGCAAGAACCTGGCCATAATCTGCACATGTTGATGCAGGTGGCACATCATGAAGGATTGGCATTCAACAGACTGAAATGTGTCATCTGTTATGATCCCAGATGATGTTAATGCTGGACAAGTCAGACCCCAGAATGAAACCTGGCTGGGTAGATCCTAACTATTCTTTTAGAAACTGTGGAGGAAAGTTTACTGAAGAAATTCACAGGAGTCTGCTGATGAACTTTTAACACAAAGAATAAAATATTTATTAAAGCAAGAAAAGTGAACTACATTACACCAGAAAAAGGTTGGAAAGATCTCTACACAAGCACAAGGAGACGATTCAAACTCCCGCTATTCCTTTACCCCAGCAATTTCTTTACAGACACATAAACCAGTGAAGAGTTACCATGAGCTTTACACAAAGGCTTCTCACTTGGGACTGGCACAGTTGTAAACGGTTTTCTTCTGGTGAATTCCTGAGCATTCACTCGATGCTCCTCACCCAACTCGTATCGCTCCCTGAGACACCCAAAAACCTACCCTGAACTCACTGTTTCTTCAACTGCAAAGCAAACAAATGAGTTCCCTAAACTCAGTCTTCCAGTAGCACCTCATCATTTCCTGCTCCACAAGAGGAAGGTTTTGAAATGGTGCTGAAGGAGGCAGGATGTAACCTGGTGGTCACTGACTTTTGCGCAACATGGTGTGAGCCTTGTCAAACTATCAAGCCATGATCCCATGAATTGGCAGGGAAAAACCCAAGTGTAATTTTCTGTGAGGTGGATGTGGATGATGCACTAGGTCTTGCTGAACAGTGTCAAATAAGTTGCATGCTAACGTTCCATTTCCACAAGAATGGAGAGAGGGTGTTTGACATCTCTGGAGCCAATTGATTAACACTGGAAGACAAAATTCGACAGTTGCAGTTATGGCCTTTAATCTTAATGAAACACGTGTTTCAAACCTAAAACAAAACTACTAAACTGGTTACATTACTGAGTCTTATAGCTGATTATTCAGTTAACTACTGTCCTAATAGTCTTGTAGTTTTTCTTCTCAAAGAGCTTAAAATCCCTGTCTTCTCTCTCTGACACACACTAAACATTCCACAATAAATGACAGGTGCAACCAAAGCAGATTCCATGGATTTCTTAACAACCCAACCAGATGTCTGTCACATTGTGAGCCCACTAATCTCACTGAAACTTCATCTTTCTCACAAAGGTTTCCATTCTTCACATTTGAAGATCTCACCTTGGAATTCTTCCAAAAATTGCTCCCACTTGGGCAGTTTCAACAATTGCCTACCTCTCAGGGCTTCAGTATCACCTTCTGAGATCCCTTTCTCCTCGATCTCCGAGTACACTCAAGCGTCACCTTCCGAGCACAATTTCAGAACTTCGGCCATGCCAAGCAGAGCACCATTAATTCAGAGCCCCAACGGCCCGCAGTACAGAGTCACCAACTTTTGGCTGCCCTCTTGGATCTACAGGTCTTCTCTCAATTCGAGCTTCATGTCAAGTCTGTTCACTGCAGCTCCTTCTTTAACTCAGAGCCTATTCCCTTGCTCTTTTCGTTTAGCTTAACTTAATGGGGCATATTCCTGACCCCTGTCTTTGTCACTTCCTTCTGGGGCCTCTCACTGTCTCCCTCCCATACCCTGTTCCCTGGGACACCTATTTGGTAATGGTTCTCCGGTTCAGGTCATCTGATCTGCATTTCACGCTGTTTGTTCTTCCTTGCTTCTGCACAGGCGTGTAGGACCAATTACCAGCCTGGTGAAGGTAGAATAATTGAACTGTGCATGTGCGGCCATTTCCCAGCTGATGTATATGCAAAAAGCCTAAGGCTCATTGGGAACTTGAGTTCCCAACCTCTGACTTCAGGTTAAGGAAAGCATTTCAGTTTCATCAACGTGCAGCAAATCAATTTCTTCATTTCTACTTATTCCAGTGCTGGCATATGTCCTGATCAAAGTGAAATAGAGGATATTGAAACCATGCCAACTCCTCAAGATAAGGACGATCTTCAAAGATGTCTAGGTCTCTTTAATTTCTAGCCTCCATACATTCCCAATTTCGCTCAAAAATCTTCATCGCTAAGGGAATTGTTGAGAAAGGATGTGCCTTTCCGGTGTCACGAAAACACCAATACCTCTTCGAAGCTCTGAAACTGTCATTATCAGAAGCATTGACATTGCAATTTTATGATCCTAGGGAGACAACTACCCTGGAGATAGATGCCTCACAGAAAGGTCTGGGAACATGCAGACTACAAACAGACAAACCGATTGCATTTGCTTCAAAATCTCTGTCTGTAACACAATCCAACTACTCCAACATCGAGTGGGAAACATTAGCTTTAGTGTTTGGGATCATGAGTTTTCATACCTATCTATTTTGCAAAAGCTTTATGGTAGGGACCGACCACAAGCCACCGGAGATGATTTGGTGAAAACCATTGACCAATGCACTGCCAAGATTGCAATGTCTCTTGATAAAGATTCAAGGTTACGACTGTGAGATTAAGCAAAGGCCAGGTAACTTGATGGTCACATCGGATAAACTTAACAGATTGCTTAACTCAGCAAAAACAGAAAATGTATCTTTAGATTAACAAGTTGACTTCATTGACATCGAACTTGGAGATATTCTCCAAGTTAATTTGGTGCATTTTGCACAATGCAAATGCCAGCAGCTACAAGAAGAAACAGCAAAAGATTCTACACTACAGAAACTGTGGAAAACCATCATTGAAAGATGGCCTGATTCAATTCAGCATGTCCATGAACACCTGAGACCATTTTACCCGTACTGGATTGAGCTAGGCGCCTCCCAGGGAGTCATTTTTAAACACAGGTGTGTCATCATACAGGAATCTTTGTGACCTGATATTCTCCAACAACTTCAACATTCACACGGGGGCATAGGTTGGATGAGAAGACATTGAAGAGAGACAGTCTATTGGCCAGGTATGAATGGTGACATTGATGTCATCATCAAGTGTGAGGCATGTCAAGAGCATATGCCAAGTCAGCACAAGGAAGCACTGACTCCACATGAAGTTCCTACCCATTCTTTGTCTAAAATCACATCCAATCTCTTCCATGTCCATGGCACTAACTTCATCATCATTGTTGACTACTTTACCAAGTACTCAAATTATTCGGCAATTGCACAATACGTCAAGTACAACTTTTGCACACACTGTAAGTGCTATTTTCAGGTTATTTGGTGTGTCTAGAGAAATCATTTTGGATAATGGTCCACAATTTATTGGTAAGCAGTTTCAGCAAATCAATTTGAAGCTGTTTCAGAAATCAATTGATTCAGCAACTCAATTTCTGAAGTGGAATGTCGATCACATTACTTCTTCTCCTCATCGCCCTAGATCTAACGGGCTAGCTGAATGATTTTTTTTTTTCATTCATTCACGGGATGTGAGCATCACTGACTTGGCCGGCATTTATTGCCCATCCCTAGTTGCCCTTGAGAAGGTGGTGGTGAGCTGCCTCCTTGAACCGCTGCAGCCCATGTGGTATAGGGGCACCCACAGTGCTGTTAGGGAGGGAGTTCCACGGTGAAATCCCTAATTATCAAGTGTAGACAGACCAGGCAAGATCTACACATTGCGATGTTACACCTTTAAGTGTAACTATTCCATCACCGTCAGAGCTCATGTTTGGCAGACCAGTGCGTAACAATTTACCTACTCTTACCCATTCTACTCTCTCAGAAACTACAGAGCAACTTTTAAAACTGTGAGAGAAGATGACCAACATGCATGATAAAAATGCAGGTACAGAATTGCCAAGATTACAGCTGGGACAACAGCTTTGCATCCAGGATCCCACAGAATGCCCGTGGCGACCAGCCGAGATGACAAGAATTTGTTCTGAATCCAGGTGCTACGAAGTCATTACATACAAAGGTGCAACAGTGAGGCGTAACCAAGGACCAATCAGATACATTCCAGCTCCTCAACCACCAGGTAGTCCTATTGTATCGAGGTCTAGATCCCAAATACAACCAGGAACAACATCCAAGAATGACAACCCCACAGGTCACTGAGAGCAATTAAAGAAACCTCCAGACAAGGTTACCGTTACAAGATCTGGGCGTACCAGCAGAGCACCTTATGCTTTAGATTCATCTGCTCTATACACTTATATAATAGTAACTAAACATGGATATGTATTGTAAATAGTTCTACATCTTTGTAAAGGGGGAAAGTATCTTTAAAAAGAAAGGAGGATGTTGTAATATGCCTAGAAGGGATAGCAGCGTGACATCACTAGAAGGGAAGTATGTCATGCAATCCAGTCTTAGTTTCACTTTTGCCTGTGAGCAGAACACAGCACAGCTCTGACGTCTTCATGCTTTCTATCCATGCCTAGTCTAAAAAAAAATGAACCCACATGTTTACCCATTCCCTTATGCTTGATTGGTGGCTTTATATCATTATAACAATACAACAGCCTATATCCCTTGACCCGTCTTTGTAACACTGGAAGAGGGCGAACGGGGCTGGATTTTGAGAATTTTCAAAGTTTTTATATCTCACCTGACCCCTCCCCAGCCACTTTCAGGGGTTTAAATTCACCCCTCTGTGCCTGGGGAGGTATGTGATGGGTTGAAGGTTGTGGCAAATTGGGAACACTTGTGAATGGGGGTGGGGGGGAGGGCAGACAAACCCACATGCCTCTGGTTATCAGTTTAACAATCTCAAAGCAACCTTTTATTGTAACTTTACTGTACTTTGGATGGTAATTACACGAAAAGAAACTCAGACCTAAGAGCCAGTCAACCGACTGCGCTGAACTTACCTCGGAAGGAGCAGTTGGGGGTGTTACAGAAACCGATGTAAGGTAATGTAATCATTTACACCAGACTTGTAGTAAATGAAAGGCTGGCCTCCATCCAAGTGCACAGTCAGAGCTCATTATGCTTAAGCTGATTGCACTGAATGCTTTCAAAAGGCACTGTTTGCCTTTTATTTCTTCTCACGTCTGATCCCCCGTGAACTTGTAGAGGCCTACAAAGAGTTGCTGGCAGGAACTAGGCTGTGGTAACTGTAATTTTCAGATGACAACACTGTAAATCCCCTGTGTTGCCAGTCCCTTCTTTTTTTCTTAATAATACATAATGAAGCCCAGCAGTCGAAACTTAAATGTCTAAATGTTTAAATTCTGCAAGCGCTGGTTTATATTAAAAGGAAAAGTATCTTAGTGACCTCCGTTCAGGGTTGACCATTTTGGAGGGCCTGTTGGAGTAGGAGAGTCATTCCCCAAGGCAATATCAGATCGAGAAAAGAAAAAGTTCCATTTATATAGCGCCGCTCACCACCTCAGGACATCCCAAAGTGCTTCACAACCAATTAAGTATTTTTTTTTGAAGTGTAGTCACTGTTGTAATGTAGGAAATAGGGCAGCCAATTTGTGCACAGCAAGCTCCCACAAGCAACAATGAGCTAATGACCAGATAATCTGTTGTAGTGGTGTTGGTTGAAGGATAAATATTCGCCAGGGCACTGGGGAGAGCTCCCCTTTGAAATATGCACCCAATTTGCCCCAAGAAAAATCTTCCTAAATCAATGTGAATTGTTTCAATGTCATTATTTCCCAGGCAGATACACAAACAAATGATGTGATTTGATGCAAGCCCTACAGACTAATGACAAGACCACCTTCTTGAGCCATTTTTCAACAAATGGAAACAAGTGCAGGCCTTTCAGCCCCTCGAGCCTGTTCTGCCATTCGACCACGTTATGGCTGATCTGTTTCTTAACTTCATCTACCTGCCTTTGTTCCATAACCCTTACTATCATTCCTAAATAAAAATGCTTTCAATCTCAGTTTTGACATTTTCAATTAGTCCCTAGCCTCAACAGCTTTTTTGTGGGAAGAGAGAGTTCCAAATTTTCACTACCCTTTGTATTAAGAAGTTCACCCTGACATCACCCCTGAATGTCTTTGCTGTAATTTTAAGGTTATGCCCCCTTGTCCTGGACCCCTTTACTTGTTGGGCTGATGATACCCCATAAGCTTACCAGCTGATTGAGTGCTAGTTCTAAGGCAGATTGGGAGTCGCCCAAGTACAAGTGAGGAATGAGATTGAGGGCTGGAAAGAGTGCAAATGATAAGGCCTAACTGATAGCTGCAAAAGAATGGTTCCTGGTTCTGTGGTCTAGGAAATGATGTGTCATAGAAGGTCAAGGGTGAATCACACAGGATGGGTGCTGTGAAGTTGTGTGGGACTTGGTTTTGTAAAGCAGGGAGAAACTTTTGTTTTCAGGACATTGGGTAGAATTTACAATAGAATGAATTATACATCGATAAAGGAAGAGACAAGACCAAATGTCCTATTCTCATTCTCCAATATTCTTAGGTTACAGAAACATCTAAAGTGAGGTTTACAATGGCTGGGCGGCCATGAAAATTAGATCATGGAGCAGCCCAAACGCTGGTCTTTCCTGGAGTCCTGGCCAACGTTCCTCCCTCAACTCACCGCACTGGAAGCTAACCATTTGTCTCATTGTCATTTTTATTTAGAGCTTTGTTGTGTGCAAATTTGTTGCCACGAATGACCCCATGTCGTCAGTGACAACATTTCAAGAGTTAGTCATTGGCTGCGAAGCACCCTGCCACAATCTGAGGACATGAAATGTACCACATAAACACCAAATGGCCTGGGTGGACGGAATGGGTTTTACATTCATTGTGAGTAGTATTTTTTCTAAAAGCTGAGAAGCTCACACAATGGGCCAAGGTTTACATAATGCACCACAATCATGAACAATGAAACAGGAGGCAAGGTGAACAAGGAGATGCCACAAGGCTTGAATTTGACTGCTTGTGCTCTATGAGGAGGGAGAGTCTGGTGGAGGTGAGGAATTGCTCAGTTCTGAGGTCCTAGGGATGAGTGAGTTAGAGCAGGGAGCAGTGGGATAAATCCTGACATCAACACAGTGGGAATGGGACTCCAACTCAGCATCAGCAATTAGGAGTCCGTCATTTTTATTGGTGAATTAGTTTCCGAAATCATTTAAAGGAATCTATATTTCAGTACAGTGAGGCGGCGGAGGAGAGGATGTGGGATGATTTGGTATTGATCGGTGTCTCTCAAACATATTACAATGAACTAGATTTGAATTATCATTATGATAAACCTGCCATTTTTTATATAATTGAAATCATATTTACATTTTCTATAAGAGTAAATTTGATGCATAAAAATTATTTAAAAATCAATGCAATATACTTTTTACATATTCTACTCTTATGGTCAAATCAATTATATTTTTATAATGCACAAGGGAAACTTTTTCTGACAGTAAATCATTCACCTATCAGCATACTTTTAACATGTCCACAGCTTATGGCTTACCTGCTGAAATCTAATTCTAAGCTGCTTCCTCATGCCTCAGTACACTATACACACCACAGTCTATTATCCACACAGGAGGGCAACTAGAATCAGAGAATAATACAGCAAAGAAGGAGACCATTCAGCCCATTATGCCTGTGCTGGTTCTTTGGTAGAGCTATCCAATTCATCAGACTCCACCTTCCCAGTTCTTTCTTCATAGCCCTGCAATTTATTTTCCCTGCAAGTATTTATCCAATTCCCTTTCAATGGTCCACTACCTGCATGGCTCTGTTAATGCTGCACTGTAAATCAACCCTTGTTTTTAAATCCATCCATGGCCTCACACCTCTCTATCCCTGGATCCTCCTGTAACTCTCCGAGATCTTTACATTGCTCTAATTCTGGCTTCCTTGCACATCCCTGATTCCAATCACACCACCATTGGTGGTCGTGCCTTCAGCTGCCTAAGCTCTGGAATTCCCTCTCTAAACCTCTCCTTCTTTAAGTTGGCCTGAAAACCTACATCTTTGATCAAGGGCAGAATTTTGCCCGCTATCGGCACTGCACTGTGATTTCATGCCGGTGGGCCAATTAAGACCCGCCCAGCGTGAAACGTGAGCGGCAGTGTTGAGCGCTGCCTGTGCGGGGTGGTTGTTGGGGGGGGAATGTGGAGTGTGAGCCTGTCGAGTGTGAACTTCATGCACGTGCGTGAGCCAGCACTGTATAATCTCTCTGAGGCACAGCGCTGCCTCAGAGAGGTGAAGCAATATAAAGAAAATAAAATCAATAAAGATGTGATAAAACATGTCCCCTCATGTGATTCTGTCACATGCGCAGGGTCATGTTATTAATGAAAAATTAAGGTTTTTATTTTATTTTTATTCGCTTTTGGAAATCTCACCCTGCCTGTTAGGTTGGATGGGCAGTGAAAACTTTATGTTAATTGATAACTTAATGGTCTTAACAGGCTTTTTAATTGTCGGCGGGCTCACTGCTGACTCCGGCCCGCACCCGCCAACCGAACTATCGCGCGTCTGCGCGTTAACGTCGGCGCCCTCGGCTGATGTCAACACGCGTTACTTCATGCTTGAGTGGGTCGGGCACACGCCCGCCTTCCGAGCGAAAATTTCTGCCCCAAGATTTTGGTCACTTGTCCTAATATTTCCTAGTGTGGCTCAGTCAAATTTTGCTTGATCCTCCTGTGAAGCGGGTTGGAATGGTTTACGATGTTAAAGGAGCTAAATAAAGGCAAATTATTGCTGTGGATTAGGAAGCGTAGGAAAACTGCATAGAATAAATTACTCTCCTTAGTTGTTCCTCTCTCTTTTTAGAAAATGCTTGGTTTCGATTTAACATCCCCCTATAACATCACAGCTGTGATTGGAAAAGCAGCATCGTGGGGATTTGCTGTTCCTGGTGCATGTCCTGTCACCTCTTGAAACTACATCTTAAACATTATTGAGATGATGATGGTCCCCTCCCTTCTCCATGAATGAACTACTCCATGGACAGAGCATGGAGATTCCACTTGCAGGACAATCAGTGGAATGGTTCACTTGGACCAGGGGAACAATCTTGACCAACCTACAATAACCACAGAGCAAACCCACTGAAAGGAAATGTCATGTTCTGTATATTGTCATTGTGGTGTTTAACATCTTCTGGAATTGCTATTCCCAGAACCACTGCTTACTGGGCATTCCAAGCACGTGTGCCAAAATTAACTGGCCTCACCAATTAGCACAAGGTCAGTTTAATAGAATTATGTTGAATTTACAGTAAAGAAACAAACCATTCATCCCAACTGGTCCATGCCAGTGTGTATGCTCCACATGAGCCTTCTTTCACCCTAAATCATCTCAACCTATCAGCGTTACCATTCCTTTCCCCTCATATACTTATTCAACTTTCTCTTAAAGGCATCTATATTATTCACCTCAACTACTCCATGTGGTAGCAAGTTCCACATTCTTTGCTAAAGTAGTTCCTCCTGAATTCCTTATTAGTTTTATTAGTGTATATCTTGCATTTATGACCTCTAATTCGGCATTCCCCACAAGTGGAAACATTTTATCTACATCTACCCTATCGAACCTCCTCATAAATTTAATGACTCCTGTCAGGTTACCCCCCTCAGCCTCCCCTTTTCTAGTCAAGAGATCATTTAAATATTGCCCTTGTGTGACGTTTCGGGAGCACCATATTGGTCAAGAGGATAGGGTGCTGTGTGGCAGCAGCCATTAAAGAGCTGCTGACTGATAAGCGCCACCAATTTCTATTTGGAGGGGAGGAGCGGTGGGGGGCGGGGGTGAAATGTGAAAGGGACTCAAGTCCCCTTTTGAAGGCCAAACAACTGATGACACAAAAGGGAAGGGTGACCCTATGCAAGAAGATCAACTTTTTTAAGTGGACTTAAGCCCCAGGTGTTGAAAATGTCCACTCGGCATCTAGAGTGCAGCTCAGCTCCTTATGGATGATCCATAATTTATGGAATATCTGAGAGCTTCCAATACAGACTGATCAGACGGCCAAGAGAGCTCAATTTAGTCCCACTGCAAAAGCTAAAACTAAAGGAGGACATAGTCCAGGTTTCGTTTTTACTGAAAAAGAGAATATGGAGCAGGGTCTGGAGTGTTTGTGCCCAGTCAAAAGCAGAGAACCTGCGCACATGATCACAATCTGATCATTGCTTCAGGGAACTGAATCTCAGAAAGTAACTACTCCACAGTTAACGGCTTTGTTTTAATAGACTATCGCCTGATGCAGTTAATAGTGACTTGGTTGAAAAAAATAAAATAGGCAACATCCTGATTTAACAGAGGGTGAAGGGATGTGTTTTTGACATCATGGTTAAGAAAGAGATGAAAACCATCTGAGCAGTTCCTGCACATTGATTCAAATTGCATGGTGACTTAGTCGAGGTGAATGCCACTCTCTTGTTTTCCCACTCTGGTATGTGGTGTATTCTATTTGTCTTTCAATGTCGTATAATCATTGCTTATCCCTAAACAGGAAGAATCAGTGTGTGTGCGAATTAGCACAGGGTTTTCTGGAACTCCACTCTGTCAACGTCTTCAGGAGAGAACAGAGAAAGTTGGAGAACAATTTGTTATCATTTATACAGCATTTTACTTAAAACTAAAATATAATTATGAATGTCTGAGGATCAGCATTTCCCATGTGACTAATGTGATTGGCTGTGTCAGGAACTGAGGCAATGTAGTGACTAACCAATGGGATGACATTGTCCTCTCCTTTAGATGGACATTTCATTGTAACTTAACTTGAACTAAATAAAATTATGGAGGAGGCATGGGCTTCATCTTCTCCCATGTATTTCAAAAGTGGCTAAAATGGCCACCAATTTCCTACTGAAAATGATGGATATTCCTCAAATGGATCAACAGGAAAGGGTTAAGAAATTTTCCTGTTGCTAAATTGACAAGCGATTGTTGCACAAATATAAGAACACAAGGGAACATTAGAGAGAAAAGTCCATTCCACCAGTAAATTCACATATCTATGGTACCATGGATCCTGCACAACATACCATCTCTTCAGGAATGTCCTAGAATTTTCCTTCCCTTCCACATCAAAAGTAAGTTATGAAAAGCTCCAGACTATTCATCTCACCTCACCTCAACTCACATCCTATATTATTAGCTTGTTGACATGACATTCCTGTGCTCCTAGCACCATGCTCTACTCAGTAGTCAATCATCTCTGTCTGTACATGTTATCCCCATCCTGATCCAAGTTGGGTATTTCTCAAGCTCCCTTGTCTTCTTTTAAAAGGCTTTTGGTTTACAAAAGTCTCTTTGAGTCCACTTAGTACAAATCCCAAGCAGGCTTGCGATGCAGTTACTCCACTTAGCTCAGTGACAGTGTCCAGTGCCATTTCTGTCAGAATCCTAAATAGGCAAAGTGAGACCAGCACTGGCAGCAGATGTGCAGGGATAGTAAATAGTTTTAATTACTGGGGATAACAGGAGGGAAATGTAGGACAGACCACACTGTGCTGTTTTGGAACTGTCGCAAAGCCCAATCTGTCTTGAAGACGGTACATGCTTCTTTAATTCTTCAGAGGGCTTTTAAACAGAACACAGAAATATTAATTGCATGCCTCATCTGCACATTCATCTTTACAACCATCAAACACGCTCTTTAATTTCAGGGGAATCATTTTAAAATGGGAATCATGCAAATGAGTATTTTAGCTATTCATTTGTTTTACTGCAAGCAATTTGGAACAAATGACTTACAGCTTTGAATGAATTAAAGCAGAACACACTGGAGACCATTTTAATACACAGTCTTGACATAGAAACGACCCTGACTAGCGCCATGGAAAATGTTGGCATAGCAACTTTGGGCATTTTTATGCAAATCAGTGCATATGGATGACATAAACTCTGTATTTCTCTCTCCCTTTTAACTAATCATCATAAAATTAGCTTCGAAATATTTTTAATGCCTCGACATATCACTTTTCATCCATACACATGAAATTACTTTTCTTAATGTGAAGCATAAAGTGCAAGGATTAGACTAAATAGTCATAGGTTCATGTCATATTTTAGTGTGATCCAGGAGTAGAAATGTCTTATCCTCCTGAATTGAAAATTCTAGTTGCTTCTTTTTATCATTTCCTTTTCACCCCCTTGGGCAGTGGAGAGATAATTAAGCCTCCCGTGCAAACACTAAATAATTTCTTTTTATATATATATGTGTACAAAAATGTAATTTTTTTCTGTGCATACACTCAATAAGAAGAAATCCTAATCATTACCGGTTTGAAGACTGCCATCTCATTATTCCTGCACTGCTCTAAAATTATAGCAAATGTTTAGCTTGTAATAGTGCAATAAAACAGTCAACTGTAGGAATATAAAAATAATGCACTTTACAACACAATAAAGCAATTTAATTTGTTTACATGTCACAGTAATACAGTGTGGTGAAGAAGTCTTAATCTTCTTTAAGTATTTGCATCCTCTGGCTGTTTTCAACTTTTATAAGGTATAGCCACCACTGCCAGCATGATTATATTACAGTATTCAGAGGAGCTAAGCATGGTTAAGATTTCTAACTCATTAAATTGTTGTCTAGGTTTCATCAGGGCTGCCTTATACTCATGTAGACTACATATAGACTAGTCTCTGGAGACTAAATGGCACATTGATTGCAATAAAGACCAATACTGGATTGGAGGAGTTTTAACTCCCTCAATGTCTCCCTGACAAGTTGACTATGTGAACACAGAAGAATGCTCTCTCTACTGTATGCTACACGGCACTGGAATGTGAAGGGATTCAGAGTGTACCTGAATCCATGGGAATGAAGTTTGAATGATTTATCAATTATCAATTAATAATTTTATTATCAGTGAGCACCATGTGGTTGGAGGTGTTTTCTTTTGGTTGTGATGTTAAATTGAGGCTCCATTTGCCTGCTACGAAGAACATACAAGAGCCCCCATCATTATTTTGAAGAAGAGCAGGGAGTAACCCACAGTGCCCATGTCAACATTTATCCTCATCTTTAACAACATCTTTAACAAAAACAGACAATCCAGGCTTTATCTTACAGCTGTTTGTGGGAGCTTGATGTGTGCAAATTGGCTGCCATAGTTCCTACGTTACAATAGTGATTGCACTTTGTTTGCTGCAAAGCATGTTAGGATATCCTGAGGTTGTGAAAGTTGCTATATAAATGCAAGTTCTTACTTTTTAAATCTTAAACCCTGTGATACACAATTGCCTTGAAAAAATATATGTATATATGGCATAGACAGATCTCGCAGGAACATCTCAAAGTATTTCACAAACAAATGAACTCCACTATTGTTATATTTACAACCATTTGATGCACAGAAGGATCCCTCAAAAGCATGAGTTGCATTGCCGCTAATTTGCTTTTTAAATATTAGTTGAAGTTTTTATGTTGATCAAGACACCAGGAGAAATCCATACACGTCAAATGGTGCCATGGTCTCTTTAACATTCACTGGAGTGGACTCATGGATACTTTAAAGCAGTGTGGCATCTGAAGGGTGACACTCTGAAGGCACTGCATTAGCACTGTACTGGAGTGCAGGGCTAGTTGTGCGCTTACGTTATGGAGTGCGACTCGAAGCCTAAATCTTTTGAATTTGAGCAAACCTGTTGCCAGCTGAGCCAAGCTGACACTTGGAGTGCAGTCTTGCTGGGACACAGGCTGCTACCTTGCTCAAGCCATCAGTCTACACATGCAAGCCTTGGTGGTCATTGTATCTCAGGACATCACAGCTGAATCCAATCTAATCCACTCCAACCAGGTGGGTCACGGGGCTGGGCAACAAATGATAACCCTGCTCCAATTCCAACTAATAACTTTCAGGAGACCTGAGAATTTGGCAGCTTTGGTCATCTCTCTGTCTCTCCATATAAGATAACTACGTCCCCACACATGCCTTAAGTCAGAGGAATTTGTCTCTTCCCTGACTTTGTTGTCATCGTGTTGCTGCTTCACTCTACCTCTTCTATTTATTTTCAGTTTCTTCTCCCTTGCTCCCTCCCTCACTCTCTCCCTTTCTTCTCCCCCTTTCCATCTGCCTTACACTCTCTTGCCTCTCATTCTTTCCCTCTCTCACTCTCGCATCACTCACTGCCTTGCTGGTCTTTTTCGCTTATCCTATCCCCTACTGCTAATCCCTTTCCTAAGGTTTCCTCCCTCATTTCAGTTTTCTCTCCTTCTGCATGTCTGTAATCATCTCTCAGCTCAAGTAGGAGATGGTTAAAGGAGATGGTGGGGGAGTGGGTCTAGCTAGGAGCCAATCACAAAGTCACCGTTTATGCTAGGCATTCTGAGTATTCGGGGCAGTACAATAAGTTCTTTGTACCTTGTTATCATATCTGTATTTAAACCCTTCCATGGATCATTCTGTGTCCAGCTCTGGTTTGAGCCCATGGTCTCATTTAGCGATCGCCCATTCTAAACTTAAATCCTGCCCATGGTTCAGCCACCAGTCACTGTAGAGATTTAATAAGTCCTCATTTGAGGGCAATGCCAATAGAATTAGATGAGGAATGATGGGAGGAGGCTTGAGTGGAGCAGAAATGCTAGCAAGGTGGCTCAGTGGCCTGTTCCTGTGCTGTATATCCTATGTTCTGAGGTTGTGAAAGATGCAATATTTCTTGCTTTTTCTATATTCATGCATTTTTGTCTAACAGCAGGCAACCGGTATCTCAAATCAACTTTTCCTCCCTTGTTCAATTGCACCTGGACCTGACATGGCACAGCAGCAAGGAACCTCCTGTAAGGCACAAGTACTTGTTTTATTTTCTGTCATTGTTTTCATACAAAGGAAAAATAGATTGTAGTGCAAATGCCTCTGAACCCACAGCTTCATTGTGTGATTGGATCCTGTCATCAATCTTTTTTCAGCGCAGAGTTGTCTGTGCAAGAAATTCATTCATTGCTAATGGACCATGAAGAAAAATTCAGGTATATTACAGGATGTACATAGAGGAGGCAATCGGATTATTTAAATGTGAGTGATTCATTTATTTTTATGGGCTTGGCAATGAAACCGTGGCTTTGCTGAAACAAACAGAGCTGAATATATTTTAGAACTCAGCCATGACTCAGTGGGTAGCACTCTCACCTTTGTCTAAACGGTTGTTGGTTCAGGCCTCTGGAGTGGGACTTGAACTCACAAACAAAATCTAGGTACTGAAGGGAGTGCTGCACGGTCAGGAGTGCTGCCTTTCAGATTAAACAAAAAAGCAAAGCCGTGCCTGCCCTGTCCGGTGAATGTCAAATATCCCACGGCACAATCTGAGCAGCAAAGGGCACGTCACCCTGGTGTCCTGCTTAGGGTTGCCAACTGTGATCAAATGTATTCCTGGAGGTTTCATCACATGACTTGACCCCACGGTCCAGCCATTCATGAGCCAAGACGTCCATCTTTGTGACATACTGCCTTCTTACGCCAACTGGAAAGCAAAAAGACTCATTACCCGTAACGGTCAGCCAAACAGCCTTTATTTCCCCCTTTCAATATCTTTATACCTGGTAAAGATATACAAAATGAAGGAAAAAAACGTCCCGATGATTTTTCTCCAGGGCTGCACATAGCAGTGTCCTAGAGATTGATCTTCAATTCCTGGAGACTCCAGGCCAATCCTGGAGGATTGGCCTAGTTCCTGCCCCAATATTTCCCCGTATTCCTCAACCAACATCACCAAAGCAGATTACCTGGCCATTACCTCATTACTGTCTGTGGGAGCTTCCTGTGCACAAATTGGCTGCTGCTTTTCTGACATTACGACTGTCACCACACTTCAGAAGTATTTCATTGACTGTGAAGTGCTCTGGGATGTCCTGAGTTTACAAAAATCTCCACATAAGTGCAAGTCATTTCCTTTCATTATCTTTCTGGTTCCCTGTGGCACCAAACTTTAATTTGAACAAATAAAAACTGTGTAACTCCCATGAGGTCAGAATGCCGCTTCTGACTTTTTGAAATCCAGATGAAGTTGCAATCAGGTCGAAGACAGCAGGAGAGAATGTGAGATAAATTGAAAAGCAATGACCAAGTTAATCCAAGCTTGGGCTTTGTAAACCTCTATCTTGAAGGTGGAGAGTTAAACAAAGATGTTAAAGAGTTTCACAGGTATAAGACTCTGAGGAAAAATAAATCTGAGTAGGAGGCAGTGCGATGAGACTGAACGGAAAACCCTTTTCACTTTTCACTATTGGGTTCTGTCAACATGTCCACTTGTGGTATAAGTGCTACTTGTGATGGGTCAGTGGGGATATCCTCCATTTGGAGATTTAATCAAAGCCTTAAGGGGCAACGCATGAAGATAAACTGATGTTCTGTAACTCTGATTTGGCTTGGAGTTAGCTTATGACTGTTGGAATGTAAGAAAACCCACTTTGGAGCACATTTATAGAGGTGGGGGGGTCACTAACTGACACTGAGGAAAGGGAATCCTAGCTGCTTTTTTCTCCCTTGGCTAAGGCAATTCTAGTGTCCCGATTGCCATTGCACCTGACACCAGAGTATGGATTCAGGAATGAACCTGGTACACTCCCCACTCCCGGCCTTTGCGCCTCAGCTGCAAGCTAGATAACGCTTGGCCCATTGTAATGACTTTTAAATTTCCAATGTTGAGTCCAGAAGCGATATTGCTGGTTGTTGTTTTATTGCCAGTATTAGCCAGCTGGAATAAACAGGGTAAAGTCTATGTTAGATGTTTGTCTTGATAGCATAACCCAAACATCTTAGACTAGGTTACTGCTGATTGATACAGCATAGAAGGAGGCCATTTGGCCCATTCTCTCCATGCTGGCTCTTTGAAAGAACTATCCAATTAATCCTACACCCCTGCTGTTTCCCCAGAGCTTTGAAAAGTTTTATTTTTCATGCATTGATCATGCAATTCCCTTTTAAACATTACTGAATCTGCTTTCTCTGCCCTTTTAGGCTGTGCGTTCCACATCATAACATGTTACATTAAAAAGCTCTCCTTATCTCTCCCCTGATTCACTTGCTAATAATTATAGTCAGGAAATTCCCCTGTGCTGTCCCTGATATAACTTCACTGGGGCTATGGCAGAAGCTACATTTACTCACGCACCCAGGAATCAGTGGGAATAGAGTGAGATAAACAGTGGAGAAATTCAATTAGGATCTCTGATGAAAGTCTCCAGCCAATGTGCTTAAGTCTAAAGTGGGGCTTAAAGACACAGCCTTCTGATTCAGAGGTGAGAGTGCTACCTAACGAAGCCAAGCTGACACCTTAGAGGAGGAACCAGAAAAGGTAAATAGGTAAAGCTGGTGCTTCATGTTACCATCCGGAAAGCCAGTTGGTGAAGGATGATACTGAAGCCAATCTCTACTAACCCTTACATTCACTTACAGAGTGAAACATTGCAAGCATATACCTCCTAGCTCAACCAAATGCAGTTTCAATAAGTGTCTCTTTATATGTGCTCAAGTAAAACCCTAATTCATGCCCTCCACCTGTATATAATTAAACACAATTGATATACAATTAATACTTCAGCCAGTCTCTTCCCCTTGCCCTGGCCAGAAGACAGGAAGGAAAAAATATATATCTATCTACGTCAACCTGGCTACTTTATAAAAATATTGTTTTTATTTTAAAAATGGACAAGGCTTTACCCTGACTAGCCATGACTCATACCAGAGGAATTTCTAACCTTTGGAAATCAGCAGGGACCATGTTATCTTTAAAGAGGTGCTAATGCCCTTTGTGACTGCCAACAATCAAATTCCAAAGAAATGCATCCACCTCCTTTACATTTCTAAGGCAGGGCTCCGGTCAATGGAGACAGTATGCCTGCAAAGGACAAAAGGGCCCCTGACTCCTCTATTAAACATCTCAAGATTCCAGACCCGGGAAAATACATCCTTTGGCTAAGACCCAGGGGAAGAAGTGGGAGGTATTTCACATGACCTCCCCCAAGCTGTTAGAACCTGTAATACTGCCATGTGGAACTGAACCCAGGCAATCTACCATTTTATCATCTAACAGGTAGTAGCAGAAAGAGCTTTGTCCAGGTGAAGTGTCTGGCCCTAATCGATATTATAAACTACTGGAACATTGGAACTTCTGTATCTGTGCCTTCAAGACTAATTCCTCTCTACATGCCTTCTCCCATTGTGGAAGTCCTCACTTCTGGAAAGTTGGATTACCCTGCAACAGTTTCAGCCTGCTAACCTCTGAAGGAATACACAACTGGACTTCTGATTCTGGACGCTGGACTCACATGAAACCATAACCCATAACTCTCATCTTTATCGTAGTCTTGCCCTGTACCCCTTTCTTTCCCTTATCCCTCTTATATTGAGTGAGTGCTAAAAGGGCAGACATGGTGAAACCCCTTTCCCATGTTTTGTGTGTGTGTAAAATAAATCAATCCTCTTATTTTACCTTCTCATGGGTTTGCTGTGAGGTTATTAATGGGGGATTGGATCACTCCAAAACTGAAGGGTTGGGGAAAATACGCCTCCACTTGTAAAGGGGGGAAGTCAGAAATCAAAAACACCTTTCCGTTTATGGATGGATAGTGAGAGGAGGAATCAGGGCTGTTTAAATTAATATGAAAGCAAAATACTGCGGATGCTGGAAATCTGAAACAAAAACAAAAATTGCTGGAAAAACCCAGCAGACCTGACAGCATCTGTGGGGAGAAAGACAGAGTTAACGTTTCGAGTCCGTTCCGATGAAGAGTCATACGGACTCGAAACATTAACTCTGTCTTTCTACCCACGGATGCCGTCAGGTCTGCTGAGCTTTTCCAGCAATTTTTGTTTTTGTTTAAATTAATCCCCTTCCGGTCCGTAACACCCTCCTCTCCGTCTTATTTTGCAGTTTTACTTTTCATTCCCAAGCTCAAAGATTAAACCCACTGGGCGCCAACTGGATATTAATGTGGATGATCACATAGGGATGTCACAGATCTGTTGAAATGCATTTGTGTAGTATGAGAAAGACCCCACTGCATCAAAAAATGTAATCACTCAATCAGCCTTCCGCTAGTTATCAATATCGCTAATACATTTTGCTAAGCCACATAATCATTTGGGGGAAACAAGTGGTTCTTTAATAGGTTTACATAAGTGTATTTTTTGTTGTTGTAGCTTATAGCTAGTGACTATTAGAACAGAGATGTGCTGCTGTGGCTACTGGCATGTAAAGGAACACATTTATCGAAAGATCATTGTACCTCAATAATCATGATAATTTTTAGCTATGATAATCACAAGGAAAATATCTATTAAAGCAAACGCTATTTGACAAAGCCAGTGGTCCTCATCAGTCACTCCGAGAAGCTCCTGCTATCTCACCACGGGAGGGAAATAGCACGACTTAAGTTGCTTGATGATGCCCTCAGGGATGAGACATGAGAGCTGAAATGAGGTTTGAAATGTGATAAAAGGATAATCTAGCATAAATAGACTGCATATGCTCATTACCTGCATAAACAGTTAGGTTGCTATGATGACTATATTTGAATAATTTAGCGGGGTCAGGGGGACGGGTGAGGGCCAAGTCTTTAACCTTTCTCTCTGGACTAATTAACCTCCGTACCTGTCTTTTAGGTTGGAAAACACGGCTCTGTGCAGCAAGTCTCTCAGCTCGGTGCCAACAAAAAGTCATTTTAAAATGACATGATAGTCCGCCAAAATTTGATAAAACGTGAGGAAGGTCTGCGATTCTTTTTGGAGTCTCTGGGAGTTAATATCCCAGAGAAGGCCACGGCCAAATTTGAGAGAAAAATATTGGAGATTGGGTGGCTGGGCGATGGGTAGCAGTTCAAAATTACGCCAGCTAAGAATTGTCCAATGGGTTAAGTAAGAATCTTTTCACATTCTGATTGGCATGGAAAGGCGGTCCATCCCGAGGATGGACGGTGTTGGACAATCAGTGGAGGGCAGGTGCCAGCGGGAGGTCAAGTGATGAAGCCTCCATGAGATAAAAATGAAGTAACATAGGGGTTGAAGCCGGGGTTAATTTTGAATTAATCAACCTTTACAGTTGTAAATGGTTTTATTAATGCAGATGACTGAATGCTTTTGAGGCCTAGCACTTACTTTGAAGCCTTTTTTTCCATAATATGAAGGGTTGATGTTATATTAAATATCTTAAAAGCACCACAAGTTATGTCTGTAGATGCAGTGCAGTAATGGTTCACAGGGAGAAGGGCTATACCATCGCCCGTAGAGGCAGGACAGCATTGGCACTTAAGCTGCTTTCCTGAAACCTGGCCTGCTTATTAAAAGCAGCTGGACACTCAGTGTCTGCGCTCATTCAGGAAGATGAGGTGCTGGTTGGCATTTGTGGGATTCAGTGTTGTTCGGCAAAGGATGAGAAGAAATTAGATGGGGAGAAAATATCAGCAGAGACTTCAGACAAATCTTAAAACCATTTGATAAGAAATACATATTTATTTTCCTAAAATGGCTGTGTTTTAATCTCAGTGAGGGGTTAATCTATCCCAGCACAGACACCAACTGTCACCTTAATAGCCAACACACAGGTTCCTGATGGGAATCCACCTCCATCAATGAACATTTAAGCTACCTGCAGTCATCTTTGCCTTCTGATCATCCTGAAGAGTCACATGTATTGCCGACAGCGCACACAGAAATTTGAAGACACTTGTAATTGTTGTGTTTTAAGGTACGGTTTCTGAGAGGATTGGGGAGAAGGCTGGTCCTTTCAGCTGGGTGGAGATTTTAAATGTTTAACCACTGTCAACCATGCAAAGAACCCAAAGGTCCCAGCTGTGAATAGACATTGGGCTTGAACACCTCTTTATCCACTAATAATCTTGGCAGATTCTATTGTCATGTAAATATTCATCTTGGAAAGCAAACAAACCCAATGAAACAAAGTGTCTGGCCTTGTATTCCTGTATGCATCATTACATACAACACGCATTAGGCATTTTAAACTAAGGGTTATTAGTAAAAATTCCATGTGCCCAGTTCCACTGATTGTTTCATCTACCAACTCCTTCCAGTTAGCTCTTAAACCATAAGCAAATAAATTATTGGAGTTCTGAGGTTCAGTTGGCTCTCTATTTCTCCCTGTACCTTCTTACTTTATTTTTCTCCTTTTCTCCCCCCACCCCAGCCTTTTGCTCCTCATTTACCCTGGTGTTCAAATCCCTCCATGGTTTCATTTCCTCCCTATCTCTGCAACCTCCTCAATTGCTGCATTCCTCCAAGGTCTCCGCACTCCTCCAATTCTGGCCTCTTGTGCATCCTCAATTTCTATCACTGCACCATTGGTGGCTCTGCCTTCGTCTGCCAGACTCTTAGCTGTGGAATTCCGTCCCTAAACTTCTCTATTTCTGTACTCTTTAAAATTTACCTCTTTGGGCAAACATTTGGTCACCTGTCCTAATACCCCCTTATGTGGCTCAGTGTCAAATTTAGTTTGATAACGCAGTTGTGATGGGCTTTGAGATGTTTTATTACATTAGAGGCGCTATTTAAATGCAAGTTGTTCTTGTTGTTATTGTTGAGGGTCTTATTGATACGCTCCAACGGACCCTTTGGAAATATTGACACACTCCTGGGATTCCCTGTAAATATTTACACATTCCCTGGGATCCCCTGTAAATACTGGTGCACTCCCTAGGACCAATCCCCTGTGCATACTGACACGCTCCCAGGATTCCCTGTAAATATTGACCTGCTCCTGAGATCTCCTATCAGTCTTGACACATTCCCTGGGATCACTGTAAATACTGATACACTCAGGTCCCCTTGAACAAACTGACACATTTCTAGAAACCTATCACAAATTTGGACACATGCTAGACCCCTTGCAAATGCTGACACATTCTGATCTCTGCAAATATTGACTCATTCTCTGGAATCCCCCGAAATCAGTGATATACTGCCAGGAAACATCTTGCAGGCTCTTGACACATTCCCGGAGACCGCTTGCAAATATTGACACATACCGGGGATCCTGGCTGCCCTAACTTCAGAAGAACAGTGCTAGTCTCTTTGGAAGCTTTTATTTTTCTAACTGGCATAACTGTGCAACAGAAATAATGGCCCAGGTTTTGCGATAAAAATAACAGGAAAGCTAATGGCAGCCACCATTATTTGTGCTCAAAATGCACAGCAACTTCAAGTAATAATGCCAATATTCAGAAGTTACTGTCCAAATTGCGCCATCCACTGTTAGCTTTGAGAGTAATGGCAGATCACCATCTTGTTCACCATTGAAATGCATTAAATGGCATGGAGTTGCTCTATTTCCACATTAGATACAAACTAAACTTATCACAGAAAGTTATAGTTTAGTCACTTTAAGTCTAAGTACCTTTGAACGATGTGATAAGTGTTAATTACCGCCAATCAACCTCTCAGGTACTGAAAATTAGCAAATGTTGAATTTCATTCTTTCAGGTATTAATTGTTATTGGAGTGTAAAATTTTTAACTTTTGTTTTACTTTTCCTTTCTGACTCGTTTCTCTCTTTCTATTAATTCCAACCTTTTCTTTCTTCCTCTTTATTTCTCTTTCTGTACCTGATTTGACATTGAATTCGCCCATTCTAATTTACACTTCCTCCTCAGTCCTCATGTTGTTAATTTCACAACCCTTCAATCTGATTGGTTAAGGAGACACCCTGTTGCTTGTCCTGTTGACTCAGGTCTCAGATGCCCTGTTTTCCTTGCTGCCACATTATTAGCGCAAACTTTCAGCAACTTGCTACGCAATAATTAAAGAACCTGAAGATGCAAGGGAAAGTATATCCTATCAGCAGACATCAGTGGAATCCCATCTGCAGAAAAATCAAGATAATTTTTTGACCTTGTGCTTCGTCTCCCAGCAACTCATCTTTGAAATCTGGGCACAGCAGCCACCTGAATTTCTGACGTGTGCTCCCAATGACTGAGATGATCCACCAGTAGCTCAAAATTGGAAAATTACACTTCTGTGTAATTGAGCTTAGAAAATTGACGGGGGGTGATCTGAAGACTAAACCAAGCAAGTCAATTGATGACTTTGAGCCTGATGGTAGATGAGTTGAATCATTATAGCCAATATTATTTGATTAAATCAACAAGCAATTTATTGCAACAACAACTTGCCTGTTTATGATGCCTTTAGCATAGGAAAATATTCCATGGCATTTCACAGGTGTGCATTTAGACAAGGATTGTCACCAAGTCAAAGAAAGAGACATGAGGAGAGTCTTAAAGGAGGAAGGAGAGAAATTGAAAGACAGAAATGTTTAGGGAAGGAACTCCAGAACTTTGGGCCTGGACAACTGAAGGCACAACCACCAAAGGTGGGTTGAAGAGAGTGGGGGATGCTCAAGTGGCCAGAGTTGGATTTAATTGGATTGTAGCCTCCACTTTTCACCAATTCTCCACCTGCCACACAAGGTATATGTGGGCACATGGAAGTGAATGAAAAATTGCAAAGCAGGGGACAGATTTGCTCATACCGAATACCCAGGCTAACTTCCATCTCCCATTGTCGGAACGGGAAAGGCCTTGGTTCTGGCCTGAGACCTATTCTTTTGGCGCTAGAAGATGGAGGTGGGAAACTGGGCACTGAATGAAAGAATACATTACATAATCAGAGTGACAGATAAAGTTGCATTTTGTCAGCTGCTTTTAGCTTTCCCTTTGTGTCTGTTTTTGTTATTACATCATGCTGGAAAATAACTCCAGCTCGTAACCGACAAATTCGTCTCCTCTTCAAGCTTGTTACAATGCCCCAGGGTGCAATATGACTTCTGTATGAGTGTTATGTTTAGCAGGGAGTTGACATGTTGTATTTTGGAGGTAAAATTGATTGACATTTTGGAGTCACTCCAAATCAAAGCAATTTAAGGAAGTCTATCTCCCCTATTGAGAGCCTGTGACCCATTACTAGGACTGGAATGTTCTTATGCTGCCTAAACATTTTCCTGCTCAACTCTGGTGTCCCCAACACAAAATATCACCTCACAAGAACGTAAGGTTGTCACTGGGAATAAATAGTTGGCTCAAATGATTTGCGTAATTAATGGTCTGTTTCCCAGGGACAGACAATGCTGAATCCGTGTGCCAAGCATTGTGATTGGCCCCTGGTTCCACAGCCGATGTCAGTACTTGTTACTGGCACTTTGGGTTGGATAAGCAAGTCTGCAGAGCTAACCATCCAAATTCAAACTGAGAATGTCCCCATAGGCATCATACACACAGCCGGGAGACAGGGGGATGAGGGTGGAGGTGGGGCAGGGGAGGGGTTTGCGGGGGGTGGGGGTGGGGGGTGGGGGGTGGGGGGTGGGGTGGGTGGGTAGGTGGGTGACGGTGGCACCTGTAGTGTTTTTTTTTGTTGCTTCTATTGCTTTGAGCTGACCCACATTATACATGTTTGGAGACCTAAAGAGCGCTTCCAATCCCATTTTCCATAGTGAGCTAATTTGGTTAGAATTAACCACTTTGGTGCTTCACACAACATAGTTTGTTAATGATCGAGTAGACTTAGGGGCAGGAAGATGTTGAGTTGGTGTCACCATATTTCGGGGGTAGGGTGGGCCTGGCTGATCCCTCTAACGTGAAACAGAAACTATATTGGGAAACTTCACCACACATCACCCAGCTCATAACACTGGGTTCTTGATGTCAAAAATGTTCCTGATTCAGCTTTAGTACTTTTGGTTTCGAACAATGCAAGGACCAAACTTTCCTTCAAAGATTGGAAGAAAGCTGTCTAATGTGGCTAAGGTTGTTGCTTTCCATCTGTGAGATCCTTGCACCAACGCCTCAATTTTAAAGTTCTGATTCACATGCTCCAATCTCTCTATGGTCTCATCCCTCCCTATCTCTGTAAACTCCCCAGACCTGCACCTCTCTGAAAACTCCGCTTCCTCCACTTCCTCCACCCCTTTCATGTAGTAAAAACATCCCAAAGACACTTCACAGAAATATTATTAGATAAAATTTGTCACCAAGCCAGTTAAGGACGTACAAGGACAATTGACCAAAAGCTCGGTTAAAGAGATAGGCTTTAAGGAGCAACTTAAATGAGGAGAGAATGGTAGAGAAGTGTAGAGGTTTAGGGAGGAAATCCTAGAGCTTAGGGCCTAGGAAACTGAAGGACTGAAGGAGGAAGGAAATTAGGGTAAGCAAGAGGTCTGAGTTGGAGGAATGCAGAGGTCTTGGAGAATTGTAGAGCCACAGGAGGTTACAGATCAAGATAGAGGTGAGACTGTGGAGTGAAGCGCAGGGGGGAATGAATTAATGGGATTAGGTGCAAGTTAGAATGCAGCATCAACTGGAGGCTGAATGAACAATTAATTTGTTTTTGGTGGTGATGGTTGAGGGTGGAATGTTGGCCAGGACACCAGAGAGACTCCCTCATTTCTTTAAATTATGTCAAGTTCTCTTTATTGTCTTTTCCTTCTGACTAACATTGTCATTAGTGATAGTGAGTCTTCCATTCTACGAAGCAATGCTGGAATCTCTGGTGAAATAAAGCACAGACATAATTGATCTGAAGTGGAAACTTTGCGCTTGCTCCACAGACGGGTTCCTGACACATTCTGTAGTTTAAAGGTAAGTGTTTAGATGCCTGTGTTGTCTTGGTTGGTGAATGTCAATAATGTAGACAACGCAACATGATGTAAATCACAGAGACACTGTGACAAGAAATATTTTTTTGTTGATGTAGTTTATCAAATTTTTCAACATGAATAATTAACTGGTTTCTGAGAAAACATACATTCTAGAAAGTCCCGGGTCTATGTCATAAACTGCAGTATAAATATCATCAGCTTGTGCTTCAATGTGGTGGAACAATAGGGGTTCTTCACTATAGGGAGGGGGATGCATTCTACAATCTGATTTATCATCTGTTGAAAGCTATTAGTGGAAATGTTGTCTTTAATCATCTGCCACCAATCATTATGGTCTGGCATTAATATAATTTATTTTCCATTCCTCTTTCCAATTTTCTCTCTACCTTTCCTAAACTGGTGACTCACATTGGAATACAGTTACTCTGGCAACATCAGCCTCCTAACACAGGCCTTAAGTGGCTATCCTTTATGTGGTGGCCAAGAGTGTCAGTGACAGCGAGTCACTTGATCAGAGAGAGGGAAACACAGCTTAACCAGACCCTGGCCACACTTGAAAGCCCACAGACATACCCTCAAGTTTCAGCAAGTGCATCTGGGTGACCTTTAAAAGCTGGCGTGGAGTTGGTCAGAGTTGGGCAGTCTTCCAATGTGTCACCTGGGTGGCTGTGTTATGTGTGAGCTGGATAGCAAATAGCGTGGGATCTTTTATGTGTCAGCCATGCCTCAGTTCATTGTCCATTTGCCTTTGAGTCAGAAGGTCATGAGTTTGAGTCCAACTCCTCGACTTGAGCATAACAATCTAGGCTGATGCTCCAGTGAAGTACTGAGGGACTGCTGCACTATTAAGTGCTGTCTTTCAGATAAGACATTAAATTGAGGCCTTGCCTGCCCTCTCAGCTGGGCATGAAAGACCCCCTCAATGCTAGTTCGAAGAAGAGCAGGGCAGTTATCCCTGCTTCCTAGCCAATATTTATCCCTTAATCAACTTCTTCATCTTTCAGCTTTTTCCAATTTACTTGGGGGTCACCACAATTCTGGTTGGTCATCCTTCTCCACCTCCCCATTCACCAATTCACCCATGTCAGCCACCCAATCCTCTTCCAACTCTGCTATGTTTAAGCCTCTCACCATCGCATCTTGCCATCTGGTCTTAGGACTTTCTCTTCTACTTCTTCCTGGGAGTCCCATCTCCGTCACTCACCTCAACACATTTCCTCTCTCTTTCCCTCCGCAACAGATGACTGAGGTAATCTGAGGTGCAATACACCTTTAAGAGAATGTGAGCAGGTTGACCATGTGACTGTATCACCCAATTGCTGTGTAGCATGGGCTAAAATGTTAATCAGTAGTTTAGAATAGGGTATGGTTGGAGAAGCACACATTGCGTTAATGCTCTGTTACTTGTGTTAATAAGCAGCGTGTGCTTCATCTCACATTGGCTTCTGCATCTGCAGTACCTTGTTTACTAACTCACTCACCAGTAGATAGGTGTGCAACCATGTTCACTGAGCAAAGTGACCCGAGAGAAGGAACATAACAATGACCATACCACTTTAATCACTTCTTGGCTACTTTCCCACATTCTTCACTGATCTCCTGATGTGCTGGTTCCTGATTTATCCCTTAATCAACATCGCCAACAAAAAAAACTAATTATCTGGTCATTATCTAATGGCTGTTTGTGAGAGCTTGCTGTGTGCAAATTGGCTGCAGCATTTCCTACATTACCACAGCGAATACACTTCAAAAGTATTTCAGTGGCTGCAAAGTGCTTTGGGAAGTCAGGTAGCCATGCAATTCACTATATAAATGCAACAAAAATAGGAAATGCTGGAAATACTCAGCAGCATCTGTGGAGAGAGAAGCAGAGTTAATGTCTCAGGTTGTTTACCTGTCATCAGTTTCTTTCTCCACAGCTGCTATCAGACCTGCTGAGTATTTCCAGCATTTTCTGTTTTGATTTCTGATTTCCAGCATCTGCGGCAGTTTGTTCTTGTACATAAATGCAAGTCTTTCTTTCTCTCTGTTTTGTCCTTGGGTGAGATTGCACCCGAACCTGATCCTGTTCACGCCGATTTTGATTCACCATCTGCGCATTCACTGATTTTCCATCAGGAATAGCAGGAGAGCGTTGGGAAATGGGAACCCTGGTTGCCCTCTGGTCTCTGAAACACGGCCACGGCCAGTTGAAGCATCCTTACCCTAATCGCCCTGCTGCCCGGGAACAGGCCCTACACCCAGCCAGGATTGAAACTGGTTTGCATCAGTTAAACTCGGTGTGCTACATCTCCTCACAGAGGCACAGGGCAATTAAAGAAATGGACCATTCTATTATTAAGAAACCTCACCTAGATGAAGGCTGTAAGTACACCAGAGCACAAAAAGGGTAAAAGAGAGAGAAAGACCTCATGTATAGAGGACCCTTCATCACCTCAGGGCAGCACAGAAACTTTACAGACCATGAAGTACTTTTGGCGTGTAGCCACTGTTGTATTGTAGGAAACGTGGCAGATACTTTGCACTCAGTAAACAGCAATGTGATAATGACCAGACAATCTGTTTTTAATGATGGTTGAGGATTAATATTGGCCAGGATAGTGGGGAGAGCTCCCTCCTGCTCTTCTTCCACATTGTGGCATGGGATCTTTTACATTCACCTGAGGGGACAGGGCCTTGGCTTAACATTGCAACTGAAACATGGCACGTCCAACAGTGCAGCACTCCCCCTGTGCCACGCACTGCGAGTGTCAGCCTAGATTTCGTGTGGAAGTGCAATTTGAACCCAGGACAATCTGACTCAGGGTGAGAGTGCTACCCACTGAGCCACTATGATGGGGACAAATCCAAAAAAATAAGGTGGTTGACGGTGCCAAATCTGGGTTGTAGAAGCCTGCAAGACCATATCAAATTTTGATTGATTACATGCCTGTGAAGCATCAGGAGTTATATAAATGCAAGTTGTTGTTATGGAAGGGAAGAAAATCTCAGGGAAGCAAGCTGCCAGCCACAGACAAAGTTTAATTGAGCCTTGATGTCTCTATGATCTATTGTTGCAGAAACTGTATGAAGTGCCGGTAAATCAGCAGGTTAGGGGTTAACACATTTGATTATAGTAAATCTCTTTGCCGTGTTTATGAGTCCTAGCATTTTACTGTAGTGCTGCCAAAATGTAATTAATTTATTGGCAGTTTTTGTAACCTGGCCTAATAATGATTAATCTCAGTGAAGAGTGCAAAATGACTGCTGGGGATAATGAGAAAATAATAATACAAAGACATTTGAAAGCAACACGCTAGACATCAAATGCAAAAATTGCATTGTTTAAACCCACAGAACATGTAATGTATTAATTAGTGGAGATTAATTTACAGGAAAAATATGCAACTGGTTGAAAGTCACTTAAACACCTGGAGGAGAGGCAGGCCATGTGGCAGGGGTTGCCAACCCACCAGGATTGCCCTGGAGTCTCCAGGAATTAATCTCCAGGACACAGCAAAAACCCTGGGGGAAAAAGCCATGGGGGAATTTTTAAAATGGCGCGTATTTTTAAATATCTTTGAATACTTTTTGTTTATTAGTGATCAAAATATTGTAAATGGGACTAACTGTCAAGAGCCATCCAATCAGCTAGCAAAGATATTACCCCCTTTCCGACTGGCCATTGCAAGGTGGTGTGCTACAAGAGAGGATGTGTTGAGTGACCAATGGCGGGAGTCTGGGGGCATGGCAGTTTGAAGCAGGAGGCCATGTGATGTAACCTCCAGGAATAGGTCTACAAAAGTTGGCAACCCCTACCTTGTGGTGAGTTAATGTGCTGGGCTTTCACAACACAGAAACCCAGGTGATTCCACTGTGCCTCCACTGGACAATATAAAGGGACTGCCTTGTCTTATCTAGTCAGCAATGGAGATGTGGTTTTCTGAGAGGCTTGTGAACTGTTGCTGAATTTGTCGGCTGTTCTGCTGATCAGCTTTTGTCTGGAGAATGGATCAGGATGGGAAGGAGGTGGGGATTGTGTGCGAACTTCTCAAAATGCTGGTGGAATGATTAAAATCACCTCAAAACAAAAATATTAATCTCACAAACAAAAGGTTTTTGTTCATCTTCAATTTAAAATAGCAACTTAAGAAGCCCCTCCAGCCTTCTCCTCCTTTCAATCTGTACTTCAACTCATCCTTGCTCCATCTCCCTTGATACCCTTTTCCTAGAAAAAACTAACAATCTCAGACCTGAAAGCTCCAATTACCCCCACATCCACAACCTTTTGGAAGAGTTCCAGATTTCCAATACCCATCCTATGAAAAACTGCTTGCTGATTTGACCCCCAGGCGGCCTAGCCCTAATAAGATAATGGGCAGAACACCCACTGGCATTGGGTGTGTTTGGCGGCGCGAATGGACAATATGGTGAGAAGGTCAAAAATCGTTGAGTGAGTGAGATGCCAGTGGATGTGTGCTGGGCTTGTTAGTGTGTGAGTTTAGAGTGGAGAGATGATTGCCTTACCCTGGTGGCATGGATAAGGAGATCATTCATCCTCTTTCTGCACTGGATGGCCAACCTCTTCTGTGCAGCATTGGCACTGACCACCTCTGTCACCGGCTCCCAAGCCAGAGTGGTGACACTGATTGGCCTCCTGTGGCCAGAGTGGGGGTAGAGGACATCACGGTGGGCTCCAACAGTGTCCAGAAGGTGTCCCAGGGATGTGTCATTGAATTGGGGGGCTGCACTCTTCTTGGCTTTTGGGGCCATGTCTTCACCGGTGCCCTCCTGGGCTGAAAGCATTGAGAAACCTGCACACGGTCGCACTTCAAATATGGCGATAAAAGCAAAATACTGTGAATGCTGGAAATCTGAAATAAAAACAGAAAATGCTGATAAAACTCAGCAGGTCTGATAGCATCTGTGGAGAGACAAACAGAATTAACGTTTCGAGTCCGTATGACTGAATTCCTCCTGCAGAGGAAATTGAATCCTTTAATATTTTAAACACCTTGATCGGGTCACCCGTCAGTCTTCTAGACTCGAGGGAACGTGAGCCAAGTTTATGTAACCTGTCCTCAAAACTTAATCCTTTAAATCCTGAGTGAGCCGGTTAAAATGAGTGATGCTGCACTTTCACCTCTGGGACCTAGATTTTGAGTTCAATTCACACTGATAGACTTCCAGTGTGCTGGCCATAATCTCAATTCAGCTTCCTAATGCAACATACGGGCTCACAGCATTAAACCATTCCTAATCTGGCATTTAAATTAGTCAGAGAGGTCACAGGATGTGGGAAAAGCCTCAGTACAGTATGGTGCCCTAACCTGGGGTTTGGGCAAAGCACATTGTCGAGGGGTGCTGAGGGGGTGTCACACTATAGCTAATTGTGCTTCATGTTTACAATAGGTGCCTAAAATGAAAAGGGTCAAAACAGTTATTTTATTCATTCACGGGTTGTCACTGGCGAAGCCGGCATTTATATCCCCATTCATCCGTTGTCGGTCATTACAGAGGACAGTTAAGAGTCAACCACATCAGTGTCGGATAGGAATGGAGTCACATTTAGGTCAGAGCAGGGAAAGACAGCAGGTTTCCTTCCCTAAAGACATAGCAAAGCAGTTGGGTTTTTATGACAGATTCATGGTCTCTTTAACTGAAATCAGTTTTATTGCCAGATGAACTGGGTTGAGGTTGCTCAAGGAGAATTCACATAGAACCTTTACAGCCAACTGATGCAGGACTCTTTCAATCCATCTGTTTAGATTGGATTTAAACTCCGATCCCAGAGGTAAAAGATCATTGCCTAACCCATTGCACCATCTAATCCAGCATGAAAGCACATTTAAGGATGCAACACAATATTGAGCAATTTAACATTGACGTCATGGGAACCTCAAACTGCTGACAGCTGATTTCACATGTTGTACTACTCTCTCGTGTTACAGTGAGGGGCCTCTTGGGCACAGAAACATCTAGAACCCAAGCACTGCCTGTTCCTCGGTTGAGACTCACTGCAGGAACACCCTCCTCACAGCAGTCACTGGGTGTGCAGCAGAACATGCTTTAGCAATTATTGTTGACATGTATTTTATATCTTCAGACTGTCAATGCCATCTCCTTCGTTTACACTGATGTCACATTGCCATGGTAACAAGTTTATTGATATTACTAAACATGTTACATTTTAGGTTCATATAATGATGAGATTTTTTTTAAAAATCCAACCTAAACGAGATCACAATAATCTGCTTTTTCTTAATAAAAGAAAGCTACAATAATTTCCTATGTTTTGTTTATCTTTGGTAGATAAATGACTTGTCCTGGGAGACTAGCCAGTTACTGATTGTCTCCCAGCCCTCACCATATTAACCATTCTTCAAGATTAGACCCAGGCAGTGACACAGGTATCACAGCCTCACCTGCTCTCTCCATTTCCACACACAGGCACTGTCCAACAACCTTTCTGTCCTGTGTGGTTCAGCACCACATCACAAACCTCGTGGGTCAACTGGTTAAAGATGTGCCACAAACTAACGTCCTTCATGAAAGTTAAAGAAAATGAACAAGACCAGTGTCTATGACACAGCAGCAATTTACTTGTATATAATTTTAAAAAAAAATTCTTTATGGGATATGGGTGTCACTGGCTGGGCATTTATTGCCCATCCCTAATTGCCCTTGAGAACTGAATGGCTTACTAGGCCATTTCAGAGTCAATCACATTGCTGTGGGTCAGGAGTCACATGTAGGCCAGACCAGGTAAGGACAGCAGATTTCTTTCCCTAAAGGGCATTGGTGAACCAGGTGGGTATTTTTTTTACAACAATCAGCAATGGTTTCATGGTCATCATTAGATTTTTTTATTGAATTCAAATTTCACCATCTGCTGTGGTGGGATTCAAACCCCGGTCCCCGGACCATTACTCTAGGCATCTGGAGTACTAGTCCAGTAAACAATACCACTACACCACCACCTCCCCTTTAATGTAGTAAGGCGATCCACAGCAACATTATCAAACACAACTCGACACTGCACCACGTAAGGAGACATGTTCGGATAAGGTACTGGAAAAGGTTGGTGTTTGTGGAACTGTACCCAGCAAGCAGCCAAGACGCTCAACAATGACTTGCATTTATATAGTGCCTTAGTTTATAGTGTCCCAAGGAGCTTCAGAGGAGCATTAATCCGTGCCACATCAGGAGTTATCAGGACAGGTGATTAAAAACTCAGTCAAAGAGGTAGGTTTTAAAGTGGCTTTGAGGAAGAGAGAGAGAGGTAGAGAGGCTTAGGGAGGGAATTCCAGAGTTTAGCACTCAGGCAGCTGGACACACAGCCACTAATTGTGGAGCAAACAGTCACAAATACATCATCCCGCTAAAGATTGTACACTGACATCCAATGCAATGTAAAGAGGATGTCTGGAAACTCCCATGAGAAATCAGAAGAATGCGCATTCGTATGACAAGTGCAGCCTTCCCCGAATACATGTTAAATGTAGATATCTGTAGACCAAGTAACATTCACTAATCTTCACTAAAAGCTCTGTTATTATTGGTTTCAGAAACAAAGGAACATATTCATTCAAAGTATTTCGTATCGAGGAATAAATCCCAGCCTAGATCATCAGGGTAAATGTTTGAAATTCCATCAAGTAATAGGATCCTTTGTTGAAAATCATAACCCTTATATATTGGATCTCTCATAACATTGCACAGTTATGTTACATTGCTTTCTTTTCAATGGCCTGTTCCACTGTGTGCCATAGGCTGAATCTTAAGTGTGACTTTGTTCTTTTTTGTTGACTTGTGAGGGAAGTTAGTTTTGAGGAATGGAACTTTTCCCATTTCACTCCATCCAGTGATTCCTTCAAACACCCCTACATCACCTTGTTTTCAAGCCTCTCAATGGTCTCACTCCTTCCCTACCACTTTAACCCCCTCCAACTCTACAACCCTCCAAGATCTCCGCTTGCTTGCATTTCTGGTCTCATGCGAATCCCTGATTCATTGCTCATTGGTCATGTCTTCAAAGGCCTGAGCCCCAAGTGAAGGAATTCCTTAAACCTCTCCACCTCTCTCTCCTCATTTAATATGTTCTTTAAAACCTACCTCTTTGACAACCTACCTATCCTTATGTGGCTCAGTGTCAAATTGTTTTTGATAACGTTCCTGTGAAGCACCTTGAGATCTACTGCTTTGAAGGCGTTATATAAATGCAAGTTGCAGTTGTCGTTGTAGATGAAGAGTAAAGTGCCCTATTCAGTGTCCAATCAAAGCCTTCTGTTCCAGGTGCAGTATGGGTTAGAGTTGGGGAAAACCATTCACCCGTGCGGGACTTTCCCACTTGAGTCCAGTCATCTCATCACCCTCCCTCTTCCAATCAGTCACTAGGCATTTCCACTTGGAACCTATCCTCATACTTTGCAGTCCCACAAATCTATACTTTTCATCTCTCACATGTTTTGGGGGAATTGATCGTCCATTGCAAGAAGGTTCCGGACCACTTTTGTATTCTGTCCTCCCCTTTTCAAGGACTCCCGGTCCAAGGCTTAGCTTCCTTCTAGCATGAGGCTGCAGGCTGATTCATCTCTGCTCTGTCATGGCTTCCATTAGTGGTCAGGAGTAGGAACCTTGTCTGATTCCTTTCCCCACTCCCTAACCTGGGTGCTTCTCCTTGACCAAGCGCAGATCAGCAATAAAGACAAAAGAAAAAGCTTACATTCCTGTAGCGCCTTTCACGATCTCAGGACATGCCAAAGCGTTTTACAGCCAATGAAGCATTTCTGTACTGTATTCTTAGGCAGTCCCTTGGGACTGAGAATTACTTGCTTCTACTTTGTTTTGATGGGCTCTGAGATGGCCGGTAAGTCCAATGTGTGACCTGCGGACTCTGTCACATGACGCGGGTCACTTATTGCATGAAGTGTTGCGCTCCAGTGGAATGAATGTTAGGGGTCAATTTCCCTTTGAATAATTGTTTCCTTTTTTGCTTGCAAAATCATCTTCCTTGAAAGAAATCACATCTGTAACTCTATAACAATACCACATCTGGCTCCTTTAATCTTATTTTTAAAATTTTTATTGTAAAAGACAAGTACTCAAATGTGGAGCCATTTAAGATTAAGGCAAGGGGACAACGGACACAGTACTCTACTCTACCCATGTATCCTTGAGAGAGGGTACTTTAAGTATTGGGGTATTCGAGGTTATCAAATTACGTCAGCTCTGGGTCAACAAAATAAATAAGTTGGATCCATCATCATCGATCTTTCTTCCTCTAATTTTTCACCTCTCCTGAAATGTTGGAATCTGGTTAATCTAGGGTTGCCAACCTTCCAGGATTGCCCCGGAGTGTCCAGGCTTTGAAGATTAATCTCCTCGACACAGCTATAAGCAAAAGTTAGGAACGAAAACAAAAAGATATTAAAAAATATATATTTTCTTTGAGCAATTTCATTTATTAATGATAAAAAATTTTGCAATTGAGTGAAAAAGGTTGTTTCACTAACAGTCAAGATTAAACCAATGGGAGAATAAAGCTCTTGTTTCCTTTCCAATTGGTCCTGATTCCTCCTGCAGTGATCACGGCTGCTTGCACTCACTCCCATTGGCCGTGAGATGGTACCACCCCTGGAGGATGGAGCAATGGCAGGAGCTTGGGGGCAGGGTGGTGAGGGTTCATATGAAGAAACCTTCAGGAATGCACCCAACCAGGGTTGGGTATTGGGTATTGGGCATTCTGTCCATTCCAGGACTGGTTGCATCTTGTGCCAAAGTACCTGCCTGAGTGCCGTGGATTTTTCTCATGCTGACATCCTGCTATCTGAATTCCCACTCCTGCTGCTCTAGTATCAATATCTGCTGGGCTCAGGGTGGAGTTGAGAGGCTGAATCATTAAATAAGGAATGGGAGTCAAAATCTCTCTGGGTTCCGAAATGTGAGGGTGTTGCTCGCTCAGGACCCCACACCCACCTCACATACACTGATCCCAATTTGGCTTCAAATTATTGCACTTGTAAATCTTTTCTGTACTTTCACCAGACCTTCAATATCTCTGTGGTATGGAGACTAGAACAGTGCTCAGTACCCCAAGTATAGTCTAACCAACCTCCTACATAAACTTAGCATTACAGATGAATTTCATGAACCCCTAGAAATAGACCCCAGCACTTTGCATTCTCGATGGCCATCGCAACTTGTGGTGCTTCTTATGACAGTTGCGAGAGCCTAAAGGTTGTAGGAGAGAGGGAAGGTTGAAGGGAGGTAAAGGAGATCAGTGGTTGTTTCTGTACGTGCCCTGGCCTCACAATGTTATTGGATTCTTGCTTCTGAACCATTGCAGCACAATAGAAACCAGCAGTAAACCTCTCTCTTTCAAAACAGTCAAAGTTTAAATTCAAAGGGCAATTGATTTGCGTGGCGACCCATTGTTTTCTGAATGTTGCTGAGCTCTATATTAATATTGATGATAAAGCTGACCTCTGGCTGCCAATTAACCCACTATCAATTTTATGTTACCATTTTACACATGTATAGACTTTGGAAGGGTTTCCTGATACCACACTTGGAGGGAGCTTGCACGAGAGATGGGGCTACAGCGTTGTAAACCCCTTTTCTCTAAGGCCTCCCTCACTGTGAGCAAGTCTGCCCACTAGGAGCTTGGAATCACAAATTATGTCTTTTATTCAGTGGGAGGGCTGAGGGAGTGCAGCTCTGGCAGAGGCGCTGGGCTTCGGATGAGTTGTTAACTCGAGATTCTGCCTGTGTTCTCAGGTGGGCGTAAAACATCTGGTGGTCACTCTTCAGAGAACAGCAGGAGGGGTTCACTCTGATGTTTCAGCAAACATTTATCCCTCAACCAACATCACTAAATGGGATTAACTGATCATTTATCTCATTTGCTTTCTGTTGATCCCTGCTGTTTGTGAAAATGACCTGCTGTGCTTTCATACATTCAACAATGACTGAACTTCAGATATGATTGATTAGTTGTGAAATGTCTTGGAATATCCATAAGGCATGATAAGGTGTTAATGTAAATGCAAGCTGCTTCCTCCTCCTCTGAACGGTTAGTTACAGGAAAAATTCACATTACAGGAGGTGGAGTTACATGGGCACCGCTATCGTCACTCACTGCGTTTGTCTGTTATCCGACAATTCGAATAAAAATAAACAGTTCCTTACGATTTTAAGATGGTGCAATGGATAATTTATTTCGGAGCATGTTTCTGGGGCAGCGAGATTGGAATGATCTTTGCTCTTACCGTTTATGATGATATGTGAACTTCTTGATGTATTACTGCCTCGTAATCCGTTCCTAGATATTTATAACACTCTATATAATTCAATGAGTGTAAGGCACTTCAGATTGAAAATGATACTTCTGTAAAACACACATTCATATATCACGTTGTGCACTTCTTCAGTTCTCTTCCCAAAGGCAGGTCCTGACCCACAGCACCATGACCTCCAGCACAGGTAGGGCAAGGAGGCAGGTCCCAAATCCACTCAACTGCAATGAGGATTGAACCCTGTGCTGTTTTCACCAATCTGATCCACACTGGCTTTCTAATTAACTAACGAACCCCAAGAAGTTCAATTAGCTGTGCCGACATGGACTTCTCCATGCGTGCTGTAGTCTGGAGCTATGGATAGTGATGGTAGAGACTTTCAGTCACATGGCTGACCAGGAATCTCTCCCGCCCTTGTTGGCGTGTGTTGGAAGGATTTACGAGTTGATACGTGTCTGGCTGTGTTATGAACGCACTTTCATTGTAGGGTTGCCAACTCTGGCTGGGCCATATTTCAGGGGACATCAGCGGAAGTGACATCATGGGAAGCCGGTGGCTTATGAAGCCGATTGAGTTATGAGAGAGCGTGAGGGAGGAAAACAAACCGACTTCAAATAGGCAAACAGGATGAATTTGCAGCGAGAGTGAATAATGATTAAAGTTTAGGCGGGGGAGAGAAAGCTTTACTCACTCTTAAGGGGTTTCAATGCAATATTCAACACCATGGTTTCAAACAAGGATGTTAAAAGTTGCCAAAACTGAAGAGAAAATAATTTTTTTTTGTTCTCTTTATCTATCTCTCTGTTTTCAATGAAACAAAGTGATCTGTGCACCCTGCTTGTACCCATCGCACTCAGACTAACGCTCGCTACTTGTGCCCGATCCCTCGATGAAATTCAAACCCCACCAACCCCATTGCAGATTGCTAAAATCCCAGCCAATCAGGGTTTTTTTTCAAGTTAGGGCTTGAATTTGGTTGGGTGACGTTACACCAGATACGATGTCATCCCCGTGGCAATTCCTCATGATGCTGGGAGACGTAGCTGCTTCCCCTTCTTGGTGGTTGTTGATGACGAATTATGGGACTGATTTGTTTAAAATATCATTTTAAAAATCTCCCGGATTGCTGTCTTTGGCCACCGGGAGATTGATGTTGATTCTGGTAGGCTCCCAGCCATCCCAGGAGCATTGGCAGCCCTACTTCCATGGCCGTCAAGTCTGGGGGCGGGATTTTCTGACTCCGTCCGCTGCCGGGATGGTCTGGTCCCACTGAAAGTCAATGGGCTTTTGGCTGAGCCATCTATTCTCCTGCCGCGGGTCCCACCACGTGGGGGGCTGGAAAATCCCAGCCCTGGAATGGGACTTCAACCCGGAGTTTCTGACTCCAAGGCAGGGATGATACCCACTACACCACGAGATCCCCCGATGAGCACTATTACCCTACAAATTTCCACTGCCTGCATCAGGCAGCCAATTTCCCCGTGCCCCTGTGGTGTCATAAGACCAGAGGTCGAACGCAGAGAATAAATGACTCCTGTGCAGCACTGAGGGAGTGCTGCACTGTCAGAGGTGCCCTCTTTCGGATGAGCCATTAAAGCGAGGTGCCACCTGCCTTCTCGAGAACCTATGGCACTATTTCCAAGAACGGCAGAGAGGCTCAACCCAGTGTCCTTTCACCATTTATCCCTCAACTAACATCTAAAACTAAAAGAGATGATCTGGTCACTATCACCTTGCTGTTTGTGGGAGCTTGCTGTGCACAAATTGACGGCTGTGATTCCTACGTTACTACAGTGACTACACTTCGAAAGTACCTCACTGGCGGTGAAGCGCTTTGGGACATCCTGAGGTCATGAAAGGCGCTATATAAATACAGACCTTTTTCTTTTCATCTGTACTAATGAACAAAATAAACAATTTGCTGGAGATTCTACACCCAGAAGGGAAAAGATGGGTTCATGTTTGGGGTGTGATTTTTAACCCAGGAAATAATTACTGTCTGCACATAGTATAAAATATGAATCAGGTGGTTCTGAGAAGGGGTTTGTGTGTATATGTGACGTTTTGCCGAGCTTGTGGACTTAATGGTTCAAAAATAACATCGATCAACAACCAGGGTATGGTGAGGTTGTGGTTACAATTCTGACCTAGCAGTTGAGAGTCTGTGTCTGAGAATCCAGAGAGAGTGACTTCAGATCCCAACCTGGCAATGAGAAAATCTGAATCCAGTTTAAAAACTCTGGAAATGAAAATGTGGCATCAGTCAAAAGGGACCACGGACTGGTCAGATTGTTGTGACTTGTTCACTGATACCCTTTAGGGAAGGAATCTTTGCCCATTCTAGCCTCTATGTGATTCCAGTCCCACACCAACATGATTGATTCTTAACCTCTGAACTGGCCTAGCAAAACACCTCAGCTGTATCAGCATCGACGCAGAACAACTAGGGATAGACAATAAATGCTGGCTGTGTCAGCAATGGCCATACCCTGTCAATGAATATTAAAAATATTCTATTTCAGTTATTTCGCCAGAGAGACAAAATCATGGAAAATGTGTTCAACCTTTTGGAGCAATCTGCGTGGGGGTCTGGGAGATGCTATCACTTAGAATCCAGTTGACCAATGGGGTGAAGGGCAGAGTCCTATCTGAAATGCGTTTGGCCTGTCTGAACTCAGTTCCTAATGTGCTGCGACCCACAATGCAAAACCATTCATCATTGACAATTCCACTCATACCGCTTTGTAATCACGTTAGTGTGAAAAATTGAAAAATGTCACTGTGGTAAAGTGGAGTACCATGTACCTTTAAGAGAATGTGAGTGGACTAACCATGTGACAGCACTAATCATGTGACAGCACTGACCAATCAATGTACAGCGTGGGCTACTGGTTAACGGGAAGTCTAGAGCTGGAAGTGGTTGTGGGAACACGCAAGGATTTAGTGCTCTGCCTTCTGTTGGTGGTGGTGGGGGGGCGAAGGAGGGGGTGGGTGGTGGTGGGGGGGGGCGGGTGGTGGTGGGGGGGTGCGGGTGGTGGTGGGGGGGGGCGGGTGGTGGTGGGGGGGTGCGGGTGGTGGTGGGGGGGGGCGGGTGGTGGTGGGGGGGTGCGGGTGGTGGTGGGGGGGGGCGGGTGGTGGTGGGGGGGGGCGGGTGGTGGTGGCGGGGGGTGGGGGTGGGTGGTGGTGGTGGGGGGGTGGGCAGAGGAGGGGGTGGGTGGTGGGGTGGGCAGAGGAGGGGGTGGGTGGTGGTGGGGGGCGGAGGAGGGGGTGGGTGGTGGTGGGGGGGCGGAGGGGGGGTGGGTGGTGGTGGGGGGTGGAGGGGTGGGTGGGTGGTGGTGGGGGGCGGAGGAGGGGGTGGGTGGTGGTGGGGGGGCGGAGGGGGGGTGGGTGGTGGTGGGGGGTGGAGGGGTGGGTGGGTGGTGGTGGGGGGCGGAGGAGGGGGTGGGTGGTGGTGGGGGGGGGTGCGGGTGGTGGTGGCGGGGGGGTGGGTGGTGGTGGTGGTGGGGGGGGTGGTGGGGTGGGCAGAGGAGGGGGGGGGTGGTGGTAGGGGGCGGAGGGGGGGGGTGGGTGGTGATGGGGGGCGGAGGAGTGGGTGGGTGGTGGTGGGTGGAGGAGGGGGTGGGTGGTGGTGGGGGTGGAGGAGTGGGTGGGTGGTGGTGGGGGCGGAGGAGTGGGTGGGTGGTGGTGGGTGGAGGGGGGGGCGGGTGGTGGTGGGGGGGCGGAGGGGGGGTGGGTGGTGGTGGGTGGAGGGGGGGGCGGGTGGTGGTGGGGGATCACAAGCGGAGACACCAGGGTCTGAGCCGGGGAGAAGGTGACGATTTAGCAGTGGCTGCTTTACAGAGCCGCTGTCTGACTGCAGTTCCACCAGGTGCCCGGGGACAGCACTGCCTGAATAAAATAAAAATTAAAAAAACAACAGTTTTTCCAATACTGGTAATGATCAGGGGATGAGGTAAAAAATCCACGTATAAGTGTCAGGTGAGAAGTAGGTTCAGCCAGGCTATAATGTCACACCCTGCAGCATGCATTGCCTGGGTTCACAGGTTAGTGTCCGAGGCTTTTGACCCCCCTCCCCAGAGGCGCTGACCTGCTTGCACCATGCCACAGGGATTCCGTGATGTCATTTCCGCCAACGTCTCCCTGAATATGCCCAGCCGGAATTGGGGACCTTGATTACTAACCCAGTGACATGCCGACAAGGCCACCCTCTCCCCAAGGATGGGGTTAAGATTCATATCAGCCACCATCTAATTGATGGTGGGCAGGTTCAAGGGGCTGAGTGGCCTACTCCTGTTCCCATGTTCCTAAACAACTCATACAAAAAAGACCCCAAATGTTTGCACCAATAGCTACTCCCCCCCGCCATCTGGTTGTAACTCTTTAAAAGTGGCGATAGGGGTTTGAGCTGGCGGGGGGAGTGGTTGGGATGTGCCACATGGAAGCCAGGCAGTTACAGATTGGGGAGAAAGGAAATAGCAACAAGGAAATTATCCATCAAGCCTTAACCCTGAAAGTGTTCTGATTAAAAAAGAGCGTAACAGGTTTACCCAATGTGGTAAGACGAACATTTCTTGGACGGGAAATGACGCTTGCCCAGAGGGTCCAAGAAAGACGATTGCAAAGGTCTGAGCAGGTTTGGAATACCAGGAGCTAGATTGCGTCCCGAAGTCCTGTACTGGCATAAGGGAGAAAGGAAAACCACAGAGAAAATGGAGAGACAATGTCCAGATTGACTTGCCACAGAAAAGGGTGCACTGAAGCAGCCTGACTAGTTCAGAATCGAGAACAAAGGGGTGAATTAATTCAGTCCCATCGTCATTGCTGTGGGGTTGGGTGGGAATTTAACCGTGTTTAGTACCCAGTCTGGTGCTGAGTCAGACCAATGGAAAGGCACTAATCATACCTGGTTGAGGTGGAAGTTGGCACGGACCCAGAAGGCAATGGGTTCTTCTGTACCCGGAAGGCAAAATCCAGGCGGACACTCGCAGTGCGGTACTGAGGGAATGCTGCACTGTCAAATGAGCAGCCCTTGCGATGGGATGTTAAAACCGAGGTTCTGTCTGCCCTCTCAGGCGAATGTAAAAGACCTCACCACAATATTTTGAAGATGAGCAGGAGAGTTCTCCCCTCAACAAACATCACTGAAAACAGATTATCGGGTGATTATCACGTTGCTGTTTGCTGCAATAGATTTCATCAGTGACTACACTTCCAGAAAGTACCTAATTTGCTGTAAAGTGCTAGAGGTACTGAGGTCATGAAAGGCACTACATAAATGCAAGTCTTTCTTTTATGCGTGAAGCTGTGATCAGCTTCAGCAGTTTTGGACTTGGGAGGAGTTAAGAAAGTAAACTAGACATATTTCCTGTTCTCAATCATTACAAAGTGACCTCCTTCTGCAAAGCGCACGTGGCATTGGTGGCGAGATTGGGTTTAATTGTGATGACTTCTGCAGTGGAACAGCCAACCAAGTCCCATTGCCTGGGAAATAGGGATGAATAGCTGCTTGGAACATTGACATAAAATAATTAGTGCCTTCAGGAGGAGGAATAATTGAGCCAGCAAACAAAATTTTTTACCGTAATTGATACATTCAATGCATGAAAACAAAAAAAAGACTTGCATTTATATAGCACCCTTCACAACCTCAGAATGTCCCAAAGTGCTTTCCAGTCAATGAAGTACTTTTGAAATAAAACCAGAAAATGCTTGAAAAGTTCAGCAGGTCTGGCAGCATCTGCGGAGAGAGAAACAGAGCTAACGCTTCAAGTCCGATTGACTCTTCTTCAGAGCTAAAGAGGAGTAGAAATGTGATGGATTTTATGCTGTTTAAGAGGGGGTGGAGCAGGTGGAGCCAAATAGAAGGTCAGGGGTAGGTGGGAACTCAGAAGATTGACAAAGATGTCATGGATACAGGACAAAGGGAGTCTTAATGGTGGTGTGAAAGACTAAAGAAGTACTTTTGAATTAAAACTCCTGTTGTAATGTAAGAAACACAGCAGTCAATTTGCGCACAGCAAGCTCCCACAAACAGCAATGTGATCGTGACCAGATCATCAACTCTTTTAGTGACATTGGTTGACTGATAAGTATTGGCCAGGACACCAGGGAAAATTCCCCTGCTTTTCTACAAAGTAGCAACGGTGAATTGTTTATGTCTCTCTGAGAGGGCAGACAGGGGCTTGGTTTAGCATCTGACCTGAAAGATGATGCCACTGACAGTGCCGCACTCCCTCAATACTGCATAGGGAGTGTTGGCCTGCATTATGTGCTCAATTCTCATCAGCGGAACTTGAGCCAACAACATCTGTGCTCTGAGAGCTGCTACCCACTAAATCCATGGGTGACAGATAACATTAATAATGTTGGTGGGTGAGCCCCCATTAAAAGTCAACTTCAGCTACTAACATTTGTCCTCCGAGATGATTAAATCGAGCTTCCCCACTAGCTGCCACTCTCATGGGTAACAAAATTCCTGCCAGGGTTCCTATCCTTAATAATTTTGCAATTGTCACTGCAGCAAGTTTGGGTGTCAGGTGAGCGTAGAGTGATGCCTGCTGTGGCCAAATAGCTCATCAGCCCTCATTACCCAAGACTCAAGTGTGGCCAGTGGTGACTTGGGTGAAATGCCAGAAGTTGTCCACGTGACCGTTACCAGGTGAGGGGGCAATACTTTCATGGGTGGAACAGACAGAATCCAAGAGCGAGAGAGAAAGAAATAAACCAGAGACATCGTGAAAAAATAAGCTCCATTGAAAGCTAAACAAATAAATCTCAAATAAATCTCAGCAGCTGTTCCAAAAAACATATATTGGGTAAATTTGCTGAAATTTGTTTTATCATAAAAGGCAATATATGAATGTTTGGAATCCATAAATTTAAAGGGCGGGTTGTCTAGACTGAGTACAAACTAATTGGGGTCATTTTGAATGAATTTAAGTGTTGTGACTGGGTAGCACTATATTGCAGAGTCCACTAGATGGCAGGGGTTATTGAGAAATGTCCTATTCTCTGGGCATTCAAGAAGCATTTTGAATGTAGGGCTCGGCCTGACATTGCCTGGGAATGGAATGTTTCCACTGTGTATTTAATGACTCCATTCTGTTGGCAACACTTGCAACACTAACATTGCTTAATCAATGTACCTTAAATTGCAACTTCTCAAGCACTTCCCTCCGCTGGGGCCACATCAAGTGACACTTGCTTTCATCAGAAACATTACCACAAATGAGCTCTTTTACGCAGCTGAAAGTTGCTGACTTAAGAGGGCATTGTGTGGCTCAGAGGCCACAAGGCAGTGGGGCTGTCTGATCTTTTGCAGTTGCCAGTAAAAAGGGAGCGATTTCACCCTTGCCTTGAGCCCAGTTGAACTCAGGGGTCAAGGTCCAGACAACTTGTGCTTCACTCCACTCGGTTTCCCCCTCAAATGCCTCCCCCACCCCCACAAATTTGCCTTACTGAGTGAAGGTGGGTTTGAAAGATTGAATGAGGCAATAGTCAGTACAGTGTTAAGTTATAAAGCCTCAAAGGCCACAGGCCCGATCCTCGGTCTACGCTCGTCAGTCAGTGGGGCAAGAGGAGGAAGGAACAAACTTATATTCTGTCATGCCGCGGGAACTTTGTAAACCACTACAGAGTCATGAGTTATTTTTGAAACACAAGCACTGTTGTTATGCTGGCAAATATGGCATCCAATTTTGCACACAGCAAGATCCCACAAAGAGTAACAGAATGACCAGATAATCTGCTTGTTAGTGTTGTTGGCTAAGGGAAGAGTAATGGCCAGTACATCTTGCTCTTCCCCATATCGTGCCATGGGATCTTTAACATCCACAGTTCAACGGGCCCTTGTTTAAACATCTCATGACAAAACTAACATTTCTTACTATACAGCTCTTCCCCCTTACTGCATTGCAGTATCAACCTAGGCTTCCTTCACTCCACCATTTCAGGCTGTGCCTGCCACTGCCTATAGACCCTTTTGGGAGAGATACTGGTGTTGTGGTAATGTCACTGGACTAGTAATTGGGAGGTAAAAGCAAAAAACTACTGCGGATGCTGGAAATCCAAAACAAAAACAAAATTACCTGGAAAAACTCAGCAGGTCTGGCAGCATCGGCGGAGAAGAAAAGAGTTGACGTTTCGAGTCCTCACGACCCTTCAAAAGAAGTAATTGGGAGGCTTAGGTTAATGCTCTGAGGACATGGGTTTGAAACCCACCATGGCAGCTGGTGGAATTTAAATTTAATTAATAAATTCAATTAATTAATCCAAAAAAATCTAGCTAGTCTCAGCAATGGTGACCATGAACCCATCATCAATTCGTGAAAACCCATCCGGTTCACTAATGTCCTTTGGGGAAGGAAATCTGCTGTCCTTACCTGGTCTGGCCTACATGTGACTCCAGACCCACAGCAATGTGGTTGACAAGACTTAACTGCCCTCAAAGGGCAATTAGAGATGGTCAACGAAGGCTGGCTTTGCCAGCAACAACCACATCCCATGAAAGAATAAAAAAAACCCCTAAACTCTAAATCTCTCTGCCTCTCTACAGCCTGCTACTTAAACCCTACCTGTCAACAGGGCCTAATATCTCCTTACGTGGCTGGGTGTAAACTTCTGCCTGATTTTGCTCCTGTGAAGCACCTTGGGGCATTTTGCTACATTAAAGGCGCTACATAAATGAAAGTTGTTGTTGCTGTTGTAGGCCACATTCTAATGTCCTGGAGACGAGAGCTTGAATCTGAAACCTTCCAACTCAGAGGCAAATTGCTGGTCCTAGAGTTTTTCCTTCCTTGCCCTGGGTGAAAGTGCTGAAGCGGGTTTCCTAAGACTGAAACTAGGAACTTACCACCGCCCCCCCAGCGGATGCAGCAAGTCATTTAAATCTCCATTCAGTTTGGGGGGACTGTAATATCTTGCTGGGCGAGAGGGGCCGTAAAGTCCTGGCCACTATGTAGAGAAACGTTCCTAAAAATGACCCATGATCATGGCAGAGCGTGGAACTACACCCTTAGGCAAAATGTTTGTGATTAGGATAGCATGGGCTGGATATGGAAATGATTGATTCCTCCTCACTTGTAGGATCCCAGTGCCTAAACCGATATATTACTTATATAGCTGAAACTAAGCAAAGGAATTTGAAGGTGCACATGCATCAATGTTTGAAGGTGGCAGGATACATTGAGAGAATGGTTAGCAAAGCATATGGGATCCTGGGCTTCATAAACAAAAGCATTGAGTACAAAAGCAGGGATATTATGCTGAACCTTTGCAAAGCTCTGGTAGACTACAACTTGAGTATTACATCCAGCTCTGATCACTGCACTTTGGGAAGGGTGGGAAGATCCTCGAAAAGGTGCAGAAGAGATTTACCAGAATGGTTCCACAGATGGGGGTTTTAGCTACACGGTTAGATTGGAGATGCTGGAGTTGTTCTCCTTGGAGTAAAGGAGACGGAGGGGAGATTTGTAAGAGGTGTACGATTTGATAGAGGTGTACAAGATTATGACAGATTTGGATAAGGTAGACCAACAAAAACTGTTCCCATTAGCTGATGATGCAAGGACTAGGGAACATTGATTTATGGTTTTTGAGGGGGGCGGGGGATTACGAGGAAGCACTTTTTTTTACACAGCGATTGGTAATGGCCTTGTACTCGCAGCCTATGAGGGTAGTGGAAGTGGAGAGGATGAATAGTTTCACAATTAAATGGGCACTTGAAAGAAATAAACTTGCAGGGCTACGGGAATAGATGGGGGAATGGGACTGGCTAGATGGCTCCACAGAGAGTCGGCATAAACTTGATGGTCCAAATGGCCTTCTGCCATGCCATAAATGACTCGATGACTCTAAAATTGCCTGCTCTTTCTTGTAGAGGAGCCAATACTGGGTACACAGAGGAAACCTTCAGTTCTTGGCAGAACTTAAATTAAACTTTAGAGAACAAGTAAATAAATATGCTTGGAAATAATGGAATTGGGAGAGAGCGTACTGGAAAATATGGAAATAATTACAAGGTCAGTGTTTGGAACGAAAGGCCAACCAGAATCCCTCAGAATTCTCCAGCAGGGCTTTTCTCTGTGAGATGTCATAAAGTTAGCAGAATGGGTGTTTTTAGTGTATTTAGAGGTGCCCTGTCAGATTTAACAGCGTTAACTATGTATCTGCTATAGTAATTATGGAAAGCATGAGACTTCCATGTTCTTCTAGATGTCAAAAGCCTAATTCATGCTTTCTTGTGCTCTTTTAATTAGCATGTTCTAGTTTTTCTCTAATTATTTTTAAAACCCCAGCAAGTACAAAACAGTTTTCTCAAGAAAGAGCAGCAGAAAATACTGGAAATGCTGAGAAGGTCTGGCAGGATCTGTGGGGAGAGAAGCAGAGTTAACGTTCCGGGTCACTGCCCTTTCATCAGAGTTATGATAAGTTAGGGATTTAACAGTTTAAAAGCAAATAGAGAACCAGGGGGAAAGGTTTGGGGCCAGGGATGTTTAACAGGGAGGTCTGTAATAGGGTGGCAAGCAGGAATAGTCAAATGACAAAAGGAATGATTGTGCAAAATGCTAAAGCTCTAACTTCTAATTTGTCTAAGGAACACAGGCACAATTCAATCACTATTTTATATTTGTACATTCCCTGATTATCGTTATAGAATTGATCTTCTATTACTACGTACAGTTGAATAGCAAACCTTACAGTTTGAGAAACGGAGGAGCTGGAAGACGCCTGACTGAGGTACTACAGCGCCACCAGTGACACTAAACTTCAATTACATTGTGACAGGTTTACATAGGGAGTTTCCATTATAAAAGCCAATGTAACAATTTATAATGCAAAAGTTGATGCAAAAAGTGTGACAAAAAGATGACAACAAATAATGTTTGGTTGATGGGAATTCATGTACAGAAGTAAGTCTATATTATATAATAGATGAGGCGGTCATCTTTACCACTTATTTGATCGTGCACAGTGCTTTAGTAGCTGTACCTTACCAAAGAATCATCTGGCTCAGGAGGAGGCCATTCAGCCCATCATGCCTGGGGTGGCTGTTTGGAAGAGCTATCTAATTAGTTCCACTTCCCTCTGCTCTTTCCCCATAGCCCTGCAATTTTTTTTTCCTTTTCGAGTCTATACATCAATTTTTAAAAAAAATACTGTTGAATCATCTTTCAGACGGTGTGTTGCAGGTTATAGTAACTCGCTACAGACAAGGGAAAAGAATAGTGTTGATGTTTCCAGTTTATAGTGATTTCTAACACAGTTAAAATGAAGAATAAAGTATAAATCTCCATTAAACAATATATAATAAAGATAGCAGTGAGTACTGCTAATGTAGCTGCAGGAGGAATGAGCATGAGATTCAGCTTGAGTAGAGCCAAATGGATTAAGAAAGACAGAAATAGAATCATAGAAATCTACAGCACAGAAGTAGGTCTATATTATATAATAGATAAGGCAGTCATCTTTATTTTGATCATGCACTGTACTTTAGTAGCTGTACCTCACCAAAGAATCATCTGGCTCAAAAGGAGGCCATTTGGCCCATCATACCTGAGTTGGATCTTTGAAAGTGCACTTGTGTTTAGCTCCACACCCCCGCACCCATTTAAAAGGGGCAAAAACAATATACCCAAATTAAAGTTAAAAGGGACACTTATCAAGTCAAATCAAGACATTGTTGGCTGTGTCAGCCACACGTTTCAGTTCCTCCAGCAGACACAAAGGCCCCAAATGTATCCAAAGACACAGCGTGCTGCCAAGGTTCTCAATTCCGCTTATTATCGATTGCTATTCACTTGCCCCTGCTTCCTATACCTTGGTTCCTCACAGAAAGTCCTCATGCGTGAAGGTTGAGTGAGGACAAGGTTGGACTCAACGCTGAGGTCTGCCATGATTCAATAGGCCGGCCACACTCAGTGTGGGCTCACACATTAAGCGTGGCCACTGGGGAAGGGCCACTGAAGGAGATTGAATCATAGCTCCAGTAGCAATCCGCACCTTCCAATCTTTCCTACATTACAACAGTGTCTACGCTTGAAAAGTAATTCATTGCCTGTAAAGTACTTTGGGGCATCCTGGGGCCATGAAAGCTACCAGCAAGAAACTGGAAAAGGGTCAGTCAATTTCTAGCCCAACCAACGTAAATGCCCTCATGTGTAGAGAATCATAAAATCAAACAGCATAGGAGGAGGTCATTTGGCGCACCACACCTGTGCCAGCTTTTTGATAGAGATGTCCATTGAGTCTCATATCCCCTCCTCTTTCCCCATAACCCTGCACATGTTTACTTCTCAATATGGAGGGAAGAAATTGTGGTATAAAGATGCAGGGACAGATACTACTTTTCCCAGTCTTCCTCTGCTAATTAAAAGCTATTTCTTTTGATTAGAAAAATTCAAACTATTCAAACTATAAATTAAGCATTTTAAATTCTACAGCAGGAGAAGCGACATCTGTGCCATGCAAATTAAGGGTAATTTAAATGAAGTGACTTTGAATTAAGAGTAGAGTGCAAATAGAGAGAATGTAAGTGAGATACTGTAATTGAATTACAAAAGCTGGGCTTTCGTGACTACAAAGCACAAGGTCTAAAGATAAGAACATGGAAGCGAGCATCATTCCAAAATCCATTACTAAATTCTGGCTTTAGTAATGAACTGGTTAATGGGCCACACTTACATTTCTGGGCATTGGAGGATCAAAGATTAATATCAGGTGTACTCTGCCCGCAGTGCTATGAACTGATAACAATCAGAGGTTGGCAGGATCAGGTGGAGGATAGTGTGATAAATAACACTGATTCCAGGTTCATTACGTGGAAAATATCAACAAGGCCACTCAGGCAAATATTTACAGAGCCATCTTTAACTGGTTGAGACCTGAGGCCTAGTATCAGCGAGAAACTGGAAAAGGATTAACCAATTTTTAGCCTACTCTCAACTGATGTGCATGTCCTCGTGTGTGTAGAATCATAGAATCATACAGCACAGGAGGAGGCCATTTGATCCATCATGCCCATGTTGGCTCTTTGACAGAGCTAGCCAATTAGTCCCACTCCCCTGCTCTTTCCCCATATCCCAGCAAATTTTTACTTTTCAACTATTTATCTCGTTCCCTTTTGAAAGGTATCGTTGAATCTGTTTCCACCATCCTTTCAGGCAGCACATTCCAGAGCTTAACAACTTGCTGCCTTAAGAACATTTTCCATGTATCCCCTTGGATTTTTTGAAATTTTAAAACTCTGTGTCATTTTGTTACCGGACCTCTGTTAGTGGAAACAGTTTCTCTTTAAGTACTCTATCAAAACCCTTCATAATTTTGAGCATCTATATTTGTAATCTCTCTAACCTTCTCCATTCCAAGGAGAACAACCCCAGCTTCTCTAGTCTCTGCACATAACTGAAGACCCATATTCCTAGTCCCACTCTAGCAAATCTCCTCTGCACCCTCTCTAAGGCCTTTACAACATTCCTAAAGTGTATCTCTTGCTTTCTGTTTGATACTCCATTGTATGAGGTCAGCAATGCCATTCACTTCTTCCTCAAGGATATGTGAATCCCATCTTGTATAGATGGCAAAGCCCTTCCCCAATCGCCCACAATATTGAAAATTCATTTACGGGATGTGGGCATCGCTGGCTAGGCCGGCATTTATTGCCCATCCCTAATTGCCCTTGAGAAGGTGCTGGTGAGCTGCCTTCTCGAACGGCTGCAGTCCATGGGTCAGCACCCACCACACCAACTGGCAACACATTCCAGAAGCTCACTATTCCCTGGTAAATGTAAAACCCCCAACATCCAATCTACTCCCCCTCTCTTGCATAGTTTAAGCTTGTGTCCTTTGCTCCTCACCAATCTGTTTAACTGTGTGAATAATCTATTGTTGGGGTGGGGGGTGGGTGGGGGAACACTAACCAGTCCTTTAATTATTTTATAGACTTAACTGTTGCTCATTCTTCTGCATTGTGGGCTCTGGACCTTCTTCAGTCTCTGATCCTTCATCCACCTCAGACTTCCCCACAGCAACACCCTCCCCACCGCCACTCCCCCCGCCACCCACCCACCCCCCACCCCCTCCACACCCCCACCCCCCACACCCCGCCACCCCCCACCCCCTCCACACCCCCACCCCCCACACCCTCCCCACCCCACCCCCACCGCCACTCCCCCCCCGCCACCCCCCCAACCCCCACCCCCTCCACACCCCCACCCCCCACACCCTCCCCACCCCACCCCCACCGCCACTCCCCCCGCCACCCCCCCCACCCGCCACCCCCTCCACACCCCCACCCCCCACACCCCGCCACCCCCCCAACCCCCTGCCATCCTTCCATTGCCACTCTACCACCCCCCACCACCCTCCCACTGCCACCCCCAACCCCCACTACTCTCCCACCAGCCCCCCGCACCTCGCCACTTCCCCCCACCACTCTGCCACCCCCGCCACTCCCCACAACCCCTCCACCGCCACTCCCCCCCACCCCTGGGCGGGTTTTCACGCCGTATCATCCCAAACCCGCCTCATCATTTATTCACTCCCGGGAAACACGCCATTTCCATGCCGGGCAGGCTCTCCTTTGCCCGCCAGCCGTCACCCCACGGCTGCATCACGCCGGGCGCCATGTTTAAAGTCCAGCTGCAAGCACAGTGCTCATTGCTTCCAGCTCATCACTGCTGCATGGAAGGCATGACCAGCAAAGGAAAAAAGATCGCAGCACCCCCACTTCAACGACGGGCCCCTTGAGCGACTGCTGGACCTTGGATGCCCGCTGGGATGCCCTGTACCCCCGCTCTGGCCGCAGGATGGGCAGCAATCTGACCAACCCAGCTTGGGAGGTGGTGGCAGTGGTGGTCAGCGCCAACGCCCTTCAAAAGAGAACAGCCACCCACTGCTGCAAGAGGATGAATGATCTCCTCCGTTTTGCCAGGGTAAGTCACTCTTCTCATCACTTCCAACTCACACACTCAGAAACCCATCACACATCCACAGGGCCCTCACTCACTGCCAGTTCAAGGGACATCACCATTCACTCTCTCACACACATTGTCCTTGTCCTCATCCTGTCCATGGGACCAATCACCACCCACACAGGCCAGGCATACTTATCATCTGGCCTGGCAGGCGTCCTGCTTATGCTTTCTCCATCTCTATCCATGTAGGACAAGCTGGCGCACAACAAGAGGGAGAGGTCACAGACCGGTGACAGAATGCCCAAAACCAAGGTCCTCACGGACTTTGTAAACAGAGCCATCCAGCTGGCCGGCGAGGATCTGGATGGATCCTGTGCTGACGGTGAGGTCGATGCTGCTCTACCAAGTGAGGATCCAGCAGCGCAACATCCATCAGATAACCATGCTGTGAGTGATGTGTCCTGTGCTGCCGTGCACTAATTATCTCTCCTTATTTTCACAGGCACATCTGATAAACAGCCGGCAGAGTCCATGACCCAGGTCCTCCAATCAAGCTCTGAAGAAACCTCTGAAAAGGAATCTGAAGGCACCCTCCCTGAAGTCCCATCACAGCGCTCACCCACACCCTCCACCAGTGCAGAGACTCAAACCTCGGTGGGACCTAGCTTTAGAATAGCCCTGGGACCACAATCTGGTGAGCACATCGCACTGTCTGATCCACAGCAGGCGGAGGCAGGGACTTCCCAGGTCCCCGGCACTCGGAGAACTGCTGGAGGCCAGAACGCTGCTGAGTCTGAGTCAGATGACCAGCCTCTGGAGCTGCAAAGGCAAGCTCGGGAACATCAGGAAGGGGTGTCCGCTGCACTCCTCAGGTTGTAAGGCACGATGGAGGAGTCCATCCGTCTTCAGGCTGAGGTCATAGTGCCTGAAGGGGTCAGGTGCTGAAGGCGGACAAAGCATCAGATGCTTCTAAAGTTTCATGGCTGCTTCTCTATGTTATGACCCTGATCACGGAGCGCAAGTGAGCTGCCCTCGGCCAGACATGAGTCAGGTATTAACAGAGGCTGTGTAAAGATCTATGGAGTGTCCTCACTGCAGGTCTCCATCATCCTCCTGCAATCGAGCGACTATTAGGGCCTCCACTGCATCTCCATGACAGGTGCGTTCTCACAGAAGTTATTCGCACTGCCATAAGCCAGACTGGAGTCAAATGTTCACAACTGCAATGTGAGGATCTATGGGGTCACCTCGCTGCATGTCATCATCACCCTCCACAAATCTGGCAGCTATGAGGACCTCCCGAGCGGCCTGCCTCATCTGGCCAGTGCAAGGGCATCATCGCCATCATCGTCGCCTCCCTGGACCTCCTCGGCCTCATTCGCGTTGGCGTCCTCCTCATCGGAGGAGATGTGCAGCTCTTCCATCTCCTCCTCAGCCAGCTCCTCTCCCCGTTGCAGCGCCAGGTTGTAAAGGGTGCAGCAGGCGATGATGATGTGTGACACCCTCTGCGGACTGTATTGCAGGGCCCCACCAGACCGGTCCAGGCACTGGAACCATATCTTCAGCATCCTGATGGTCTGCTCCACCAAGTTGCGAGCTGCTGTATGAGCCTCATTACACCGTTGCTCTGCTGCAGTCTGAGGCTGCTGCATGGGTGTCATCAGCCCTTGTCCCCAAGGAGCCAACCCTACAGCCTCTGTGGACCCTGGAAGACTCCAGGGATCTGCGAGTGACTCAGGATGTAGGCGTCGTGCACACTCCCTGGAAACCATGTGCACGCCTGCAGGATGCGTTTCTGGTGGTCGCACACCAGCTGCATGTTCAGTGAGTGGAAGCCCTTGGGGTTGATGAAGTCCACCGAGTGTAGCGATGGAGACCTGAGCACCACATGGGTGCAGTCACTCGCACCCTGCAACCCGAGATCAGGGCGAATCCAATGGCCCTTGCATCCTGGCTTTCCCGGTCCCGGGCGGAATGCACAAAGTTGTTGCCATGGAGAAGATGGTATCCGTGACCTCATGGATACATTTGTGGGTGGCGGATTGTGATATTCCACAGAGCTCGCCTGTGGAGCCCTGAAAGGAGCCACTGGCATAGAAATTGAGCACCATGGCCACTTTCACAGCCACTGGCAGTGGATGCCCTCCATGTCCCCTTGGCACCAAGTCCTGCAGTAAGTGGCAGATGTGAGCCACCAGGTCCCTAGACATGTGCAATCATTGGTGACACTGATTCTCAGTCATCTGCAGGAATGGCAGGCAGCATCTATAGACCCTGAGTGTCGCTAGGCACCGACCAGCCACGGCTCACTGTCGCTCCTGGGCAGCGTGTGTGGGAGCCCCAGCCACCCCTTCTTCCTGAGGGTGCTGCTCCTGCCTTTCCACAGCCAGGTGCCTCAGTCACTCTCTCCTCCGTCTTCTACAGTCTCTGTAGGCCATCAGGTATACAGCTAGGTCACCAGGCTCCATGCTCCTGATGTGGTCTGACTGTGGTATGAAAGAGAGAGAGGGGTGGTTATCATGGGTGTACTTAGCACCTTTCCTGGCCCTGTGTAACTGCCCCTTAACACTTCCCGGAGAGTGCTGGTCACCCCTCGGATGGAAGGGCATGTTGTGATGTGGACATTAGGAATCTGCAAGGGAATAGAGACAGGTTGAGTGAGTGGGCAAAAACTTTGCAGATGGAGTTTAATGTAGGAAAGTGCGAAGTCAGGCACTTTGGTAGGGAGACTCAAAAGGCAGACTACTATTTAAATGGAGAGAGAGTCTAAAAAAAGTGCTGCATAGAGGGATCTGGGTGTTCTTGTGCATGAAACACAAAAGGTTAGCATGCAGGGGCAGCAAGTAATTAAGAAGGCAAATGGAATTTTGGCCTGTGTTGCTAGGGGGTTGGAGTTTAAAAATAGGAAAGTCTTGTTACAACTGTATAGGGTGTTGGTGAGGCCGCACCTGGAGTACTGTGTACAGTTTTGGTCCCTGTATTTAAGAAAGGATATACTGGCATTGGAGGCAGTTCAAAAGAGATTCACTGGGCTGATTCCTAGGATGAAGAGTTGACTTATCAAGAACGGCTGAACAGGTTAGGCCTTTATTCATGAGAGTTTAGAGGAATGAGGGGTGATCCTATTGAAACGTACAAGGTTCTGAGGGGGCTTGACAGGGTAGATGTTGAGAAGATGTTTCCATTAATGGGGGAATCTCGAACTAGGGGACATAGTTACAGAATAAGGGGACACTCATTTAAAACTGAGATGTGAAGGAATTTCTTCGCTCAGAGGGTCTGGAATTCTCTGCCCCAGAGAGTTGTGGAGGCTAGATCACTGAAAGTATTTAAAGAGGAGATAGGTAGATTTTTGAAATATTGGGGAGTTGAGGGCTATGAGGAGCTGGCTCGAAAGAAGAGTTGAGGCCTGGGACAGATCAGCCCTTACCTTATTGAATAGCGGAGCAAGCTTGAGGGGCCGAATGGCCTACTCCTGCTCCTATTTCTATATTTTTATGTTATGGCCACAGATGAGTGCGCTGCATGGCTGCCCTGTCAGCCTGTGACATGGGGGAGACTGTCTCTAACCGGGATGCTGAGATTGCAAGGAGCAGTGAGCGCCTCTGGCAGTGACTGCTACATGGCCAGTGTTGGTGAGGAGATTGTACAACGTGTGCAGTCCAACTGCTTCGTGGTCCGGTAAAGTGGTCACGGACTCGTAGTCTGTGCCAGGGGGTGGGGTGGGGGGAGCTGGGGGTGGGGTGGGAGTGGGTAAGGTATGGAGTGCTTGGTGGCCCTTTGGTGTCTCCGCGTTGCTTGCGTGAGGCCAGCCTAGGAGCCCAGCCCCCATCATCTCACTGTGGCTACGCCTGATCTGTCTCAGTTGCAGGGGAATGGTCAGTTTATACAGGTGTCCCTAATGCGCAGCCACTTCCCTCACCTACCCTGCCCCCCGCCTCGATTTCTTGTGCCTGGGATCCAACGCCAGGGCAGCAGCTGCCCCCCCACCCCGGACAACAGTTGCCTCCGAGGCTGAGTAGCAGCTGCCCCTGGACACCCCACCCTGACAATGGTCACCTCTGTGGCAGGGCAGCACTTTACCCCGGCCCCTGGCACCCCTGAAGCCTGCAAAGCGACAGGCGACCCTGGCGAGCTCTGCAGAACGTGGCTGTGTACTCGCCTCCCGTTCCCCCAAAGTGCAGGCCGCCAAGTACACGTCGCCTCTGTGCTGCTGTGAAACACGTCAGTGTGTGCTTTCCCGCTGACGTGGACGGATGATCCGGCAGGGGTGCAAGAGCCTGGCGGGATGGCCTGACAATGATAGGCTGATGTATTACAATGAGGTTCCCTGATGACCATTAGCAGGAAACACAGCCCTGCCATCGATGGACTGAGCGGACGATCATGTCCTGCCTTCCCGCCGTCGTGAAACCGATCGCTCCAGATTGTCCGCACTCGCCACCTATCACACGGGGCCAACGGAAAATTTCAGCAATAAGATTTTGAACAAGTAAATGGATAGTGGAAATGTTAGAAAAGCAGTCAGGCAGATAGTTAGAGAGAATGTTACATAGATGTAAATAAACAGACAGACATGTAACTGGATAGCTAGAATAATAGACAGACAGATAGTTAGATGGACAGGTAGAACAACAGATCAACAGAAAAATAGGCATGATATTGGCAGCGTTGTTCAGAGAGATGACAAGGAAACGGAGACAGGAGCATCCTGCTCAAACCTTAGTGCTCAGAAGAGATCTTTGCTCTGTATGAAATCTGTGCTGTGACTCAGCAGGAACTGTTTCGTACTCCTACTTAAAGCAAATATATGTCCCCTTACCCGACACTGACATTAGGAACAGAAGCATCTTACTAAAGGCTGTCTCAGAGTGGTACTAGGATGTGGGGACTGAGGGAGTTCCTCAAGATATTATCCGAAAATTGTTTCTCACCAGATGGCCTGGCTGAAATATGCTGATGCAAACCTGATTGAACAGGAAACTCCAGCTTTAAAACAGAACCCCTCGACTGTCCAATTTCTCTTGTGGTTTATGGCCTGATTTGTGTTTTTATATCAAGTTTTACTTGGCTGCACTCAACTGTTGTTTGGCCATTTTTCATTGTGGGCCTTATCAAGAAAGGAAGAAGATAATGGCTGAACAGGCATTAAGAGAATTTTCCAAAAGAAATTGAATTATTGTTGCTATGGTTACTGACACAGTGTGAAAATACTGAGAATTCAGGTTGGACGTAAGAAATAGATGCAAGAGTAGACCATTCAGTCCATTCCAGTCTGCTCTGCCATTCAATGCATTCATGATCTTCCACCTCAATTCCACTTTTTCGCTCTATTCCCACAACCCTTGATTCCCTTGGTGCTTGAAAATGTATTGATCTCAGTCTTGAATATTTTCAATGACTCTTGTATATCCACAGTCCTTTGGGGTAGAGAATCTTAAAGGTTCACAATCTCTGAATGAGAAAATTTCTCCTCATCTCCAGCCCTTAATTGGCTGGCCACTTAGCCCGATACTCCTCTGGACAGAGGAAACAGCATCTGTCCTGGTGAACTCTCTAAAAATTTTATATGTTTCAATGAGATCACCACTGATTCTTCTAAGCTCCATAGAATACAGGCTCATTCTATTCAATCTCTCCTCTTAGGCCATTCCAGGATGACAGCCACTCATCATGGCCCATGGACTTTAATGCAACTCAGCTCTACCTAGAGAAAGCAATGGGCCAGCCTTTGGTGTTGTCCAGCGGCTGGCTAAGTTATCCTATACCCGCTCCCCATCATTTCTCGATTATATCCTAACTTTAGATTCTCCTCACCTCATAATGTTCCCTCCAAGCTGCAGGGGTGTGTGGCCATGCAGAAATCTGGAGCATACCACACAGGCAACAAACAGGTCAAAGCTGCCTTTAAAAAAACACATGTGAGCAGTCACGGAGACTGCGCAGTGTGACAAACACATAATCTGGGCCTATGCCGCAGTGCGGTGCAGAATGTTGCATTGTCAGACATACCATCCTTAAATTGAGGCAGGTGGACATAAAGGATCCCACGGCGTGATTCAAAGAAAAGCGGGGGAGATGATCTGCCCATTATCTCATTACTGTTTGTGGGAGCTTGGTATCAGTAGAATCCAAATGGGTTGGTGAAGACAAAACCAAGACACAGAGCTTTTCTTTATTGACAGGGAATAGGGAGGAAAAGTGGAATTGAGTTGTTCAGTCCCACAACTCTCCTCCCACACCCAGTGTCCCAGCTATTCCCTATTTAAAGGTGCTGAAAGACAGTTAATACCTATCACCTGTTTCTCTTAACCATAACAATCAAATTGACATTAACAATCCTTAACAATGTAATTGATAAGAAATTGACACTTGATGTGTGCAAATTGGCTGCTGCAATTCTTACATTACAACAATGACTATACTTCAAAAAGTGGTTCATTGGCTGTGAAGTGCTTTGGGATGTCCTAAGATCATAAAGTTGCTATATAAATACAAGTCTTTCTTTTTACTTGTGAAGAAATCCTAAATGCAAACACCAAGATCTATCAATATCTGCAATTTGTGATCTATTTGCTAATTAATCATAACATGGAGATTTTTATGGAAGGATTTGCAGGGCTATGGGGCAGGAACAATGGATTGGACTAATTGGATAGCTCTTGCAAAGAACCAGCATAGGCTTGATGGGCCGAATGACCTCCTTTTGTGATACATGATTCTATGGAATTAGCTCCCAGTGGTGGCTGAAAGATGATAAGCACCACAAGTTAGACACACTGACTGGCACAGAAAGAACAGAATCGCTTCACTGGTCCACAGACACTGAGAGCATCAGAATGTGGACACACATCTTGATCACTCCTGCTGTGTCCCAATAAATAAAATGCTGTTCGCAATGACAGTACTGTTTTCCTTTGGATAGCTGATATGGTCTATCAGAAATGAGGTCAGTGGGTCCCTCAGAATGTCTAGCATCTGAATGTCTCATCATTTGTAGTGGAAACTGGGAATGTGTGACTGCAGGGGGTGTCCCAGGAGTATTTGCAGGGGGTCCCAGGGACTGTAGCTCTTTGTAGGGGTCCTTGGGAGTGCTATTCCTAGGGGCTCCCAGCAACGTTTAACTTTTTATAGGGGGTCCCTGGAAGTGTGTAAATATTTGCCGGAAGTTCGCAGGAGTGTGTCACTATCTGCAGGACATCCTTAGGCAATGTTTCACTGTTTTTAAGGGGTTCTCGGAGGTATGTCACTCTGTGCAGAAACATGGAACTTATTTACAATAAGAGAGGTTCTAAAACCATCGCCATTAGTACTAATCCACGCAAAATGTTTCACGTAATTTTGTATTGCAGTCCAGAGCACAACATTGAAAAGATACAGAAAGGAAAATACAATCATGACACGTGCCTTGTGAGGTCTGAAAACAATCCTCCAGCAACTCTCACTGCACTTTGGAATATTTGGATTCCTTGCAAGGTTAACAATGCCAGGGGACAGATGACCCCAGTCTTTATAATTACCCCGAGCCCTTCATGCCCGATGTTGACAGATGTTTGTTTAAAATCAATAAAGCTTTGCATGAGACCAAACTCACCTTGCTGCAATGTTGATTTAACCGACGGAGAATATTTGGTGACTAATACTGAGACCTGCTTTAAGGTTGCCAACTCTGGCAGGACAAATTCCTGGAAATCTCACCAAATTACACTTTTTTTTAAATGCAGTGCCTTGTTTGGATCCGAAACGCACAGCCCAAAAGGGCGGTGAAGCAGATTAAACAGTAACTTTCAAAAGAAGAAATGGATAAGTACATGAAGGGGATAAAAATGACAGGGCAATGGGAAAGAACAGAAGAACTCGGGTTGATTAATGGGGAAATGGTAGCATAGTGGTAATGTTACTGGGCTAGTAATCCCAAGACCTGGACTAATGCTCTGTCGACATGAGTTCAAATCCCACCATGGCAACCGGAGGAGTTTCAATCCAAATAATAAAATCTGGAATAAAATGCTGGTCTCAGTGCTAATGATCATGAAACTATTGAATTGTTGTAACAATCCATCTGGTTGTCAATAATCTGGCCTATGTGTGACTCCAGACCCACAGCAATGTAGTTGTCACTGGGGGAAGGAAGAATAGAGGAGTTGAATATTATTTACATGGAGAAAGCTGCAACACAGAGCGATTTGGTGGTCCTCTTGCATAAATCACAAAATACAAGGTAATAGGGAAGGCAGATGGATTGTTGGCATTTATTTCAAAGGGAATGGAGTATAAAAATAGGGAAATCTTGCTAAAACTATACAAGGCACTAGTTAGACCACACCTAGAATACTGTGAACAGTTTTGGTCCCTTTATCTAAGGAAAGATATACTGGCATTGGGGGCAGCCCAGAGAAGGTTCACTAGGTTGATCCTGAGTATGGGGGGATTTTCTTATGAGGAGAGGTTGAGTAGGTTGGGCCTGTACTCATTAGAGTTTAGAAGAGTGAGAGGCGACCTTATTGAAACATATAAGATTCTTAGGGGGCTTGACGGGGTAGATGCTGAGAGGCTGTTTCCTCTTGTGGGAGAGTCTAGGACGAGAGGGCATAATCTCAGAGTAAGGGGTTGCCTATTTAAGACAGAGATGAGGAGGAATTTCTTCTCTCGGAGGGTAGCGAATCTGTGGATTCTTTACCGCAGAGAGCTGTTGAGGCTTGGCTTTTAAGTATATTCAAGGCTGAGATAGACAGGTTTTTAATTAGCAAGGGTTATGGGGGAAAGGCAGGAAAGTGGAGTTGAGAATTATCAGATCAGCCATGATCTCATTGAATGGCGGAGCAGACTCGATGGGCTGAATGGCCTACTTCTGGTCCTCATGGTCTTATGGTCTAATTGCCCTCTGGCATGGCCCAGCAAGTCACTCAGTTGTAGGTGGCTCACTATCACCTGCTCAAGGGTAATTAGGGATGGGCATTAAATGTTGGGCTCACCAGTGACGCTTGTATTCCAAGAGTGAATAGTACTACCAAAGAGCTGGCACAGACACAGTTGACTGAATGGCCTCTTTCTTTCCTGTATCAGATATTGCTATAATACTACCTCCAGTTGTCTCGCTCAGTCTAAAAGCCTCAACTTCCTCTCCAGCATTTCCAATATCTCAATAACTAATAAACTAAAGTGTTCAAAGCAAAATGAACACACGATGGTTTATAATGCCTCTTGTGAATTTTCTCTGAGGCCTTTGCTTAAAGCAGTTTTGGGGAGACTCCAGGACATTCTTGAGGGTTAGCAACTGCAGCCTATTCTGCAGCTTGCTTGCTCTCCCAACAGGATTCTCATAGCATAAGTCTCTTGGCATCTTTGTGGAACAGAAATCATGGTTTGCTGACAGAAAATGTTAATGGCTCTGTCGTTATGCATAGTTTATATGCCTTTATAGTTAAACAGCTTTCCCTCAGTCTTACTGGTGACCTGCCTGTACTCAAAAGCCTTTGGATGCAGCGTTAAACCGAGGCTCCCTCTGCCAGTAGAAGATTCTCTGGCCGCTGCTTCAGAGAGGAGAAGGGGTGTCTTAGCCAACATTCACCCCTCAACCAACGTTGAGGGGGAGATGGTGACGTAATGGCGTAATGGTATTGTCACTGGACTTGTAATCCTGAGACCCAGGGTAATGCTCTGGCGACCTGGGTTTGAATCACACCACAGCAGATGGTGAAATTCAAATACAATAAAAATCTAAAATGAAAAGTCTAATGATCACCATGAAACCATTGTCCATTGTCCATTGTCGTAAAAACCCGTCTGGTTCATAAATGCCCCTTAGGGAAGGAAATCTGCCATTCTTACCTGGCCTGGCCTACAGCCACAGCAGTGTGGTTGACTCTTACCTGCCTTCTGAAATGGCCTAGCCACTCAGCTGTATCAATCTGCTTAAAAAGCCTAAAAGGAATGGAACCAGACAGGCCACCCAGCAGCAGAATTGTTCTCAACCACAATGTGTAACCTCATGGCCCAGCATATCCCCCACTCTACCATTACCACTAAGCCAGGGGATCAACCCTGGTTCAATGAAGAGTGCAGGAGGGCATGCCAGGAGCAGCACCAGGCATACCTAAAAATGAGGTGTCAACCTGGTGAAGCTATAACACAGGACTACTTGCGTGCCAAACAGCATAAGCAGCAAGTGATTGACAGAGCTAAGCAATCCCACAACCAACGGATCAGATCTAAACTCTGCAGTGAATGGTGGTAAACATTTAAACAACTCACTAGAAGAGGAAACTCCACAAATAATCCCATCCTCAATTATGGAGGAGCATCAGTGCAAAAGATAAGGCTGAAGTTATCAATCTTCAGCCAGAAGTGCCGAGTGGATGATCCATCTCGGCCTCCTCCGGAGGCCCCCAGCATCACGGATGTTAGTCTTCAGCCAATTCAATTCACTCCACGTGATATCAAGAAATGGCTGAAGGCACTGGAAACTGCAAAGGCTATGGGCCCTGACAATATTCCAACAATAGTACTGAAGACTTGTGTTCCAGAGCTTGCCGTGCCCCTAGCCAAGCTGTTCCAGTACAGCTACAACACTGGCATCTACCCGGCAATGTGAAAAATTGCCCAGGTGTGTCCTGTACATAAAAAGCAGGATAAATCCAACCCGGCCAATTACTGCCCCATCAGTCTACTCTTGATCATCAGTAAAGTGTTGGAAGGGGTCAACAACAGTGCTATCAAGCGGCACTTGCTTAGTAATAACCTGCTCACTGGTGCTCAGTACGGGTTCCGCCAGGGCCACTCAGCTCCTGACTTCATTACATCCTTGGTTCAAACATGGACAGAAAAGAGCTGAACTCCAGAGGTGAGGAGAGAGTGACTGCCCTTGACGCTAAGGCAGCATTTGACTGAGTGTGGCATCAAGGAGCCCTAGCAAAACTGGAGTCAATGGGAATCAAGGGGAAAACTCCCACTGGTTAGAGTCATACCTGGCACAAAGGAAGATGGTTGTGGTTGTTGGAGGTCAATCATCTCAGCTCCAGGACATCACTGCAGGAGTTCATCAGGGTAGTGTCCTCAGCCCAACCATCTCCAGCTGCTTCATCGATGACCTTCCTTCCACAATTTGGTCAGAAATGAGGATGTTTGCTGATGATTGCACAATGTTTAGCACCATTCAAATCACCTCAGATACTGAAGCAGTCCAATGCAGCAAGACCTGGACAATATCCAGGCTTGGGCTGACAAGTGGCAAGTAACATTTATGCCACACAAGTGCCAGACAGTGACAATGTTCAACAAGAGAGAGTCTAACCATCACTCCTTGACAGTCACTGAAACCCCCACAGGGGGAAGGTGATGGCTAGTGGTATTGTTGCTGGACTAGTAATCCAGAGACCCAGGGTAATGCTCCGTGGACCCAGAGCATTCAAATCCCAGTTCGAATCCTGCCACGGCAGATGGTGGAATTTGAATTCAATAAAAATCTGGAATTAAAAGTTTAATGACGAGCATGAAACCATTGTCGATTGTTGTAAAAACTCATCTGATTCACTAATGTCCTTTAGAGATGGAATCTGCCATCCTTGTCTGGCCTACATGTGACTCCAGACCCACAGAAATGTGGTTGGCTCTTAAATGTGCTCTATGCCCCTCTGAAGGGATGGGTAATAAATGTTGGCCTAGCCAGAGAACTCATGAATGAATAATTAAAAAAAAAGGGTTATCATTGACCAAAAACTGAACTGGTTTAGCTATATAAATACTGTGGCTGCAGGTCAGGTCAGTCAGAGGCTAGGAATCCTGAGGTGAGTAACTCACCTACTGACTCCCCAAAGCCTGTCCAGCGTCTACAAGGCGCAAGTCAAGGTTGTGATGGAATACTCTCCACTTGCCTGGATGAGTGCAGCTCCCACAACACTCAAGAGTTTGACACTGTCCAGCCCAAAGCAGCCCGTTTGATTGACACCCCATCCACCAAACGTTCACTTCCTCCACGACGCACAGTGGCAGCAGTGATTACCATCTACAAGATGTACTGCAGGAACTCACCAAGCCTCCTTAGACAGCACCTTCCAAACCCATGACCTCTACCATCTAGAAGGACAAGGGCAACAGACACATGGGGATACCACCACCTGCAAGTTCCCCTCTCAGCCAATCACCATCCAGACTTGGAAATACGTCACCGTTCCTTCACTGTCGCTGGGTCAAAATCCTGGAACTCCCTCCCTTACAGCACTGTGGGTGCACCTACGCCACAGGGACTGCTGTGGTTCAAGAAGGCAGCTCACCACCACCTTCTCAAGGGCAATTAGGGTTAGGCAATAAATGCTGGTCTAGCTAGCAACATCCACATCCCTTGAATGAATAAAAAAAGCCTAAAAAGTGCATTATCTGGATCACTTAACAATTTTCTGTTTGTGGGAGCTTGCTGTGCGCATACTGGCTGGAGCATTTACAACACTTACAAGTTCAAAAATGTTCCTTCCTCCTTCAACCTAACAACAATTTGCATTTATATAGTGCCTTTAATGTAATAAGATGTCCCAAGATGTTTCACAGGAGTGATATCAATCAGAATCTGACACTGAGCCATCCAAGGAGACCTGGACAGGGTAAAGAGGTGGATCTTTAAGAAGCATCTACATAAGGGAGAAAGAAAGAGGGACAAAGAAGTTTAGGGACAGAATTCCAGGTCTTAGCCTCAGCAGCTGGAAGCTCTGTTGCCAACGGTGGATTATGGAAATCAGTGGTACTCAAGGCTCCAGAATTGATGGACCACAGAGATCTCAGAGGGCAGTGGATCTGGAAGAGGTTACAGAGATCTCAGAGGGCAGTGGATCTGGAAGAGGTTACAGAGATCTCAGAGGGCAGTGGATCTGGAAGAGGTTACAGAGATCTCAGAGGGCAGTGGATCTGGAAGAGGTTACAGGGATCTCAGAGGGCAGTGGATCTGGAAGAGGTTACAGGGATCTCAGAGGGCAGTGGATCTGGAAGAGGTTACAGGGATCTCAGAGGGCAGTGGATCTGGAAGAGGTTACAGAGATCTCAGAGGGCAGTGGATCTGGAAGAGGTTACAGGGATCTCAGAGGGCAGTGGATCTGGAAGAGGTTACAGAGATCTCAGAGGGCAGTGGATCTGGAAGAGGTTACAGAGATCTCAGAGGGCAGTGGATCTGGAAGAGGTTACAGGGATCTCAGAGGGCAGTGGATCTGGAAGAGGTTACAGGGATCTCAGAGGGCAGTGGATCTGGAAGAGGTTACAGGGATCTCAGAGGGCAGTGGATCTGGAAGATGTTACAGGGATCTCAGAGGGCAGTGGATCTGGAAGAGGTTACAGAGATCTCAGAGGGCAGTGGATCTGGAAGAGATTACAGGGATCTCAGAGGGCAGTGGATCTGGAAGAGGTTACAGAGATCTCAGAGGGCAGTGGATCTGGAAGAGATTACAGGGATCTCAGAGGGCAGTGGATCTGGAAGAGGTTACAGGGATCTCAGAGGGCAGTGGATCTGGAAGAGGTTACAGGGATCTCAGAGGGCAGTGGATCTGGAAGAGATTACAGGGATCTCAGAGGGCAGTGGATCTGGAAGAGGTTACAGGGATCTCAGAGGGCAGTGGATCTGGAAGAGGTTACAGAGATCTCAGAGGGCAGTGGATCTGGAAGAGATTACAGGGATCTCAGAGGGCAGTGGATCTGGAAGAGGTTACAGAGATCTCAGAGGGCAGTGGATCTGGAAGAGATTACAGGGATCTCAGAGGGCAGTGGATCTGGAAGAGATTATAGGGATCTCAGAGGGCAGTGGATCTGGAAGAGGTTACAGGGATCTCAGAGGGCAGTGGATCTGGAAGAGATTACAGGGATCTCAGAGGGCAGTGGATCTGGAAGAGGTTACAGGGATCTCAGAGGGCAGTGGATCTGGAAGAGGTTACAGAGATCTCAGAGGGCAGTGGATCTGGAAGAGGTTACAGAGATCTCAGAGGGCAGTGGATCTGGAAGAGGTTACAGGGATCTCAGAGGGCAGTGGATCTGGAAGAGGTTACAGAGATCTCAGAGGGCAGTGGATCTGGAAGAGGTTACAGAGATCTCAGAGGGCAGTGGATCTGGAAGAGGTTACAGGGATCTCAGAGGGCAGTGGATCTGGAAGAGGTTACAGAGATCTCAGAGGGCAGTGGGTCTGGAAGAGGTTACAGAGATCTCAGAGGGCAGTGGATCTGGAAGAGGTTACAGGGATCTCAGAGGGCAGTGGATCTGGAAGAGGTTACAGGGATCTCAGAGGGCAGTGGATCTGGAAGAGGTTACAGGGATCTCAGAGGGCAGCGGATCTGGAAGAGGTTACAGGGATCTCAGAGGGCAGTGGATCTGGAAGAGGTTACAGGGATCTCAGAGGGCAGTGGATCTGGAAGAGGTTACAGGGATCTCAGAGGGCAGTGGATCTGGAAGAGGTTACAGGGATCTGAGAGGGCAGTGGATCTGGAAGAGGTTACAGAGATCTCAGAGGGCAGTGGGTCTGGAAGAGGTTACAGAGATCTCAGAGGGCAGTGGATCTGGAAGAGGTTACAGAGATCTCAGAGGGCAGTGGATCTGGAAGAGGTTACAGGGATCTCAGAGGGCAGTGGATCTGGAAGAGGTTACAGGGATCTCAGAGGGCAGCGGATCTGGAAGAGGTTACAGGGATCTCAGAGGGCAGTGGATCTGGAAGAGGTTACAGGGATCTCAGAGGGCAGTGGATCTGGAAGAGGTTACAGGGATCTCAGAGGGCAGTGGGTCTGGAAGAGGTTACAGGGATCTCAGGGGGCAGTGGATCTGGAAGAGATTACAGGGATCTCAGAGGGCAGTGGATCTGGAAGAGATTACAGAGATCTCAGAGGCCAGTGGATCTGGAAGAGATTACAGAGATCTCAGAGGGCAGTGGATCTGGAAGAGATTACAGAGATCTCAGAGGGCAGTGGATCTGGAAGAGGTTACAGGGATCTCAGAGGGCAGTGGATCTGGAAGAGGTTACAGGGATCTCAGAGGGCAGTGGATCTGGAAGAGGTTACAGGGATCTCAGAGGGCAGTGGATCTGGAAGAGGTTACAGGGATCTCAGAGGGCAGTGGATCTGGAAGAGGTTACAGGGATCTCAGAGGGCAGTGGGTCTGGAAGAGGTTACAGAGATCTCAGAGGGCAGTGGATCTGGAAGAGATTACAGGGATCTCAGAGGGCAGTGGATCTGGAAGAGATTACAGAGATCTCAGAGGGCAGTTGAGCTGGAAGAGATTACAGAGATCTCAGAGGGCAGTGGATCTGGAAGAGATTACAGAGATCTCAGAGGGCAGTGGATCTGGAAGAGGTTACAGGGATCTCAGAGGGCAGTGGATCGGGAAGAGGTTACAGAGATTGAAGTTGGCCAAGACCATGGAAGAATTTGAAAACAAAAATAAGAACACCACACAAAAAAAACAAGATCAGTTCATCATTCATTCATCTCATTGCTACTTGTGGAACCTTGGTGTGTGTAAAATAGCTGCACAACTTGCCTACATTACAATGGCCACTGCCTTTTAAGCAGAATTTGTTGCCTATGGAAAGGGTTTTGAGGCGCTTATGAGAGCATAAGGTGCTGAATCAAAGACAAAACGCTTCTTCAGTGACAGCCTCGGATACAGCAAGGACGGGGTTAATTTGACGCTGCCTCCAGTTTAATCTCCTAAGACTTTGTGACTGGGAAATGTAACCTCTGTGACAGCACGCAGGCAATGGTTGATGTCTGAGGCATGGGCAATTGTCTGGTGACGAGGTAGGAGATTCCAGGAACACAGCTAAAAATAGCTGGACGTGCTGAGGGGAGGGTGTCTTTTTAAAGTCAATCGACGGAATGCATGAGAAAAAAAGGTGGCTCTTTTAAGGCGATTAGTTCAATATTGGAAACGCGCATGTTGCAGAAAAGAATCCCTTTAGGGGCTCATGTATTGCTTTTGTGATGAATGGTACACGGTTTGACGGGGGTGGGTGTGGGGGGGGGAAGAGTTAGCAGCTTTGTTGTTTGAAAAACACGTTGTGAAATGTTTGCAAATGCAAGTCTGCTTCGGGAATCACTCTCCTTGTGGACTGCACCAGAAAATGACAGGTCCCCAGTAAGCTGATGCATCTGAGGTTGCTGAGGGAGAGGGGCGCAGCAGGGGCGTGGAGCTCGTTTAACCAACCCCCCAGTGCAAGCAAAGCCCCACTAAGAGAGGTCCCCGGCCCCCAGCCTTGTCTGGACAACTGGACTGAGAGGAGCCAGTCGGTCTGACTGCTGAGGGCTTGTTTTTTTTTTCCTTCTTATTGCTCGTTGGGCTATAAATGCTGAATACATCAGATAATACAGGAGTTCAGGGCCAGCTGTTGGTCTGTTTCTCACTGTTTTGTATCAATGATGCATCGGTCACAGCAGCAACAGCAAGACCTGAATGCAGCAGCTGTTTTAATGACTTTTTAATCTGCATTGGAACCTAATGAAAACAGCTTGCATGCTTCAGTCTGTAGTGATAAGGAGTAATATAACAAAACAGCCCTCCATTGATCAGCACTTACACGAGCTCTGAGCCAAAGACTCCTGCATAATATTTAACCACAGCTATAAAATAGGTCTCCTTCTTTATAATACCTGGCGCCTCAGATAGTTTACCCAGTATCGACTGTCTTATCTTCCCAGTTTACTAATAGTCACAATTCCACACATACCTCACTAAACTGTCTCGGTTTCACTGCTTCCTCTTGCAGAATAAGAGAATGATGCAGCACAGATGAAGGCCATTCAGCCCATCCTGCCTGTGCTGACTCATTGAAAGAGCTATGCAATTAATGCCGCTGCCCCCTTGCACTTTGCCCCATAGCTCTGCAATTTCTCCCCCCCTTCAAGTATTTATCCAATTCCCTTTTGAGAGTTATGATTAAATCGGCTTCTGCCACTCCTTCAGGCAGTGCATCCCAGATCACAACAATCGCTGCGCAAAAATAATTCTCCTCATCTCTCCTCTGGTTCTTTTTGCCAATTGTCTTAAATCTGTGCCCTCTGGTTACCGACCGTCCTGCCACTGAAGTGGCTAGGCACCCGGCTTTGTACTGGACAGTCTGGTTTAAAGCTGGCCTGGCCATTGTCCAGTACTGGATGGCTTCACAGCCAATATTTTAACCATTAGCTTTGTGAAACACGAGCATGGACCTGTGCTCAATCCTTTCCCTGTCTTCAGCAGCCTTGATGAAATTGGGACGCAAGAGTCGGGAATGTTTTGATACTTTTTTAAATGGTTTCCGTGACCAGCCACCTCTCCACCTCATGACCTAGTGTCACGGGATCACCGAATGTGATGGTGTCACCATGTAAGCAATGACGTCACACCCGTATGTGATGACAAGACCACATGTGTGACAATCTCACCTGATGTACGTCATGGAGGTGTCCAGTTTTGATGGCCTATGGCACTGGCCACCCTATCTGCCTCTGGAAACAGTTACTCCTTAATTACGCTATCAAACCCCTCATGATTTTGGAACAGCTCTGTTAAACCTCCCCTTAACCTGAGCCATTTAAAGAGATATTCGGACAGGTGTCCAAAAGCTTGGTCAAAGAATTAGGGTTTAAGGAAGGTGTTAAAGAAGAAGAGAGAAGCAGGGAGGTTTAGGGAGGGAATTCCAGAACTTAGGGCCCAAGCAACTGAAAGCATGTCCGTCAATGGTGTGACAATGGAATTGGGAATCGGGATGTTCAAGGGGCCGAAATTGGAGAAGCTCAGAAATCTCACAGACACTCTGTAGCAATATTGGTGAAGGAGCAGGAACTGCTGGCTGACTTTGATTTCCAGCTGCCTCTGATGGAGGTGCCTCATAACGCCTCCATCCCAGCAACATGTGTAAAATGAGCTATCACCCGCTCTGTGCTAACTCCCCCAATTTTATCCTTCATGATATTTGCCAGAGGTAAAACCAACTGCATTTGGGAAAGTTTAAGGCCTAGTTGCTTGTAGAGCTGAATTCAAAATGGCCACCCTGACAAAGTGAAGGACAAGGAGGACAACATCAATTTTTCACTGAAGAAAGAGCAGGTTGGATCCACCTTGATAATTACAATACTGAGACAAACTATAATCAAGAATACTTTACCTTTAAAGATGTAGTTCAAATTCCTGTCACTTTTATACTTTTGCTCAGCCTCTGTGGCAGACACAGAATACACGTTAAAAATGTTTCATCCATGTCCTTGGGAGGGGAATTATTCTCTCCGTGGACAGACAGCAATCGAATTGCTCTGGAGGCTGGATATCTTAAACAATTCTTTCAGTCCAATGTTATTGACTTCTTTCACTGGAGCCTGAACTATTGAAAATTATGGTTATTAAAGAATCCCTGTTGTTTTCAGAAAACTGACATTTTGTGCCCAATTTACAATGAAATAATAGAATTTATTTTTAACTGAAATATTAAGGGATGTGGGACTAATCACAACCATCAGAACTGGCTTGCTGGGTCGAATGGTCCATTTCTGTGCTACGTCTATGATTCTATATTTCCTGTTTGGGATCTTAAATGTGGTTTGTACATTGAGTTGCATCACATCTGGATTAATGATTTATTATTTGTTTAAAGTGTACATTTTTAACTATGCCTGATGATATGCTGGGGAGAGTTATGGCCAGTATAGTACTAAATGCCACAGATCCTTAGGACACAGGATGGTGCTGTACGTTTGTAGGCAGGCTGTTTTAATTGTCCTCTCTTGGTTCTCCTAGGAATAGGAAGGCGGCTGGAAAGTGAGGACGCTGGGGTGGGTTGGGAGTGAAGAGGACTGGGAGTCACCATCATTCCTCTCTTGATCACCATAGCAGCATTCTCTGTCATGGTCACTTGAAGAATCAAACAAGATACAGAGGGAGGGGACAAAAACAAAAATTGCTGGAAAAACTCAGCAGGTCTGACAGCATCTGTGGAGAGAAAGACAGGGTTAACGTTTCGAGTCCGTATGACTCTTGGCTCTTCTTCAGAAGAGTCATACGGACTCGAAACGTCAACTCTGTCTTTCTCTCCACAGATGCTGTCAGACCTGCTGAGTTTTTCCAGCAAATTTTGTTTTTGTTTCAGATTTCCAGCATCCGCAGCATTTTGCTTTTATATTACTGGGGGAGGGGAGTCATACCCCAGTGAGGGTGGGTTCACCACTCTGGGAAGAGAATGCACAGGTTGCGATTTCAAATCCCGCTACAATAAGTTTGACAATAGTCATTTGTGGATTATCGCAGGAGCCAAAACTGTAGTAAAAACTCAACTACTTCACTTGTGACACTGAATGAAGGGTGCCTGGGTGATCTGGCCAGGCCCATGTTCTGTGATTGACCCGTAACATGCTCTGAGGTGGGCAGCAGTCAGGGAGCCAGTGGATGGGTATAACAGAAATACTTGCATTTACATAGCACTTTTCACAACCTCTGGATACCCCAAAGTGCTTTGCAATCAATGACTGCTCTACTTTTGAAATGAGGTCATTGTTGCAATGTACGAAACACAGAAGCCAATTTATACACAGCAAGCTCCCACAAACAGCAATGTCATAATGAACTGATCATCAATTTTTACATACCGGCAGTGGGATAAATATTGACCTGGACACTGGGGAGAACTTCCCTGCTCTTCTTCAAATATGGGATGTTTAAATGTGGGATATTTTACCTGCACCGGAGGGGGCAGATAGGGCTTTCGTTTAACATCTCATCCAATAACCAACATATAGATCTGGAATGAAAAGTTAAATATCAGTAATGGTAACTATGAAACTACTGTATTGTTGTAAATAACATTCTGATTTACTAATGTCCTTCAAGGAATTAAATCTGCAGTCCTTACCCTACCCTAATGTAGATCCAGAACCACAGCAACGTGGTTAAATCTAAGCTCCCTCAAGGTCTAGGTCTAGTTGGCATAGTGGTATTGTTGTTGGACCAGTTATCCAGGGACCCAGGGTAATGAGCTGGGGACCTCGGTTTGAATCCCACCACAGCAGGTGGTGGAATTTAAATTCCACCTTCTAGTCTAATGATGACCATGAAGCCATTGCCGATTGTCGGGAAAAACCCAGCTGGTTCACTAATGCCCCTTTAGGGAAGGAAATCTGCCGTCCTTACCTGGTTTGGCCTACATGTGACTCTAGACCCACATCAATGTGGCTGACTCTTAATGACCTCTGAAATGGCCTACCAAGTTGTATCAAACTGCTACAAAGTCTCAAAAAAAGAATGAAACCGGATGGACCACCCGGCATCGACCCAGGCACTGGAAACAACAACGGCAATCTCAGCCCTGTTAACCCTGCAAAGTCCTCCTTACTAACATCTGTAACTACCATTAACCAGAAACTGAACTGGACTAACTATATAAATACTGTGGCTACAAGAGCAGGTCACAGGCTAGGAATCCTGCAACGAGTAACTCACACTCCTGACTCCCCAAAGCCTGTCCACAATCTACAAGGCACAAGTCAGGAGTGTGATGGGATACTCTCCACTTGTCTGGATGAGTGCAGCTCCCACAACACTCAAGAAGCTTGACACCGTCCAGGACAAAGCAGCCCCGCTTGATTGACACCCCATCCACAAACATTCACTCCCTCCACCATCGATGCACAGTTGCAGCAGTGTGTACCATCTACAAGATGCACTACAGGAATTCACCAAGGCTCCTTAGACAGCACTTTCAACCCATGACCACTACCATCTAGAAGGACAAGGGCAGCAGAAAGATGGGAACACCACCACCTGGAAGTTCCCCTCCAAGTTACTTCCCATCCTGACTTGGAAATATATCGCCGTTCCTTCACTGTCACTGGGTCAAAATCCTTGCACTCCCTAACAGCACTGTGGGTGTACCTACGCCACATGGGCTGCAGCGGCTCAAGAAGGCAACTCACCACCACCTTCTCAAGGGCAAGTAGGGATGGGCAATAAATGCTGGCCCAGCCAGCAAAGCTCACATTCCCTGAATGAATAATAAAAACAAAAGCTGTGTTCAAGAAGGCTGCAGGCTCACTACCTCCTTCTCAAAAGCAATTAAGGATGGGCAATAAATGCTGGCATTGCCAGTGACCTCCCACATCCCTCAGTAGAAGAAAAGTTACCCACCTCTGACAATGCAGCACTCTCTCAATTCTGTGCTGGGTGAAACCGCCTAGATTAGGTGCTGAAATTGTTGGTGGGGGACTTGGACCACAGCCTTCTGACTCATAGGTGAAAGCGCTACCCACTGAGTCACAGCGAGTGGTATTGTTAGGTTGCTCATATCCTGAGAATGCATCAGCAAACATTCAAGTAGGGAGAAGATTGGGAGCATTTTCTTGCACTAACCCTAATGTGGCATTAAACTTTCTCTGTGTGTTTTGTCTATGGCACAAATGGATTCTCAATCTTTATCGGCTGAAATGAGAATACATTGCAAAATAGGAGGAAGTTTTCAAAAGATTTTTCACAATAATTGAAATTGTCTCACGCTGTGATTAACTTCACAAAAATGTAAAATATGGAACAATAATGCAAAGGGATTAATGTGACTCATTTCAGAAACAAAATATAATGTACACAGACATCTCATAATTTAGGAACGCGGAGCATATTCTTCAGTAGACTGAGTTTGTCTTGTTAACTTTCATTGCTCACAGTTTTTTGGGGGAACTCAGAACGAACCCTAAAATCTGTTTAGCACCCCTACCTGAGTCCTCTTCCTCTTCCCGGGAGTCTGTGCTAGGGTACAGTCCCATGGGGATGCCTCCCCAGAATCCAATCTAAGTACCCATTCTTCACATTGAGTCATGTCAGTGATTGAGACGGCACCAACCTAATCCAATTCTCATCTGGTGGGGCTAAGAAGCGGTCTGGGTTGCTATATATAATGACAACAACTTGCACTTATATAGTGCCTTTCATGCTGTGTCCCAGGATGCTTCACAGCGTAAACAACCAAAAACTGACACTGAGCCAAGGAAACGCAACACAGAAAAATTTCATTTACGTAGCACTTCTCACAACCACCAGACATCTCCAAATGCTTTACAGACAATGAACCTCTTTTAAAGTGTAGTCACTGTTATAATGTGGGAAACACAGCTGCCAATTTGTGCATAGCAAGATGTCACAAACAGCAATATGATAATGATCAGATAATCTGTTTATTTGTGATGTTGATTGAGGGATAAATATTGACCGGAGGACTGGGGAGAACTCCTCCTCCAAAATAGTGTCATGGGATCTTTTACATCCACCTATAGGGCCTTAATTTAACATCTCATCTGAAAGATGGCACCTCTGACAGTACAGCACTCCCTCAGTACTGCATTGGCAATTCAATCTTGATTATTGTTCTCAAGTCCTGGGGTGGGACTTGAACCCAGAACCTTGTGACTCAGAGACGAGAGGGCTGCCAACTGAGCCAAGGCTTACAAATAAAGAAGGTGTTAGGGGATGTGATCAAAAGTTTAGCCAAAGAGGTAAGTTTTAAGGAGGACCTGAAAGAGAGGGATAGATGCAAATGTTTAGGGAGGGAATTGCAGAGTTTAGAGCCTAGATGCAAGAAGGCATGACTGTCATTGGTGATGTGAAGGGTGTGGGAGACACACAAGAGGTCAGAGTTGGAGGAGTACCACCATAAACATGTTCTTTTTGTGCACTTTTGTGATGTCAGAGGAAATTCTCTCTCCTCTCCCCATTATTCTTCACTGTTGCTGGGTCAAAATCCTGGAACTCCCTTCCTAAGAGCACTATGGGTGTACCTACACCATATGGACTGCAGCGGTTCAAGAAGGCAGCTCTCCACCACCTTCTGAAGGGCAATTAGGGATGGATAATAAATGCTGGCCTAGCCAGCAAAGCCTGCATCTGATGTATAAATAAATAAAAATAAAATTATGGGTGGATTCATTTCTAGCAGGAGACTGTAGACAATGACAATGAATGCAAATTATCTCCCCTACCGGGCCAGGATTTTTCCCATGATGGAGTTTCCCTTCCTGACATCCGATGAGTCGGCAGTGAACACACTGCCTCCGATACTCACTGCCCCGTGATTGGCCAGTAGCTCTGCAGTCCCAGCAGCGCCAATAGCTGCAGTGGACAGCACTGGGACTGCAAGCAATCCCGAGAGTCTTAGGTCCCGGGAGTCCAGGACCAGGTAGGTTTTGGGGGTCTCAGGGTAGGAAGGTGAGGGCTGGGGGGCATGGGCGGAGTGGGGTAAGGGTGTTGGTGGAGATGCCGGGGGGTGGAAGCGCCCATAGTGGCCAGACCTTTGGGGGGGGTTGGGGGGTATGTTAAAAGGGAGGCTGTTGATAGAGGCACCCATGCCAATTCTGGCCCAAAGTCTAAACAGGGTCACTTTTTGAGCTTCCCCCTGCCCCGCCCCTGAACTCCACCAGCCTGAAAATTGAGGCTGGCCAGGAAACAGCCCTTAAGCGGTGACTAATTGACCGCTTAAGGCCTCAATTGGGGCAAGGGTGGGGAGGTTGGCCTGGGTCTCCGCTGTCCCACCATAAAATTGTGGAGAGGCTGGAGTGGGTGAGAACCCATTGGGAGTGACAACCACACAGTCCTTGTGGAGACAAAGTCCCATTTTCGCATAGAAGATACCATCCATTCTGTTGTGTGGCGCTACCACCGTGCTAAATGGGATAGATTTCGAACAAATCTAGCAACTCAGGACGGGGCAACCATGAGGCTCTGTGGGCCCATCAGCAGCAACTGATGTGCCCTAGTCCAACTACCTTCAGCTGCTTCATCAATGACCTTCCTTCCATCATAGGGTCAGAAGTGGGGATGTTCACCGATGATTGCACAATGTTCAGCACCATTCGTGATTTCTCAGATACTGAAACAGTCCATGTCCAAATGCAGCAAGACCTGACAATATCCAGGCTTGGGCTGACAAGTGGCAAGTAACATTCGCACCACACAAGTGCCAGGCAACGACCATCGCCACCAAGAGAGAACCTAACCATCGTCCCTTGACATTCAATGTCATTACCATCATTGAATTCCCCACTATCAACATCCTAGGGGTTACCATTGACCAGAAACTGATCTGGACTAGCCATATAAATACTGTGGCTACAAGGGCAGGCCAGAGGCTAGGAATCCTGCGGTGAGTAACTCACCTGCTGACTCCCCAAAGACTGTCCACAATCTACAAGGCACAAGTCAGGTGTGTGATGGAATACTCCCACTTGCCTGGATGAGTGCAGCTCCCACAACACTCAAGAAGCTTGACACCATCCAGGACAAAGCAGCCTGCTTGATTGGCACCACATCCACAAACATTCACTCCTTCCACCACCGACACATAGTGGCAGCAGTGTGTACCATCTACAAGATGCACTGCAGGAACTCACCAAGCCTCTTTAGACAGCACCTTCCAAACCCACAAACACTACTGTCTAAAAGGACAAGGGCAGCAGACACATGGGAATACCACCACCTGAAAGTTCCCCTCCAAGCCATGCACCATCCTGACTTGGAAATATATCGCCGTTCCTTCACTGTCGCTAGGTCAAAATCCTGGAACTCCCTCCCTAACAGCACTGTGGGTGAATCCACATGGACTTCAGCGGTTCATGGAGGCAGCTCACCACCACCTTCTCAAGGGCAATTAGGAATGGGCAATAAATGCTGGCCTAGCCAGTGATGCCTACATCCCGTGAATGAATAAAAAAAGGCCATTCAAAGAGTTTTACGGCCACCCCGCCTACAAATCTACCGGTGGGGGAATGTAAAATTCTGCCCGTGATGTTTTTTCTGCACGGACATCTCCTTTAAATATATTTTAACACCATTCTCCAATTCTACATGATTTTCAATCTCTAGGCCAAAAATATTAAGCCCTAGCCCTAATTAATCTTTATCCTATGGTGCTTTTCCATTAGAGGTCTGGTTAATCTTTTATTTACACCCCCCCTCCCCCGGCCTGGCCACCAACTAGGAACCTTGGTGGTATATTAACCCTTCACCTCTGAGGCCCTGGTTCAAATCTAGCCCCCGATAGAGGGAAGGGCACTCGATCATCCCTGCTTGCTGTTCAGGCTCAAATGATTCTTGGCCTAATCTAGTCCCTAGTGGGTGTGGGTCCCACCAGCACCAGACAATGGCATTGAATTGACAGCCTCACTTCAGGAAAGCTGTGGCAGGAAATGGAGAATTGTCACACTGATGTCTTGTGGGCATCATTTCTGTGCTTGGGACAGAGCTGAGTGAATCTTAATCCTTTTGGAACCGTGCGAGTCTTACCAGAAATGGGCTAAATATTCCACTACTAACACATGCCCATGCCTAAAGAAAAATCTGTATTTTTCTAACGTTGGGGTATTGAAGGTTTGTTATTCTAATCTGAGTTAACATCCCCATGGTAACTGAGGTGCAGAGTTTGGTGAAGGTGTAGTTTACAATGCATGCAGTTCCTTGTAACTTAAATCCACTGTATTCATAACGTATACATTCAGACATTAATCAGCCTATGCATAAGCATTACAGCCAGGCATTAGAATGTGTTTTGACTGTTACATGTGACATGTATATACATTTCATATTTAGTAAGGGTTTAAAGATTTTCCGATTAATTATTCACCAAGCTCAGTGTCAAACACAGTCCTTACAGTAATTTGTAACCGTTTCTCTACCCGACACTGGGCAAAATGTCTGGGAATACAGGTGTACGATGTTTGGGTAGTGAAAGTGGTGGATTGTCCATCAATAAACAACTACAGAAATCGGCCAAAGAAATTGGATATTTAATATAGAGGTACTGAAGAAAGGAAGACTTGCATTTACATAGCACCTTTTATGAACTCGGGAACCTTTACAGGCAATGCAGTGTAGTCACTGTTATAATGTAGGAAATGCAGCAGCCAACCTGTAAAGCCCCATAAACAGCAATATAACGATGAACAGATCATCTGTTTTTGTGATGTTGATTGAGGGATAAGTAGTGCCCAGGACACTGTGGCGAACTCCCCCTGCTCATCTTCATTATAGAGTCATGGCTTCCTTTTCAGTCACTCAACAGGGCTGTTTGTGGGATCTTACTGCGCACAAAAAACTGGCTGCATTACAAGAGTGACCACATTTCAAAAGCACTTCATTGGCTGTGAGGTTCTTTGGTGCATCCTGAGGTTGTGAAAGGTGCTATTTAAATGCAAGTTCTTTCTTTTAGAAATAACATTATCTGTGTAGAGCTCAGAATGTTTGATGGACAGGCTATCTAGAGCTAGGAAAAATACTGCGAGATAACATCATTTTTCATTTGAAATATTGCACTCTTTTTGCAAAACAGTCAGAAAAGTAACTGTTAGTTATAATAGTATTATACTCAGTGGACTGGAATGTGTCAGTGAGAGAGATGACATAGTGATAAGAGGATTAAACAGAGAGCCCTTGCGATTTCAAGCACCAGTAGATGAGCATTGGTAGAAAGGCTATCTTTTGGCTTCAAGCTTTTGCTATTATTGAAAACACAAAGGAGGAAGGGTGTCCCTGGAAACCCTAGTTTTCAGAAGGCACGCATGGAAACACATAAGGGCACAGATTTCATTTTCACTCGGTCTTGCTTCACTGCCGTTACCTGCTTACCTGAGCTCTTGGCTGCTCTGTGTTTTGTCTTGAAGGCTCCTGGCTAGGGGCAGAGCCAGGTGAGGAGCCGGGCTGCAAATTCAAAAGCCAGATAATTTAGGATATTCACAAGTCCCGGAGCTTTTCAAAACCTATCATTTTTATTTGAAATATAAAATGGTAAGCCCTCTTGTGCAATTATGTTTTTGCGACTTACTCCTGAGTTCTACTTAGTTTTTATTTAAAATGCCCAGGTGAGAGGGCAAGTTCAAGGTACCTGTACAGGTTGGACGAGTAGGTGTGAGGTTAAAAAGGAAGGAACTTTGTTTTATGCACTTTACAACCAATGAAGTTAGACAGTCAGAACTCTGTGAGCAGCACAGCAAAATTTTAAGGGGAAAGAATAAAACATTGAGCAGAGGCCAACCCAAGTCCAGCTAGCTGAGCAACAAAGAAGTGTGGTCATTATTGTGTTATAGGACACATGGCAACCAATTTACGCACAGCAAACTCTCACAGACAGCAGTATGACCAGAGAATCTGTTTTAGTGATGTGGGTTGAGGGTAAATATTGCTCAGCTGTCTATCCAGGAGAATGGGTTTCAGACTCATACTTGTGCTTTGAGGGCATTGTGCGATCTAACTCCACCAGCTAATCAGCAAAAAAAGCATGACGGGGTCGGGGGTGGGGGGAAAGTGCACATGTCACTTTTACACATGGATCTAACAGCAAGTATTTTTAAACTTGTGGTTTGCAATGCTAAACTGGGACGTCGTCTGCCCTCTCATGTGAACTTAAAAGATCCCACAGCACTTGTTTGAAGAGGAGCAAGGGAGTTCTCTCTGGTTTCCTGGGCCAATATTTATCCTCAACAAACTATCACTAAAACACAGATGATTCGGTTGGAATCACATTACTGGTTGTGGGATCTTGCTCTGTGGAAGTTAGCTATTGCTTTTCCTACTTTACAGCAGTGCCAATTTTTGGTTGATCGTGCTCCTGTGAAGCACCTTGAGATGTTTACTACTATGGGGTGCTATTGAAATGCAAATCAATTTTGTGACGTTCACACATCATTGGTTGAACCTTTAACATTTCCAGCATGATCAAAAGGATTTCTAGGTCAATAAATGTTTTCTTCCTCATTCTGAATGAAGGCGGCCAGATGTACAATAGTAGGCAGATAGTTTTGAGCCTTGAACATCCAGCAGCCAGCACTCTTGTCTGGGTAAACTGGTTACACCAATTAATCAAAACATTTGATGGCTTTGATGTACTGGCAGTGATAACGTACCATGGGAAAATGAAAATAAATGTTCTAGGTGTGGTTAGCACATAGTTAACAACAAAAAAGACTTTACGCCTACATAGCAATAACTAGAAGAACAGCTTGCATTTATGTAGCGCCTTCATCACAGTAAAACGTCCCAAGGCGCTTCACAGGAATGTTCTGAGGCACAATTTGACACTGAGCTAAATACTGAGATAAAAGCAAAATACTGCAGATGCTGGAAATCAGAAATAAAAACAGAAAATGCTGGAAAAACTCAGCAGGTCTGGCAGGTACCTGTGGAGAGAGAAACAGGGTTAACGTTTTGAGTCCATATGAATCTTCTTCAGAGCTAAAGAGAAGTAGAAATGTGATGGGTTTGAGGCAATTGGATGGAAGCATGCCAATTAGCTTGTACATTTGTCCCAGCCTCTGCTCTCACCAATTGTTTTCCGGAATATTGAGACCAGATGGATAATCCTGTGGGACAAGGGATACCCTCGAGTTGGGGCTCATTACCTGTCATATAAACCCCATAATCATGGCTGAACTTGAATGTACTGAGTCACGTCCCTCCAAAAGGCTACAAGAGCAACCTTACCCTTGGGATTTCGGGTGGTGTAGCAAGGCCTCTGTAGCAGTATATTCTTGCTGTCATCACTGATGTCCAGTGAGTGTGAAGCTGGACCACCATTGTCGTCTGAAGGTTACACACTGCACAGGGCAGGGGCCCTGGACTGAGACACCCGCCTTTATCTTGTGCAGGAACCAAGAATTCACATCTGAGTGACACGAATACTGTTCAACATAACAAGGAGCCATAGGCAAGGAGAGATTCTTGGGTGTTTATTTACAATATTGAACATTATGTAACAAGTGATTAACACCCGTGCCCAGGCTGTGTAACTACATCTTCTTAACCTCCCTAACCCCGCCGCTACGTCTTGGTGATCCACCGTGGAGGTGAAGGCAGCCTGCTGACTGCTACACCCTGTCTGTGATGACTTCGGCATACACCCTCTGGAGGGCCAAGACCTGGAGGGCTTGGCTTGCTTTGGGTGTCCTGCTGTGGACCAGCTGCACCCTCCTTGGCCTGTTGAGCTGGAGCTGCGAGGGTCACAGGAAGAGGGGATTTGGATCAGCCGAACATTCTTGGAGTCACCTGGGTGGATGGCCCTGGCATGTCGAGCTGAGGGTCCTGCTTCCTATGGGTGCCCCACGGCCCCAGGCTCACTCCTTGAGGAAAAGGGGAAGCTAGAGTGAGATCGAGCTGCCCTGCACCCCACTCACTGACACTGTTGGAGGGCAACTATGGCATCAGCAACGGAGTTCAGCCCACACAGCAGTGCAGGAGTAATGTCCTGGACCAAGGTCTCCATGGCAGCCGCCATCCTGCCAGTGTTGACCTTGGTGTGTCAGCATGCAGGCGCTATCTCCTCGGACTGAAGGCGGACGGAGTCCTCCATCATCCCTTGCAATCTCAGGAGTGTACCAGACAACCCAACCTGAAGTTCCCATGATTGTGTCTGCAGCTCCACCAGAGGCTCATCATCTAACTTGGGCTCAGCAGATTCCTCTTGTCATTGCTGAGAGAGTGTCATGGGCAGGCGTCACAGAGTTCTGTTATTCTCTCTGTGTGGCTCTCAGCACCTTTGAGATGGGGCTGGCCCTTCATCTCTTCAGTGTCTGTATCTGGTGACGCTGTGCTCCTGAAGGGGTCGGGTGCTGAAGGCTGACAAAGGATCAAATGCATTTAACATTTCACGGCCTTGTCTCCAGGATCACAGAGCGTAAGTGAGCTGCCTTCAGCCAGACAGGAGTCAGACGTTCACAGAGGCAATGTGAAGATCTATGGAGTGTCCTCACTGCATGTCATCATCATCCTCCATGAACCTTGTGGCTATGAGGGCCTCCCGAGCATGCCTGCCTTGTCAGGCCTCATCACCTACATCATTGCTTTTGATTACCTCATCACGGTCAACCCCTTCGACATTGACCTCATCGGAGGAGACGTGCAGCTCTTCCATCTCCTCCTCAGTCAGGGTGGTACTCCTCTCATTGAAAATCCAGACGCTTCCGTCTCACGCTTCACCTCCTTCTCTGCCATGGGGCATATCGCTAAATCACCAGACTCCATAATCCTGATGCTCTCCTCCTGCAGGATCAAGGAGAGACACGTGGGTTGGCATATGTGCCCTAAGAACCTCCCTTGGTTAAATCTGAAGGCTCCTTCACGCATGCAGGAGAGTGCTGGCCACCACTTGGATGACCAGTGTGTAGTGCGCTTCATTGCTGTCCGAAACCCCACCCACCTCCACCCCACTCCATTTTTTTATTCATTCACAGGATGTGGGCTTCACTGGCTGGGCCAGCATTTATTGCCCATCCCAACGTGCGGCAGTGGGAAACGTGGCCTCGCCATTGACAGATGGAGCGAACGATCGCAAACTGGCTTCACGATGGCGTAAAACCGATTTTTGGCCCTCTCGCCATATTGTCTGCCCATGTCCGCCATGCCGCCCGCCGCCATTGAGACTGGACGATTCTGCTCTTCATCAGCAGAAGTTAAGGGAGGAACTTGGCTTATCTGCCTCCGTACTCCACCAATTGATGTTTTAACTCTATTTCGATGCCGGGGAAGTTGAAATCTTTAATGATTTCAGTTTTGATGTGCAGAATCTTTTCTTGACTTGGTCAAATCCAGCAATTGGTCCAGTCCAGTGCTCCCAGGTCAACATTTTAACACTTAAAGAGCATCTGTTTTGCTGACACGTGCTTTTATTAATATACTTCCTGGCATGATTTAACTCAGCTTGAACATGTCTATAGGAGTTGACCCATCTGGGATCTACATTGTTTCCCCTCTGGCTCTGGTTGGCTTTTCCCTTTATATTACTTTCTCACAAATATTTTTTGCTTTCAGAGGTAGATGATAAATGGAAGTGTATGACTGCAGGCAAACGAAGCACTTAGTGAAGACTAAAGGCCATCTTGATAAAGAAAAGATCTGAGAATATTTCAGTCAGTTTGAATAAAGCCCGTGGCCAAATTATATTTAATGACATATTTGTTGAATAGAGATATGTTTACCATCTTTCTCAGAGTAGAAGAGGAATTATTAGGCAGTATATCCAGGGATTAAACACAGGTGGGTAGATTGTCCAAGCATGAAGTGGATTGGCAGCCTATTAATAGAAACAAAAATCAAGCTCTTTCTAGAATGAGCACTCAGTCTGTCATGTTGATTCTATGCTCAGATGCCAAAGCAGAAAGTTATCCCAATGATTTGGTGTGCTCATGTCAGGTCAGTGGGTGGCACACTCGCCTCTGAGTCAAAAGGTTGTGGCTTCAAGTCCCCATTCCACAGACCTTAGCACAAAATCTTGGCTGACACTTCCAGTCCGGTACCAAGTCAGCTTGGAAGTGCCATCTTTTGGACGGGACATTTAATGGGAGATGCCCCATCTGCCATCTGAGGCGGACATGAGAGACCTCATGGCACAATTATGAAGGTGAGCAGGCGAGTTCCCCGCCTATCTGCCCGCACCCCCCGACCCACCCCCCCCCACCCCTGCCACCCCCCCTAACTCCCCCCCACCCCACCAACCGGCGTCCTAGCTAATGTTTATCCCTCAATCAACATCAACAAAAGCAGATTATCTGGTCACTATCATTTTGTTGTCTGTGGGAACTTGCTGTTCACAAATAGGCTGGCACATTTCCAACATTACAGCAGTGACTATGGCCGGGATTTTCTGGCCCCAACACCAGCCGGCATTGTCACCGGCAGGAGGGGAAAATTTGGAGTGCCGTTGCCTGCTGGTGTTGGGGCTGAAAAATCCCAGCCATATACTTCTGAAGTACTTCATTGGCTGCAAAGTGCTTTGGGATATCCTAAGGTTGTGAAAGGCTCTATAGAAGAACATAAGAAATGGGAGGCAACTAGGCCAATGGCCCCTTGAGCCTGCTCTGCCATTCAGTAAGATCATGGCTAATCTTCCACCTCAATTCAATTTCCAGCACTATCACCAAATTACACAACCGGAAACCTCATGCCACATTTCTACATTGTGCCACGCCCTTAGCTGCTATGTAGCCTTGTAGATTCAGTCCAAATCTCTCCTGGCATTTTGACAGACTCCCTTTCCCTGCCATGACAGGGTGAGTCTTCCAGTGCCCTTTTGAGAGTCCCTTTATTCAATCTTCTGAATATATACTAACTGACTTCAAGCCGCAAGGTCCACTTTGGTGACTCCTTCATTCTTAAATCGCCAAAAGTCCCATCTGTTCCGTCTCTTTCTTCCTAAACAGAAAACCAACTCTTACAAGCATCCTGCTCTCCCAGCTGTATTTTCTCTGCTTGGTGCACCCAGCAGCATCACTTTCTTGCTCTATGCCTAGGATCTCTGAGTCTGACTGAGATTGAGAATCTTTAGCTCTGTATGCAGCAAGGCCAGTTGCTTCCTCTTTTGTGTCCAGGTATTAAAACTTTCACTTTACTTTCAGTCGATGTTGACCTGGGCCCCTGTCCCCATGGCAACCAGGTCACATGGGCTTGCCTCCGGGCAGATTTCATAGGCGGTCACATCCCCCACTATTCCATTTTACTTTGTATTAAAGGAGACAATTTAAAACATAGCAATCTTATAAAGTTCAGCATTCGTAACAACTGTGATCCTGTGTTCTGGATTCTCAGCTAGAGAAAACACAACTGCAAATCTTTCCATTCTGTATGGTGTCCCTTTCTTGTCCTGTGGTGTGTTTGGAAATGATTTCAGGAGCTGTCACCTGATTTGATGCATTGCCAGGCCCCAATTCATAAAAATGATGATGCCATTTGACCTTTTGCTTACAGGTGGTGTTTTGTTCATGATGCATTGTTGATGGACAAGGCTTTTCCCAGGGACTGCGAAAGTTGAAAATTTCCTCTTAACTGTCCATCTTCATGGATGAATTATGGCCGCCTGGTGAAAGTACCAGAGAAAGGCTGACACGTCTGAAACTGGGTCATGTGGCGATGGATAGCGAGCAGGAGGAGGAACCATGACCTATTTCCCCCTTCGCTAGCCTGGGGACACTGAGCCGTACTGCAACTTTCCATTTCCAAAGATCTCAACTAACTGAGCCCAGACTATTAAGGATTGTCCTTGACAGTTTTTCTAACCTGTATGATGCTGTACAGCCCAAACAACCATCAACTATGGAAGTGTTTGAAAGAATTATTGCGCATGCAGTGCAATGAGACATCTGCGAGGGATGTGATAAGGCACTATACAAATGCAAAGCTTTCTTTCCACAATATTACATGGTGCATTTACTGAGTATTGGTCCCCGTTTACAGCCTTTGGTTAGAATAAAATGTATTTAAGAGGGCAAAAAGACCACAAACAGATGAAAAGAAATTGCATGTGACACAGTGTAACATGTATGTGTGCATGTGCATGTGTGTGTGCACGTGCCACAGTATATTGTGTATGTGTGTGTGTGGATGTGGATGTGTGTGTGTGCACATGTCACAGTGTATTGCATGTACATGTGTATGCACATCATGTTAGTGCTCATGTGTATGCGCTTGTTACAATGTATCACGTGTGTATGTGCGTGTGTTGGTGCAGAAGTTGAAAGTCTCACACTTGGACTGCTTAAGAATTGGGATATAGGTCATGAAGTGAAAGTTTATGTGCAAAGAGCATGATTTTTGATTTGTATAACACCTTATCATGTTATTAGGATTTCCAAAAGCACTATAACACACAAATTACTTTTTATACATTCTCATTGTATTTTTGGCCAATGGCCAGTTTAGTCCACAGTGTGATCCACAACCAGAAGAGGAGATGAATGATCAATTATTCTGTTTGGCGGTTTTGGTTGAGGGAGGAATATTGACCAGGCCACCAGGACCTCTTATAAAAACAAAAAACTACTGCGGATGCTGGAAATCTTCCTGCTCTTCTTTGAATAGTGCCATAGGAATTTGATATTCAGTTGAGCAGCCAGTCATGGCCTAAGTTTATTGCCTCGTCTGAAAGACAGCACCTCCGGCAGTGCAGCACACTTTCAGTACTGAACTCAGCGGGGGTTTGAAGCCACATTTGCAGTTCAACCCCGAGGGCGATGAAAAGAAATTGGGTGTTAATGTTGGAGAATAATGTCAGTGTTGAAAAATTCCAGAAAGTAACAAATGAGAACATTACTGCTCCTGATGGAGACGAGGCTCTAACAGGTTAACCTACCAGAGAATGAAATGCTGTGTAAAGACACCTGTTCCTATTGAAGGTGCAGTGTTTATTACTCCATTAATGGGTTGCCAGGGAAAACACCATTGTCCTGCAATGAAAACAAACATTTTGAAATGTCCTTTTCACACAGAGCCATTTAAAAAAGGTTTTGATTTTTGACGATAACTTGCCCCTCACTCAAAAGGAGATGTGATTTTACTTGAGGCCATAGCACTGTTCAAAGAGCAGGAGCAGTTGACATTTTCAGGATTGTTAAGCACTTGAATGGGGATTCCTGCTTTAGCGCATGGACTCATGCATTAACGCAGGGGCTCCTGGTTTGGCGCAAGGACTCCTGCATTAGTGCAGAGACTGCTGCGTTCGTGCTGCTTATTGTTAGGATATAAATGCATGCCCACTTGAAAAACTACCAAAACCTGGCAAACCGCTTTAAAGAACCTGGCAGTGCTCAAGCAGTTCCGAATAAAAATCTTGGACACACAATGACAAGGAGCTTGAATGAAAATGCAGCGGGATGCGGGCTTGGCGTAGCATGTGCTGCAGGCATACCTGACATCCCCTCAGTCTTACAGTAGTACACGAAAGCACATGTTGTAACCGCGGTGTGACTTAGACATGAGAGAGGGAAGAGGTGAGTGCTGAAGGCATGAGATTTATTTTCCCACAACATTGTGCTTTTTGGCACCGAGTTTGATTCATTTCTTGCCATTTTCAAAGCCTCATGCAAATTTCAGTATAATTTTTTAATTTGGCAATCCCAAACACCATCTTATTTGCAAACCTCGGCTGCATGTTCCCCTTAGAGAAAAGAAGGTGAAGGAAAGATTTAATAAAAGTGTTTGCATTAATGAATGATTTTGATTGAGTAAATAAGACAAAACTGTTTTCACTGGTAGGAGGGTCGGTAATCAGTGGACACAGAATTAAGGTGATTGGTAAAAGCCAGAGGTGAGATGAAGGGAATTGATTTTAACGGTGAGTTGTTGTGATCAAGAATGCACTGCCCGAAAGGCCGTTGGAGGCAGATTCAATAGCAACTTTCAAAAGCGATCTGGATAGATAGTTGAAAAGGAAAAATATTGCAAGGCATATGAGGAAAGAACAGAGTAGGTCTAATTGGATAGAGCTTTCAAAGGGCTGTCACAAACACAAGGGGACGAATGGCCTCTTCTGTGCTTTCGGAGGACAGGTCTGTAAGTTGTATTCTTGGAAACAATTATTTAATTTTCTGCCTCAAATGTATATGCACCAAACATTGAGAGAAAGTGACATCTGATTGGTTGGATTCCGACTGTCCATTTCTACTCCTGACAGAATCTATCTTCCAAATGATCTGATTGGTTGATTCTGACAGCCAGCAAATAAGGGTGATTTTACTTGGTAGCTATCTGACACCAGGATTGAAAATCTGGTTTCAAAAAGAGAGAAGTTCAAAGAGTGAGTCAATCCAAGACAGCCTTGTGTACCAACTACACATTAGTCAGGCAGCACTAATAGAACCAGTACTCTTTCAGTAATTATAAATGTAGGACTGTAGCTTTAAGAATAATCATGTGTTGTAAGATCACATGATCTGTGTAAACCAATGAGTTGGCAGCGCAGGGAACATCTAGGAGAGAGTTCTTCTTTAGTTAGATGCACACATGTAGCTGCTGCTGCTGCCTTGTAAATAAAATTCAATGTTTCCACTAAGAAAAGTTGCCTGGAAAATCAACTCTATAACAAACTGGCGATGAGGATAAATCAGATCTGATGCTGTCCCTCACCCAGCGATTGTGAGTATCTAAGATAATTAAAAAGAAAGGAAGGTATACTCATCCAAGATGCCACAATTTGGTAGAATCAATCCCTTTGAGCCAGCCACAGACGACTGGTCTCAATATATAGAACATCTTGCATTCTACTTTCAAGCTAATTAAATCACATTGGAGGAAAAGAGGAGAGCGATTCTCATGAGTATTTTGTGGGAGCAAGACCTACAGTTTAATTCGAAGCTTGACAGCCCCCAGTGCCCCTGATTCTAAGACCTTCAGTGAATTAGTAAACCTTGTTAAGGGACATTTTCAACCCAAGCCCTCAGTCACAATGCAGAGGTTCAGGTTCAATTCACGGAATAGTGCCCAGGAGGAGACCATTGCTACCTATGCGGTGAAATTAAAACAACTAACGGAATATTGTGATTTCGGTGAAACCCTGAATGATATTTACAGGGATCGTTTGGTCTGTGGCGTGCAAGAGGATGCTATTCAACGAAGATTGCTGGCTGAAGTGGATCTTGATTTTAAGAAAGCATTAGAAATGGTGCTTGCGATGGAAAGCGCTGTGGGGGATTCACAAGCAATTCAAGGTGCCCAAAATGGCGCCGTTTTCCGAGTTGCGTGGGAACAGTCAGCCGAAAGTGGTGCGAAAGCCGGGACTCTGCTGCGAAGCGGGAAACAGGCCCCGCTAACCGAAACTATAGAGGAAACAGCTTAGCAGCAAATTCAAAAACTAATGATTGGCAATTTAAAAAGGTAGAGTATTGTTTTTGTCACAAAAGTGGCCACATATTGAAACATTGCAAAGCGAGATTTAAACAGGCTCCCCGGCAACAGATGAAATCCAATAAAGTCTATAGTGTGGCAGAGCCAGAAACAACCACTTCTGACATTTATTCCTTACTCAACATGAAAGTTGGGAAGACAGAGCCAATTACTGTCACATTGTAAGTGAATGGTAAACCCTTAATAATGGAAGTAGACACGGGTGCTTCTACCACTGTAATAGGGGAACACACTTTCAGATATTTAAATAAAGTGATCAACAATTAAATTTGGAACAAACTTCTGCCAAGTTGAAAACGTACACAGGCGAAGAAACCCAGGTAAAAGTTACCACCGGAGTAACTATTATAGACACCAAACAGTACAACCACCTGTGATGGTGATAGAAGGTGAAGAACCAAGCCTTCTAGGGTGTGATTGGTTGAAGGGGATTAAATTAAACTGGTCCGAAATCTTCCAGTTGCCAGCAGGAGGACTGCCAGAGCTGCTAAAAAAAATGACACGTCTCCCAGGATGAACTGGGAAAAATCAAAGGTCTATAGGCCAAGAGCTTTGTGGACCCAGAGGCAACTCTTCACTTCTTGAAAGCAAGACCAGTGCTATAAGCCCTGAGAGAGAAGGTTGACGCTGAGTTGAACCGGCTAGAGAGGCTGAGTGTCATAAAAGCGGTTCAGTTCTCAGATGGGGCAGCACCCATAGCCCCCGTCCTAAAGCCGGACCAGACCGTCCGGATCTGTGGGGACTATAAACTAACGGTCAACAAAGCAGACAAACTGGACAGGTATCCTATTCCCAAGATTGAAGACCTATACGCCAAACTAGCAGAAACTAGCCAAACAATGTATGCAAAGCTTGACATGAGTCACGCATATCAGTAACTGGTACTGGATGATGCCTCCTGAAAATTTGCGATCATAAAAACTCACAAAGGGTTATATAGATACACAAGCCTGCCCTTCGGTGTTTCTTCGGCCTGTGCCATTTTTCAGAAGCTGATGGAGAGCTTGCTACAGGGACTACATCAAGTTGTGGTCTACCTGGACAATGTACTGATAACTGGATTCACGGAAAAGGAACACTTGGCTAATCTAGAGGAAGTCCTGAAACAACTTTTAGAAGTAGGAGTGCACCTAAAGAAGGAAAAATGCACTTTTCAGGCAAATGAAGTCATTTATTTGGGCCTCCAGGTAGATGCCCAAGGGTTACACCCTGTTGAAGAGAAGGTTAAAGCAATCAGAGAGGCACCTGCACCTAAGAATGTCTCTGAACTTAAATCATTTTTAGGGATGGTAAATCATTATGTCCGATTTATACCAAATTTATCAACGGTTCTGGCCCTTCTACATTCACTGCTAAGGAGAAACCAGCGTTGGTTTGGAAGTCACCCCAAGAAGAAGCCTTCATGAAAGTAAAACAGCTCTTGCACTCTACAAATTTGTTAGTGCACTACGACCCAACAAAGGAATTGGTGCTAATCTGCGACGCGTCCCCCTGTGGAGTGGGAGCGGTACTATCTCACAAGATGGATGACGGTACAGAGAGGCCGATAAGCTATGTATCCAGGACACTTATCACAGCTGAAAAAGGATATTCTCAGATCGAAAAGGAAGGTCTGTCGATTATTTTTGGTGTAAAAATTTCCACCAATACGTGCATGGGTGACATTTCACGATAGTGTCAGACCACAAACCACTCTTGGGTCTGTTTAGCGAGGAAAAGGCTATTCCTCCCATAGCCTCTGCACAAATTCAAAGATGGGCCCTAATTTTAACGGCATATGAATGTTTGTGCATGGACCAGGGATTCATAGAGCCAATGCCGATGCCCTAAGTCATCTTCCTTTGCAAGAGAACAATGACCATGTCCCAATTCCCCAAGAGCTCATATTAGTGATGAATTTCCTGGATTCCTCGCCAGTCTGTGCCAGGCAATAAGAAACTGGATGAATCGTGATCAAGTCCTGTCTCAAGTGAGAGACCAAGTGTTACATGGTTGCTCCCAGGAACCAGTCTCTGATGAATTGAAGCCATTTTTCAATGAAAGACATGAAATGAGCAGTCAAGATGGTATTCTATTATGGGGTGCATGAGTAGTAGTTCCTTCACAAGGAAGGGAACCACTCTTAGTAGAGCTACACAGTACCCATCCAGGAATCTCAAGAGTAAAGATGATAGTACGAAGTTATCTTTGGCTGGGAATGGATGGTGATATTGAGAAGGTGGTTAAACACTGTGTGCAATATCAACAGCTACAGAATTTGCCGGTGGCAGCCCCATTACACCCGGCCTGGTAGACCCTGGGTGAAATTGCACATAGATTACGTCAGTCCTTTTCTTGGAACTATGTTTCTACTGATTATAGATGCACATTCCAAGTGGTTGGACATTTATGAGGTTAAGTTATCAACGTCAGTCCCTATTATGGGAAAAACTACAGCAAAGCTTTTCTATCCATGGATAGCCAGAAGTGATCGTCTCAGATAATGGTACTACATTTACCAGCGCTGAATTTCAAAGATTTGTCAGCCTGAATGGTATCAAGCAGGTGAAGTCTGCACCATACCATCCGTCATCTAACGGACTGGTGGAAAGAGCAGTACAAACATTAAGGTGGGAATGAAAAAGTTAACAGGTGAATCGTTGGAAACTAAACTTGCTCGTTTCTTATTTCACTACAGAACGACCCCCCCCTCCCCCAACACACTACGACAGGAGCAACACCTGCAGAGTTACTGATGAGGCACCGACTTCGAACAAGGCTAAGCCTGATACTTCCCAATTTGGAGAGGAAGGTGGAGAAAAGTCAAGGAAACCAAAAAGTGTCTCATGATTTGCATAGTCGTGAGCGACAGTTTACTGTTGGAGAAGAAGCATACGTTAAGGAATTTCGGTGGACGACCGAAGTGGTTAGCTGGTAAAGTAAGCTCTGTGACTGGACCAATGTTGTACCGCCTGGAAGTGGAGGGCCAGATCACCTGTAAGCATGTGGATCATTTAAGAGAAAGAGAGATACCCAAACAAAATGATGTTCCACTTGTAGCCATTGCTGAACCTGTGGTTCCTGTTGAAGTTGCTCAACCAAGGATAGACACTCCGATGTCTCTGTCAGAGTGGAAGACACTGCCTGTGCCTAATGAGGTACCTGATGTTAATGTGGTTCCAGAAAATATGGTTCCTGTTAAAGAATCAGAAGTCATGCAGCTACGACGTTCCACATGGATCAGGAAACCACCAGACTTATAATTTCATGACCTGTGTAAATATTGTAATGTCATGAGATAAAGATCCTTGTAAATACAGAATGTACAGAAAAGTTAAAGGGGGAGGAATGTAGTAATTATAGTTCTGATAAATGTAGGGCTGTAGCTTTAAGAATAATCCTGTGTTGTAAGATCACATGATCTGTGTAAACCAGTGAGTTAGTATTGCGGGGAACCTCTAGGAGAGAGTTCTTCTTTAGTTATGGAGTTAGATGCACACATGTAGCTGCTGTTGCTGTCTTATAAATAAAGTTCAATGTTTCCACCAAGAAAAGTTGCCTGGAAAATCAATTCTATAACAACTCTTTAGCAGAGAGAGATGACCTATGACCTGGAAGCCAGATCCCTTTTACTGTATTTTGGGATTTTTGTACATGGAATACTTTTTCTTCCTAAAGCACTCCCTTTGGACTCAATGGATAAATGTAGGTGTGCAATAAGAAACTGCATTTTTATAACACCTTTCACAATCTCCCAAAACACTTTACAGCTCATGAAGTGCCTTCAAATATTGAAATAAAAACAGAAAATGCTGGCAGCATCTGTTTAGAGAGAAATAGAGTTAACATTTTGAGTCCAATATGACTCTCCTTCAGAACTGTTTCTCGAAAGAAAGATCGGAAACACTGAGCAGGTCAGGCAGAATCCGTGTAGAAGAGAAACAAAATTAACATTTCAGGTCAATGATCTTTCATCAGAACTGGAAAAAGTTAGAGTTCTGACAGATTTGATGCAGGTACAGAGACAGTGAAAGGGGAGAGGGGAGAACAAAGAGTAGACAAACCTAAGAGTGCACCAGCAGATAAGGCTAGAGGTTACAAAAGTAATGAAAAGGCAGAACTAAAGGCTCTGTATCTGAATGCATCTAGCATTCCTAACAAAACAGATGAATTGATAGCACAAATAGAATAAATATGTATGCTCTGATAACCATTACAGAGACATGGTTGCAGGATGACAAAGACTGGGATCTGATTATTATACCGTTATAATGTGGGAAACACAGCAGTCAATTTTCACACCGCAACTTCCCACAGCCAACCACACAATAAATGATCAGATAAAAACAAAATTACCTGGAAAAACTCAGCAGGTCTGGCAGCATCGGCAGAGAAGAAAAGAGTTGACGTTTTGAGTCCTCATGACCCTTCAACAGAACTGAGTAATATTAGGAGAGGGGTGAAATATAAGCTGGTTTAAGGTGGCGGGGGGGGGGGGGGGGGGGGGGGGAAGGGGGGGGTGGGGTGGTTGTAGGGACAAGCAAGCAGTGATAGGAGCAGATAATCAAAAGATGTCACAGACAAAAGAACAAAGAGGTATTGAAGGTGGTGATATTATCTTAGAGAATGTGCTAATTAAGAATGGATGGCAGGACACTCAAGGTACAGCTCTAGTGGGGGTGGGGTGGAAAAACTGACAGGGCATTACAGGTATAGATTTAAAAATAATGGAAATAGGTGGGAAAAGAAAAATATATATAAATTATTGGAAAAAAACAAAAGGAAGGGGGAAGAAACAGAAAGGGGGTGGGGATGGGGGAGGGAGTTTAAGATCTAAAGTTGTTGAATTCAATATTCAGTCCGGAAGGCTGTAAAGTGCCTAGTCGGAAGATGAGGTGCTGTTCCTCCAGTTTGCGTTGGGCTTCACTGGAACAATGCAGCAAGCCAAGGACAGATCAGATAACCTGTTTTAGCGATTTGGACAAGGGCACCAGGGAGAAGCCTGCTTGCTCCTCTGAAATAGTGTCATGGGGTCTTTGTCGTCCGCCTAAGAGGCAGGGCCTCAGTTTAATTTCTCATCCAAAAGACAGCACCTTCGACAGTGCAGCACTCCTTCAGTATGGCACTGAATGTCAGCCTAAATTTTGCATTCAAGTTTACAGAATCAGATTTGAACCCGAAACCTTCTGCCCCAGAGCAAGAGTGAGCCACAATTGGTGTATGCTGCTAAAGGTAAAATGAGAACTAACCCTGAAAGATGTCCGGTCGCGGTAAAACCAGAGGCAAAGGGCGTGCCAAGGCCAAGACTCGCTCCTCCAGAGCCGGTCTCCAGTTCCCTATTGGCCGTATCCGCTGGTTGCTGTGCAGGGGTCACTAGGCCGAGTGTGTCAGAACCGGAGTACTTGGTGGCCGAGATCCTCGAGCTGGCCAGCAATGCGGCCCAGGACAACAAGAAGACTAAACATACAAATGGAAACATTGTAAACTTAGTTCTAATTAACTAACCTCGTAGAGAGAGCAGGGAGATAGGATCTGCCATTGGTATCATCAACTGGGAGAAATGGGCCACAGATCTCACTCATGCTCACTATCTAGTGATCTCGGCTGAAGTGTGTGTCTGTGCGTGCTGGTGTGTGTGTGTGTGTGCGTGAATGAAAGTGTGAGTGAGCGAATGTGGATGAGTGAGTGTGTGTGTGTGAGAGAGAGTGAGTGAGAGTATGTGTGTGTGTGTGAATGAAATTGTGAGAGAGTGAATGTGGGTGTGAGAGAGGGTGAGTGAGAGTGTGTGTGTGTGTGTAGGTGTGGGTGTGAATGAAATTGTGTGAGTGAATGTGTGTGTGTGTGTGTGAGAGAGAGTGAGTGAGAGTGTGTGTGTGTGTAGGTGTGGGTGTGAATGAAATTGTGAGTGAGTGAATGTGGGTGAGTGTGTGTGTGAGAGAGCGAGTGAGTGAGAGTGAATGTGTGTGTGTGTGTGAGAGAGAGTGAGTGAGAGTGTGTGTGTGTGTAGGTGTGGGTGTGAATGAAATTGTGAGTGAGTGAATGTGGGTGAGTGTGTGTGTGAGAGAGCGAGTGAGTGAGAGTGAATGTGTGTGTGTGTGTGAGAGAGAGTGAGTGAGAGTGTGTGTGTGTGTAGGTGTGGGTGTGAATGAAATTGTGAGAGTGAATATGGTTGAGAGCGTGTGTGAGTGAGAGAGTGAGTGATTGTGTGTATATGTATGTGTATGTGTGTGAGTGTGAATGAAATTGTGAGTGAGTGAATGTGGGTGAGTGTGTGTGTGAGAGAGAGAGTGAGTGAGAGTGTGTGTGTGTGTGTGTGTAGGTGTGTGAGAGAGAGAGAGTGAGTGAGAGTGTGTGTAGGTGAATGAAATTGTGAGAGAGTGAATGTGGTTGAGACTGTGTGTGAATATGTGTTTAAAGACCGGAGTTTTAGGTTGGCACGCGGGTGCAATTGGCGGGCCTGGGAGCGGCTGGGGAACGGACCACCTCCCGCCGATCAGCCTCCAACCGCGATTTCACACCAGCTGGCCAATTATCGGGCAGCCAGCGTGAAATGTGGGCTGAAATGCTCAGCGCTGCCAGGGTAGGGGGGTGAGAGGAGGGCAGGCGCTGGCGTAAGCGCGGGCACAGGGGAGAGCGCTGAGTGAAAGCTCCCTGAAAGCAGAGAGCTGCCTCTCTGCAGCTGAAGGATTTAAAAGCAATAAAGAAAGATTTTAAAACCTGGAAAAAAAATGCCCACGCGTCAGAATCAGTCAACTGAACATAGGACAGAATTTTCACCTTGGCGGGCGGGCGGGCGGGCACCCAACGCGCTCGAGGGTGAAATGACAGACGATAATGTCAGGTGAGTGTCCTGAAGTCAACGCACAGCCGCGCAATAGTTTGATCAGCGAGTGAACGCGGGAATCGGCAGTGCACCCGCTGACAATTAGACGGCTTATTAAAGCCATTAAAGTATTAATTAACACCCCCACACTGAGCCCCCCCGACAAGGGCAAATTTCTGCCCATACACATGATGAAAATTCTGTCCACACATTTTAAAAAAAATTTAACAACGGAAACCTCATCCCGCCCTTGGATTGAAAGTGCAAAATTCACCTGGCAGATTCACCCGTCCGCCAACCGTAAGGTTGGACAGACCGCGAAAAATTGGGGACAACTGGAACTTTAATGGGCTTAATTGCCCTCTTAATCATCGGCCGGCCTGCTTCCGGCTTTCGTGTGTGCCTGCCGACTAAAATATCGCATGAGCGCAGGATGACGTCGGGACACTCACCTGACGCCATCACGGACTATTTTACGCTCGAGCAGGTCGGGTGCATGCCTGCATGCTGAGCTAAAAATTCTGCCCTATGTGTGTGTGCGAGTGTGTGTTTGTGTGTGCACGTGCACATGTAAGCTGAGGGCAGGGTTCTGGCTTGGTGGTGATGCAGCCTATGATCAAATAGCCCATAGCCACTGAGTAGCTTGCATGCGAAGATTTGGGTCGGCTACAGAAGTGTGGCTAGCTCCTGCAGAACCAGGGTAGAACAGGAGTCCGTGAAGTTGACTCATTGAATAAGCTGAGCGCCAGTTGGGTGGTAGGGTTCCCAACCCTCCAAGATTGCCCTGGAGCTTCCAGGAATTGAACATTAATCTTCTGGGTTTAACTCCGAGGAAAAAGTCCCAGTAGAAAAATCACGGTGGGGCAAAATTGTATGTGGGGTTTTTTTTTTCCATTTTCTTTGAACCTTTTATTAATAATAAAGGTATTGGAAATGTGTGGAACAAACAAACTGTCAAAGTGAATCCAATTGGTTAACAAGAAGCCTCTTCCCTTTTCTATTGGCTGTGGAGAGGCAGCGTGCCAGGAGGGCGGACTAATAGATGGAGAGACAGGCGGGATCGTTCATGGCGAGTGGCCATGGGATGAAACCTCCAGGAATACAGCTGAGCAGAGTTGGCGACCCAAGTCAGAGCTATTAGGGCCCTGTGATTACATAACTCGACGCAGGTATGGAAATCCAATCCAGTTGCAACTCTGTCATCTCTCAACTTAACGAGCAGCACATCAAACAAAAACCGTGCCTCACATTTCATCCTTACTCACCAACTAATGTAAATAGATGTTGCAGAAGTCTAATGAAGACAGGTATTCATATTTCTTGTCAAGGGCAGCTGTATCTGTTTGCATTTTTAAGGCGACAAGGCCTTCAGGCTTTGAGATCCTTGGGGCTAGGAGTTCAGTGTTTGTAACATGAATGGCCCACTGATTCCTTCACTTCGTGGAATGAGTGATTTCGCCTGTCAGAAAGCGGTGTGGTTTTCAATCATTTGAGCTTAATCTTTGCAGTGTTTACGTGTGAATGCTGAGTGCATTGCTATGGCTTTCCACTGCCTGTTAGTTTAGAGGAGGGGGGCGGTGATAGCCATCAGAGCTGTGGCCTAAAGTTTCAGTTGCCATTTAGTGCATTGTACTCCTGCCCCTGAGTCTAAGGGCTGTGAGTTCGAGGCCTACTGGAGAGAGTTATGTTTGTTTGTATGGGAGAGGGCGGTCATAAACATGACTCCTGTCAAGGAAGAGAGAGATATGTGAGTCATGATGTTTAACCCATAATTGAGGTACAAGAGTGTCATTCGACAAAATTTGACACAGAGCCCAACAGAGATACAACAGGTGATCAAACACTCGGCCAAAGAGGTAAGTTATAAGGCGCGTCTGTAAAGAGGAGGGAGGGTATTCCAGAGTTTAGGGCCTAGTTGGCTAATAGCATGCACGTCTGCCACTGGGCAATGGAAATTGGGGATGTGTACGAGCTCAAAATTGGAGGAACGCAGAGATCTCCGAGAGTTGTGGGGCTGGAGGAGAAAATGTTGCAGAATATTGTGAGCTTTTGTACAGAACATTGACAAGGTTTCCAGGTGATATTGGGAGGATCACAGCAACCCTTTGGGAATGAGGTATTAAGATGAACATGTGATTCTAGCAACATAGGCAGCATTAACAGAGCTGGCAGCCAAGACTGAGTGTGAACTCCAGGATGTTGGTACCAGCAGCTATGGAATATCGTTAGATTGGAAAACTGGGTTGGGAGAAGATGATGTTGCTAAATATTGGCAATGTCAATTTTCCGGATGGGCTCAAGGTTAAGGAAAATTATCAAGGGGAAAGTGACAAGCAAATTCTTTAAAAACTATTAAACGTGTGGCACATACAGGAATTAACATTTGGAAGGTCCTTTTTTTATCACAAACAGCTAACATGAGGGCTTGAATCTCAAATGCCCTGTCAGCTGTACCCCTCTGCCTGGCATCCCCCAGGTTCTGATGGTTAAAATAGACCTCTATATGTCTGCTGGTGGCTGGTGGCACCCAAGTCTAAACCAATTTTTTTTGATTCCCATGACCAGTTAGACTAAGAGGAATTCACCAAGGCTCCTTCGATGGCACTTTTCAAATCCACGACCACTACCACCTAGGAGAACAAGGGCAGCAGATAGATGGGAATGCCATGACCTGGAAATTCCCCTCCAAGCCACTCACCATCCTGACTTGGAAATATATCGCCGTTCCTTCACTGTCACTGGGTCAAAATCCTGGAACTCCCTTCCTAACAGCGCTGTGGGTGTACCTACACCACATGGACTGCAGCGGTTCAAGAAGGCAGCTCACCACCACCTTCTCAAGGGTAACTAGGGATGGGCAATAAATGCTGGCCCAGCCAGTGATGCCCACATCCTGTGAATGAATAAAAAAAGAAATGTCTTCATTCAGGGGGTTGTGAATTTTTGTACCCAGAAAGCTGTGGGTGCTCAGTAGTTGAGGCTATCATTACTGAGATGGATAGATTTTTGGTCTCTAAGGGAATCAAGGGATATGGGGATAGGGTGGGAAAGTGGAGTTGAGCTACAGGATCAGCCATAATTTTATTGAATAGCGGAGCAGGCTTGAGGAAAAGCATTCCTGCTTTTATTCAATTTTTATTTTTTATGTTCTTATGTTCAATCCTATGTTGTCAGTTAGCTCATCTGGCATTAAGTCACGAAGGAGTTTAAAAAGAAGTCCTCCAGCTAAACGTTTGGAAGACCAAAGTCAACTTTTTGGTTCCCAGCTTAAATTCCATTCTCTTGCCACTGACTCCAATCTTCCTCCCTCATATAAAAGCAAAAAACTGTGGATGCTGGAAATCCAAAACAAAAACAAAAATACCTGGAAAAACTCAGCAGGTCTGGCAGCATCTGCGGAGAGGAACACAGTTAACGTTTCGAGTCCGAATGACCCTTCAACAGACCTAATTAAAAATAGAAGAGAGGTGAAATATAAGCTGGTTTGAGGGGGGGGGGGTGGGACAAGAAGAGCTGGATAGAGGGCCAGTGATAGGTGGAGATAACCAAAAGATGTCACAGACAAAAGGTCAAAGAGGTGTTGAAGGTGGTGATATTATCTAAAGGAATGTGCTAATTAAGGGTAGAAAGCAGGACGAGCTAGGTACAGATAGCCCTAGAGGGGGTGGGGGGAAGGGATCGAAATAGGCTAAAAGGTAGAGATAAAACAATGGATGGAAATACACTTAAAAATAATGGAAGTAGGTAGGAAAAGAAAAATCTATATAAATTATTGGAAAAAACCAAAAGGAGGGGTAAAATCGGAAAGGGGGTGGGGATGGAGGAGAGAGTACATGATCTAAAATTGTTGAACTCAATATTCAGTCCAGAAGGCTGTAAAGTGCCTAGTCGGAAGATGAGGTGCTGTTCCTCCAGTTTGCGTTGAGCTTCACTGGAACAATGCAGCAAGCCAAGGATGGACATGTGGGCATGAGAGCAGGGTGGAGTGTTGAAATGGCAAGCTACAGGGAGGTCTGGGTAATGCTTGCAGACAGACTGAAGGTGTTCTGCAAAGCGGTCACCCAGTCTGCGTTTGGTCTCTCCAATGTAGAGGAAACTTAGTCTACTGCATTCATTGCTCCCAATGCGGTTTCCTCTACATTGGAGAGACCAAACGCAGACTGGGTGACTGCTTTACGGTCTGTCCGCAAGCATTACCCAGACCCCCCTGTCACTTTCCATTTCAACACTTCACCCTGCTCTCATGCCCACATGTCCGTCCTTGGCTTGCTGCAATGTTCCAGTGAAGCTCAACGCAAACTGGAGGAACAGCGCCTCATCTTCCGACTAGGCACTTTACAGCCTTCCAGACTGAATATTGAGTTCAACAATTTTAGATCATGAACTCTCTCCTCCATCCCCACCCCCTTTCTGATTTTCCCCCTCCTTTTTGTTTTTTCCAATAATTTATACAGATTTTTCTTTTCCTACCTACTTCCATTATTTTTAAGTGTATTTCCATCCATTGTTTTATCTCTACCTTTTAGCCTATTTCGATCCCTTTCCCCACCCCATCCCTGCTAGGGCTATCTGTACCTTGCTCGTCCTGCTTTCTACCCTTAATTAGCACATTCCTTTAGATAATATCACCACCTTCAACACCTCTTTGACCTTTTGTCTGTGACAACTTTTGGTTATCTCCACCTATCACTGGCCCTCTATCCAGCTCTTCATGTCACCACCCCCCCCGCCCCACCCCCTCCCCTCCCACCCTTAAACCAGCTTATATTTCACCTCTCTTCTAATTTTACTTAGTTCTGTTGAAGGGTCATTCGGACTCGAAACGTTAACTGTGCTCCTATCCACAGATGCTGCCAGACCTGCTGAGTTTTTCCAGGTATTTTTGTTTTTGTTTTGTTCCTCCCTCATATGCTTGCTCAGCCTGGGCTTGGTCACTCGAAGCTTTGGCATTCTGTTCAGCCCAGAGCTGAACTTCAAATAGCACAATCCATCCATCACCAAGGTGCTCACTTCCAGCCTTTGAATCATCCCCATGGAACCAAACACGAACAAGAATTAGTACACTGGTGAGAGGAGTGGAGAAAATTGTGTTTGTGTGTCTATGTGTGCATGAGTGTGAGAGTATGTGTGAGTGTGAGTGAGGGTGTATGAATGAGAGTGTGTGAGTGAGTGATTGTGAGGGGACTGTGTGTGCAAGAGAGTGTGTGTACGTCTTCAACACTGGGTTGTCATGGGAAGGAGCAATGGGGTACAGGCAGATCTTTCTTTGACTCAAAAGAGTTACACAGTGAAGTGTCCATTCTACAAGCACCACTTGGCTGTGTTCGGCTCAGGTGAGTCCTCGCTTTTAATCTCAGCGACCTGCCATTTCAAATGTCTCCTTTCTCAATTTGAAACCGTTTTCTCTTTTCATCTTCTGCTGGGGATGTAATGAATCCCTGTAATGATCTAGGAGGTGGGTAAATTTAAACAGCTGTACAATGGGGCCCTGCTCTCTTCTTGAGCCAAAGTGAATTGTGAAGCACCTATCTGGGTAACACATACCTTGAGTGAATGGCACCATTGTCCAGTTAACTCCCCTTCCAAACACTTCTCAAATAACTTGTGTGCCTCTCCTGATGAACAGGCAATGACAGCTGATAGTGTTCTCTGAAGTGCTTTTTCTCTTGATGATCATATTGCCCACTTATTTTCAAGTGATCACCTATTTGATGGTATTTATGCAAAGGAGCTTCTTCAGGTTTTGTGGGGAAGAGCCTGACTAGAGGCCATCAATATAAGATAGTCACCAAGAAATGCAATAGAGAATTCAGGAGACGCTTAGTCACCCAAAGAGTGGTAAGAATGTGGAACTTGCAACCACAGGGAGTTGCTGAAGTGAATATATAGAAGCATTTAAGGGGAAATTGGACAAGCATATGAGAGAGAAGGGGATAGAGGGTTACGATGATTTAGATGAGGAAAGATGGGAGGAGGCTCGATTGGATTGTTACAACCGGGTGAGAAAGTTCCCTTCTTTTCTCACTCCCTGTTTGATCCTAACAGAGTTTGTAATTTTAAAGGGTTTGCTTGCCAATTCTGCAAGTGTTTAACTGTTTACATGCTGTGATCATGAAAGAACCAATTAGACAAGTTTTCTTGAGTTTAACAAAGTAAGAGGTTAGTTTTATTACACTAAAAACCCACCCGGGTAAAATATAAAAATACATCCCAATTTCCACAAACACGCACTGGAAAACCACTGGCACTGATACAAATTACAGAGGAGCGAGGGTAGATTTGGTCAAATTAGAGTTCAGAAAAAAATTAAAGAAACTCACAGCTCAGAGCTAACTGTCTTGCCTAGCTGCCGATAGGATTCAATGTCTTGCTTTCAGAGTTAAAGCTGTTTAAAATTGTAGCTGGTATTTTCTTCTTCCCTGGATGCTGCTGTGAAATTGAATTTTTCCTTTTTAAAATCTCTGTCTACTGCAGCAATGAAGACACAAGAAAATTTAACAGACAGAGCTCAGTTTATAGATGGAGAGAGAGAGAGCAGGAGGCTTCCCTTCACTTGATTGCTGTTGATGTTGTTCCCCTAGAACGTGCTTCAAATACACACAAAAGGCTTGGTTGCTCACAAGACTTCTCTCCAGCTGCCAGTATTTCAAAAATAATAATTGTATTTTCCACTGATAACTCGATTAGCTCATCTGGAGAGCTATCTTAGAAAAAGAATCAAGTTCTTTGTCCAAGACATTAACCTTTGAATGGTTCATTTTCCATTGTTGAATACTGTGGATGCCTCTATAGATAAGGCATGAAGAGGGTTGTTTACAAATCCCCAGGGAAGCCATTGTCTATAATGAATTCGTAGACTTGTTGTCTTTGATGTAGTGATGTAATTAGATTTGGCCATCTTGCTGTAGTTTTGAAATCACTTCAGTCTGTCTCAAAGAAAATCTTTCTTTTTAGAAGTCCAATATTTGACATAAGCACATCTTCATAACAGGAGCATAAACACCACAATGGACTGGTTGGGATGAATGGCCTGTTTCTGTGCCATATTTTCTGTAACCCTGTGTAAGTTGCACATTGATTGAAACTGTTCTTCATTTGGTTAGCAGTGGGACGTGGGGAGGGCGCGGGGAGGTCAAGGACCCTATAGCTGGCCTGGCCTCAGTACCCTTCACTGCATCAGGGAAGAGGGGGAGAAGAAAACTGAGTTTCTGTTCCTGGAGAGTATATGTCAAGGTTGGGTGAGCTGTGATGGTTCGTGTGGTTGAAGAGCCTGCTGACACTCACTACTGGAGACGAAGACTGATGGCCAATCCCTAACCACCCCCTTGTGTCCAAGCAACAGTTGGTGCCTTTAAAAAATGGAGGGGTTGGAGTAGTTGAATCCTTCATCCTGTGAATGCCAGGGTTCTGTAGGAAAGAGAGGCAAAGCACACTAACAGCTTTCCTGGGCTCAGGGTTAGCAAGGTTTCATGGTCCACAGAAATCCCAGCACAACTCCACTCCAGCCATAGGGGTGTCAGCGAGGTTGGAGAAATCCCAACTCTTCAGCCTTAAAAGGAGAAAACTGAGAGTTGGTATTATAGAAAAATAGATGTCGGGAAATGGAATAGAAAAGGATAAAACCAGAAAATTAAATGATGTTACGTTTGGGGAATAGATTCTGAGAGGTGTCTTAAAAGTGAATTTAGGATGACGTTTGATCATTTTTGTAGAGGGACACCTGTGCATGATGTGGACTGCTGGATATAATTTTCGAGCACACTAGAGTTCCTGCATTCAGACTGGTCACCGCACATCAGGAAAGCCTTGGAGGGGATACAGCCTAAACTGGCGCTGGGTTAAATTATGAGGACGGGTTGCATAAACCTGACTTGTATTCCCTTGAATTTAATAGATTGAGGGGTGATCTGATCGAGGCGTGAATGATCAAAGAACCTGATAAGGTATTGTAGAGAACCTATTCCCCTGATGGGGAGGTCAAGAACAAGGGACATTATCTTTAAATTCAAACTAGGCAACTCAGGGAGTGAAATCAGAAAGCACTTGATCACATAAAGGGCAGTGGAAATCTGGAACTCACTTCCCCGAAAAGCTGTGGATCCTGGGGGTCAATTGGAGCTTTCAATACAGAGATTGGTAGATTTTTGTTGAGTAAAGATATCAAGGGATATGAAGTGATGACAGCTAAAGGGAGTAAGGTCCCAGATAAGACTTGATCTGATTGAACGGTGGAACAGACTTGAGGGGCTGAACGGCCTCCTCCAATTCCTATGATCCTACGTATAATTAAAGAGTCTGGAATTAGTTAAGAACCAATTGTAGACGATAATGGGGAGACTGCAGCATCATCCTGGCTGGCTGAGCTAAGAGGAGCTGAACAACTCCGAATCTGGGAACATATCAATGACATAAAGGGATTTGGGGATAATGTGGGAAAAAGGTGTTGAAGTGGATGATCAGCCATGATCTGATTGAATGGCGGAGCAGGATCAATGGGCTGAATGGCCTACCCCTGCTCCTATGTTCCGATAGGAAAAGGAAGAGGCCATTCAGCCCTTCAAGCCTGATCAATCATTTAATGAGATTATGGCTGTAATCTGTAATGATCCTGTGATGTGTTCCCCAAAGACAAACTATACGGGGATCTTGATTGTATATATAGTTAAGTGATCCTTTGTTTCAGCTCTGTCATCTAATTGAACAACCATGAGTGTATTTGGAATAACTGTGCATTACTCTAATTTCATAACAAATTCTTCAGCACTCCCAAATCTCTGTAAGGAGAAACCAAGTTGGCAATTTGATCTGGACAAGACCAGCTCATTACTTTATAAAACATTGTTTATTATTCATTTGACAGAATACTCCATGCATCAGTGGTCTGACATTCCCTCTCTGGGGGCCGGTTTTGATTGGTGACAAGAGGCTCCCTGATCATATACTTTCTCCCTGCCTCGTTAAACTGATTTGTAAAAGTTACCGTAAGCAATTCCTGTTTTCTTTAAGACGTTTTCTGGAGAGTATTCTTTCTTCTCCGTTTTACTTCTCTCCTTCGGATATCGGAAAGTACAGGCTAAAACGGTGAGCCCGCCGACTATTCAACTGCACAGGCATCGCAGTTGAACTTGATGGTCACCTGGCCCGACAACCACCATTCGAAGGAAAGTGGTGGGGGTTGGGGGCGGGGTTGGGGGTTGCGAGGGAGATGGGTAATGGAATTAAATAGTGGGTAAAGTGACATTCCTGGCACATTGTTGGTTATGTTACTTGGTTGGTAAATCTGGAGGCCTGGATTCAGTGTATGTGAGTTCAAATCCCACCTGGAACTTAAATACTTTGAAACTTTTTTTAAAATCTGAAAACAAAAAAAAAATCAGCAAAACTTAACCATGTAGTTGTGATGCTATTATTAGTAAAAAAAAAGCTGGTATTAGTTAAATAAAAAGTGACCATGAAGCTGTGGATTGTGGCAAAAAAACCAACTAGCTCACTAATGTCCTTTAAAAAGAAAGACTTGCATTTATGTAGCACCTTTCACAGCCTCAGGATCCCCCAAAGCACTTTACAACCAATGAACTCCTTTTGAAGTGCGACTGCTGTTGTAATGTAGGAAACGCAGCAACAAATTTGCGCACAGCAAGCTCCCACAAACAGCAGCAGCGCGATAATCAGTGGGTAATCTGTTTCTGTGATGTTGATTAAGGGATAAATATTGGGCAGGATTCTAGAGAGAGCACCTCTGCTCCTCTCCAAAATGATGCAATGTGATCGTTCATGTCCATCAGGGAAGACACACAGGGCCCTGGTTTGATGTCTCAACTGAAAGACGGCACATCCAGTATTGCAGCACTCCCTCAGTATTGCACTGTGAGTATCTTCCTGGATACTTGTGTTTAAATCTCTCGAGCGGGTCTTGAACTAACAATCTTTTGGCTTAGAGGCAACAGTGTTACACAGTGAGTTACTTTACTGGGTCTGAGCCCATATGTGACACCAATCCTGCACCAACGTAGCTTATTCTTAACTGCCCTCCGGGGTGGTCTAGGAAGTCTCTCAATCAGGGCAACTAGTGATGGAGCTAAAAGTGCCATTCCTAGAATCTTAGAAAGGTTACAGCATAGAAGGAGGCCATTCGGCCTGTCATGTCTTTGCTGGTTCTCTGTAAGAACAATTCACCTAGTGCCACTCCCCTGCCTTTTCCCTGTAGCTCTGCAAATTTTTCCTCTTCGGATAATGATCCAATTCTCTTTTGAAAGCCACGATTGAACATACTGCTCAGGCAGTGCATTCCAGACCCTAACCACTCGCTGAATAAAAAGCTTCTCCTCATGTTGCTGTTACTTCTTTTGACAATTACCTTGAGTCTGTGCCCCCTGGTCCTCGATCCCTCCACCAATAGGAACAGTTTCTCTCTATCTACCCTGTCCTTCCCCCTCATGATTTTGAACACTTCTATCTATCTCCTCTCAACCTTCTCTGCTCCGAGGAGAACAGTCCCAACTTTTCCAACCTACCCACGTAACTGAAGTTCCTCGTCCCTGGAACCATTCTCGTGAAACATTTCTGCACCCCCTCTAAAGCTGGCAATACCTGCATTCCCACAAATGCTTTTAATAAAAAGGTTTTTTTTTCCTCCCTAAATCACGGGTTCTATCGCCGATTGTAGCATCCTTACTGCCACCCTGACCTTGGCTGCAAACAGTAGGGCCCAGACACCAAGCGTGGGCCTGTAAGGCTTTCACCAGTCACTGGATAAACCTGCTGACCCATCAGAACAGCCTGTAGGCAGTCTGTTGCACCATTTTAATCTTTAAATCCATGACTTAACACAACCCGTGCTTTTATTCTCGCCCTCTCTCTCCCTGCCTCACTTGTTTTCTGTGTCAAACCAGCAGACCTACAGTCGCCAGGCATTGACAGGCTGTCGCCAGACTGCAGAAGTGTGGGCAGAGTCCAACGATACTGAGACTCCAGGGCAGATGACAAATGCCCACAGGCTTGGCTGAAGCTGGCAATCCTTTGACAAGTCAGAGTCTGTGTGACATTTTCCCTTTCTTTTCCTCCCTCTCTTCTTTGTTTGTTCTCTTCACAGATGGAGCCCTGCAGCAAAAAGTACAAATAAAAGGCCTCGTAGCACTGCTGAAATTAACATAGTTGCCATCAATGCTGGCTGAGATAAAACAGGCTGCCACAAGGAGACTGACAGTGACTTGTTACTCTTTGTGGGCCCTCCCCTTGACTCAGATCGTTGGATTTTCTAAAGCATCAAACACCCACATCTAAACAGGGCATTACTTTCACCTGGGCCTCCTGCCAGGGTCAGAGAGTGTCTGTTTAAACCAGAGCGCCTAAGGTAAGTATCACACATTGGAAAGCTCCTCTGCTGTTTCTTACCTTAACCCATAACTTTCAATCTCCAGAACGTAAGAATATTGGAGCTGGAATGGACCGGACAGCTCTCGAACCTGCTCCAACAGTCAATAAGATCATCATTCATTTTCTACTTCAACTCTACCATCCCCATATCCTTTGATTTCTTTAATGTCCAAAAATCTATCGATCTCTGTCTCGAATGAACTGAATGGCTGAGCATCTACAGCTCTAGTCTGGAGTGGAGAATACCAAAGATTCACAACCATCCGAGTGAAGAGATTTCTTCTTATCTTGGTGCGAATGGCCGATCCCCTATCCTGAGACGAATGCCTCATGTTCTAAACTCTCCAGTCAGGGGAAACAGCCTCTCCTGACCAGCCCTCTAAGCAATTTCTCTTCACCTGACCTCTGACATTGCTTCCCAAGTCTCAACAGCCCACCCTCTGACCTCTAGTGTACTGCTCATACCGACCTCCTGCGTGGAACTACGGGACATCCCTTGTGTAGCCCCTGAATGTGCCACTAACATTGGGGTCAAGGGATGAGGTGCATTCCTGAAAGAAGTGGGAATGTCACAATATGGGGGTAGAAATGGGTGCTCATTGAGCCTGTCCAGCGGGTCTAAAAGGGGCGCAGAACATACCAGCTCAGCAGTGGGACAACCTGTGCCAACCTAATCAGACACTGTTTCCACTGCTAAATTCATAGGGCCTATCTTTAGGTGCCCTGAGCAGATGTCCAAAACAGGCATTAGGCCCATTGACTATGTTAATGAGGGGCCTAACGCCTGCCTCAGGAGCCTTCCAGACATTTCTCAGTACCATTTTCAGGAGGAGCTGTGCTCTAACAGGCAGCTGTCAACGAACAGGTAGATTTTTTTTCCTCTACAGCTTATTAATCTGGAGCAAGAGAGTGTCTTCCTCCAGGCTCCAAAATATTCCAGCCAGCTATGATCTACCCTATCCCTGCCCCTGCTTCATGCTGCCCTGCTCCTCCCTGGACCTACTTGATGTTATTGGTGAGGCAATTGACCCTCAAACTGGATCATCCTGAAGGGTGAGCTGCCAGTGAAAGGGCATTAAGCACAGCAGCTTTTGCCTAGAATGTATGGACAAGCCGAATTTCAGGCCAACCTCGGCTGTATCTGTCTGTGTGAGTACATTCCCTCAGCCTTCACTTCCTCCAACAATCTTCAGGCAATTAATATTCCAGCTTGCCCAATTAATATTTCTCGATTCACCTTTTGTTCACCTTAATCCTCTGGCCATTGAAGATGTCCAACTCTTTGGACTTTGACCCTTCATTTGGTTCTCCAGTATCACAAAAGTGGGCGACAGCCTCACCAACTACCTGCGGGCAGAGTGAGCTTCTTAAGGAAGACCTGTGGTTTTTTTTAAAGGAAGTACAAGTAAAGATACTGATCAAAAGATGGCTGATACTGTAAATTGACCACTTTCTGGAAAATTCCGATGTGGATTATACTGACAGACCTGTCCTGAGAACATGGAATTTTGTACCTGAGGAGGTGCTGAGACCCACTTCAAATGGAGGGACTTGAAAGAAAGATACGGAAAATGCAAAAGGCTTGACGTTAATTTCCTGTGTTTGCGGAGACAATGGACTGTTTCCTAAGTTACGTCAGAAATCCAGAATACTCAGAATGTGTTCAAAAAAAGCTCTGAGATGAAAGCAAAATGGACTGTGGATCGCAAGACTTGCCTATTTCCCCTCCTGGGAATGCACAGAGAAAATGGGTTAAAACTGACTGAAGACCAGTGTGGGACAGTGACTGAAGCAAGAAACAAGAAGCAACACCAGTCAGTGCCCCCTGCAGAGGCAGGCAGGCGATCTCTCTCTCTCTTTCTCTCTCTCTCTCTGTATTGCTGGAGGCAAGTTGTCTAGCAGGCAGCAAGCATAAAAAAAAGGACAGCCTCTTCAGTTACCCCTGCGGAGACAACCAAGTCACCCCTCCCTCTGGGAACAAGCCAGCAAGCATCTCCAACGGACTGCGAAACTGCCAAAGTCAGCTCCACCAAAATCACCCAACTTAACGGCCACAACTTACCACCGTCTATCTTTGTAACTTTTCTTTGGACTCTTAACTTCCATTTCTGGTGTGTGTGCGGGCGTGCGTGTGTGTGTGTGTGTATATATATATATATGCATATATAATATATTATATAGATGTAGGGGAAAGGTATCCACAGGGAAAGAATTTTAAACAAATCTTTGTTGCCATCAACTTGTGGGGTTTGAATAAAAAGGGGAGCCAGCTCATTCCCCCTCACCCGGTCGTAACATGCAGTTTAACAAAAAAAGCTAAAACTACGCTCTCCGCATCCTTGGGTTTTCTATTTTATTACAGATAATACAATGAAATGGATCTCATGGGGGTGGTGTTAGTCTGAGAGTGGGTAGCTGCCCTGTAGCCCAACCTCATTCCTGTTGATCCACAACTTTTCACTTGGAAGCATGAGAACATTACTCAGGGACACAAGCTCACCAAACGTTCGCTCAGGTCCTGAGGGAAGTGAGTCTTGGTGCCTATCCCTGGTGATCTGCCTAAAATTGAGGATGTGTCCTTATGAATAAACCATTCTAACTACATGTCTTCACTATCGAGGACACAAGTAACATCCCGGAAATAGCTGTAAATCAGGAAATGGAAGGGAGGGAGGAACTCAGGAAAATTACAATCACCAGGGAAGTGGTACTGAGCAAATTGTTGGGGCTGCGGCCTGATAAATCCCCAGGTCCAGGTGGTCTTCACCCTAAGGTCTTGAAAGAAGTGGCCAGTGAGATAGTTGATGCGTTGGTTTTAATTTTCAAAATTCCCTAGGTTCGGGGAAGGTTCCATTAGATTGGAAAATAGCAAATGTAACTCCTTTATTCAAAAAGGGAGGGAGACAGAAAGCAGGAAACTACAGGCCAGTTGGCTTAACATCTCATAGGGAAAATGTTAGAAGCTATTATTAAAGATGTTATAGCAGGGCACTTAGATAAATTCAAGGCAATCAGGCAGAGTGAACATGGTTTTGTAAAAGGGAAGTCATGTTTAACCAATTTATTGGAGTTCTTTGAAGGAGTCACATGTGCTGTGGATAAAGGGGAACCGACGGATGTACTGTACTTAGATTTCCAGAAGGCATTTGTTAAGGTGCCACATCAAAGGATATTGCAGAAAATAGAAGCTCGTGGTATAAGGGGTAACATATTGGCATTGATAGAAGATTGGCTGGCTAACAGGAAACGGAGAGTAGGCATAAATGGGCCTTTTTCTGGTTGGCAGGATGTGATGAGTGGTGTGCTACAGGGATCAGTGCTGGGGCCTCAACTTTTTACAATTTATATAAATGACTTGGGTGATGGGTCCGAAGGAATGGTGGCTAAATTTGCTGATGGCACAAAAATAGCTAGGAAAGTAAATTGTGAAGAGGATGTAAGGAGGCTCGAAAGTGACATAGACAGGTTAGGTGAGTGGGCAAGGATCTGGCAAATGGAGTGTAATGTGGGCAAATGTGAAATTGTTCATTTTGACAGGAAGAATAAAAAAGAAGCTTATTATGTAAATGGTGAGAGATTGCACAGCTCTGAAATTCAGAGGGATCTGGGTGTCCTAGTGCATGAATCACAAAAGGTTAGTATGCAGGTACAGCAGATAATTAGGAAAGCTAATAGAATGTTATCATTTATTGTGAGGAGAATTGATTACAAAGTTGGGAGGTTATGCTTCAGTTGTACAGGGCACTAGTGAGACCACATCTGGAGTACTGTGTAGAGTATTGGTCTCTTTATTTAAGGAAAGGTGTAACTGCGTTTGAAGCATTTGGAACTCTTTGAACTCTCTTCCTCAAAAGGCAGTGGAAGCAGAGCCTTTGAATATTTTTTAAGCAGAGCTAGATAGATTCTTGATTAACAAGGGGAAAGGTTATCGGGGGTGGGTGGGAATGTGGGGTTGAAGTTAAAATCAGATCGGCAATGGTCTTATTGAAAGGCAGAGCAGGCTCGAGGGGCCGAGGGGTCTACTCCTGCTCCTAATTAGTATGTTCGTAGGTCTAATCAACAGAGACATTGCTTGCCCCTTAACCCAACAAAGGCATTAAGAGCCAGAAGGTGTTTCCAGACCACACAAAGAAATTAATAACATGTAACTATTAATTTACTTAAATGTCAAGGGATCATGTGGCAGGGAAATGACAAATAGAATGTATTTTGTTTCTGTCTTCCACGTTACTGAGGTAATGAAATGTATTTTCAATTCTAAGAACTCGCTTTCCCCTCAAACGTGATCCAATGTTCCTCAAACTCAATTTCAGAAGTGCACTCCACTGTGATGGTTTCATTCCCTAGGCTCCCCTGCCCTACTAACAGTGAATTGGTTTACCATTCCACTACCAATTTCTTCCAAATTCTACCAACCCATTCCATGGACACCTGCCCACCTGGAATTTGGTCAAGAGTTGCCCCAACTCACGGCAGCAAGAAGAGAGGTTTATCTGGAATAAAAACAGAAAATGCTGGAAAAAGTCAGCAGGTCTGGCAGCATCGGTGGAGAGAGAAACAGAGTTAATGTTTCGAGTCCGTATGACTCTGAAGAATCCTGCTACTCGGGGTGTTGAAATAATTCGCAGTGCTCATTCTATCACTGTAGCATATGAAAGGAAGGAGCTTACGATCTTCACAAGGCCGAGTTTTGAGGCCCTAGTTCTATTTATACTTTATTATTTCGTGTTACCTGGAAAAACAGGCTCAGTACTGATGAATCGTGCAAGATTTATAGATTAAAAAATGACTGATCTGTGCCACCAAATATCATAATTGCTGATCTCTTTGAAGCCTGACACTTGGTGGATTGTTGAGATTTCACTCTCCGCACCTATTTCATCTGCTTTTTTTTGCCTTGTTGTCAGTTCGGGTTACATAGTTCGCTCTCCTTCTTTGTAGTCCTGCCAGTGAGGCTCAATGGGTCCATCAAACCTTTTGGCTTGAGGAACAAGCGGAGAGAAAGACCTTTAATCTGACAATTCCCCATCTCCATTGAGACTTAAGTGGACTGCAGATCATGAAACAAGGTACATTTTTCTTTTGGAGGGATGGCAGGTGGGCAGGGCACAGATGCATGTTGTTCCTCCTATCAGCTGGCTCTTGACGGCATCAAATGAAATGATTGAGCTTCCAGAATCTTCTTTGTAAATGGCAGACAAATATTTACACCCTGACTTTTCCACCAGAACGAAATCTAACCATTGTTGAATCAATCCGAGACAAGCTGGACAATAGACCACAAGACAAATAAAGAGGTGCTTGAAATTGCAACTGCAAAAAGAACTCTTAAAAAGCGAGATCCGGAAAAGAAAAGGTCAATGTTTTGGCCATTTGATCAGAGCTAAAAAGCTACAGAGACCTCTTCTAGAGGGCAAAGTGGAGAGCAGCAGAAAGAGGGGTTGACGTTGGCATAGTTGGATAACGGACGTCACAGAGCGGTTGCAGACGAGCCACAATGGGTGTGTGAGGGTGGCGTGAGACAGATGAGCGTGACACACCATGACAGCAGACGCTGGAAGGAGCAAGGTCCAATACACTGGAGGCTTTGCACTTTCACTTGACTTTGCTTTGATGTAAAAAGGAGACTGTTATTGTGAACAAAAGCTGCTTTAAAAAGCGCAGGAAACAGAGAGTAGGGGTGAAAGGTTGTTTCTCAGACAGGAGAAAGTTAGACAGTGGGGTTTCCCTGAAATAGACCAATTAAAAAAAGGCCAAATATTCCGGCCTCATGATCTAAGGAGATGGAACCTAGGTTGGGAGCAGTTTGTCAGGACGCTGTGGAAGTCCTGGCGCACAGACATGTGCTGTAATTACCAGGAAGTCTAAACTTCCGATGGGCTGATTTCCGCTGCCCATGGATCCTCCACAAATGTCTCCGACCCTGAGTTTAAGGTGGTTACTTGGGCTGGATATGAGGGACTTAACTGCATATTTACCCTGGAAATGTTACACAGTTTAATACCTGGTCTAACTCAGTGATCAGCCAGCATAACTTAACTGAGGACCCCAATCCCCCCTTTAAGCTGACCCAACTACCCCCAGCCCCCGACCATCTGACTACTGACCCAATCTGACTACACCACCTGACCACCCAGCAACCCCCTGAACGCCTGACTACCCCCATCAACCATCCAACCAGCTCCAGACCAGCTGACTACCCCCGACCCAACCGACTACCCCCCGACCTCCCAACTACTGCCCGACCTGACCCAACCAGATTACCCCCAACCCGACTACCCCCAACCCGACTACCCCCACTGACTTGACTGCCCACTCACCCACTCAGTCACTCACCCATTCACCTACTCACTCACTTCTCTTCGCAGGTAGCGTCAACGAGCTCAGCATCAACGCTGACCGAAATATCTGGGCCAAAGTATTTACAGCACAGAAACAGTCCATTTGTCAGACCAATGTCAGCACCAAACATTCACAGGCAACTTAGAGTAGGAAATGAAACACAGAAGAAAGTTCCCTCTACACTGTTCCACCAAACACTGTTCATCTCCCCTGGTTTGTGCAGATTGTCTTTCATCTTGAAAGTTGTGGGTTCAATCTCCTCCTTGAAGATTGCAAGATATCCTTTGGGCTGACAGTATGAATGGAGTTGTGAATTGTTGGTGGACTGGCGTTGGTTTTCAATGAGCAGTTAAGCTTTCTCTGCTTGTGCAATTGAACTTAGAAGATCCCTTGGTGCTATTCAAAGGCAAAGGGGTTCTCCTGGTGTCCTGGTCAACTCCCTCAGTACTGCACTGGGAGTGTCAGTTTAGATCTTGTGCTCAGGTTGCTGGAGAAATTGAGTTTGGCCAGCTGCACACTGCATGGACCTCTGATTGGTCAGCTGCACACTGCATGGATCTCTGATTGGCCAACTGCACATTACATGGATCTCTGATTGGCCAGTTGCACACTGCATGGATCTCTGATTGGCCAACTGCACATTACATGGATCTCTGATTGGCCAACTGCACATTACATGGATCTCTGATTGGCCAACTGCACGCTACATGGATCTCTGATTGGCCAACTGCACGCTACATGGCTGCCACTATCAACTTGCTTGTATTAAAGCTGGTTTTGGGAGGAGGAGAGAAATGGTAACAAAGGGCAGTAGATAAAAGCACACATGAGAAGTTCACCTTGTTTCCTGTACAAATGGTTCCAGGAATCATTCATAATATGACTCTTTGATGTAGCATGCATTGTTTGTGGATCTACTTAATAAAACAGACAAAACAGACTATTGTTGCACATCCTATAGCACAGTATTCTTATAAGAGTATTATAAGGAGGGGTCCAGTTAATGGTGGTGTATAGACTAGTCTCTGTGGTTTCGCTTAAACCAGAATTTGGTTTACATAATTCTCAGCGATGCCAAAAACTGGATCAGACAGTGATACAGTGACCATGTTGTGACAAATAGACAAGAGATGTCAGTTTGCGGCAGAACGTCAAATGAAAACATCCTGTTTTGCAGGGGCAGTGATGAGGAGTTAATTTGGATCTAGTTAACTCCTTGTTTATCCTGTTCGTAAAGGAAAGGCTGAGCCTTTGGGGTAATTTTCCGATTTGGTGTTCCGGTGGAGAGTCCTGATCATTGGTGCACCGATTGGGAAATTCACTCTGCAATGCCCACGATTTCCTCTTCAAATTCATTTTTTGATACAAATAAATGATTTGCCATCATATAGCTGCAAAACATCACCAGAAACCTTACTGCCAAGTGCAGTCACTTTTGTAACGCTGTGAGGTCCAAGTCAGATGACGAGCCTCTGGATTCGGCCTTCCAACTCACTATGAAGAGACAGCAGAAGGTGGGGGAACATGACGCAGAGCTGTTGGAAGCCCTCAACACAGTGGCACGGGAGTCGGAGGAGCGCGTCCGCCTGCTCTCTGATGATGTGCTGCCCACATGTGCACGCATGGGGGTCTCCATAGGAAGGATAGTGGATGCCATGGAGACCCTGGTCCAGCAGAATGCGGAGATGCGTGCAGGCCTGCACTCCATTGCAGTGACCATGGGTGAGTTCCTGCAGTGGCAACACAAGAGGGAAACGGAGCACCTCGATGTCCCTCCTGGTTCTCCTTCCCCTCAAGGTGTCAGGTCAGGGCCCTCGGGCACCCAAAGGGAGGAAGAGCAGTAGCTGGATACCCCTGGGTCATCCACTCAGGGATCTCAGAGACTGTCTGCTCCCTCCAAGTACCCTTTGCCTGTGATTCCCTCAACCTCATCCTCTGTCACCGCAGAAGGAGCAGCTGGCCCACAGGAGGACAGTCAAAGCAAGCTGGGGCCTCAATGCCTCGGCTCTCCAGAGGACACACGCCGAAGTCTTCAAGAGGCAACAGGGTCAGCCATTGCACAGGCTGATTCCACCCCTGCTGCGGATGTCAGGGCAGCACCTAGAAGAAGTGGTAGGCCTAGAAAAGTAAAGAATTTCTGATCACAAGGGGTTGCATGGGAGAACACAGTTTGTCACTTTATAAACTGAAAATATATTCACTTTCACTGAATAATGTGTAATGTTGTCTTTCAGCTTCATTGACAAGCTTCCCGAGTCCTTCCCCCATCTCCCAATAGCAGTTAAGGTGCACACAGCCAGACTAGAGTGATTCTGGAGGGAGAAGTGTGTGTGTGGCAGTGCCTTTCAAAGCCTCATGCAAACGCTCTCCCATGCATGTGGAGACTTCAACCATCATGTTCCTTACTGTCCCGAGCATTTTCAGTGCTGCCTGATGGGGTTCTCTTTCAGTTGCCCATCTGAGCTGATCTGACTTTCGATTTCGACAACCATGGTAGTAGTGAAGCATACTGTTAGCTCCCCCCTCCTTTCCCCACTCCCAGTTGCCCATGTCCTTTCCCCCATCACTGTCAACCCCCTGGCAGCACCTTCCATCTCCCCACTGTCACCTACCAACTTGAACACTTGTCATTCCAGGATGTCCAGGTGAACACACACGTTCCCTACCTTCCTGAGAATCTCACCCCCATCCACATTGACCTCCCCAACCTCCTCCTTTCCACCCCCAGGGTCCGTGTCTGCCTCCAAGTCGCCACCAACTACCCTTGCCGCCCCTTCTACTGCTACCGATGAACCCTTACCCTCCCACCCTACTGGCTCCCTCTGCGCCCTCTCATACTCACCATCCCCTCCTACCAACCCACCCTCAGTTTGCTCCCCAGGAGGCAATCATTGACTCCACAGACCCCTCCCTTGCATGTTCACCTGGACATCTCCCCCAGCACTTACTCCCTGCTCCACTTTTACTCCCTCCTCCCCCTGGACACCTTCCCCTGCAAACTCCCTCGTCCCCAGTACACCTTCACCTCTCCAAATTCCCCCTCTTACACCTACCTCCCCACTTGCTGCATTTTCTCCCATTACGCCCCCCTCTCCCCGTACTAGCTCCTCCACCCTCCCAACCTCACCCCCCCCGACACCTTCATCCCCCCTCTTCCAACCTTACCAGTGCCGTCCCTCCCCTCTCAACCTCAACTCCCCCCAGGACACCTTCCTCTCCCACTCACAGCTGGACCTTCCTCTCTGCACCTCGTCTCGCCGATCAACCATAGCTGCCCATTGCCAAGACCGTGATGTTCTGAAGCAGACCCAAAGGATCAGCGGAGACTTCCCACCTTCCGTGAGCTGCTTCGTGGTGGAGTCATGCCCATGAGAACCCACCCAGCAGGCGATGTACGTGTTACTCCAGGGTCCAGTAGCTGTAGGGCTCCAGCATCTTCTCCTCCTCTGATGTCTGTGACCTGAGCAAGGCCCTAACGGTGAGTCCTGACTTCTGAACGTCACACTTGTCCAGACGTGTTTGGGGCTGGAGTGTTTTCCGGCTGGTGTAACGGTAAATCAATTCCGGTCAAAGCAAATGGGAAGCAAATCGGGTTCATGCCAGCCTCCAGCAGGATTTGCATTCCGCGTCATCACAGAAAACTTCGGATGATCCCGCTGTGTTTTCACATCAGCATGAAACCCATTTTTGGCTTTCTCGCCATAACGTCCCCCCCGCCCACCATGACGCCCAACACCAACAGGTCCAGACGATTCTGGCCATTGTCTTTTTCACCAACCTGTCTGGGTCAGTGTTTTTATTGCTCTTTTTCTCCCCTTCATTCCTTCTCTCCACCTCCCTCTCTCCCATGTTCTCACATCCCTTTTTCCCTCTCCAAACCAAATTTTGATTCTCTCCCCCTTTCTCTCATTCCCCTCTCTTACTCCCCCTTTTCTCTCATCCCCCTCTCTGTGGGCTCTCTCTCTACCCCCCCACTCCTCATTCTTCCACTCTCTCACTCTACTCCTCTCTCTCTGTCCCCCTCTCTACCACTCTCTCTTTTGCATTGGAGAGTGACATAATACAGGAGAGATGGTGGCAATGATACGATCCTGAGGCAGGATCGAGGGCAATGGATCGCAAACTCATGCATGCAACTCCTGCATTCAGTGGGGGTATGAGTAGACTCTTCAAAGCTGTGTCACTAGGTCCATTTTCATTGTACCTGATGTTGTAGAAACTACCTTCATGATGCCTCTGCTGCAAGGCAGGGACCATACTGAGGGAGTGCTGCACTGTTGGAGGTGCCATCTTTTGAGGTGAGATGTTAAACTGAGGCCCTGAGTACCCCCTCAGGTGGATTGAGAAGGCCCCATGGCACTATTTTGAAGAGCAGGAAAGTTCTGCCTGGTGACCTGGCCAATATTTATCCCACAACCAAAATTACCAAAACAGATTATTTAGTCATTTATTTCAATGCTGTTTGTTGGAGCTTCCTGTGAGCGAATTGGTTGCTGCATTTTATTTTAATATTCATTCATTCATGGGATGTGGGCATTGCTGCCTAGGCCAGCATTTATGGCCCAGCCCTAATTGTTAAGAGGGCATTTAAGAGTCAACCACATTGGCTGTGGATCTGGAGTCATATGTAGGCCAGACCAGGTAAGGACAACATGTTTCTTTCTCTAAGGGACATTAGTGAACCAGATGGGTTTTTACAACAATCAACAATAGTTTTATGGCCATCATTAGGCTTTTAATTCCAGATTTTTATTGAATTCAAATTCCACCATGTGCCATGGTGGTATTTAAACCTGAGTCCCCAGAGCATTACCCTGGGTCTCTAGAATACTAATCCAGCAACAATATCACTATGGCATCACCTCCCCCGAAGCATGTGTGTCTGAGCTGGTGGAGGGTGTGGGTAAGCGCTGTGATGGGTATTCCGAGCTGCTTATTTCCAGCTCTTCAATGGAGGAGGTGTCCTCTTGGCTGGAGGTGAGGGCTGGGACGGAGCTGAGGGACTGGCAGGCTGAGGGCATCGGTCACTTGGCAGAGCTGCCTGAGAACCAAAGTAGAGATAATTAGTGTATGGCAGCAGAATCAAAAACAGGAGAGAGAGCACTCACAGTTGCGCCAAGAGAGGGATGATGTGATGTAGAATCCTCACGAGGGTTTTTGCCGCCGACCTCACTGTCACCTCAGGCACGGTCCATGTCCTCATCAGTCAGTGCGATAGCGCACTCCTCAAAATGAGTGAGGGGCCTAATGTGGGCCATTCCACCCACGGCCTGGGATCTCTGTGAGTCAGATTCTCCTGTATGAAAACAGATGGAGAGAGTGTGAGCAGGACACATGGCACTGGGTGGAATGTTTGTGTGGTGAGCGGAGCCATGGATGGGATGAGGACGTGAGTTCCAGAGGATATGAGCCTGATGGAGATGTGAGGGTGTGTGTGAGAGTTAGTGGTGTTGCCCCTTGAGGTGTGAGATCCCTGTGGATGTGTGATGGGTTTGTGAGTGTGAGAGTTGAGAGTGATGAGGTGGTTGACTTACCCTGGCGGAACGGATGAGAGTATTCACCCTCTTCCTGCACTGGATGGCTGACCTCCTCTGTGCTCCAGTGGCACTGACCGCTGCTGCCACTGCCTGCTAGGCTGAATTGGTGACTCTGGTGGACCTCCTGCGGCCAGAGTGGGGGTAGAGGACCTTGTGGTGGGGTTCCACTGCACCCAGCAGGCACCCCAGAGAGGCGTCACTAAATTTGGGGGCTGCCATCTTCTTTGCTTTCGGGGCCATCTGTCTCCTGGGGCAGCCCTGACCCGTAGACATGACGTAGGCTACGTTCTGGTGTGCTTTAAATACGGCGCCAAGAGTAAGGAGGTCACAGTGCGGTGGACAAATCCAAGCCCGCCCGCCCGCGATCCGGAGTGTTTCCCATGAAGACGTTATTAATGAGGTGGGTTTTTGCGCCGGGAAGGAGACGTTAAGGCACGAAAACCCACCATTGCGGCCGGCGGGTAAAACGACATTTTTTCATGCCCGCTACCGCACTTGGTGCAAATCTGGGACGATCCCGCCCACTATTTATTAAATGGAATGGAGGGAAAGTGAAAAGAAAGAGCGGGAGAGAAAATTAACTCCACCTGGTTGATTCTTGTAGCCCAGGCAATGTGCACAACATGCCACTTTTAATTCTGCTGCTGTTGCTGGTGTGAGGTCAGGCAACAGGACTACACATCGCAACTGAACATCCCACGCTTAGCATCTTAAAGTGATGGGCACCCTGAAAGCCGTACCCTCTAATGAAGTCGCACAAACTGAAGACGACCTGCTTATTTTGCTCTCTTAGTTAAATATATTGTTAGCAAAGTATTGAAAAATATTATACATTAATACAGTGATTGTATCAGGAGACATGTAGATTTAACATAAAAGAAGCATAAAAGATGAGAAGGTTTTTTTTTATATAATGCAGCGAGTTGTTGTGATCTGGAATACACTACCAGAAAAGGTGGTGGGAGCAGATTCAATGAAAAGTTCTCGGAGGGGAATTGGATAAATACTTGAAATGGGGGGAAAAAAAGTGCTGGGCCATGGGGAAAGAACAAGAGAATGGGGCTAATTGGATAGCTCTGTCAAAGAGCCAGCAAAGGCATGATGGGCTGAATGGCCTACGTCCGTGCTGTAAGATTCCATAATTCTATAATTCTCCTGCAGTGATTCCCAGAGATATCTATAGCCATGGGTGTTAATTTATAATTATAGTAAGGAAATGTGACAAGTAACAATTCCAGTTAAACTGGACTGTGCTGTTGTAATTTAACAAAAAGGATAAATGTTCAGGCCATTGATTCCCAGCTTTGTCAGACAGTCTGAGCATTTTGCTGTGGGCTCATTCTTGTGAGAATTGTCAAACACATTAATTATGCTACCACTTGCTTTGGTTAGTGTTGCCAATTCTGGTTGGACATATTCCTGGAGGTTTTCTCACATGACCCCCCCCCTGTCTCCAGCCATCCCACTCAGACAACCAGTCTACGTTCCTATCTCCGAATTTTTTTTATATAACTAATGAACAGCCACCCTCAATGAAATTGGAAAAAAAAGCACAGATTTAAAAAAAAAATGTCCCTACGATTTTTCTTTTCTCTTTGTGATTTTGTTTGCTGTAGTGTCCTGGAGATTAATCTTCAACTCCCGGAGATTCCAGGCAATCCTGGAGGGGTTGGCAACCCTGGGCTTTGCACGTTCCTTCCTTTGAGTTCAGCCTTGCTTTCATGCTGACGCCTTTCATTAAAGGTAAAGGGCAGATAGAGAGAATACTCAGAACAAGGGAGCTTATGCTTAAAGTTAGAGTTAGGCTAGTCAGGGGCTAGCTGTCAACTGAAAATCTCAAAACTGTGATTGCTAGATTTTTGTTGAGTAAGGTTATTAACAGTTACAGATCAATGGCGGGTAAGTGGAATTAGGATACAGATCAGCCATGACCTCAGTGAATGGCAGGACAGGCTCAAGAGGGCAAATGGCCTCCTCCTGTTCCTATGTTCCTAAGTGATGGTTGAATTACGCCAGACTTCTTCACCTCCCAGATCTTCCTCAAGGGGTTTCACTTCGTATTGCCCTCTACTCATCTACAATCCATGCCAACCAGCACATGTTGTATTGGAGCTATCTGATGGAGGCACAGGCCACCCCACTTAGTACATGGAGGCGCCGCCTCATCTCAAAGGTTATGACCACATCAAACATAATGGCTTCCCCTCAGTATCCAGTGTCACTGGTCCATGGACTGGCTTCCAATCTGTTGCATGAGGAATTAAGTACAGTTCAGAGGGCATTGAGATAGCGCTGAGCTGTCCAACGTATTAGCACCATCTACATATGGCTAATTGGCAATACAGAAGTGGCTAATTACATTTTTGAATTTGTAAATAAAAAATGAATAATTGATGCTGTCCTTGAGAATTGATCTCAATACTCATATATACTCAATCCTCCTCAAACTTGACCATTTTATCCATTTGGAGGTATTGATAGCAGCCTCACTGTCAGAGGTGCCATCTTTCGGATGAGACGTTAAACAGAGGTCATGCCTGCACTTGCTGGCAATTGTAAGGATCCCTGTTTCAATGAGCAGGGGGGTTCATCCTGGTGTCTTGGTCAATATTTATCCATCAATTGTCATTAAAACAGATCATCTGCTCATTATCACATTGCTGTTTGTGGGAGCTTGCTGTGTGCAAATTGGCTGCTACATTTCCTACATTACAAGAGCGACTACACTTCAAACATACTCCATTGGTTGGAAAGCAATTTGCAACATTCTGAGGTTGTGAAAGGTGCTATATAAAGGACAATCTTTTTAAAGGGAAGATTGCAAGCAGGGTGTGTGAGTCTCGATGAAGAGTGGGGAAGGGGAGGGGTTGGTTGGAGGCTGCAAGTGGATTGCAGGTGATGGCAGAATCTGAATTTTCTACATTGCCACTGCTCCCCACTGCCCCCCATTGCCAGTGTTAAAAAGCCTGTTAGTGTTCAATGCCTTGGCTCTTACATGAAGGTAGCGGGAGGTTTGGCAGTGCCAGTGGTACCACACATCGGTGTGAATCAAGTGAATCGGTGTCAAGAAAGGAGGATTTAAAAACAGAAGAAATGACCAGGCAACAACTGCAATGGGGAATGTGCAGGCAAGTGGGACTATTTGGAAAGCTCATTCAAAGAGCTGACACAGACATGGTGGGCCAAATGAGCTCCTACTGTGCTGTATAATTCTATGAACAACTACTTGCATCTTTATAGTGTCATCAGCTTTGCAAAGCATTCCAGGGTGCTTTACAGGAGGGTAAGCAGACAAGAAATTGGCACTGGGCTAATGAAGGAGACATTTGGACAGGTGAGCTAGGTTTTAGGGTGTGCCTTCAAGCAGGTGAGAGAGGTGAAGAGGTTCAAAGAGCGAATTTCATTGCATAGGGCCTGGACAGCTGAAGACAAGGCTGCCAATGGTGGAGCAAAGGGGATGCACAAGAATTGGAGGAACGCAGAGACCTTGGAGGGCTCTAGGGCTGGAGGGGTTTACGGAGATAGGGCAGGGATTTAAACAACAAGGATAAGAATTTTGAAATTGGGTGTTGCTGAACTAGGAGCCATTGCAGGTCAGTGTGCACAGGGACGATGAGTGAACAGGACTTGGTGCGAGTTAAGATATAGGCAACAGAGCTTTACTGGATCTGAAGTTTACAGAGTGTAAAACAACCTTAAAAGCAACAGAGGATGGCTGAGTCATAAATCTCACGCATTCAGCATATTTGATCATTCATGTGCGATTTCAGGAAGGATCTGCTGAGAATGGCTATGTCCAGCAATTGGTGTGATTCTGGTTTCAGTCTGCCATTTCCAAGTGTGCAAATCTGCTTGAAAGTGTTGACAGAAATCTATATTTCCCTTCTAGCAGGCTGCCTTACATGGACAGACAAGCTGACAGATAACTCAGAAACCTTAACTAAAGGACTGCAGATGAGGATCATTAAATTGAGTCTGACAGCACAGGCTCTGTTGTAGGCAAACTCTAGCCTGTGAAGCTGTAAGCTAAGCTTTATTTTTGGAGTAGTGTTTTCCTTGTGCGTCCTTTGCGCTTTTAAAGTATTTCCCTGTCTTAGGGTTGCCAACTCTGCTCGGGTGTATTCCTGGAGGTTTCATCACATGACCTCTTGCTTCCAACCATGCAGTCGGACAGCAACCTTTCCCCCTCATCTCCAATATTTTTAAAACTAATGGATGAAGGTGTTGAAAGAAAACAAAAAGCACACAATTCTTTTGGATGTGCCTGTGATCGATTTATGTTAGGTAAAGGTGTTAAGTGATATGGAACCAAAGCGGGTAAATGGAATTGAGTTACAGATAAACAGTGATCTAATTTAACGGCAGAAACTGAATCGAAGGGCCGAATGGCCTTTACCTGTTCCTACGTTCCTAGCATATTACTAGCAGGGCTACGGTTTTCACACAGCAAAATCCCACAGGCAGCCAACGAAGTTAATGAGCAGCTTGAATTATGTGCTCAAGTGCTGTAGTGGTGCTTCACTCCATAACTTCCCGATTCAGAGATGAGGGTTTCCCCCAGTAGTCCTACATGTAAAAAGAAATATTCAGCCAGTGTTCCAGCTCTACACTGCTTCAACTAGATAACACTCACGCATAGCTAGTGGGTGAGAACTAGAAAGGTTGCATAAACCCCCTTTAAAAAGAAAGGCTTGCATTTATATAGTGCCTTTCACTACCTCAGGATGCACCAGTGTGCTTTGCAGCCAATGAATTGTTTTCACAGTGCAGTCACTGTTGGAATGTAGGAACCATGGCAGCCAATTTGTGGACAGCCAAGTCCTACGTCCAGCAATGTGTTTAGTGGTGTTGGTTGAGGGATATGTGTTGGCCAGGACACAAAGGAAAATCTTACTTATCTTTAACTTGCCAAGCCTCCTTCAGTAAAACCTTTCAAACCCATTACTTCTACCAGCTAGAAGGGCAAGGGCAGCAGATGCATGGGAACACCACCAAGTTCCCCAAACTACTCACCATCCTGACTTCGAAATATATTGCAGTGTTTCATTGTGGCTGGGTCAAAGACCTGTAACTCCCTCCCTAACAGCACTGTGGATGTACCTTACACCACAGGGACTGCAGCAGTTCAAGAAGGTGGCTCACCACCACCTTCTTGAGGACAGTTAGGGGTGGGCAACAAACACTGGGTTTAAATGCGGGCGATGCTCCCATCCCATGATTAAATTATGAAAAAAAGTGTCATGGGGTCTTTTGCCTGATAAGGGACTTGGGTTTAACATCTCGTTTGAAAGACAGCACACCTGCAAAACTATAAAAATTTGGGCATGGCCATTTCTGGACATGCTGTGAGGTAAGGCCCAAGATGCACTCGGTACTGAAGCCTGGGCCCTCATTACCAGCTTCAGGCTGCTCACTGGAGAAACAGGATTGAAGATCAAGTCACTGCAGTGGGCGCTGTGGCCCTCAGATAGGTGATACAGAGGGACGGCCTGGAATACTGGCAATTGGTTTGGGCAAGAAACAGTGGACAGAGGGGAGGTAGTAGTGACAATTAGGAGGATAGAAGGGGGCAGAGGCCAGCAGCAGTTTGAAAATAAATTCCCATAAAAACATTTTGAACACCTTGTTGGTTGTGGCCTTTGGATGGCAAGTAGGCCTGGATTTTCCGGAGTGAAGCTACCTTGGGGCAGCCCAGTCTTGCAGTGGGTGCCTCAACCCAGGTGATAAGCCCCCTATTTGCATATTTAACAACAGCATCTTATATTTGTGTAGCACCTTTAACATCATAAGGTACTTCACAGGAACATTATAAATGAAATTTGACACCTAGCCACATAAGGATACGCTGGCCCGGATCATCCAGTCTGTGTGGGAGACTGTGCGTCTGACGCTGATAACGATTTAATCTGCCCACTCACCATTTAATGCTGCACCTTCCAATACCAGCTCCAGCAGGGAGACAAGGGTAAACACAGTCAGGAGGCAGATTGTCAGACGTAATTCCTGTGCAGCCACACCTGTATTTCTCGTCATGAACTGAACATATTCCCCTTAAGGTCTGTCTTCCGTTCATTGACTGACGCTGTTTTAAATGGAGCTGTCAGCCTCCTAAACTGACCCGCCCCACTGCCCTGCTGAATCCCCCTCACCTTCCAACAATTGTCACCCCACTATCTCACCCCCAAAACTGTTCACCCTCCCTCTCTCACCCTTCGAAATTGTTCACCGCTCGCCCCGCCACCCCACCCCACAAAAAAAACCAAAAATGCTCAATCACCACCCTGTCCCAAACGCCCTGACAATGCTGACCCCCTTTCAACATCGGCCGGACAGGAGTCAGGGATACTGAAAGGTGAGTGGGGAGAGGGGCTGTGGGTGAGGATCAGCACAGTCCAGGGATGGGGGTGGGATGGTGGGTGAGCACTGTCTGGGGGTGGGGGCAGGGGGTGAACATTGTTGGGACGGAGGAACGGTGGGGAGGGGGTGGGTTTAACATGGTCAGCCAGGCGCTGTGAACATTGCCGGAACAGAGGGGAGGAACATTGCTCAGGGTGCTGAACTGCTTTGACACTCCAGTAACTTACCTCGAGTTTTGCAGGTTTTGTGCCTGTTAAGGAAAGCTCCAACTGAATCCAGGGCAAGTATAACACAAACGGCCCAAGTGTCCGTGGTTATGGCCGTTTGATCCCACTGTCGTTGGAATCAGGGAGCAATCCCGGCAGGATGAAACCAGCAAGCAGAACTTGAAACACCCTGCGAAAGTTCCGTGGATGCGTGTACACTGGGACTTGCTGAGAGTCCCGAGGCACATCAGCAACACAAGCTCAATAGGAGGCTTCTCCTCAAATCAAGGAGATTTGGACCATTAGGTCAATTGACTGAAAAGAGGCAGGTTTTAAGGAGTGTCTTAAAGGAGGAAAGCAAGGCTGGAGGAGGTGGAGAGGTGTAGGGAGAGTATTCCAGAGCTTGGAGCTTAGGCAACCGAATGCATGGCCACCAATGGCAGAGTGATTGAAATTGGGGGTGCACAAGAGGCCAGAATTCCAGCACAGATATCTCGGGCTGTGGAGATCAAGGGGGTTAAAGAGATAGGGAGGAGGGAGGGGGGAGGGGGGAGGCCATGGAGGGATTTGAAAACAAGGATGAGCATTTTAAAATCAAGACACTGCTTGACTGGGATGCATGTAGGTCAGCAAGCACAGGGATGGAAGATGGAACTTGCTGCAAGTTAAAACACGAGCATAACGCTTGCTTCAGGCATGGACGCGGTGCCATTTCTTGGCTTTTACCAACATGGCAGGAACACACTAGCCGATTGTAATAAGCATCTCTTCCCGCGGACAGTTATTAGGGGTGATATCACGGGGGTAGGGGGCCATTTAAAGCCTGTTAAATAAGCAGTGCTTGCAACTAACTCTTTAGGCCAGTATGTTAAGTAACAAAGTGGACACATTTTTGAGGGTTCTTTTTGGGGCATGAAGCTTTCGTTGAATGTCGCACAATGATTAAATGCTTATCCAGTTGCTGTGGAATAATATATCATTGTTCTTTTACTTTGTAATGGAGAAGGGTCTTTTCAAACGGCTCCTTGTAGTCTTGGCATTGTGCCACCTCCCTTTGTGTTCACTTTGTAAACAAGCCCTCTGTTAAAGATAGAATCCCCCTCACAGTGCCCCATTCTAAGCATTCAAAGGCAGAAGTTGTCACAGATATTCTGCATCCTCTCAGAATCTGAAGCAAACTCGTACAAATGCCCGTTCCAACCCGTGTCCTTCACGTGTAACTGAGGACCCTAAAGAAAAGAGAATTGTGTATGTTGACATCATGAATGCCCTGGTAGACACATGCCCTTGTTTTGACACCCACCCCCTCCTAAGCTTAACCCAGAACAGTTAACTGTGAACAGTGGTCTCTGATTGAGATGCAGGAATACTGCCTAGACTACTCTGTTGTAGAATATTGTAGACCTGCTCAAGGCTGAATTGCCTTTACCTCTTGTGGTATCACTTTCATTATGTTTTATATTCTCCAGATCTTGAAAATACACATCAATGTTGCCTGTCTATCTGTCTGTCTGTCTGTATATGTCTGTCCTATTTTAATTTAATTGAGGCTGCATTTAAACTGAGGTCACAAATCATTATCGTAACCATGGAATAATCAGTAAATGGCATTTAGTACAAATAATCCAGAGCTTCTGTTAATGGTTAGGGGATGAATTCACCTCCTGGAATATCCCTGAGATATCTGCGCTCCTCTAATTCTGGACTCTTGTGCATCCCCAATTTCAATAGCTCCGCTATTGGCGGCTGTGCCTTCGGTTGCCAAGCTCTGGAATACCCTCCCGAAACCTCTCTGCGTCCCGGCCTCACTTTCCTTCCTTTAAGACACTCCTTAAAACCTCCGTGTTTCACCAGGCATTTGGTCACCTGACCTAATATCTCCTTATGTGGTCAGTGGTATACTTTGTTCAGTGCCTTGGTATGTTTCATTGGCCAGAATGTTCACGCTGGTGAGCGGGGGCGGGGCCCGACACGCTGACACGTACACTGACGCGCGTCCCAATGTCACCGCGCGCTGTTCGGATCTTTCGTTCGGTGGCCGCGTGCCAGAGTCGGCTGCGCGCCGGCCGAACTGTCAACGGCCTGTTAAGGCCATTTAAAAATGAATTGAAGTCATTATCAATGTTGCTCGTCCAATCTTAAGGTTGGCGGGAGGCGGGGGCAGGCGAAGAGCCGAAGCGACCTTCACATTTTTCAGGAAATCTCATCCACGGGTGGGATGAGGTTTCCTGAAGGTTTTGTTAAATAAATAAATAAATAAAATGTGCTCAATTCATAAACATGTCCCAGCTCACATGACACTGTCACATGAAGGGACATGTGCAAATAATTTTTAACTTCCTTTATTAAAAATTCAGATTATATTCTTAATCTCCCTGAGGCACGGAGTTGTCTCAGGGAGATTTTTGTGCTCTTTCGCGCGCATGCGCAAAACAGCGCAGGCTCCAACTCTCCCGCTTCCCCCACCCCCCACCGCCTGTACACACTACCGGCTGTGCATCACGCTGGGCGGGCCTTAATTGGCCCGCCCACATAAAATGGCACCATGGAGCCGATCACGGGCGGCGATCAGCTCCGCGCCCGCCCACACCCGCTCCCAACCGGCCCGCCCGACATGGGGAAAATTCTCCCCATTATGTTAAAGGTGCTATATAAATATAAGTTGTTGTTATTGGAAAGGTATTGAGTCACACAGCTCAGAAAAATCTTTTGGGTGTTCAGTGCAGAAAGTGATAACCTACCATAGTTACCAATTGCCTAATGCATCAGCTGGTTTTCTTCCATTGACATAAAGGCAGTATTTCACCAAGTGTGGCATTAAAGAGCCCTAGCAAAACTGGAGTCAATGGGAATTAGGGGGAAAACTCTCCGCTGGTTGGAGTCATACCTAGCACAAAGGGAGATGGTTGTGGTTGTTGGAAGTCAATCATCTCAGTTCCAGGACATCACTGCAGGAGTTCCTCAGGGTAGTGTCCTAGGCCCAACCATCTTCAGCTGCTTCATCAATGACATTCCTTCCACCATAAGGTCAGAAGTGGGGATGTTCGCTGATGATTGCACAATGTTCAGCACCATTCGTGACTCCTCAGATACTGAAGCAGTCCATGTCCAAATGCAGTAAGACCTGGACAACATCCAGGCTTGGGCTGACAAGTGGCAAGTAACATTCGTGCCACACAAGTGCCAGGCAATGACCATCTCCAACAATAGGGAACCTAGCCATCGCCCCTTGACATTCAATGACATTACCATCACTGAATCCCCCACTATCAACATCCTGGGGGTTACCATTGACCAGAAACTGAACTGGACTAGCCATATAAATACTGTGGCTACAAGAGCAGGTCAGAGACTAGGAATCCTGTGGTGAGTAACTCACCTCCTGACTCCCCAGAGCCTGTCCACTATTGACAAGGCACAAGTCAGGAGTGTGATGGAATAGTCCCCAGTTGCCTGGATAAGTGCATCTCCAACAACATTCAAGAAGCCCGACACCATCCAGGACAAAGCAGCCCGCTTGATTGGCACCCCTCCTTGGTTGAAGTATGCAAGATCCTGAACGGCCTTGACAAGGTGGACATGGGAAGGATGTTTCCTCTTGTGGGTGAGTCCCAAACTAGGGGACAGAGATGAGGAGAAATGTTTCCTCTCAGAGGGTTGTGTGACTTTGGAATTCTCTGCCTCAGAAGGTGGTGGAGACGGGGGTCATTGAATATTTTTAAGGCAGATGTAGATAGGTTCTTGTTTTATCTCTACCGTTTAGCCTATTTCAATCCCTTCCCTCCACCCCACCCCACCCCCACTAGGGTTATCTGTACCTTGCTCGTCCTGCTTTCTACCCTTAATGTCATCTATTAGCACATTCCTTAGATAATATCACCACCTTCGACACCTCGTTGTCCTTTTGTCTATGACATCTTTTGGCAATCTCCACCTATCATTGGCCCTCTATCCAGCTCTACTTGTCCCACCCCCCTTAAACCTGCTGACATTTCACCTCTTTTCTATTTTTACTTAGTTCTGTTGAAGAGTCATACGGACTCGAAACGTTAACTGTATTCCTCTCCGCAGATGCTGTCAGACCTGCTGAGTTTTTCCAGGTATTTTTATTTTTATTTTTGTTGTAGATAGATTCTTGTTAGGCAAGGGAAGCAAAGGCTATCGGGGTTAGATGGGAATGTGGAAATCGAAACACAAGAAGATCAGCCATGACCTTATTGAATTGCGGAGCAGGCTCGAGGGGCCGAATGATCTACCCTGTTCCTATTTCTTATGGTCTTATGTTCCCACAAACATTCACTCCCACCACCACTGATGCACAGTGGCAGCAGAGTGTACCATCCACAAGATGCACTGCAGAAACTCACCAAGGCTCCTTAGGCAGCACCTTCCAAACCCATGACCGATACCATCTAGAAGGACAAGGGCAGCAGACACATGAGAACACCACCACCTGGAATTTCCCTTCCAAGCCACTCAGCATCCTGGCTTGGAAATATATCGCCGCTCCTTCGGTGTTGCTGGAGCCTGGAACTCCCTCCCTAACAGCACTGTGGGTGTTCCTACACCACAGGGATTGCAATGGTTCAAGAAGGCAGATCACCACCACCTTCTCAAGAGCATTTAGGGATGGGCAATAAATGCTGGCCCAGCCAGTGATGCCCACATCTGATGAACGAATAAAAAAATGTAGCTATTATCACATTGTAAACACGGACTGGTTGATCCAGTTATTGTCGATATTGTCAATGGAAACACCACCCCATGGCTCCTTGAATGAGTGTGTGCCCTGCTGCCAACATATGTCACTGGAATTATGACCACCAAGCAATGATTTCAAATTTTGTCCTCTTTCTTGGACAATGCTCTTGACATTCATTGGATGACTGCAGGGCTACCATATTTTACCAAGGGCAAAATCAGATGGTGGGTGGAATGACTTGGGGTGGAATTGTAGCTTATGATTTTATGATGATAAAATAGTTTATTTTTACATAAAAGATAGGTGTGACAGACAAAATATGTGTTGGGTATATCTCCTTTGGCATTACTCACAGTAAGCTACACTGTTTTAGAACAATGAGGGTGTCAAGTGGTGGGGATGGGGTGGGCATGGCATTGAGGCTCATGTAACACACAGTGTGGAACTAGACCCGTTTTCTAGCCCTTTCCCTGCTTAGGATTTTTACGGCCTCCACCTTTTTAATTATGGTCCGCTGCTATTTTATGTTGAACCAATCAACAATTTGTGAAGGCTGAAGTGTGACATAAAGTAAGCATGACATATATGGGAAGTGTGGACTATATGCAAGACTTTCACTGTATGATAGTTACATTCAAGACTTCAAGTGGGATATTGTGTGCATTGGATCTTGGATTTCAGATAATATTGAAAAGATTCAGAGCAAATAGTGAATAAGAATGGAACCAGATTGAAAAGCTTTGGATTTTGCACATAACTGGTCCAAAAGGTGGCAGACGCAGTTTGATGTAGAAAACTAAATAATTAGCATGGGAGCAAGGAACCCAAATAAGGAAGTATGCTATAAGGAACAATGGGTACAGTCTCCTGATTAAGGAAGAGATCTCGTGATTAATGGTTTAAGGGCACTGATGCATGTCACCAGAGTTTCTTTTCACTTGTCCCAATTCCCTAAGGAATATAGGACCTGACACGACCAGGACTGACCCTCTCCACCCATTGGGCGGAATGTGTTCAATAGGCACTGATCTCAAGTGTTATGTATGATATTTTCAATAGTCCTATACATCATCATCCACTTCATTGCCTCCCTGGGTCGGCTTATCCTTATACTTACTAATCCGTGCAGGGAGAGGTAATAGGGTTATTCTCAATCCCATGCCCAAAGCAGGAATTCCCATAAAGAGCACAATGGAGGAACAGTGCTACAATACTAGGACCTTGATCACTTGACCTTGACCAGAGATCCTGTGCTCTCTGGGAAAACAGAATAAATCCCATTATTTTCAATGTGTATCCATCTGTCCTTGCCTCAGTTTGATTCCATGTCCCTTCATCCTAGAGCTTGCCTTAACATTGAACACCCCCTGAAGATTCAAGGAATTATGCTTATTGATTCCTGTTTTACCAGGAAGTGCCCCTAAATGTTTCCACGAGAATTGCAAGGTTATAAAGTAAATGGGAACTGTTTAACAATTAAACAAAACAATTACAGGCAGGAGGGGGAAATGGGACTTTAAATAGAGCAAAAAATATAATAGTTTTATATGAAATGCATCCTGGTCAAGTAAACACAGAAAATAATGAACAATATTATCCTTGAACTTTACTTAAATTATCTTAAAAATTCAAGGTAATCAGTTCCTGAGGATGCAGATATAGTCATAAAAATATACTGCAATATCCTGGTTTCTGATTATTTAAATAACAAACTTGTTTCAAGCTTAGTTAATTTTGAAGACAAGTTTATTCCATTGATCTACTGAGTACATTCTGGTTATTGATTGGTGATTCTCATACAAAATAGGGAGTCCCAGGTACAATCATAAGTCTGCGCTTTAGTTAACAGATCTCAGTCAGATTAGCTATAAGGAGCTACATTTGGCCTGAATACCTGAAGAGCTTAAAGAGGGATTCCTGTTACTGATTGGGAGCCGGTGACACTTGCTGAGAAAGGTGCAAGTGTGGACATGCGTTTGGTCTGTGTTATGTGCCCTCAGCTAAAACACTTTGGGAACTCTTTCTTCCCAGGTTCAGCCAGCAAAAGTGATCACTTAAAGCAAGGTATTTTACTTTCTAATCATGAGTGCTGCTGGCAAGGCTGCCTTTATTGCCCATCTCTGGGTTTAACACTTACACAAAACAATTACAGGCAGGAGGGGGTGGGGTGGAAATGGGGCTTTAAATAAAACAAAATACAGAGTAGTTTTATGTGAAGCGTGAGAGGGATCATTTTCTTAATTCTTTCATGCCATGTGGGCATCGCTGGCAAAGTCAGCATTTGTTGCCCTTGAACTGAGTGGCTTAAGGGTAGCCGAGAGTCAACCACTTTGCTGTGGGTCTGGAGGTGAGTGTGACTGCCCTGGACATCAAGGCCATGTTTGACCGAGTGTGGCATCAAGGAGCCCTAGCAAAACTGGAGTCAATGGGAATCAGGGAGAAAATTCTCCTTTGGTTGGAATCATAGCAAGCACAAAGGAAGATGGTTGTGGTTGTTGGAGGTGAATCATCTCAGTTCCAGGGCATCACTGCAGGAGTTCCTCAGGGTAGTGTCCTCGACCCAACCATCTTCAGCTGCTTCATCAATGACCTTCCTTCCATCATAAGGCCAGAAGCGGGGATGTTCGCTGATGATTGCACAATGTTCAGCACCATTTGTAATTCCTCTGATACTGAAGCAGTCCATGTCCAAATGCAGTAGGACTTGGACAATATCCAGGCTTGGGCTGACAAGTGGCAATTAATATTCCCAGCATACAAGTGCCAGGCAATGACCATTTCCAATGAGAGAGAATCTGGCCATTGCCCCTTGACGTTCAATGGCATTACCATTACTGAATCCCTCGCTATCAACATCCTGGGGGTTACCACCAACCAGAAACTGAACTGGACTAGCTGTATAAATACTGTGGCTACAAGAGCAGGTCAGAGGCTAGGAATCCTGTGGTAAGTAACTCACCTCCTGACTTTGCTAAGCCTGTCCACCATCTACAAGGCACAAGTCAGGAATGTGATGGAATATTTTCCACTTGCCTAGATGAGTGCAGCTCCAATAACACTCAAGAAGCTTGACACCATCCAGGACAAAGCAGCCCGTTTGATTCGCACCCCTTCCACAAACATTCACTCCCTCCACCACTGATGAACAGTGGCAGCAGAGTGTACCATCTACAAGATGCACTGTAGAAACTTTCCACGGCTCCTTAGACAGCACCTTCCAAACCCATGACTGCTACCATATTGAAGGACAAGGGCAGCAGATAGATGGGAACACCACCACCTGGAAGTTCCCCTCCAAGCCACTCACCATCCTGACTTGGAAACATATCGCTGTTCCTTCACTGTCACTGGGTCAAAATCCTGGAACTCCCTGCCTAACAGCTCTGTGGGTGTACCTACACCACACGGACTGCAGTGGTTCAAGAAGGCAGCTCAGCACCACCTTCCCAAGGGCAATTAGGGATGGGCAATAAATGCTGGTCTAGCCAGTGACAACCCATCTTGTAAATGAATAATAAAAAAAAAACATGTCAACCAGACTAGGTAAGGATAGCAGATTCCCTTTCCTAAGGGCACATTAGTAAACCAGGTGGGTTTTTACATAACCATTGATAGTTATCATGGTCACTATTACTGAGACTAGCTTTATAAAATGATTTAAGTTTCACCAGCTACCATGGTGGGATTTGAACCCACACTCCCAAAGTTTTAGCCTGGGCCTCATAATTACTCATCCAGTGATATTACCACTACATCACCATCTCCCCCCAGGCTCCTCTTCTTGAATTGTTGCAGTTCATGTGGTACCTACGTTACTGGTAGGTAGGGAGGTGCAGGATTTTGACCTTGTGATGGTGGAGTGGCGTCTAAGTTGGGATGGTGTGTGGCTCGGGCCAGTATTTTACCCCACCGGGCGAGAGGGGCTGTAAAATCCTGGCCTTAGAAAGGAAACAACATGGAGCCTTACCCCAGTATAAGCCAGTGAGGGAGGGGGGAAAAGAAAGAGGTGAAAATTGGAAAAAAAAAACATTGAATATAACATGCACTGTTTCTTCAAATATCTGGATAGCTTTCTAAAATGATCAATTTTTCTATGGTGATTAGGGATGAGCAACAAATGTTGGCATTGCCCGCGACACTCACATCCCAGAGAATAATTGTTTAAAAAGCTCCTCACAAGTGGTTATTCTTAATGAGCCAGGAAAGTAAGTAGCAGTCTGGTAAGAGCTCTGAGGGTGGGTAGCAGGTGAACCTGACCCCGAACTTTGTTAACCTGGAGGCCGAGCAACCAATAAATAAACTGGTTAAGGATCCTGATTTATCGGGGAATTCAGTGCATTGCTGAAGTGTTCTAAGAGGTTAAGACAGATAAAAGACATTCCTCTTTGATTTCTAGAACCAAGGAAGATGAAAACCCTCTGCTCTTTGCTGGCATTAACTACATAAAATGGAGTTTCAATCATGCTTTTCTTTAGAGAGTATAGAACCATAGTTCAGAACGACCCCTAACTTGGCGGTAAATTGAGGGCCTCACTCAAGAATGGCCAGTGTGGAAAGCAGAACACAGGGTACTCTAATACCCAGTCTTGTAGGTATTAGCAGTGACTCAGTGGTAGCACTCTTGCCTCTGAATCAGAAGGTTTTGGATCCAAGAGACTTCGGAGATTTGAGCACGAAATCTAGGCTGACATTGCAGTGCAGTACTTTTGGATGAGACATTAAACCAAGGCCCTGTCTGCACTCTTTGGTGGATGCTAAAGATCCCATGTACTATTTCAAAGAAGAGCAGGGGAGCTTTCTCAGTGTCCTGGTTAATATTTATCCCTCACCCAGCGCCTAATTATCTGTTTGGAATTTCATTACTAATTGTAATTTTCTATGTTCTGTGCAAAAATTAGCTGTAAAGCACTTTGGGATACCCTGAGGTTGTAAAAGATGATATATAAATGCAGGTGTTTGAGATTCAGACTGAGATGTGTTGTTTAGGCTGGAGAATCTCTGGTTGACATACCTGACCTTAGAGTGCTTGATGAAGCAATGCATACAGGGACCTTTACTCTCCATCTAAACATTTCATACCAGCAAGTGCTTGATTCTGACACTGCACCAGAAATTGAAGTGTTCGATTTCCCTAGCATTGACAACAACCCGATGTCACCAAAATTCTCCGGCACATGGAGGACATTGGCGAATCGGAAACAAAGGTAAATGAGGGTGGAATGGGAGAGACAAGCCAGATTAATTAGTCTCAGTAATCGTGAGTATGAAACTATCATCGGTTGTGGTTAAAAACGCTTCTGGTACACTAATGTCCTTCAGGGAAGGAAATCTGCCTTTCTTACCTGGTCTGGCCTGCATGTGACTCCAGGTCCACAGTAATGTGGTTCACTCTTAACTACGAGGCTAGGAATCCAGTGGCGAGTAACTCACCTCCTGACTCCCCAAAGCCTGTCCACCATCTACAAGGCACAAGTCAGGATTCTGATGGAATACTCTCCACTTGCCTGGATGAGTGCAGCTCCCACAACACTCAAGACACTTGACACCATCCAGGACAAAGCAGCCCACTTGATTGGCAGCACAACCATAAACATTCACTCCCTCCACCACTGATGCGCAGTGGCAGCATTATGTACCATCTGCAAGATGCACTGCAGGGACTCACCAAGCCTGCTTAGACAGCACCTTCCAAACCCATGACCACTACCACCTAGAAGGACAAAGGCAACAGACACATGGGAACACCACCGCCTGGAAGTTCCCCTTCAAGCTACTCACCATCCTGACTTGGAAATATATCGCCGTTCCTTCGCTGTCACTGGGTCAAAATCCTGGAACTCCCTCCTTAACAGCACTGCGGGTGCACGCACACCACATTTACTGCAGCGGTTCAAGAAGACAGCTCACCACCATCTTCTCAGGGGCAATCAGGGATGGGCAATAAATGGTGGCCTGGCCCGTGGCGCCCACATCCCATTAATGAATTTTTTAAAATTGCCCTCTGAAATGGACTAGTAATGGCCCACTTCAAGGGCAATTAGGGATGGGGCTCAAATGCTGTCCTTGCCAGCGATGCTCACCGATGAAAGAATAAAGAAAAGAAAAATTCCAGCCTGTGGCCTCTTCTACAAGCAATCGTAAGCTGGCTGGAGTTGGGCTTGGTGCCTTTGTTTACTAGATAGGAAACAAGAGCCCCTCGATTTTCAAAGCTTTACAGATCTTAACAGTAGCCTTACATGCAGTAACAATGTCCACAGGCTGCCAGTGAGTTTACAATACTGACTGTAATTACTCGATAATGAATATCTAGCCTTGAATAAACTAGCCACAGAAAGCACACATCCTTTCTTTTAATAGATAGTTTAGGAAATCACACTCACATACCCTCCTTAGACAACTGCTAAACATTCAGGCATTTTAAAACTCTGTATATAAACTCCTAACTGGGACACACTGTTCCAGCTGTAGTGGCTTCAAAACATTCTTTAGTGGGAACCATTAACAGTTGCACAGTTAAAAAGTGTTGGATTTCCCTTTAAAAGGTTTTCAACATCTGGCCTGCACTGTGCTTTTGAGGTTCCTCGAGGGCTGTCCATAATTTACAATCCAATTAGAACAGCTACTTTATAGTCCCTCTGTCATTATTTAAAACTGGGCACTAAGTCTTAGCTTATTTCCTCTGTAATTGCTTGAAGCTCAGAATCAATAAGTTCTGGAAACTATTCTGACAGATAGCTGAATTCCTAGAATCATAGAGCGATCCAGTACAGGAGGAGGCCATTCAATCCATCTCACCTCTGCCAGCTCTTTGATAGAGTTATGCAATTAATACCATTTCCCTGCCCTTTCCCCATAGCCCTGTAAATGTTTCTCTTTCAAGTATTTATCCAATACCCTTTTGGAAGTTACTATAGAATCTGCTTTGACCAGCCTTTCAGGCAGCGCATTCCAGATCACAACAACTCGCTGTGTAAAAAAAATCTCATTGCCTCTGGTCCTTTTGCCAATTATCTTAAATCTGTGTCTCTGGTTACCAACCCTCAGCCACTGGAAACAGCTTCTTCTCATTTACCCTTCAAAACCCAATCCTTTAGTTACTGACCTTTTGGTTTGATTCTTTATCTAGTTTTATAGAAAAGTAGATTGGAATGCAGTGAGGTCTTGTGGCACAGTGGGAGTGCCTGAAGCTCTGGGTTCAAATCCCACATGATGGCTATGGAAGGTGTGTTCATCATGTGGCCAAACAGGTTGATTATCAGCCTGTAAATCCTTCCAATGCACCTGATGGCAGGTGGTAAGAGTGGGTGAGTTTCCTGGTCAGCCACACTGCACAAGGCAATGGCAAACCACTGCAATAATTTGCCAAATATAATCATGGACCAATCCAATGGAAGTCAATGGTTGCCAAAGCTCTCTTAGGGCATGGTACCTGAAGGAAGAGATTGGAATACAGTTTGATTCATTTTCATAATTAGTTAAAATAATTAGAATCATGGGGAGGCAGTGGCGTAGTGGTATTGTCATTGGACAAGTAATCTAGTGACCCAGGATAATGCTCTCAAGGTACCTGGGTTCAAATCCCACCACAGCTGACAGTGACATTTGAATTCAATAAAAATCTGTAATTAAAAGTCTGGTGATGACTATGAAGCCATTGCCAATTGTCAAAAAAAACCCATCTGGTTCACTAATGTTCTTTAGGGAAGGAAATCTGCCGTCCTTACCTGGTCTGGCCTACATGTGACTCCAGACCCACAGCAATGTGGTTGACTCTTAAATGCCCTCTGAACAAGGGCAATTAGGGATGGGCAATAAATGCTGGCCTAGCCAGCGCTGTCCACATCCCATGAATGAATTTTTAAAAATTAGAAAATAGAGCACAGAAGGTGGTCATTCAGTACATTGATTCTACACCAGCTCTTTTGACGAGGAACCCAATTTGTCTCACTCCCCAGTCCTTCCCCCCATCTCCCTGCATTATTTTTTACTTCAAGTATTTATCCAATTCCTTTTTGAAGGCTACCGCTGAAGCCAACTATCCACCGGCCTATTAGGCAGTGTGTTCCAAACCCTAACCACTCCTTACATGAAAAATGTTTCCTCATGTTGCCGCTGGTTCTCTTTCCATCTTTTAAAACACTGTCTGATTTCTAAATTCTTTTAAGAGTCCGACGTAAAATTTTATAGCACAGAAACGGGCTATTTGGCCCATCTGGTCAACACCATTTCTTTTGGCAATAACTTCATCCTTTTTTCCAAATGTTTTTTCTTTGCTCTTGAATAGAGTGCTGGGTCACTGATATCATCTTGCTTGGCACGCTGTCCGCAGGATTATTCATCATGGGTGGGCACTGGAAAATAAAGAAAAAACAATGACTTAGGTTTAGGAAGGACCTTAGAACATTCTAAGACGCTTTACAGTCAATGAAGCACTTGTGAAGTGTGGTGATTCTTGAAATGTAAGAAATATAGCAGGAAACTTGGGCACAGCAAGTTGCCACAGCAATATGATAACGACCAGATCTATTTAAATGATGCTACCTGAGAGGTAAACATTGGCTGGGACACTCTACTGCTCAGCTTTGAAATGCCATGGGAACTTTTACATCCACCTGAGAGGGCTTCAGTTTAACATCTCATCTGAAAGATGACACCTCAGCCAATGCTGCACTCCACTGTCAGCTTGGATTTCATTCTCAAGTGGCTGGCGTGAGGCTTGAACCCACAACCTTCTGACTTAGAGGCAAGAGTATTACCCATCGAGCCACTAATAATGGAGCATCATTTTCATTGGCAAGTGGCTGATGGACAGAGGCGGTCACCTCTTTGTGCTGGGGGGAACCAGTCCTCATTATCACATGTGCCCGCAGATTATGCAGGTGCCAAATGGATGCATGCATCTCTCGGGCTCCAGGCTGCCCCAATATCGGGGTGGTCCAGAGGCTGACCCAGTGCCAGCAAGCTAGGTCATGGTGAGGGAAGAGCAAAGCTCGGATATGGCGCTGGTATAGATTATTCTCCTGGCCCAGCAGAAATAATCTTAAATGTACCATTTTCTCAGTCCTCAACACCCTGGGAAAACTGGGCATTAAGTGTGCATGGCACACGCTCTGTCCAGGTGCCCTCACAAACAACAGTTGAACATCATAGGGCCACAGCTGGCATATTGAGAGGGCGTACAACCTGAACTAGGCCACACTCTAGCTTCCCAGTGATAGGCCTCGTTCAGGATGACATCATCCAGACCAGGAGGAGAAAGGGGATGGTGAGTTTACTCCCCATAATTTTCACCTGCTACCACCCCATTTCTGCTTGGTGAACTGAACAGAAATCTTCCCCCCCACCCTCCCATATAAGTGCCAGTGGATTATTTATTCATGTTAATCTTGTTTTTCATTCATTCACAGGATGTGGGCGTCCCTGGCCCCCCACATTTATTGCCCATCCCTAATTGCCCTTGAGAAAGGTGAAGGTGAGCTGCCTGCTTGAACTGCTGCAGTCCATGGGGTGTACCTGTACTCCTAAAAAAGGATAACATCCCAATCAACAACAACAGTGACTTGAATTTACATGGAGCCTTAAACATAGTGGAACATCCCAAGGCCCTTCGTTATCGGTCAAAATTTGACACTGAACCACAAAAGGAGATGTTAACATCCAAAACTCAGCCAAAGAGGTAGGTTTTCTGTGAACAAAGCTGGTGAAAAATTATTAGGACTTTTAAAGAAATTGCGTGTTGCTATTTTTAAATTTCCTTTGAGCACAATCACTTGTTAGTAATAGAAAAAAATTGGAGATAGGAAAAGGGTTGAAGCTGAGAATCGTCCAATCGGAGAAGGAAGAGCCTGTTTGTTTCTCCGTTGGTTCAGGAAGGCCATGCAGCAGTCATCAGGTGAAAATTACAAAACGGATTTGAATAGGGCAGGGTTTTAGGTAAGGGTATTAAGGGTTACAGAACCAAGGCGGGAAAATGGATTCAAGCTACTAATCAGCTGCTACCTAACTGAATGGCGGGTTAGATGTGAGGAGGTGAATGCTCAAAATTAAACCAGTTTCATTGTTATTTTGATATTTTTCATTTTCTGAGGGGACACAAGATTCAGTGAAACGCTTTTGCTCAGTCTCATCAATAAAACTGAAACTGTTGAGTGTCATAAAAGTCCAACTGGTTCACTGATTTCCCTTTAGGAAAGGAAACCTACCATCCTTACCTGCTCTGGGTCTCTATGTGATTCCAATTCCACACACCAATACAGTAGTGACTCCTAACTGCCCTCAGAAGTGGTCTAACAGGCCACTCAATGGTATCAAAACCACTTTTAACAAGAAGTCCCCCTTTCACCATCTCAGTGCTCCTATGGATGGGCAATATTGGATATGCGAGTGGCACCCATTTTCCAAGAATGAACTCTTTATGAAGGGTTCAGTGTTCACTGAGGGCTTTCCACCCTACATTACCTCACATATAAGGGTCATGTTTTAGTCCTTGGTGTGGAGGGAGGCTGGCAGTGTGGGGTGTAAGATAACAGTATATGGAGTGATCTGAAATGGTGGTCATTCATTGGAGAGATAAATGCTTACCCCCACGATCATTCACCATAGAACCATAAGCTGGAATGTCACAGAATCAAGTTCCATAACTGAGATTTAAACACATATTCCAGGCTAACACTCTTTTGCAGTGCAGAGGGAGTGCTGCACAGACATAAGTGCCATCTTTTTGGGTGAGATGTAAAATTGGTGGACATGAAAGATCCAATGGCATTATTCGAAGAGCAGAGGAGTCCTTCCCAGTCTCCTGGTCAATATTGATTCTTCATCTGAAGCATATTATCAAGTCATTATCTCATTGCTATTTGTGGGAGATTACTGCGTACAAAGTGGTTGCTATGCTTCCTACTTAGCAACAGTGACTGCACACCAATGAATGGAAGGCACTGGGGATGGCCTGGGGGCGGGGGATCACAAAAGGCACTATCTAAATGCAAGTTCTTTCATCATTCCACCTTACGTCTGGTATAAAGATTACCAAAAGTTTGGTGTCACTTTTTTTTCCCCCAGAAATCTGGTGAAGGGTCAAAACACATGATGCAGGAAACCAGCAAAAATTGGGAAGAGCAGGAGAGAAAATTAAAGAAATCCGGAAGATGCAGTTTTTTTGGGATGCCAAGCTTGGGTCGTACAAGTTGGACCAGGAAGGAATGACTGGGGGAGGTGGTGAGCTCTCAGTTTCTCTTGATGCCTGCAGGCAAGAGCTGGCCCACTGATCCTAACCCAGAACACACCCAGTGATATCGCGGGAGTAAACCGTCAGCATTATCCCTCCGGGGGGGGAGACACATGCCAACGTCAATCCCTCCCTACATGAGAACAAGCAAAGTAACGGTGACAGTGATCTTTATGTCCAACTTCCCTTTACTCCTTGGAGGTGTCAGCTGTGGCTCAGTTCATAGCACCCTTGCCTTTGAATCAGAGGGTTGTAGGTTCATGTCCCACTCCTGGAAAAACCAAGAACTGTGATTGTACTCGAAAGAAGTTGCAATCTGTGACTGTCAGTAACTGGAAAGAGTTTCCCTTTACTCCTACTGGCAGGTAGTAATAATAATATCCAACTCCTCTTTCCCATGGCGGTCATACCCATACCCTGCCCTGTCTCGGCAGGGGGGACAGTCAGGCAATGCCCACAGACTCCTCCTGCCCCTCATCAACAGGAGGATTTTTTTGGGGGCAGGAACCAACAAAAACTTGAAAGCACTTCTCGCTCTGAAAGAATCAGCCCAGTGAGGGCTTTAAACACAGAGAGTGCCCTGCCAGTATAAACCAAACACATGTCACATTAAAAGAGGCTGCCAAAGTTCTCGCATAGTCAGTCAATCCACCATCAAATGGCACTTGTGCCTCAACATCTTTAATTTCTTCTTTTTTTTCTCCCCATTTTGCCTGACTGCACATATCCCATTCCCCCTGGGGACTGATGTGTAAACTTCTTTGCAAATAAAACTTGATGTGTTTAAATACCTCACCCTTGACGATAGCACGCTATTATAATCGGAAGCTATCGGTAAACTAGTGTCTGCAGTGCAGCAATAAGTCACTGTGGTTAGCTGGCACAGCGTCCTGCTTTGCCTGGTCAGAGCGCACTCGCTTAATAGTTACCAGCTGTGCCCCTCGCAAAACTGTTGACCTCCGGGGCTATTTAAGGTAATTTGTTTGCGGGGCTGCATTGATTTCAACTACGTGCCTTTATTTTAATTTTTCTCTTCCCCATCTCCCTTTCGCTGCACTGTATTTTTGGGGCTCGGAGGCTGAACACTTAATCTGCACCAACACTTAATCTGCACCAACCTCACATGGAAGGAGAGAGACAGAGAGAGAGAAAAACAAAGCAGGATTTTTAATGAGCAGGCTTCAAAGTGGCATTTCTCCGGAGCCTTTTGCATGCTTGGAACAGGCCGTGTGTTGGAAGTTTGGAAATGATGCAGAGTGACTGCATTTCCGTAGTCTACCCCATTTAGTCTCAAAAATGTGGAACGCATTAGTGGCAAAATACACTTATTACTTAGGCTTCACTTTAATGTTTGCAGTTCCTTGGATTTATTATTTTATGACTCCGCAGTAAAAACCTTTTTCAAGTCCCTTCAAATTACCTCCTCTCTTGGGTGAGATTCCTAAAGCTCGATTAAACCCATTTCTTCAGCACTGCCATTAACTCTTTTGAAGACTTTTCGCTCTGAAACTCAGGCTGAGGGGGGGCCAGTGGCGATCGGACACTTGAGGGCTGGACTTTGGGCCACTGCCGGGGACGGGGGCTGGAGGAAAATTAGCCCCACTGGCCAGCGGGCTGGTTCCCCGTCCCCTTCCCACCTCCCAGAATATGTTTGTCGATAAAACTTCTGCTTCTGCTCTGGTTGTGTTGACTAATATCTGTATCCTGCCAACATTTCTCTTTCTGGCTGGTGCAGACATGATGGGCTGAATGGCCTCTTTCTACCCCGTAACATTTCTATGGTTCCATGGTTCTACCTCCTTCTGCTACTAACACATTCTGCCATCTTTAACACTGCCATTAATATTCCCTTTGCCTTGCGTCCATGACATTTTGTCAAATGAGTTCCCACCTATCGCCGACCTTTAATTTTGCTCCACCCCCTCTCATCAGCAGTATAAAATCCATTACATTCCTATCTCCCTTCAGCTCTGAAGAAGAGACATACGGGTTTGAAACGTTAACTCTGCTTCTCTCTCAACAGATGCTGCCAGGGTTGTTGAGTCTTTCCAGCATTTTCTGTTTTATTTTGTAAATGTGTTAGCGCTCGAACCAGCCATGACCTTCCGATATGGTCATCGCGATAATTAAAAGATTGTAAATGAAGAGGGGGTCTTGTTAAGGGCCTAATTTTTTTGGGTTCATGTGATGTGGGTGTCACTGGCTAGGCCAGCATTTGTTGCCCATCCCTAATTGCCCTTGTTCAGGGGGTATTTAAGAGTCAACTACATTGCTGTGGGTTTGGAGTCACATGCAGGCCAGACCAGGTAAGGACAGCAGATTTCCTTCCCTAAAGGACATTAGTGAACCAGATGGGTTTTTGCAACAATTGACAATGGTTTCCATGGTCATCATCCAGGTTTTAATTTCAGGTTTTTTTTATTGAATTCAAATTTCAACAGCTGCTATGCTGGGATTTGAACCCAGGTCCCTAGAGCATTACCCTGGGTCTCTGGAATACTAGTCCAGTGACAATACCACTTTGCCACCGCCTCCCCTAACCCTCCAGTTTAAAGAGCCCATCCGCCTTCCTTAACTGAACGGCGAATCTGTCCCCATTAAGCCCACTTCCCCCACCCCCATAAAAACCCCAACAAGTGACTGTAACCCCCTTGGGGGCGGGTTTGCGATTCGGAAACAGTCTAACTTTTGTTTCTCACCCAGGTACCAAAATCGAGCCCTTAGTGTCAAATGTGTGAAATTCCCCCCTCCACTGTTTTGACAGAGACCCTAACTAGCAGCGGGTTACCTCCTCTGCTAAGCTAACAGAGAGAGGGAATTTGTGTTAAATAATCCAGCATTAGGATGGTGATATCGCATCATGATGTCAGAGGCTGAATATATTCTTTCAACTTTGGGGGCAATGCTTCCTTATGAGTTCACCAAATTGGAAATGCTTCTATAATTTTGCTACACTTCATGTGCAGTGGCAATCTCCATCCCCTTCACGCCCACCATCAGCCCTTAATACCTCATGTGGGAAATAAAATTGATCTTTTTAATATGATATCCAGGACCTTTATTTGGGGAATGTGATCATTTTTTGAGTCAGCGGGTTATGGGTTCCAGCCCCATGCCAGGGACTTGAGAACAGTTTAGGCTGACACTCCAGCGCACCACCAAAGAGGTGCTGCACTGTCGGTGCCGGCTTTCAGATGAGATGTAGAAGTAGAGATGCCGATATTTATCCCTCAATCAACATCGCAAAAACAGGTTATCTGGCCATTATCACATTACTATTTGTGGGAGCTTGCTGTGTGTAAAATTGGCTGCCGCACTTCCTTCTGTACAGCAGCCTCCAATAGAGCTCAGTGAAAGCACAGGAAGAGTATCTCATGCTTTGATTAGGCACTTTACATTGTTCTGGACTTGACACTGAGTACAACAATTTCACCTCATAACTGCTGCTCCTGGTTTCCATACAGCAGGTGCTGCTAATGTTCCTGCTGCTGCCATTTACACCTCCTCTAGACTCATCTTTTGTTCCTTTACTTGTTCCATTAGCATTGACTTTTGCATTGCCCCATCAGCCCTTTTTGGTTATTTATCACTCCTGCCTTCCACCTTATCTCTAATCTTTCTCTTTGTTTTTCCTCCCATCTCCTCCCCCACTTTCGCTGACTCTGTACTTGCTTAAGAACTGCTAAATCTCAAAACATGTTCCAATTCTGATGCAAGATCATTGACCTGAAACGTTAACTCTGTTACTCCCTCAAATGCTGCCTGACCTGCTGAGTGTTTCCAGCATTCTTTGCTTTTATTTCGGATATGATCTGCTGTTTTGTTCTAGCTCTGAGTAGCTGTCTACGTGAGGGTTTCTGTCTGGGTGACAAATTTTAGATGGGGGCATGGGTACAGCTAAAGAGTGAATCATGTATAAAGGCATTTTACCACAGTACGTGCACCAGCATGTTATAAATGCCTTTGAAATCTACCAAACCATCAATTACAAGCTTACAGTAAAGTAAATATAGAACATCAGTGGAAAAAGTAGCAATGTATGAATGAGAGATAATTGCTCCACTTGGGATCATTTGTCCCACATAATAACATAATATTGGCCTACAATATGAAATGGCTTATTGTGACATTTCCTCCTTGCATGGTATCAGTAAAACTGGGCCATATTAAAGGTACAGTGGAGTCCCCTGAACAACTCAGTAGGAAGTTATGAAGAGAGGCTGGATAGACTTGGGTTGTTTTCGTTGGAGCAGAGAAGGCTGAGAGGCGATCTGATCGAGGTGTACAAGATTATGAGGGGCATGGACAGGGTGGATAGGGAGCAGCTGTTCCCCTTAGTTGAAGGGTCTGTCACGAGGGGACATAAGTTCATGGTGAGGGGCAGGAGGTTTAGGGGGGATGTGAGGAAAAACCTTTTTACCCAGGGGGTGGTGACAGTCTGGAATGCACTGCCTGGGAGGGTGGTGCAGGCGGGTTGCCTCACATCCTTTAAAAAGTACCTGGATGAGCACTTGGCACGTCATAACATTCAAGGCTTACGGGCCAAAGTGCTGGTAAATGGGATTAGATAGGTAGGTCAGGTGTTTCTCACGTGTCGGTGCAGACTCGATGGGCTGAAGGGCCTCTTCTGCACTGTGTGATTCTGTGATTCTGTGAAATGTGAAACTTGACCATGCAGACGGCTGATCTGAGATCCAGTCTGTGTTACCTGGTCTCAACTGAGGCAGCAATAGCAGATACTGCAATTCACCTTAGCACCTCTAGGCTAAGCAGGGGGGCATTGGGATGGAAAATGAGCTCAGGACCTGCTCCCAGTTATCACCCAGGAAAGAGTTTCCCAGTCTGGAGACTAAGTCTGGTGTCAGGCAGGGGAGTCGGTATGGTTCCTGCTGGGCGTTGGGACAGGTGAATATGCGTGACCTTCCGCTGTTCAGCTTATTAATTATTCATCAGCGAGGACCTTGGCGAATCTCGTGGCGGGAGTGGGCAGCAAGTCACCCTCCCCACCATTACCTCACGGAGTCGAAGGTCCTGGCACCATATTTAAAGTGCACACAGTCAGACGTTCACTTATTGCAGGCCGGGAGACCCGTTTTTACAGCCTCAGCTCACACTGGAGAAGCCGGCAGATGTGAACAACCACATCCTGGGACATCCGAGGGAGCCTCCAGCATTGCATTTTGCTGATCTTTAGATAAGTGCATCGCTGAAGATGCACCCATGTTTGGGCCAATGATCGCCATTGAGGTGGTCCATGTTTGCCAGCCTCTTGCCCTTATCGAGGCCCCGCCGCCTCTTGCCCCTCCTGACCCTGTGCCAACCTGCAGTGGGCCCTTCTTCTCCTCATCTGGGTGAGAGCCATTACCAAGGCAGGATTGCCCGCAGCCTGCATCATCGACACCTCTGTGAATGTGTGAACGAATTGAAGTGATACATTAAGTGAGCTTGTCCTTTACAGGCTCCCCTCCATCTCAAAACCAGCAGGCCAGTGCTAAGCCCTTCACCTGACCTCCCTCTAGATATGGCATCCCCATCCCATCCCTTCCAGGTAAAGGACATCCTGGAGGACCGGAGATGGGTGTTCCTCCTGTTCATACATGTATGCATATGGAGACATTGCTCTTTGACTAGAGTGAAGGCAGCCATGTGCAAGAAGCCTCAAGTGGGCACTTTTCCAATTGTCTCCACTACCCTCGAGTCTCCATAGAGACCACTGCCTTGGCAGCATGGAAAGACTAACCACATGATCCCTCGTGAGACATGACCAATCACCCGGGAGGATGGAGGTTTGGAGTCGGGAGTTGGCTGCCCTTCTCCCAGCCATGCCCCTTGGAGGCATCCACCTCCCTCCCTCCCTTCATCCCTGTCCCTGACTGCAGCCAATGGCAAATGGCACAGAATGAACACCTTGCTCCACACCTTGCTGGTACCTTGATGTTATGAGACCCATGAGTCAGAAACAAACCTGCAGCAAATCGGCCTTCACCATAAAGAGGAGAACACGACTGAGCATCTTTGACATCCAGTTACCTTTTAATTATTAGGGGGTCCCTTTATTTGGCCACTGTGCTGACCCTGAACCCCACCCACCTGAAAAGACCCTCCGCCCGCTTCAAGGGATCTCACTGACTGGCTAACCATGTGGTCAAGGTCAGTTGGGAAAAATGGTGCTCTTCACCTTTCAAACCCCCTCCACCACCTTCTACCCTCCCCCTGTCACCCACCAACATCCCCCATCACCATAGACCCACCCAATATCACCATTCCTCTCCCCTCTGTCTCCCTTGAACTCCGCCCATTACCCTGGACCCTATCACGATCCACCACCACATGCCTTTCCTCCCCTCAGAGCCGACACCCGTTACCGTCCTCAAGCCCACCCTGACCCTGCCCCCTCCTGGTATTCTGTCTTGTCCCTCTCCATGAGCCCCCCCACACCTGGAAGAGATCTACCAAACTCCCACCCTGGATCTGCCACCTTACAGCATCCCACTGCCCCCTTTGACTATGACTGATCCCTCTTATCACCAGTACCCCGAGTTTTACCCCCCCCAGGACCCCACCATTGACACCAGCGACCCCACCCTCTAAGACACTCCCACCCCCTCTGCCGGACATTCCCCCCCATACCCCCACCCTCCCCGCCACAAATCTGGCTCCCCTGTCCAGCCTTCGCTGCACCCTTCCACTCTACCCCTCACCCTCCTGCCTCCCTTGTCCAGCCTTGATGCAGTGTTTGCTAACAGCACTCAGGTGAAGTAATGCGAGGTCCCCAGGAAGGCGAAAGCAGCATCTCCGGACTGCAAAGCCGTTGATGAACTGAAGCTCGCCAGGTGCACGCCACTTATATACAGTCGGGAAATAGATCGTTCTAAACTCTCGCTGGCAGGGCACTTAATTTGGAGGCTGAACGTAATTCCAGCGAGTTGGCCTTTTAATGAACAATCATAAGGTGCAAGTGTGGTTCCCAACATAGACCTGTGCAAAACTGGACACGCCATTAACCCACCATCAAAGTTGGGAGAACAGAATTCCAAACTAATTTCTCGCTGGCAGGAAACTGGCATTTGCCTTCATGCCAAATTCAGTGCCCCGCCCTCCAGAATTCCCGCCGCTGGCGGGAGTGGAAGTTTCTGCCCTCGGTGTTTAAGATGATTAAAGGAATTGATAGGGTAGAACTGCGGGGAAGTCCAGAACAAGGGGACATTAACTAAAAGTAGCAAACATCGCGGTCACTTGTGCCTCTGAGGCAAACATACGTCGCTGGGATCTTTCTCATGAACTAAAATCGCACAAAAGATACAACCAAAAGCACCTTCCTGAAGAACATCTTTGAAAGCGACCCTCCCTCTGGAGATTGCAATGTCCTTCACCCTGGCCTTTGCCATTCAGCGGTGATGTCAGGAAGCACTTCTTCACACAATGGTTAGTGCAAACCTGGAACACTCTCCCCCAAAGGCTGGTCGGGTCAACCTGAAAATTTCAAAAGTGATATTGATAGATTTTTGTTACTCAAGAATATTAAGGGTTACAACAAGGTGAGTAGTTGGAGTTTAACATTCAGATCAGTCGTGATCCAATGGAATGGCAGAACAGGCTCAACAGGCTGAATATCCTCCAGTGGTTCCTAGGTCCAGTCAGTTCTATTGTGTATCTATGAATGTGAATGGACATTTTGTGAGACGGCCTTGCCTTCAGCCACCTTTTACCCTAAAGCTTTGCAATTCCCTCCCCAAACCTTTCCTTCTCTCCACATCTCTCTCCTCCTTTAAACTTTCCTTGTTTTCCACATTTTTGGTCATCTATCCTGATATCTTTTTCTGTGGCTCGGTGTCACAGATGTTTTTACTGACACCGCTCTTGTTAAGCATGTTGGACTGTAACATTAAATATGCTATATAAATGTAAGTTGTTGTTAAAGACATGATCATACGTCAATACCTGGCCTAATAACTGCTCACACCCAAAGTCCATGCCCGCACAAAAGATTGAATTTTATACCCTTGGTTAGGAAAAGTCTATCATTCTTAGATCCAGAAGTTAAATTAAGGAGCAGAAGTTAAGTATGCAGCCCATTTTTAACTGAGAACCAGCAATTTCAGGGGAGGAGGTGGAGAACTGGCAATAGGAAAATCTGGCTGTGGTGACCCAGACTTTTCATCAATGGGTTAATTTTCTATTTAAGTGTACTTGGCAGGCCTGCCCTTTCTCAGGGTGCTTGATGCAAATCTGGGCACATGCCCGACTCTTAATATGAGCTCCTGGCATGTGAAACTCTGTGTGAAGATAAAAATTTACTCTCAAATTTTTCCTGCAAGGAAGCTGACACATTTTTTAAAACAATCTTGTTAAAAGGGCATAAAAACTTAAGACTTGCATTACTATAGCGCCTTTCATAACCTCAGGATCTTCTGAAGCAGTTTACAGCCAATTAACTACTTCTGAAGCATAGTCACTGTTTTAATTTAGGCATCTATACTGCGATTAGATGTTGTCTTTGCAAGGTGTTTTTTTCTCATTGCTCATCTTGCCCACCCCATCCCACCACCCACAAGCTATCCTTGGTCTCGAGAACAGGCTGGCAATCTGCTCCTAAACCCAATGCCCAACCCCTGCTCCTAAATCCACCCACCAATGCCCATCCCCTGCACCTAAACACACCCACCAATGCCCATCCCCTGCACCTAAACACACCCACCAATGCCCACCCCTGCTCCTAAACACACCCACCAGTGCCCATCCCCTGCTCCTAAACCCACCTACCAATGCCCATCCCCTGCTCCTAAACACACCCACCAAGGCCCACCCCCTGCTCCTAAACCCATCCACCAATGAGGTTCTGAAGCTAAGAGCTGCTGGAGGTGGCCATGTGGTGTCCAGGCTCAGGCTTTCACAGCAGAATCCCATCAAGACAACATTCCTCCTCTCTGTGTTGACTTTTAGGAGGCTTATCCCATACTAATTAATTTGAACTATTTCCAGTTGTCCTACATCATAAAACACTGACATTGCTTTTTTGGATTTATTTACGGGATTTGGGCTTCACTGGCTAGGCCAACATTTATTGCCCATCCCTAACTGCCCTTGAGAAGGTGGTGGTGAGCTGCTTTCCTGAGCTGCTGCAGTCCATGTGGCGTAGGTACACCCACAGTGCTGTTAGGGAGGGAGTTCCAGGATTTTGAGCCAGTGACAGTGAAGGAACAGCAATATATTTCCAAGTCAGGACGGTGAGGGACTTGGGGGGGAACTTCCAGATGGTGGTGTTCCCATCTATCTGCTGCCCTTGTCCTTCTAGATGTTGGTGGTCATGGGTTTGGAAGGTGCTGTCTAAGGAGGCTTGGTGAGTTTCTGCAGTGCATCTTCTAGATGGTACACACTGCTGCCACTGTTCATTGGTGGCGGTGGGAATGAATGTTTGTGGAAGGGGTGCCAACCAAGCAGGGTGATGTCAAGCTTCTTGAGTGTTGTTGGAACTGCACTCATCCAGGCTAGTGGCGAGTATTCCATCACACTCTTGACGTGTGCCTTGTGGATAGTGGACAGGCTTTCTGGAGTCAGGAGGTGAGTTACTCACTGTTAGCCTCTGACCTGCTCTTGTAACCACAGTGTTTATATGGTTAGTCCAGTTCAGTTTCTGGTCAATGGTAAGCCCCAGGATATTGATAGTGGGGGATTCAGTGATGGTAATGCCATTGATTGCCAAGGAGTGTTGATTAGATTCTCTCTTGTTGGAGATGGTCATTGCCTGGCACTTGTGTCACTTGCCAGTTGTCAGCCTAAGCCTGGATATTGTCCAGGTCATGCTGCATTTGGACATGGACTGCTTCAGTATCTGAGGAGTCGTGAATGGTGCTGAACATTGTGTAATCATCAGTGAACATCCCCACTTTAAACCTTATGATGGAAGGAAAGTCATTGATGAAGCAGCTGAAGATAGTTGGGCTGAGGACACCACCCTGAGGAACTCCTGCAGTGATGTCCTGAAACTGAGATGACTGACCTCCAACAATCACAACCATCTCCCTTTGTGCTAGATGTGCTAGCTGAAAGTTTTCCCCTGATTCCCATTGACTCCAGTTTTGCTAGGGCTCCTTGATGCCACACTCTGTCAACTGCAGCCTTAATGTCAAGGACAGTCACTCTCGCCTCACTTCGGGAGTTCAGCTCGTTTGTCCATGTTTGAACCAAGGCTGTAATGAGGTCAGGAGCTGAGTGGCCCTGGTGGAACCCAAACTGAGCTTCAGTGAGCAGGTTGTTGCTAAGCATGTGCTGCTAGATAGCACTGTTATTGACTCCTTCCATCATTGTACTGATGGTGGAGAGTAGACTGATGGGGCGGTAATTGACCGGGTTGGATTTATCCTGTTTTTTGTGTACAGGACATATCTGGGCAATTTTCCACATTGCCGGGTAGATACCAAAGTTGTAGCTGTACTGAAACAGCTTGGCTAAGGGCATGACAAGTTCTGGCGCACAAATCTTCAGTACTATTGCCAGGATATTGTCAGGGCCCATAACTTTGCAGTATCCAGCACCTTCAACCATTTCTTGAAATCACAAGGAATGAATCAAATTGGCTGAAGACTGGCATCTGTAATGCTGGGGACCTCCGGAGGAGACCGAGATGGATCATCAACTTGGCACTTTTGGCTGAAGATTGTTGCGAATGCTTCAGCCTTATCGTTTGCATTGATGTGCTGGGCTCCCCCATCATTGAGGATGGGGATTAATTATAGAGCCTCCACAAATCACTTTCTGAAAATCACTTGCTGTTTCTTGGGAGATGTTTATTACCTCAAGGCTGGCAGATAAAGGATGATCAGGTTGAAGGTGTAGTTGCAGAGACTAACCCTCTTTCCTTTGTCTGTAGCATGTCAGTTCTCACCTGCACACGATTGGCCTCAGTCTGCCGTCTCTGATGGTTTCTTCCCAAGTGTTGCTGTCAACGTTTCCAAAGGTCTTGACATTTCTTTTTCCGTTGAGCATCGATGCTTCTTTGGCTCGAAATGAAAGCACAGCACTGCAGGTGTTGGGTTCATTTTCTTAACCTGCCTCATTACCATCTCCATTTGTTTTGCACCATCATCCCTTTTATTATTTAATCTCTCTTGCTCTTCACCCTCTTACAGACCTGGCCACTTTGTTCTCCCTTCTCCCCCTTTCCTTGCCCCTATACGTTCTTGAAACCTGCAACATCTTCCTGTTCTGAAGGAAGACCATCCTCGCTAGACCTGATGCGTTAACCCTGTTTCTCTCCCCACGGATGCTACCTGACCTGCTGAGTGTTTCCAGCATTTCCTTCTTTAGCCAGAGCTCAGGTCTGAATAAAGTAGTCGTTCTAGGAGTTTGGAACCTATTTGGCCTAACCAGCCAATTTGGGCTTGATGCCCATTGTTTTAATGTTGTTACAGCCGGTTTCTGAGAGGACAAACACATTGGATTTCTGATCATCCCGGCCAATGGAAGGAAGTGCTGATGGAAATGTCCAAGAGTCTCACCCTCTGCTGAACATGATTGCCAACTCTGGTTGGGCACTTTCCTGATGGACTCATCACATGAGTTCCTGCCCTGCCCTCACGCTCCTCTCATTGGTCATCTGACAAGACCATCCTCGCAAGACACTGCATACCTACGGCCAATTGGAAGGCAAACCAGTGGGTTTAATTACCTGATTGGATGCTGCTTGACTTTAGGTCAAGCAACCTTTTTAGCCTATCTCCAATATTTTAATGATTAAAAAATGAGCTACAAAAATGAAAAAAAACTCAATGGCCAGGATTTTATGTCTCACGCCCGACCTGAACAGACGTGAGATGACATCGGGCGAGCGTCCTGACGTCATCTCACACTCGCATGATATTTCACTTGGCGGGCGCGCGCAGCAGTTGGGAGCATGCCCACCAACAATTAAGTGGGCAATGGAGCCCATTATTTACGCGATCAATTGGGATTTTGCATGGTCCGTCCACATTTATGGCTGGAGGACGGGCCATTCTCTCAGGCGGCATTCCCATTTTTGCCCAAACCCCGATCCAGGGCAGGATGAAATCTCCGTGGGGAAATAAAATAAAAAGAGACACCTGGCTGCTGGGTTTTTTTTTTCATGAGGTATGCTTTCAGGAACTTGGTTGTGCTGCATGGACACATTTTGCAGCATTTTTGTCGAGCCCTTTAGTCTGAGGAGGTCTGCAGCTCCCTGGGGCAGCTGTCTGCTTTCAGGGAGCTCCCTCGAAGCGCTCACCTGCACCCTCGGTTACACTGGCGTCTGCCCCCTTCCCGCCCCCACTCCGTGCCCGCCTGACAACTGAAAAATTCACACCAATGCTTTTTCATGCCCCACGATCTTTCTCTCAGGTTTTTGCTCGTAGCGTTATCCTGGAGATTAATTTTCAATTCCTAGTGGCCCCAGGACTCGTGGAGGGTTGGCAACTCTAGATGGTGCAACCTATATTGGTAACAGTGCCACCTGGCATGGCACTGAATATACAGGGGCTATTATGATAATTGACATGCATGCTGGCACGGCCTGGCTTGCCAACTAACGGTTTCTCATGGTTAACTGTGAACCAAAGGTGGGAGAGTTGGGAGACACCAGAAGCATTGGTTTTCTGTGGCAAACCTGTTGGCACTAGTGCGGAGTTTGTCCAAGGCGAGTGGGATGCCCGAGGTGGTGGCTGTGGCTAAGGGCGGTGTGTCCTGCAAGGCGTTGGAGCCATCGCTGACTGAAGGCACCAGGAAGCCGTCCAAGAGGCAGAGGAAATCTCGCAAGCAGAGCTATTCCGCTCACGTGGACAGGGTGTTGACCCAGCTCCACCCTTCCACCAGGATCTCGCCCAAGGCCATGAGTGTTATGAATTCCTTTGTTGTCGACCTTTTCGAGCGCATCGCCTGCGAGGCCTCGCACCTCATTTGCTACAATGGGCGCCGCACCATCTCGGCCAGCGAGATCCAGAGAGCCGTCTGCCTCATGCTGCCAGGGGAACTGGACAAACACACCGTCTCCAAAGGCATGAAATTGGTCACCAAATACACCAACTCCGCTTAGGTCACTCATTCTAAAGATTATAAACACACCTGTTCAGGTCAAAGGAGGGCTCAGGATCATTCTCATCTGTGCTGAGTTAACTCATGACAACAGTGGAAAGGGGCAAGCCTACTTGCAATTGCCCTCAACATCTTGGGAGTGGGGAGAAAACGTCCACCAGGTTCTTCCTCCTGATGATAATCCTGGAATATTGCAGTGTGCAGGAGGAAATCATACCTTGTGTGATGAAACGAGTCTCTGCTGATAAGGGCTCACATGTGCCCACTCACTCTGAAGACAGTCAGGGAAAGGAAACAGAGAAATAAATGGTACTCGCGCAGGATTCTGCAGCTTTTCTATGTCTAATAGGGCAAGGAAAAGCAAACAAATTCTATTTTATTTAACAAAAGCACAGTGAAGATTAACACAGAGCATTCGTATATATGCATAGAAAGAACCTATCTCCCTATAGCATCAATATTTGTTTGAGTGGGTTGCGTACTATTGATTACATAGTATTGCGTGCTGAGTGGCAAACAAAACTCAGACCAAACAATCGAATGAATAAAGTTCCTTATGAATACAAACCCAAAGACCATGGATTTAATGCCTCATCAACCACACTCTCTTAACAATATTTATGACTCCTTGTTTCTTTTCCTTAACTGACTTTTCAGTTAGTCAAATGCTGAGGTTTGATTCCAACTCCCTCCCCACCTCTTCCCACCTTTCCACCCCTCCCCCTTTCAATCACCACTCGAGCTCAATTCTTCATGCAGCCGAACTCTTGTGCTGTTTACTCAGACCTCAAATTCATACCCTGATTTACAATGTTTGCAAACCCGAGGCCACAACAGCAGGGGTGTCATTGCTAATAGGAATGAGTCATCATCAGGGCTAAATTAAGGATGCCAACTCTGGTTCACTGCATTCCTGGAGGTTGCACCATATGACCTGCGGCCTCCAATTGTCCCCACTTCCGCTGACATGTCAATCTTCACGATGACCTACGCCCCCCCACCAATCAGAAAATGAATACTTTATTACCCAAATTCTTTATTGATAATCAAGCAACCGTCTTTCCCTTATCTCAAATGTTCCTAAAACTAATAAACAGAATTGTGCAAAGAGAAAAAAACACTTTTTTTTTATGTCTCTATGATCCTCTCTAACCTTCCTCTCAGCAGTGTCCTGGAAATTAATCCTCACGTCATGGAGACTCCAGGTCAATCCTGGAGGTAACTCTAGGCTAAATGCATTTTTTTTTTCCCTGGATGATATTGCACTAATATATAAGACCAAAAAAAACAGTTCTGATGTTCAGCTGCAAAGTGCAGATTGATAAATGTCTTCTTTTGTTGATTGTTGTTCTGGCTGGAGTCTAGGCAAGGCCCTGAGCCAAATATTGTAGCCAAGTTGTTTCTGGGTTTGTATGTTGGAGAAACCAACCAATAGCCTAGGCTGTGTGATCCACGCTCAGAAACCCAGGACATCCAACAAGGTCAGGAAAGTTGAGGACATCAGTACAGCATGGGCCAAGGATCTTGGCTGGGGCTCTGTTTGTTTTGTCACACTATTTATCCTTCCTTCTCATGTAAACAATTGTTTAACAGGATACAGTGGTTAAACCCGCTGAGCAAAAAATGATTGTTTTTGCAACAGGCATTAAAGAAACAATCCCTCACCATGACAGCTTCCAAAACTCTGGTTGCAAAGTTAGCTTCAGAAAGATTATTTTTTCTCCTTGTTTCATATCTTTCTTCTATCCCCTCTCTCCTTTCAAAGAGAAAAGAAGGATTTGCATTTAGTCATTGAGTTTTTAAGCAAGGAAAGAGGCCCTTCAGCCCATCATGTCTGTGCCAGTCATCAAGCCCCTATCTACTCTAATCCCATTTTCCAGCACTTGGCCCGTAGCCTCGTGTGCTCTGGCGTTTCAAATGTTCATCTAAATACTTTTTAAATATTGTGAGGGTTCCTGCCTCTGCAATCCCCTCAGGCAGTGAGTTGCAGATGCCCCCCACCCTCTAGGTGAACAAAAAGACCAAGTAGGGGCACAGCACACAACACAACAAAGCCTCCCCATTTGCTGTGTAATAGTTTCCTTAAGGCACAATCCTTTTACTGCCTGCCTCTCTCTCTCTCTCTCCTCTGCTAATCTGCCTTCCCCATTCTCCTCCCATCTTTTTCTCTCCCCCACTCATCTCTCACTCATCTTCCTTTATTGTATCCAAATTTTTTACTTTCTGTCTCTTTGTCTCTTTGTGTCTCTCTTTCATTGTCTCTGTCTCTCTGTCCCTCTCTCTGAATCTCTCTCTCTGTCTCTCTCGTTAAATCTGGTCCTACCCTACCCCTGTAACTTTTGCTGGATTTTCACCTCTCTGAACCCTTGCTAGTTTAACCCTTTCAATTCTCTTATCTCCTGATGTGTAATCACTGACTCACTTACTAGATTGCCGGGTTACAGTCCGTATCTGGCACTATCAAGTCTGCTTGCACGCACATTTTAACCCTTTCAGGGCTTAGCAGCCCTTAAGAAAAGGAGAAAGCCATTCAGCCCTTCTATTCTGTTCTATCATTCAGTTAGATCATGGCTGATCTGCATCTTAACTCCATCTACCCACCTTGGTTCTGTAACTCTTAATCCCCTTGCCTAAAAAAAATTTTCAGTCTGAATGTCGAAATGACCCCCATCCTCGACAGCCACTGGGGGGAGAGAGTTTCAGATTTCTCACTACCCTTCGTGTGAAGATCTCCTTCCTGACATCACCCCTCAACAGCTCAGCTCTAATTTTAAGGTTATGCCCTCTTGTTCTGGACTGCGCCCCACCCCACCACCCCCCCACCCCCCTCAACAATGGGAGTGGGATTAGGTAGAGAGGAGCCATCAGCTCCTTTAATGACCTTAAACACCTTGATTAGATCACCACCTAGTCTCTTATACTCAAAGGAATACAAGCCTGGTTTATGCAACCTGTCCCCAGAATTTAACCCTGCATTAAAAAATCAGGATCTTCAGTTGGTGACACGTGAATGGTTTATGGTCAGAGCACTGTAGACCGATATCCACTGATGTTCACAGCAGTTCTGGTCATGTTTGGTTACTTGTGCCTCCAGCCCATGCGACCTAGGGGCAAACCTTAACTGGGAACATGGAGGAGCGTCCCCCTGGGGTGAGGGTGCCTCAACCCCACCCCTCCCAATTGCTGTTGTTTACTGTAATGCAACTGGTTGGGGACTTACTTATTTATATTGGGTTGGGGGAATGGATCGGTTGCCCACTAGGAACAGCCAGGAGAGAAAGAGGTGGAAGAAAGGAGCAAGATGCAAATCCCCATTCAAAAACTGCTCGGTGCCCTCCTGAATTCACAAGGAATGGTCCCGAAGTAGTCTTTATGCTCCTCATGAGCCTCAACCCATCCCTCTTCATCTAACCCCATCAGCGTAGCCCCCTACTCCTTTCTCCATAATGTATTTATCCAGCTTCTCCTCAAATGTATCTACACTATTCCCTGTGGTAACAAGTTCCACATTCTCACCTCTCTCTGGGTAAAGAAGTTTCTCCTCAATTCCAGTTTGCGTTTATTAGCGGCTATCTTTTATTTACAACCCTAATTCTAGTCTTGCCCACGGGTGGAAACATCTTTACCTTTAAGTTGACACTTTGACAGATATCAGCAGATTAGGCAGCAATACTGTTGTAAAGGTTTGTTGGTTAGTATAAGCTGCTCCTAGCAACTTTCCTTAAGCTATATTGAACGAATATTTGAATTCATTATCTAGATTGACACATTTGAATCAAAGAGCAAAATGTGACCCAACAGCTTAATAAAGAGAAAATTGCATTTCTATAGCACCTTCCACAACCTCAAGATGTTCTAAAGCTCTCCACAGACAATGAAGTACTTCACCTTCATGTGCAGTCATGGTTGTAATGTAGGAAATACAGTAATATCCTGCAAACAGCAGTGTGATTAATTTGAAATAAAAACAGAAAATGCTGGAAAAACTCAGCAGGTCTGGCAGCATCTATGGAGACAGAAGAGGGGTCATACGGACTCGAAACGTTAACTCTACTTCTGTCTCGACAGATGCTGCCAGACCTGCTGGGTTTTTCCAACATTTTCTGTTCTTATTTTGGATTCCCAGCATCTGCAATATTTTGCTTTTATCTTAATATGATTAATTTGTTTTTTTAGTGGCGTTGGTAAAGTAGTAAATATTGACCTGGATACCAGGGGGATCCATCTTGCTCTTCTTTGGGATAAGTCCCATGGGATCACTAAAATCCTCCAGAGAAAGGCAGACATAGCCTTGCTTTAATATCTTACCTGAAGGACAGTACCTCAGGCAGTGCAGCACTTCCTTGGGTTGTAGCCGCAATTTTGGGCTCAAATGTCTGAACCCACAACCTCCTGACCTGGGTAAAAGTGTGACCCATTGATCCACAGCTGACACCAATCTACCCCATTTTGATTGCAATGTTGTACTCAGTTCCTGATAACCGTGCAGGTTCTAAGAGGAGGGTTGAGTGCAGAAAGTCCAAGAATTCATTCCCTAAACCCCTCTGCCTTCTCTCCTCCTTTAAGACAATTATTAAATCTTACCTCTTTGACCAAGCATCCCATCTTAACAGCTCCTCAAGTGGCTCCTTTAAGCGCCTTCGGAGGTTTTTAATTATGTTAAAAGTGCTATATAAATGCAGGTAGTTGTTAAAGAAAGTGAAAAGTGTTATGGCATTACCATCACTGAATCCCCCACCATCAACATCCTGGGGTTACCATTGACCAGAAGTTGAACTGGACTAGCCATATAAATACTGTGGCTCCAAGAGCAGGTCAGAGGCTAGGAATCCTGTGAGGAGTAACTCATCTCCTGCCTCCCCAAAGCCTGTCCACCATCTACAAGGCACAAGTCAGGAGTATGATGTAAAATCCCCCACTTGCCTGGATGAGTGCAGCTCCCACAACACACAAGAACACTGACACCACCGAGGACAAAGCAACACGCTTGATTGGCACCTATCCACAAACATTTATTCCCTTCACCGCCAACGCACAGCAGCAGCAGTCTGTACCATCTACAAGATGCACTGGAGGAGTTCACCAAGGCTCCTTAGACAGCACCTTCCAACCCACGACCACTACCATCTAGAAGGACAAGGGCAGCAGATAGATGGGAACACCACCATCTGGAAGTTCCCCTCCAAGCCCCTCACCGTCCTGACTTGGAAATATATCGCCGTTCCTTCACTGTCACTGGCTCAAAATCCTGGAACTCCCTCCCTAACAGCACAGTGGGTGTACCTACGCCACATGGACTGCAGCGGTCCAAGAAGGCAGCACACCACCACCTTCTCAAGGGCAACTAGGGATGGGCAATAAACGCTGGCACAGCCAGCGAAGCCCACATCCCATGAATGAGTAAAAAAAAACCTTCCAACCAATCTGGTGGTTCCAAAAGCCTCCAAAAGCTGCCCCCTTAACCCTTTTAACCAATCCAATTGGTCATTACTAACCATCTCCAATCTTGGTGGGAAAAGAATTGGAATTTCCTTGTGAAACGCTAACCAGAGGATGTGTGGCTTATAATGTTGGTAGTCAGCTCGTATGTCACATTGTTATTAGGCTGTAGTGGCTTAACCAGATTCAGATCAGGCTCCTATGTGATGCTTGGAAACTCTTGCATGCTGGCGTCTGTTGATAAACGTACCTGAGCAACGAGCATTGAGTCCAATCAATCAGCAGCAACATAGCTGTTATCCAGCCTCAGATAAGAAGGGTATGAGGAATGGAAGCAAACAGACTAGAGGGCCCCAGATTGAATTCCCAGCCAGTGAGATAGCTGCAGTCGTCTCCTGGGGCCTTCGAACAATGGAGGTGGAGAATCCATCGCCCACGCATCCTCACTCACTCCTGACTGCTGTCCAGATAACCCTGCTGGAGAGACTATCTAGAGCCATCAAGTCATACAGCACAGGAAGAGGCCATTTGGCCCCTTATGCCTGTACTGGCTCCTTGACAAATCCATGCTCTTTCCCCATAGCACTGCAAAAACTTCCCCTTCAAGTATTTATCCAGTTCCCCTTTTGAAAGTTACTATTGAATCTGTTTCCAATGCCCTTCGAGATCACAACAAGTCACTGTAGAAAAGAAAATATTTCCTGATGTCCCCTCTAGTTATTTCACCAATTATATTAAATCTGTGTTTTCTGGTTTCCGACCCTGCTCCAGTATCCCAGTGTTAGTTGAGGACAGGGTAAAGTTCAGCTGGCACAGCCCCTCCTCACAGCAAAACACAGCACCAGTACCTGCTGTTTAGGCAAACACAGGAGAAGAAACTGAGAAACTGGAGAGTTTCCAACTCCCATAGAAATGTGCATAAAAACTGCAGGAGTTAGTGATGGGGAGGGAGGTATTTATTGAAGCAAACGTTCCCCTCAAATATTGGAGTATACAATTCAGAAGGAGAACCGTGCAGATTAAGAACTGAAAAATGTATTAAATTTCCACTGAAGACTATTGATGGGTTACCAGGTACAGCAAGTTAAGATTAACTCTGCTGGCTACACCATGGGACAGCAAAACATGTACTCTTTTTAAACTCATTCCTCGATTAAACTTGGAAGCAGTTGTAAAGTGAGAGCAGAAGGGAAGCTTGCCTTTGAGTTGACAATAAAAATATCTCTAGAGTTCACCACCTCCTCCTATTCCACCACCCACCACAAAATGCCCCAGAGCTGCAGAGAGGGGCCAGGACTTGTACAGGCCTGGCGGTGTGTATCTGCTGACAGAGTGTGTTATTCAGGGAGGGTGGTGGGGATGGCTGAGGACTGGTGGGTGCCGGGGTTGGGGGGGGGGGGGGGGGTGGTGGTGGGTGGGAGTGAGGGGCGGGGATGTGGGTTTACAGTTTGCATTCTGTACAACCAGCATCAAATGCATTTTGCCAGACAATTGTGCTATGTCAGAGAGTGAAGAAAAGGATCGGTGGTGAGGATAGGGGAGCTGGAGGAAAGGTTTAATGTGATGGGATGTGATGTGTTGGAGAGAGTACGTTTGGGGAGGGAAGATTTGAAGAGAGGGTGTCATTTGCAGGGGGTGGTGTTTGGAGAGAAGTTTTGATGGGCGAGTACTGCGGTTGGAGAGCAGATTTGAAGAGTGTCTTGTGAGGCAGCTTGTTTTGAGAATCCCCTCTAAACCTCCTGTCCCTTACCTTAAATCTATGCCCCCTGATTATTGACCCCTCCACCAAGGGGAAAAGTTTCTTCCTATCTACCCCATCTATGCCCCTCATGATTTTGTACACCTCAATCAGGTCCGCCCTCAGCCTTCTCTGCTCCAAGGAAAACAACCCCAGCCTATCTAGACTCTCTTCATAGCTGAAATGCTCCATCCCAGGCAACATCCTGGTGAATCTCCCCTGCACCCTCTCTAGTGCAATCACATCCTTCCTATAGTGCGGCGACCAGAACTGCACACAATACTCCGGATGTGACCTAACTAACCTTTTATACAGCTCCACCATAACCTCCCTGCTCTTGTATTCAACGCCTCGACTAATAAAGCCAAGTATCCCATAAGCATTCTTAACCACCTTATCTACCTGTCCTGCTGCCTTGAAAGTTCTATGGGCATGCACGCCAAGGTCTCTCTGACCCTCTGTCCTTCCTAGGGTCCTACCATTCATCGTGTACTCCCTTGCCTTGTTAGTCCTCCCAAAATGCATCACCTCATACTTTTCAGGATTAAATTCCATTTGCCACTGTTCTGCCCATCTGACCAGCCCATCTATATCATCCTGTAATCTAAAGCTTTCCTCCTCACTATTTACCACACCATTTATGTTGCGCTTTTCATAACCTGAGGGTATCCCAAGCATTTTATAGCCAATTGAATATTTTTGAAGCATCACTGATGTAATGCAGGAAGTGTGACAGACAATCTGTGCACAGCAAGCTCCCATAAACAGCAATAGGATAATGACCAGATAACCTGTTTTTCCAATGATGTCGGTTCAGGGATAAATATTGGCCCCAGGACACCAGGGTTAATTCCCATGTTCTTCTTCAAAATAGTACTATGTGATCTCTTATGTTCATCTGAGAGGGAGGGCAGGGTCTCAAATTCATACTGTATCTGAAAGATTACATCTACAACAGTGCAGCACACCTTCAGAACTGCACTCAAGCATCAACCTAGACTTTGTGCTTATGTCTCTGGAGTGGGATTTAAACCCACAATTCTCTGTCTCAGAGGTAAGAGTGAGACCCACTGAGCCAACTTAAAGGTTAATCTGTAAATGGAAATCATTTTTAAAACCTGGCTGAGCTGGTGAAAATCAAAAAAACTGGGAAGCCCAACTTGGTGTTTCAGGTACTGAGAATCCACTGAGAGAAAAATCTCCTTTAAAAATGCCCTGATCGGTTCTCAAGCCTTTGTCAGGACTGCCAGAACCAATTCCTTCTATTTGTGAAATTTCCTCCCTCTCTTCTTACTGGGCTAGGTTTGTGTGGGTTCAGGAATACCTCCAGCTACTTGCCCAGTTACCTATTCCTCAGGTGGGTGTTGAACCCTGGAGGACGTCAGAGCTGAGCCCAATGCTTTCCTCATCCAACATTAACACTCAGTGAAATTATAGAAAGCGATTGCTCTAGGAGCAGGAACTGAGGCTGTTTTGTTCCCCCCGGCCTGACGCCATTAGAAATGCTCCCAGCTACACAACTATCCTCAAATATATATCTAGACTTAACTATTCCAATGCTGTCCTGGCCAGGCTCATACTCTGCATCCCTTGCAAACTTAAGCTCATCTGAAACTTTGCCTCCCATATCTTAACTCACACCATGTCCCCTTCATCCCTGTGCTCACTGACATACATTGGCTCCAGGTTTGGCAACATCTTGATTTTCATCCTTCAAGCCTAATTCTCATCCTTGTTATCAAATCCCTCGTGGGTTCAACGATCTCTGTAATCTCTTGCAGCCCTACTACTCTCCAAGATCTCTGTGCTCCTCCAATTCTGGCCTCTTGAGCATCTCCAATTTAATCACTCACAGCGTTCAGCTGCCTGGGCCCCACACTCTGGCATTCTGTCCCTAACCATCTCCCCTTCTCTACTTCTCCCCCTTTAAGACGCTTCTTAAAATCTACCTCTATTGACCAAGCTTTTGTGACTTTGTGTCAAATTTTGTTTGATAATCGCTCCTGTGAAGCATTTTGAGATATTCTAATACTTGTATGAATAGTTGCAGCTATTTTAGCAAAGATTGCATTTTGAACCAACATCTTTATTTTTTAATTTGCAACAGTCACTGACTCATGACACCATCATCACCCCCTGTAACTGTCAGATTATTAACTCTTGTATTCAGATGTGTTTGACATGCCTTACCATCGCCTTTTCACAACTTTTTTCTTTAAATTCATGGTATGTGGCCATTTAAGACTCACATGTAGACCAACATTTCCTTCCCTAAATCAACTTTTAGTTCCAGATTTTTATTCACCATCTGCCATGATGGGGTTCAAACCCCCGGGCATTATACTGGGACTCTGGAATACTAGCCCAGTGACAACACCACTACGCCACCACCTCCCGCTGCATAGTAAGGATTCTTTTCACACCATCTCTTAATTAGTTAACCAAATGTGCACACAACATAGCCTTAGGACAAACCAATTCCAAGCATGTTCAGCCATTCAATGAGATCATGGCTGATATGCAACCTAACTCCGTAAATCTGACTTTGCCCCATATCCCTTAATGCTATGGCTAAAGGAAATCTGTCAGTCTCAGATTTAAAATTAATAATTGACCCAGCATCAATTGCCCTTTTCAGGAGAGAGTTCCAAATTTCCATCATCTTTTGTGTATGTTTCTTAACTTCACTCCTGAAAGGCTCAACTCTAATTTTTAGGCTATATCCCCTGGTCCTAGATTCCTCAACCAACAAAAGTCGTTTCTCTCTATCTGCCCTATCTTTTCTCCTTAATATCTTGAAATCTTTGATTAAATCACTCTTTAATCTTCGAAATTCCAGGAATACCTCTCTGCTTTATCTGGTTCCTGCTGGATTGACCTGCCTGCTCTGCGTATAGGACAGTCGATTTGGTGCCCCCCCCCCACCATTTGGCCTGGTTGAGGGGTCACTTTGACATTTAACGCAGGCAGTGTCATCTGTCCCCATCTCTTCCGCTTCTGCTTCCTTTTATTGTCAGTGCTGCGGGCTCAGCCATCCTCTGTTGACTGTGAGCCAACTTTAATGCCACAGCCCACTCAAGTATTCGAGCTTTGGCAAACAAAAACTGGTTGTGATTATGATTGCTTTGGAGCAGAGAATCGGGCTATCTTTGAATCGGTTTTATCTGCACATCAGACTTGGTGCTGAGCCAACGAATATCTTTCATCTGACATGGGCTCATGTGCAGCTTAATGAGCCAGCTGCTTTTTAAATGCCAGGTAGCTGGGGATTGAAGGAGATTGGCATTTTTCTAACTCTGTGAACGGTCAGAGTTGTCAGCATTGGAGAAACCCCAGGTGTAAGATCTTCAGTCAGTGTGCCTGAGGCGTCTCTTCATGCTAAAACATTAACTCGGCTCAAAGCTGCAATCCATGCCAAATTGCCATTAACATGCTCTCCTTCTCTCTCGACACATTATTCCCCTCCCTTTTCTTTTCCCTCTTCCTCTTCGCTCCTTTGCTCTATGCCCTATGCCCTGACTGTGGGATTTACAAATATATCCTCGTCCTTCCCCTCTATGGAGAGGAAAGAAGATGTGGCTATGGAGGAGGGGCTATTCCAACATTCACAGCAATAATGAAAGCTCTTCGTTAAATCTAGAGGGCCCTGGTGATTTATAGGTGGGAGGCTTCCCTGATGCTAAAGATGCTGGGATTGCCCCACCTGCATAACATTCTCTTTAATTCTTCATCGAGTGGAAAGCACCATAAATGTCAGAAGTTACTTTGAATTCATGCCATCGCGAAGACCGCCTATTTCCACCGCTGTAGGCCCAACTCCGCCCCCTGCCTCAGTTCATTTGCTGTTGAAATTCTCATTCATGCCTTTGTTACCTCTAGACTTGACTATTTTAACACACTCTAAGGCCTCCCGTGTTATACCTTCCATAAACTGGGGGTCATCCAAAACTCTGCAACAAGTCCCATTCACCCATCAGCCCTGGACTTGTTGACCTACATTGGCTGGCGGTTAAGTAACACCTCAATTTTTAAATCTTCGCCCTAGATTTCAAATCATTGCCTGGCCTCGGCCCTCCCTATCGCTGTAACCTCCTCTCACCTCACAGCCCTCTGAGTTATGTGCGCTCCTCCAACTCTGCCCTCTTCAGCATCCCCCGATTTCCATTGCTCCACCATTGGCAATGGTGCCTTCAGCCGCCTGGACCCTAAGCTTTGGAATTCCCACTGTAAACATCTCTGCCCCTCTACTTCTCTCTCCTCCCTTAAAACACTCCTTAAAACCAACCGCTTTGACTCAGCTTTCACTTGTTTCTCCTAACGCAGGTATCTCCTTTTTTGACTCAGTGTCGAATTGTATTTGATTATGTGAAATGCCTTGGGATGTCTTACTATTTTAAAAGGTGCTATATAAATGCATGTTCTTGTTGTAGGCTATAGAAATGGAAGTTGATCTTACTTCTGAGGACCTGTTGGAATGTTAGGGGTTAGAGTAAAGCATTCAGAACTATATGCTCATGTTATCACTGTTACAGATATTGGGAAGCATGATGTAATTGAGGTTTCCCGTGCATTTTACAGACGCCTCAAAACCAACAAAGAAACCAATCTGTAGCAACGTTTCCTGAAAGGATTCAACATCGACACAAAAGCTCAGTTCTCCTTTAAGGAATACATTGGTAAGCACCACAAGCTGAGTTCACTTTGAGGCAGGTACGTGCTTGCTTCTGAAGCACACATTCCATCTCACGGCAGATCTAAATGGAAAAGAAGTTGAAAAACCTCTTAAGGCAGACAATGCTTGTTTAAAACTTGGCCCTCTCAACCAACCAGGTCAACACGGTCATGTCTCACTGTCTGTTAATACTGCCTGTTTTTCTAAGAGGTAATTAGTGGCTAGGCCCACGCTTTTCCAAAAGCTTTAACTGAGTGCAAAGTATATGGATGTCACATAAAACCGATAGTCTTTTGAATCCCCTGTGCTCAAAATATTTGGTGCAAAGAGGGTAAGAAATAAAGATGTAAATAGATTCGGTGTGTTCCAGCTTTTCTTCAAGTATTTCCCCCCGCTCCACCCATGGAGAAATTAGGGGCAATTATCAACTTGTTACCCGAGTGTGAAGCTGGAATTTTGGATTCGCACCCATAGAAACCACTCCCTTATAGAAGCCACCACCTTATAGAAAACCCCCATTAAAGAAACCACCCCATTATAGAAAGCCCCCATTAAAGAAACCACCCCATTATAGAAACCCCACCTTATAGAAACTGCCCCTTATAGAGACCACCCCATTATAGAAACCCCCAAGTATTGAAACGTCACCTTATAGAAACAGACCATTATAGAATCCCCCATTATAGAAACCGTCCCATTATAGAAACTGCCCATTATACAAATCTCCCATTATCCACCACCCTCATTGTATAGCCAGCCTGTTATTGTCTGAACAAGAGATGTCTGAGAGGGGAAGCTTATGAATGTAAGCAGGGTCGATATTCCTGATGCACCAGGGCCGATGGAACAAGAAGACTCTGGGGTCACACCTGTGACAGTTGAATTTGAGACAAGTATTAGAAAGTGATCAACAGTCGGAGATGGTAGTTCAGGCCAAACCATTGAAGTAATTTAATAAATGGTTAGTCGCTGCAATAGGAGTTTAGGATGGGCTGGTTTTTGAGATGGAGATGCAGTAGTCTAGGTGGCCTTCTTCATCCTGCAACCTTTCATATCATCCATGAAATCTGCCACAGTGTCTCTGTACTCACACTTAAAAATGACATATCTTTACCTTCAACGGTTGCCGATGAACACTGCTCATAATGTAACCTATGCATCCAGACAGCAAGATTCCATAATCATCTCCTTCCCAGGGCATCACTGCAGGAGTTCCTCAGGGTAGTGTCCCGGTCCCAACCCTTCAGCTTCATCAATGACCTTCCTTCCATCATAAAGTCAGAATTGGGGGTGTTTGCTGATGATTGCACAATGTTCAGCACCATTTGCAATGACTCAGATACTGAAGCAGTCCATGTCCAAATGCAACAAGACCTGGATAACATACAGGCTTGAGCTGATAAGTGGCAAGTAACATTTGTACCACACAAGTGTCAGGCAATGACCATCTCCAATAAGAGAGAATCCAACCATCATCCCTTGACATTCAATGGCATTACCATTGCTGAATCCCCCACTATCAACACCCTGGGGGTTACCATTGACCAGAAATGGAACTGGACTAGTCATAGTCAATACTGTGGTTACAAGAGCAGGTCAGAAGCTGGGAATCCTGCGATGATTAACTCACCTCCTGACTCCCCAAAGCCTGTCCACTATCTACAAGGCACAAGTCAGGATTGCGATGTGATACTCTCCACTTGCCTGGATGAGTGCAGCTCCAATACTCAAGAAGCTTGACACCATCCAGGACAAAGCAGCCCACTTGATTGGCACCCCATCCACCACCTTAAACATTCACTCCCTCCACCACAGACGCACAGTGGCAGCAGTGTGTACCATCTACAAGATGCACTGTAACAACTCACCAAGGCTCCTTCGACAGCACCTTCCAAACCCACGACCTCTACCACCTAGTAGGACAAGGGCAGCAGACACATGGGAACACCATCGCCTGGAATTTCCCCTCCAAGCCACACACCATCCTGAATTGGGACTATATTGCTGTTCCTTCACTGATGCTGGGTCTAAATCCCGGAACTCCCTCCCTAACAGCACTGTGGGTGTTCCTACTCCACATGGACTGCAGCGGTTCAAGAAGGCAGCTCACCACCACCTTCTCAAGGGCAATTAGGAATGGGCAGTATAAATGCTGGCCTAGCCAGTGATGCCCACATCCCATGAAAGAATGAAAAGAAACTTTTTGAATGGCTCAAAAAACTATAATGCGCTGCCTGATGTGTTAGTAAGTCATAAAGAGGGAAGGCCTATGCTAAATTGGCTGTTCTCAGCTGGTGTAGTAGTTGAGAGGTTTCCTGCTGCAGACCTTTATTCAGTCGTTCTTGATGGAAAGTGCGTGGATGTTAGGAGAGGAAAGGAATGAGTTTGGCTGTGATGCCCCTCATTGTCAAATAGCCCACCTCCTGATGGTAAAATGGATGAAGACATTGCCTGCTGTGGACCTTGAACCAGGCTAACCATAGGATTTCTGGTCAGAATCCCATTCCCTGCTGAAGGCACCAAGAGGACAACAAAGAGACACTTCAGCCTATCTTAACCTGCCCTTTCAGAGTGCTGTCTTCCCAATTCCAGCATTGGCCATGTTCATTCTACCCAGTGCCCTGGCAGATAATTATGCACCAACCAATATTACGAAACAAAGAAAAATAGATTATCTGGTCACTGCCCTTTGGGAGAGCTTGCTGGGTGCCAATTGGTTTCCCCATTTCCTACATTACAAAGGGATTACAATTCAAAAGTACAATCCATTTGCTGTAAAGCACTTTGGGATGCCCTGAGGTTGAGAGAGGTGCTGTATAATAGACGCCCCTTCCTCTCCTTCCCATTTTTTAAACAAGTCCAATTCCTGGTATTTCCTGCTGAATCACTGGAAAAGGATAAGGATTCATCGTGTTAAAAGCGGAGTCAAACTCTCAAACTGATCCTATAGGATCCAGCATCCTTGAGGTGGAAAAAATAATCTGTCACGATTTCCAACCCCGATTGCAATCTAGAATTCCTGCTGAAAATTTCACATCCTGGCTCACATATCAAGTGTGACCAAAGTACTGTGGAGGCTGCTAACTGGTCCCTGGCATGAGTTAGTGCCTTCAGGACATGAAAGGGAAAAATGTGGCTAAGAAAGCCTCTAAGTGTCAGGTATGGATCAGTGGGCAGCACGTTTGACCTTGCGTTTCAAGGTTGTGGGTTCAATCCCCAGTCCAGGGCCTCTTGTTTCCTTCCATTAGATGTACTTAAAGCAGTTTGAAAGAGCTGGCATTGACACAATGGGCCAAATGGTTTCCTTCTGCTCTGTAAGATTCTATGAAGTCGCATCCTTGTTCTCAAATCTCTTCAAGACCTCACAACCCTCCCTACCTCTGAAACTTGGTCCACGTCGATCTGAGATAGAGTCATTACAGCACAGAAGGAGGCCATTCGGCCAATCTGGTCCATGCCGGCTTTCTGTAGAGTAATCGAGTGGGCCCCATTCACCTGCATGATCACCGTGGCCCTGCAAATTTATTTCCTTTGAGTTGCTCATCTCTGCACTCCTCCCATTCTGCCCCCTTGCCAATCCCTGATTTTAATCGTTCTGCCATTGGCGGTAGCGCTTTTAGCTGCTCAGGGCCCCCAAGCTCTGGAACAACCTCCTTAAAACTCTCGAGCTCTGTATCACTCCTCCATCCGGCGATGTCTTTGACCAAGCTTTTGGCCACCTGTCCTAATATCTCCGGATGTGGCTCCGTGTCAAGTCCTGTCTGGATGTCACTCCCATGATGCTCCTCGGGACGTCCTACTATGTTAAAGGTGCTATGTAAATGCAAGTTGTTGTTTTGACATACATTATGGAGTCAGTGCTGGGAATGATATGTCATTAAAGCAAAAGGTCAGGCCAGCTTGTGGGTGACATCATCAGAGCAGGACACGAAACACTGTTGAACATTAGCCAGACACAGAGTAATTTTTAAAAAGAGGCTGTCAGTTATGTTTAGACTTGCACATACCTGAGCTGGTGTGGGACCTAAATACATGGTAAAGGAAAACAAAATGCCAGAGCTTTTGTTGTCAATAAAACAGCATGAAATCCAGTCCCTTTATCCTGTCGTTTACACAGCATTACGCGGGTAAACAAAGAGAAAGGCCGATTGCCACATGAGGGCCCACCTCATTGTGCAAAGGTCTCCCAACCAAGTGGCAACAAATACTGAGATATCAAGCATGGACAGGATTATATTATAACTTTTCATCGTGCTCTCTGGATGACCTCGCGACTGGTGCCACAGAACAATAGCTGGAGGATTTTACTGTGTGTTTAAAACTATGAAGGTTCCTGGTGGCACATTGGAAAAATGCAGTGTGTGTGTGTGTGTGTGTCTGTGTGTATGGACTGTGGGGGTGCGTGTGTGTGTGCGTGTGTGTGTGTGTGTGTGGATGGACTGTGGGGGTGCGTGTGTGTGTGTGTGTGTATGGACTGTGGGCGTGCGTGTGTGTGCGTGTGTGTGCGTGTGTGTATGTGCGTGTGTGTGTGTGTGCGTATGTATGCACTGTGGGGGTGTGTGTGTGTGTGTGTGTGTGTATGCACTGTGGGGGTGCGTGTGTGTGCGTGTGTGTGTGTGTGCATGTGTGTGTGTGCGTATGGACTGTGGGGGTGCGTGTGTGTGTGTGTATGGACTGTGGGGGTGCGTGTGTGTGTGTGCGTATGGACTGTGGGGGTGCGTGTGTGTGTGTGTGTGTGTATGGACTGTGGGGGTGCGTGTGTGTGTGTGTGTGTGTGTATGGACTGTGGGGGTGCGTGTGTGTGTGTGTGTGTGTATGGACTGTGGGGGTGCGCGCGTGTGTGTGTGTGTGTGTGTGTATGGACTGTGGGGGTGCGTGTGTGTGTGTGTGTGCATGTGTGTGTGTGTGCGCGTGTGTGTGTGCATGCGTGTGCGTGTGCGCGTGTGTGTGCGTGCGTGTGTGTGCGTATGTGTGTGTGCGTGTGTGTGTGTGCGTGTGTGTGTGTGTGTGTGCGTGTGTGTGTGTGTGTATGGACTGTGGGGGTGCGTGTGTGTGCTTGTGTGTGCGTGTGTGCGTGTGTGTGCGTGCGTGTGTGTGCGTGTGTGTGTGTGTGTGCGTGTGTGTGTGCGTGTGTGCATGTGTGTGTGTGTGCGTGTGCGTGTGTGTGTGTGTGCGTGTGTGTGTGGATGGACTGTGGGGGGGTGGGTGTTGGGGGTGTGTGTGTGGAGACGGGGGTGTGTGTGGTGGGGAATGGGGAGAAAGGGGTGTGTATGTGTGTGGGGGGGTGGGCAGTGGGATGGGTGTGTGGAGGTGGGTATGGGGAGATAGGGATGAGTTTGTATGTGTATGGGTATGCATGTGTGTGTGTGTGTGTGTGTGGGGGTGGGGGGACAGGTGTTTTTGAGTGTGCATGTGTGTGAGGGGATGGAGTGTGGGGGGTGGATGTTGCGGGTGTGTGTGTGTGGGGACGGGTGTGTGTGTGGGGGGGTGTGTGTGTGTGGTGGGAGGTGTGTGTGTGAGGGGGTGTGTGTGTGGTGGGAGGTGTGTGTGTGGAAGGGGGTGTGTGTGTGGGGGTGTGATGTGCGTGTGTGTGTTGGGGGGGTGTGATGTGGATGTGTGTGTTTGATATCACTGAGCAGGAAGATTCTGGGATTTTTCACTGGTCCTTTTCCAAGTGAGAATGAGGGTGCAGCAATTCCTCCTGGCTTATGGAGCGGGGGGAGGGTGGGGGAGGGTGTAAGTCAGCCAAAGCTCCTGTTTTTGATTACCATGCACTCCACTCCTGCTGTTAAATTGCGTGTGTGTAGGTATCTGGTTAAAGACCCAGTTGGGTTCCTATCCCCTTGAAGTTTTATAACCTGGTGCCAAACATTGTTTGGGCTAATACATTAAGAATGGGCACTTGGGTGGGTTACAAGAGGCAGTCGAAAGAGCAAAATCCTTATTTATATTGCACCTTTCACAATCTCAGCACCTCCCAAAACACTTTTACAGCCAGTGAAGTACCTTTCCAGTGTAGTCACTGCTGTAATGCAGGAAACACAACAGCCAATTTATGCACAGCAAGCTCCCACAAAAGGCAATGAAATAAATGAGCAGATCATCTGTTTTAGGTGTTGGTTGAGGGATAAGCACTCCTCCTGTTCTTTCAAATAATGCCATTGAATCTTTTACATCTGAAAGTGTTGCACTCCCCCAGCACCACACTGGGGGTGTCAGCTTAGATTCTGCGATGTAGGATTTGGAATGGGGGTATGACTGCACAGCCTTCAGATTGGAGATGAGAGTGCCACTCACTAATCCGAGTTTGGTACTCGAGAGTGATTGTGCCCTTGTAAGATTCAGCTGTCTAAGGAGAGTGGGGAGGGAAATGAGAAAATTTAGCAATTGTTATGTCACTTAAACATGAAATAATTTTTTATTCAAAACATTAAGTGCCTCTTTGCTTTGCAATTGCAAACAGTAGATTCTTAGCGAAGATTCACAAAGATTTAGGGAAGACCAATAGATGAACTGGTGCAATAATTCTTTTTACTGTTATTCCTCTGCAAGGGAAACAAACAGAAACATTGAATTTGTGAAACTTATCAATCACTCCATTAAGATTGGACTGCCATGTAAATACTGCCAAAACACATTCCCAACCACCAGTGTGCATAACAAGCAAGAGCAAGACAGCACATGAGAATAATCAATCTAACTAGATTCTGCAGTAGAATACTGACATTTATTTAAGTCTACTGACAGATCTCCCATGGTATTGCTCACAGGAAGCCTGGGAATGGAGCTATGATGCTCACAGCTGCTGGACTGGCCTGTACCTGAGAGGGCTCTGTGCTAAAATAGATAAAACCAGGTAATTGGACTGTCAGTGAAAGCATTGACTCACTGTTTGTAGGTGGTGAAGAACAGCAAAGGGTTGGAATGGTGGCTAAGGGTGTGATCCAACAATATAAGGTGAAGAAGAAGGGTCATACGGACTCAAAACGTGAACTCTGTCTTTCTCACCACAGATGCTGTCAGACCTGCTGAGCTTTTCCAGCATTTTGTTTTGTGTTTTTGTTTCAGATTTCCAGCATCCACAGTATTTTGCTTTTATAAGGTGATTTTGGAGTAATACTCGGGCTTCATGTGGCTGCATCTGAAGCGTGAGGGGCCCTTTTGTCTCCCGTAGTATGGAAAAAGAAGTAGAATTATTGAAGGAATTCCAGGGAAGGACTGAAGAACTTAGGGGGCTGGGTTAAAGCAAATACAATATTGTCCACTTGGGCTTTACTCTCTGGAGAAAGGGAGAAAGCGGGGGAACAGAACTGAATAAAGGTCTCTTGGATTTCATAGATATGAGCAGTTTGGGTTCAGGGAAGTTCTTGTGTTGACATAGAATGTGAGGACATGGGGGGAATATTTTAAGTTAAAAGGTTCAAAAGAAAATAGGAAGATTAGGCAATGTATTTTAGTACAAGTGAGATAGAATTGTAGAAGAGGTCACCAATGGGTGGTGGAGGAACAGAAGGACACTGATTTTAAAAATGGACTAGCTGGATTCCTGCTATGGATGCAGGGGTAATAGTTCCAGGTTCATGGGGGAGGGAACTGATGGATGGTTTAATAGGGTAAACTAATTGAAGCAATTGTCGTCTCCTACCCCGAACATTGAAATGTTTCCACAAACCTCCTAAGATCAGTCGTTTGCAAATTTTAGGCTCTAGGTTTTTTCCCTTCTGCTGAGGATATTTTCCATTGTAAGGAAGTGTGGTATCTGACGTGTTACATGCCAGATGCAAGACTTTTATACGTAAGTAAAATAGGGTGGAAATTGCCACCAGTGATCTCATCATATGAATGCAAAATGCACACAAACAAACTTCCCTTCTCTGCTAAATTCATAGAGGCGTAAATTATTTATACTAAATAAGAGTTGGCATTTATCATGACTCTGTGAATTCAAGAAACTCAGCACCATCCAGGGTAAAAGCAGCCCGTGATCAGCACCCCAATCAACACCTTAAACATTCAACATTCCCTCCAACATCAACACACAGTAGCAGCAGTGTGTACCATCTACACAATGCACTGCTGGAACTCACCAAGGCTCCTTTGACAGCACCTTCCAAACACGTGACCTCTTCCAACTAAAGGGACAAGGGCAGCAGGTGCATGGGAACCTGCAAGATCCCCACCAAGTCACACATCATCCCGAAATGTATCCTGACTTAATTATTCCTTCATTGATGCTGGTCAAATTCCTGGAATTCCCTATCTCACAGCACCTTGGGAGCACCTTGGACCACACACACTGGGGTGGTGCAAGAAGAAGGGTCACTGCTACCTTCTCCAGAGTAATTAAGGATGCACAAGAAATGGTGGCTCTGTTAGCAATGCCCAAGAATGATTTGTTTCTAAAGAAAAAGGGCCACCTCTAGGCATTTAGCACAGAATGAATTCATTTGAAGTACAGGAACTGTTGCTATATCGGCAACTACAGCAGCCATTTAATACACTTCAAAACCCGACATAGAGTAGCAAGATGAATGGTTAGTGGGAAAACGCTGACCAGGGTTTGCAAAGAACGCCCTCCTTTTTCTGAAATCATGCCATAGGATCTTTACCAGCTACTTGAATCAGAAGATGGTCCATAAGGACAGCATCAGTAGCCCAAGGATAAATCAAGAGAACAAAGGATAGGGGATTAGATGGGGTGCACCATTCAGCTGTTGTTCCACAATTTACCAGTTGGCAGTGCTCTTTTAAGGAAAAACAAGATGGCACAATCACATGATTCTTTATGCAATGGAATGATCCCGACATAATGCGATAGTTCATCAGATAATGGTTGATGGTTTTATAGAGCGATTAATTCCAAAAATGTATGACTGGGTTGATGGGAAAGTGCAAGATAATCTATCAGAATAGCATTGGAATATATGGACTCCTGGGCAAACTCCACCCCAACATGCCAAGTTGGCTATTGTAAGCTAACCTTACTTAGGAGGGCCAGTATACATAGGACACAGATTTAAGGTAATTGGTAAAAGAACCAGAGGCAAGATAAGGAAATGTTTTTTGACACCATGGCCAAATTTTGGTTTTGGCGTGTGGGGGCGGGCCTGGCACGCCGATGCGTAAAATGATGCGCGGTGACGTCAGGCGTGTATCCCTATGTCACTGCGCGTCATTTAGCACTTTTGTTTGGCGGGTGCACACCCGCCGAACTGTCAAAGGCCTATTAAGGCCTTAAGTTGGCGGGGGGGCAGGCGAAGAGCCCAAGCGGCCTTCACGTTTTTCAGGAAACCTGATCTACGGGCGGGATGAGGTTTCCTGAAGGCCTCATCAAATAAATAAATATTTTTTTCACAATCTATAAACATGTCCCAGCTCATGTGACACGGTCACATGAGGGGATGTCTAAGTAATTTTAATCTTTTTTTTATTTAAAACTTTCAATATGAACTTCATCTCCCTCAGGCAGATTTCTGTGGTCTTCCATGCGCATGCGCGAAAGAGTGCAGGCCCCGACTCTCCCTCCTCCCCCCCCACCCTCCGCCAGCCCATGTAAAATGGTGGCACACAGCTGATCGCGTGCGGCGATCTGCTCCACGCCCGCCCAAGCCGCTCCCAACCGGCCTGCCTGACAGGCAGAAAATTCAGCCCCTTGATATATTCTGATCCGGGATGCGCTGCCTGAAAGGGCAGTGGAAGCAGATTCAGTAAGTGGAAAGGGAATTGGATAAAAACTCGAAGGGGAGAAATTTGCAGGACTACAGGGAAAGAACAGGGGAGTGGGTCTAATTGGATAACTCTTTCAAAGGGCCGGCACAGGCACAATGGGCTCATTCTGTGCTGTACCACTTTATACCTCAGGTTAAAGCAGTTTGGAAATTAATGGAAGGAAAGATTGAAACAGCGCTTTACTCCGTTTCTCTCCCCCTCCTTTTGGAGAGAGGTATGAATGAAATTTTGTGCTGGTTAAGGTGAACTGAATGAATACTAAGAAAATGGAACATTCGCATTGCGTTAACATTGAGCAGTCCAAGGGGAGGGAAACCATCCAAGTGAATGACAAACAAACAATTAGGGGTCCACTGACCACCAATGGAGCACAAAAGCATTTGCACAATAGTCACATTATGTCCCAGTTTGATGAGTCCTTGCTTGATCTCGGGTATTTACATAAGAATGCTTTTTGCAGTTATCAGGTACGAGTGTCAGAGCCCAGAATAACTGGGTCAAGTTTTAAATATAATGCAGAGTTTAAGCCTATTTTAATTAATCACATTAAATGCGGAACTCAGAAATGATACCCAAATAAATCTCAGGAGTCAAGTCTGCAGATGAGAAGTTGAGTTACAGTTTTCTTAAAGGCTTCATGTAAATCTGGCAAAAAAATAATTGTTCATATGTAACGATGTGAATGGCCTATGGCTTCCTCTGCTGTCACAATGGGTCAGTGCTGGGTTCTGCCAAAGGGTCTTTGCCAAATTGCTTTTTGATTTTCAGACACTGCATTTTCAACATTGTTTGGTTGTTTTTCAGATTTTTGCAGTATTTGAACAAAGCTTTATTTGTGCTATTATTGCAGAAAGGCTGGTAACCCAGACTCCCGGCTAATCTTAGGCTGCCCGGCGCTAATACCACAACAATAACCTGCATTTATCTAGTGCCTTTAATGTACTAGAATGTTCAAAGGCGCTTCCCAGGAGCATTAATCAGGCAAACCATTGACACCAAACCAAAGCAGAAGACATTAGGACATGTGGACTATAGCGTTAGTCAAAGAGTTAGGCTTTGAGGAGGATTTTAAAGGAGGGAGAGGCAGACAGAATGTGGGAGGGAAGCACATCCCATAGAATCATAGAGTTATTGCAGCACAGAAAGAGGTCATTAGGCACTCTGTTGGAACTAAAATGGAAGGGAATCAGCCAGGGGCCATTACCAAGTGACTCCTGCTTGGAGTTTCTGCATGTGGGTGTCAGGATTGGGCTTGGTTGCCTCTGATGCCTCTGTTGTAGAATAGCTTGCTAACATTGGCTTTCCATGCTCTCTCTCTCTCCCACACAAACACACACACTAGCAGAGAACGGACCCCTTGAGCGAGGAAGTAGAGGGCAGCCACCATACATGGAAGCATACTTCAGTGAGAGTCGCCATCTGTAGGAGAGAAGAGCGAGAATGATGTTCAGGAAAGGAACATGAATTATGGCGGTTCTTACAAGCATGGAACCTGCTTCTCCATCATGTTGTAGAAGAAAACCCTTTGTGCTGCTTTCCCACCCCCACCCCTCCCTCCGTAAAGAGATTGCCCCTTTAAAAAATATCAAATGAGAGGACGACAATGGTTTCAATTATAATGGGCAATTTTTATTCGGTGAGGACGTGATATTCTGGGCTTGTGCTCCTCTGATATGCCAGTTGTCTGCAGAGCTCCAGTTTTCCCCAAGGTGCAATAGCCCTTGCCTTTATTAACTTCTTTCTGTGTTGCAGCCTTTCCAGTTCAAGGACAGTGCACGATACAGTTCAATGGCTTGTAAAAATACCCAGTGAGGCGGACTGCACAGTGCCCATGAATTCACAGGACAATAAGTATAATTAATGAATGCAGGATATTATTTAAGCTGATGGGAGAGATAACGATGGAGAGTGAAGTGGGGGAGTGGGTGGTGGGGGGGCGGGGGGGTGGGGATGCACAGGTTACTGAGATTTAATTGTGCCCCATAGGCAATTTAGGACCCACAATGGTTTCCCCGTTCCAGGGAATTTTATTCTGTGACCAGTTTTATTTAGTTGCTGTGAAAAATCCCTATTTGCTCTTATGACAGGGTAACTACTCTGTAAACAGGAAGCAATCTAGTTTTCCTGAGTTTAAACAAAATACCAAATGCTCCTTTAGAGGCTGACCTTTGATTGACTTTTTGCTCAGCATGACTGAATGGAGTGTTTTTTTCCTGCAGTCGCTCTCTTCAGTCCACTGATTGGTGCTCTTAGAGTAGCACAGCACAGAAGGAAGCCATTCAGCCCAATGAGTCTATGCTGGCTCTTTCGAAGGCTACTGTCGAATAGTTGCAAACCCAGAAGGAGGCCACTCGGGCTGTTGAGTCCATGCTGGCTCTCTGGAAGAGCAATTTAGCTGGTCCCCCACCCTTTCCCTGTAGCCCTGCATTTCTTTCTCTTCAGGAACTTATCCAATTCCCTTTTGAAAGCCAGACAGAATCTACTTCCACCACATTCTCAGGCAGTGCATCCCAGGTCTTAACATCTCACAGAGCAAAAGAAAGTTTTTTCTCATTTAGCTTTTGGTCCTTTTGCCAATCATCTTAAATCTGTGTTCTCTGGTTCTACCTACCCTGTCCAAAACCCTCATGGTTTGAACATCTATCAAATCTCCTCTCAATCTCTTACCTAAGGAGAACATACCCACATCTCCAATCTATCCAAATAACTGAAGTCCCTCATCCCTAGAACCATTCTTGCAAATCTTTTCTGCACCCTATCTAAAGCCTTCACATCCTTCCTAAAGTGTGGGGCCCAGAATTGGAGTCAACCTTCCAGTTGAGGCTGAACCAGTTATTTTTATAAAGGTTAATTCAGTTTGTATTGCTGGTTGCTGCATCTTCTCCAATATTTGTGTATCTTTCAGGTGCGTGTATAAGATCCCAAAGCCACTTTTTCTGGAATTTAGAGGTTTGAAGAGTGTTTTGATCGCCTTTTTCAAGATATTAAGGGGAACAGATCGGGTAGATGGAGAAAAAGTACTTCTGCTGGTCAGGGTATCAAGAACCAGGGGGCATAACCCAAAAATTAGAGCCAGTCCTTTCCAGGCGTGAGGTTTGGAAACTATTCTACTGGTGAACGGTGGTAGATATTTGGACCCTCTCTTCCACAAAGGGCAGTTGATGCTGGGCCAATTGCTAATTTTGAGTTTGAGACTGATAGATTTTTGTCAAGCAAAGGTATTACGAGATATGGGGCCAAGGCAGGCTTATGGAGTTAGGTCACAGATCAGCCATGATCTCACTGAATGGCAAAACAGACTTGAGGGGCTAAATGGCCTCCTCCTGTTCCCGCCTGTCATAAACTGACTTTTATTGCTCCGATAACACAGCAACTAAAAACAACCTCCGTGTTATTTCAGTAAATAATAAGTGCAACATCAAAACCCAACTCATCTCCTGTTACTGTGACAAATTAAAAATTAATTAAAACCCCTGTTTTTAAGAATGCATTGGAACATCTGTTGATTTATAATATTGAAGTTACCAATTGTTTGTACGTGCGCAATGGCCACAAAATTCTCCTTAAATAGATTCTGCCCCAGTTTTCCCCCCTATTTCATGTCCATTGGCTGCTGGTGGCTCGAATCCAAGAGCAGTAGATTCTTTGTAGTCCGGCCAAACAGATCAACAATATTCCATCGCCGGGTATTTATTAAATCTGAAGCACTACTTCAAATTAAACTACAACATTAAGACAAGGGGCACAGGTTCAAAGTAGCAACTGGCAAGTTTAGGACTGATGACAGGAAGTTATTAACAGAAAGACTGATCAACACATGCAATGGACTTCCTGGTATGTAATGAAAACATAAACTCTGGAGTCACTTAAAGTGGCAGCTGGATGTTGGAATGTGGGGACCAGAGATTATTTCTAGTGAGCCACAATGGCCTGAATGGAATTAGATGGAACCTATAGGACAGAAGGCGGCCAATTGTCCTAATAGGTCTGTGCTGGTGCTTACGCTCTACGTGAGCCTCCTCCAGTTCTAATTCATCAAAACCTTTTCTATTTTCTCCCTTGTGTACCCAAACCTCCAAGTTTACTCCTTCTCAACAGTTATTGACCACGTCGGAGTGCTGCCGATCATGGAGTACTCCTCTGTTCATGGTAGGCTTTGCGTTGGATGGATTGTGTGGTGTGATAGGTGAGCTGATGTTTCACTCCTCAGACTGGGTGGTATGATAGGTTAAAAATTGACCGCTGGTACTTCACTTCTGGGCTGTGGGGTTGAATCCAGCTAAAGCTGCTGAGATGAAAGTCTCTCTTGTTGCCTTCAGAATCCTATGTGAAATGGGGCTGGGCAATTCGAATCCTGGCCTTGATGGGCAAGAGCCTGTGAAGTGGAACTAGCTTTAATTTGGCACTAAACTGGCAAGTTCCACTCAGATGAGGGGGGGGTCACAAAATGGCGACTATGGGAAATGGAACACCATGGGGCACAAGTTTGGGGGCTGAGGCACACTATTAGAAACAGGAAAGGCCATTTTGCCCTTCGAGCCTGTCCTGCCATTCAGTTAGAGCAGTGGTTTTCCAACTTTTTTTAGGTTAAGGAACCCTATATTGTGAAATTCTGTGGAACCCCAACGCCCTCTCCCTCTCCCCCTCCCACTGCATAAATACTATAAAACTAAAATGAAAAATAACACTTTTGAAATGAATGAAAATGCAATGATTTTAATGATTACTTTTCAGTAAAGGTAAAGAACAATATATCTTGAAAGACTGAAAAATTTGGTGCAATTTTCAAATGACCTAGAAATTGTGCGGAACCCTTGCATTCCAGGGAACCCTGGTTGAAAAGCACCATGTGAGACTATGGCTGGTCTGCACCTCAACTCCACTTAAACAGCATTTTCCCACATTCCTTGATACACTTAACTGCCAAAGATCTATCAATCTCAAGCTCAAACTAACCCACAGCAGCACTGCCTTTTGGGGTGATGAGGGCCGTAAGGAGTGATGAGAGTTCCAGGTTTCTACTGACCCTTGTCTCAAAAATTGCTTTCTGATTTTACTCCTTAATAGTGGGTCGAGCGAGAGGGAGCTTCACTCCGTATTGGGACATCCTGCAACTAACCTGGGAGTGCTTGATGCAGCTGGATTCCAGTGAGTAAAAAAAAAAGTTAAAATATTTCCCATGTTCACATCGATTCACCCATTAGCCAGCAAAAAATAAAAAGGCAGCACAAAATAAGCAGTCACTGATATAACCTGTACTGGGGACAGCAGGCATTTGTAAATCTGGGTCTTGTGGGCCTGTTTTAAAGATGTGAGGAGAATTTCATATGTTGTGACAAAGCAAGTTTGGTTTGGCCTGCAAGAACAAACTAACAGCAAAGACTGGAGAATGTACAAAGCTTTTTTATCAGAAATTCAAACATTATCCTATTTAGTGAGGCTGATTTCAATGACACAGTCAATGTACTCAAGCAAACTACACACAGATTACAGCCGTGAGGTCATTCATCAGAATGCAGACATGGTTGCAAATATGCTGAAATTTCTGGGTATCTGTTCTTTAATTCACTCCTCGGTATCTGATTTTCTAAATATAAACCTGAATTTGATTCCAGTTTATAACAGACTCCTGGAAATCAATTATCTTCTAAACATAAATCAGCTGAGTCCTTCAATTAGACTCCCAGTTATTCTCTAACTAAATCTGATCAAATCTGCCCTCAAATAACAACAATAAATCATTCATCTCACAGCCTGTTTGTGGGGAGCTTGTGGGGGGCAAAATGGCTGCTGTTTCCAACATACCAACAGTGATGACTGCACTTTGAAAATACTTCAATGGTTGTAAAGTGTTTTGGAGTGTCCTCCGCGTCATGAAAGATGCTATATAAATGCAAGTTCCTTTGTCTTTTCATTAGCATTTGGACCCCTTAATTAGACTCCAATCTGCAACCCACTCCCAGGTATTTGTTAATCTATACAAATATCATTAATCCATCAATTAAGATTCCAGATTTTACTTTGCCCCTGGGTATCCATTATTTCAATATGTAAACTATCTGAATCCCCTCCATTAGATTCCATTCCTAGGTGCCAGTATTTTAAAAATAAACTATCTGAATGCTTCAATGAGAGGTCAATCTGTAGTTCACTCTCAGTATCGATTATTTTATATTTATAAACTATCCAAATCCTACAATTAGATTCAAGTTTGTAACTGATTCCTGAGTGTATGTTAGAGAAAATAATCTGAAGCAATTTGCTCGGTTTCAATATGTAACTCATGCCTGGGCTAAGCCATTATTTGGTGTCACTCTTTTAAAACTAGCTTAAAAACTGATGGTGGGACTCAATTTTTTCAAGATAAAAGATGAGTCACCATATTGCCTTTGGTTTGTAATTTCCTTTTCCTGCCATTCTGGTAGCATTAATCCCGTAATGAAACAATGGGTACCATGTGGATATTCAGTTATGTTACTGACATCGCCACCCGGACTCAACCCTCAACCTCTCTCTGATGCTGCATTCGCTCTCCTCCCAAAGTTTCCTTGCTCCTCGTCTGAAGGTTTTAAACCTTCTGATCCAGGTCCATTGGCGTCGGCAGCATCTTACCCACACAGCCATTGTCCACGTCAGCCTAGACAGCACAGCAGATCGACAGACAGTGGAAGTGGATGTCACAGCTTTGTCACCACTCGCGAGTCCACAGATATAGTTTTCAGGAGGGGTTAGCGATCAGGAGTGAAGATTCTCATTCAGCCTTACCGAGTTCACAGATCCTTGGTTGAAAGCAGCTAATTTCAGCACGAAACAGGAATCAATCCCTGGGATAAAAGCAAAATACTGCGGGTGCTGGAAATCTGAAAAAAAACACTCAGGTCTGACAGCATCTGTGGAGAGAGGTACAAGAGTTAACGTTTCGAGTCCACTGAAGCTCTGAGGAAGTCACGCCGTGGGGGATGAGGCAGCCCGGCCAAAAGTCCACTGAGTTTCTGCAGGACTGGACGATCTCAGCAGCAGGCAGGGCTGGAAAATCCTGCCCTTATTGTAAGGTGAAAACGTGCGATGTTGGAGAGGTAACTTTGTGTCACTGTGACAGTGAAACAAGGGTGACCTGTAGATCGGGAAGGAGCAAGTTTGCTACAAATGACTAAAATCACGGCCGTGGCCATATAGTAGCCTTCAATGATTGGCTAATTAATATGCGTACAGTTCTGTAAATCAGGCTTGAAGTGTTTTCATCTGAATATTTGATGTTATAATGTGGGGGGAGTCCAACTGGGGGCCATAAATATGAAGTAATGTCCTCATCTGACATCCAAATACATGCACCTTCTAGGATCAGGTCAATCAGGATGGTTTGCCCACCCCCTTACAGGAGCCCGTACTCCAGTGCCCCCGCAAGTACCCTGCCTCAAATCAACAAACCCAACATACACCGAGGATTGGAACCAGGAATCTTACTGCTCCTTTTGTTTAAGCCCTCAATCGACTAAATGTTTAGCAACTGCTTACAAGTGAACTTGACAATGTGCCAAATACCAGGTTCACGAGAGTGTAGTTAAAACTCACAGGACAGCCTACAACCCACCTCCCCCTCACCTGCTGCTTGATGGGCCTGTGGCTGTACATTTGCAGCCAGTCTCACTGCGAAATGTTAACCGGGGTGGGTTCATGTCTAACACAACAATGCAAGACAATGCCAACAGGAGCTGTGGCTGAGTCAGCTTCCATGTAATAAGTGAAAAAGCCCTGTTAAAATACAGCTACTTAATAAAACCAATGGCAATACATGGAACTTACAGCACAGAAAAAGGCCATTCGGCCAAACTGGTCTATACCGGTATTTATGCTCCACATGAACCTCCTCCCACCTTACTTCCTCTAACCTTATCAGCATATCTTTATATTCCTTTCTTCCGCTTGTGTTTATCTAGCTTCCTCTTAAATACAGCTATACCATTCACCTCAACCACTCCCAAGTTCCACAGCCTAACTGCTCATCGAGTAAAGACGCTTCTCCTGAACTCCCTCTTGGATTAATTTGTGACTTCTTGTGGAAAAGTGCTTGGTCTTCACTCGGAAACTCCCTGCAATAATACCATGTGAAATCCAAGAGTTCATCACTTGTGCAATAGTGAGAACCTGCGGCCCACTATTCCATACTGCACCGCACCCTGGAGGGAACTCCTAAATGCCCCTCCCACTCCAGCGGAGAAGTCAACGACGACACGTTTTTATAAAATGCCTTCAAATGAAAAGGAAGATTAGGGTTAGATGAACAAAATTTGGCATTGGGTCAATGATGTAGCTGTTAGGGCAGCTCACCAAAAGCTTCGTCAAAGAGGTAGGTTTTAAGGAATGTCTTAAAAGGAGAGAGGTGTAGTGTAGAGAGGTTCAGAGAGGGAATTCTAGAGCTCAAGATGTAGGAAGCTGAAGGCACGGCCTACAATGGTGGAGTGATTAAAATCAGGAATGCTCAGTAGGCCAGAGCTGGAGGAGTGCAGCGACCTGAGGAGTGTGAAGACAGAGGAAGGTACAGAAATAGAGAGGGGTTTGAAAACAAGGATGGGAATTTTTAAATGGAGTTGCTGTGTAATGTAGCTAATATAGGTTAGTGAGGACAGGAGTGATGGGTGAATGGTACTCGGAGTCATTTAGAACACGGGGAGCAGAGCATTAGGTTAAATCAAGTCTACAGGTGAGGAAAGCTGCATGGGGACTTAAGTATCTAACTGGCCTCTTCACTGAGAGGTTGATACACTATGACCTGAAACAAAGACTAAGTGAAACTGATTTATAATGCAAATACTTTATTATCAATGAGTGACTCATTTTGTTGTTTTACTGGTAAGTTAGCTTTTTGTCTGGGTACTAATAGTACGGCAGAGCTATACAACAAAACTAGGCTTTCTCCCTATTTTTGCTGTATAATTTAATCTGATGTTGAATGAGTATATATAAACCAAAGTGCATTTTCCTGTTGTGTTCTGTATTCATACACATTGCACCATACATAAATAATTACAATGTAAAAATGACTCCATATTTACAAGTACAATATATATTTCATATAATATATAAAACTTTATATTAAATCTAGGTAGATGATATTTGGAATAGTCTTGTTTTTTTTTCTAATATAGGATTTCATTCCTGGAGGTTGACTGTTATCTGCTACTGTTCAGCATTATCTCCAGCCAACAGGGACAAGAAGTTATGAACTGTCTTGAATAGCAAGGTCCCCAGCCTTTTGCAAAGCTGATTCGAACACTGTTAGGATCGTATGGCCCATCTGCATAATCTGTATCTGTGGCTTGCTGCAGAAGGCAAGATTTTTCATAATCAAAAACCTTTATTGAGTATCCTGGCATCACCTTCCGGACAATCAAAGTCCGAGAATTGGGAATATCCAGCGTTGGGGAATTGACAAAGATTGGATGCTCACTCCGATTGTAGGCCCAGACCCCATCTGGCTCTCTGCTCAGCAAGATCCCATAGCCGATTTTGCTTCGAGTCCTTTTGACGGTCTCACTCCTGTTGTCCAGGGCTAACTGTCCGAGGCAGAAGCCGTTCCCATGAGGTAGGTCATAGAATATACTGACAGACTGTTCATAAACAGTGTACAGGCGGCCAACTCTGGTCCGGTGCTCCCAGTACGCCACGATACACCAGTGGCTCTGCTTCATTGTGTCGGGCGAGAGACTGGCATCTGGATAAAGGGAAGACAAACAAACATTAGGACAAATGAAGCTCATATCACCAACGCCCACAAGAGGCTCAACATCAACCCAGTAACCAAAACGTTCCTTCTTTAAAGTACCAATCCTTTCTTCTACATTACTCATGTCAGCCCTTCTGGACACAACACTAGTACTCTTACTGGACTTGCAGGTTAGTGGGTAGATGTGTACCATTTCACTTTAACTGTGAGGAAAGCCAAGTAGCCCAATGAACAATTCTGACCTTCCAAATATGGCTGATGTGTGGAGAGGGTTCATCGAGCTATGCAAGACCAGGGTACGGTATCGGTGAGTATGGGACAGGTAGAGGGAATGGTTGAAGCAAATCCAGTAAGACCATCACCGAAAAAGTAATGCTTTGTACAACTTTACAGTGTCTTGAAGGTCAGTTTTCCCAAATGCTACTGGTGCCAACATGGTAAACAAACTCAATAACCATTGTTAATATAAAGGAGACCTCAGTGTTGTTATGAAATATTTTTAAAAAATGAATTGAAGAATTACATAATTTATGGTATATAAAGGGGCCATTTATGTCACCCATGGCTCCAGTGGGTATCCCTCTCATCTCCGAATCAGAGGATTGTGGGTTAAAGTCCCACTCCAGAGACTTGAATACAAAAATTGGTTGCGAGATTCCAGTACAGTACTGAGGGACTGCTACCCTGTCAGAGATGCTGTTTTTCAAATGAGAGGTTAAACTGAGGCCTCTCTAAAGCAGATGTAAATTTCAAAGAAGAGCAGGGGAGTTCTCCCTGGTGTCCCGGCCAATGTTTATCACTCAAATCAACATCACTATAGAAGGATTATTTGGTCATTACCAGATTCCTGTTTGTGGGAGCTTGGTTACAACATCAACTACGCTTTAAAACTACTTAATAGATTGTAAAGTGCTTTGGGATGTCCCAAGGTCCTGAAAGGTTTGTTATATTAGTAGAAGCCTTTCTTTACATTTGCTATTCAATTGAAGCTGTGTAATTATTATAAAAGGATACAGGAAAACGTTTTGTTTTTCTAATGTCTATCAATTCCATTTTAAATAATATTACAGTCTCTGCAGCAGAAATTTATCATTTGTCATTGTCACCAATTATTATATTAAAAACCTGATTCCACATGGACTTCCTGTTGCCATAACACAATTTTATGTCAACACTGGAACTGCCCATGTAAACATTTAGAATGAAAATCCTGTATGTAAACAGTTGCCTGGAAAGTTGCAGGCTGCAGCCAGGAGGTGGTGCTGTGGAGTGAGGTTCTCCCAATTCCATCACCATCTGGTCTTGGTCATCATCTGACATACAAACACATGAATTAGGAGCAGGAATAGGCCACTCGGCCCCTCGAGCCTGCTCCGCCATTTAATAAGATCATGGCTGATCTAATTTTAACCTCAACTTCACATTCCTGCCTACCCCTGATAACCTTTCACCCCCTTGCTTATCAAGAATCTATCTACTTCTGCCTTAAAGATATTCAAAGGCTCTGCCTCAACCACTTTATGGGGAAGAGAATTCCAAAGTCTCACGACCCTCTGAGAGTAAAATTTCCTCATCTCTGTTTAAAAATAAGTGGTCACCCATTGAAGGCAGTCACCCATAGTTCTGACCTCAGCGATTTATTAATAGATTCCAAAAAAGTGATCAAAAATGTTCTTCATTCTTCTCAATTTATAACTAAGTTGAATCATTTGTCATTATTGTACTGGTGGAATAGCTCATTAGAGAACCATCCCTTTAGCAGTGTAATTATAGGTCTTTATAGAACGTGGGCTCTCAAAAGGATTCATCATTTATCATCATGTAAAATGTTTGGTGCTAGCTCGAGGAATTTCTGATGACAGGATTGAATTTTATAGGCCAGTACTTTTAAAAAATATTCATTCATGTGCTGTGAGCATCACTGGCAAGGCCAGTATTTTTGCCCATCCCTAATTGCCCTCAAGGAGGTGATAGTGAGTCACCTTCTAGAATTACTGCAATCCATCACAACAGTTTTGACACTCAATGCCCCGATAGGCTATTCCAGGAGACAATTAAGTATCAACCACATTGTGTGGGTCTGGAGTCGTATATAGGCCAGGCTGGGTAAGGACATTTGTTAAACAGTTGGATTTTTTATGATAGTCCAGTGCTTTCATGGTCACCATTACTGATAATTTAAAAATATCTGGAATTTAAAAAATCTATTAACTGAATTTAAATTCCTGAGCTGCCTTAGTGGGATTGGAACTCATGTCTCCTGATTACTAATCCTGGCCTCTGGATTATTAGTCCAGTAACATTACCATTATTAGTCCAGTAACATTACTATGCCTGACTGCAATCTCAACACTGAATGGGCCTTCTCCCCTGGCCCAATGGTGGGAATGGAACTTGGCAGTAATCGTGCTTGTGAAACATTAGCACATGATGCCCATTCCTTCTCCGAACCCACCCCACAGTGTAACCTCAGAACGCAGCAGAAACAGGTCCACAATCTGGGTCATAAGACTGAATGAAAATAGCGCCTGATGGAAGTTTACACAAGTTGTGAATCAGTGGGGTCAGTCAGTCCACCCCACTGCAGCCATCTTTGCTATAGAAACACAAACCTGCAGAATCACATGCAACATCTCCTGTGCGACCACAAATAATTCACATCATTTCCCTGCAGAAATACACACGTTTATGTCGCCCTTGTCTTGCTTAAGCACAAGGAATTTCACAAGCTGTCGCTGTGCACTGTCAGGGGCAGGTCTTAGTGGGGGCAACTGGGCTGGTTTAAGAATACCTTACAAGAAGTGGATCCCATATCAAAGTGTATTCAATTAAATGTAGCTTTTCCTGTATTGAATTTATACCTGTTAACTGAATAGATGTCGTGACAAGACTGGAGTGATTCTGCCTTATTAATGCTCTCTATGATTAAGGCTCAATTGCCAGTAGGTCAAGAACCTTCCACTTCTGACCATATGTTGTACAAGGTGGTATTATTGTACTGCAACATGAAAGGAACGGGAGTGTGCCATTCGGCCCCTCGAACCTGCTCACAGCTGATCGGATTATAGCCTTAACTCCACTTTCCTGCCTCCCACAAACCCTCGACTCTCTTGTCGATCAATTTCAGTAAGATCACCTCCCATTCATTTGCTATAAGTGACGACAAGCTGTCCAATTGCAATCTCTCACAACCTTCGTTACTATTTTTATCCTTTTGTTTTCATTGAGGGGGAAGTTTGAATCATAGAACACTACAGCATAGGAGGAGGCCATTCAGCCCATTGTGCTTGGGAGTTCATGCTGGAAATACAAGATTTTCCCATTTCAGCCACCGTGTGTGGCCATGTACAGCATGGGCTACATGCAGTGTACAGTTCCCACTACATTGTCCCAGGGACTCCCAGAACTCGCACTGGATGGGTTACAAGCAGAATAACACTCCCACTGCAATGTTCCAACAATGTGCACTCTGCGATGAGTATGTTAACAGATATGGAGCCAAAGTGGGTGGATGGAGTTAGGATATTGATCAACCTCATTGAAAGGTGGAATAGGCCGGAGGGGCTGAATGGCCTCCTCCTGCATTCCGGTCATAATTTTCCATCGTCTGAAACACCTGTTACTACGACAGTTAATTTGTGAACATTGGGCTAACTCTCATCTCTTCAAACTGGGTCCGGATGTTAACCGATGACAAGTCATGAAATGAACAGAGCTGTGGGGTCAGGACTCTGATTCGGAGATTGCTGGGACCATCAGTTACTGAGATTTCCTCCTCAAAAGGAAGAAGGAATAACTTTTCTTGGAATTTGACGATTGAGATTTTGTGCATCCATTTTATAATTTCATACACAACCCAATCATCGATTGCACTGTCCAACCCAAAGCCAGTCAGACATCAACCCCAAGTCCTACGGGTGAGAAGTGACCTAACCAACTGAGCAAGGTTAATGGATGTTTCGACAGGATCTTAACCCATCTCTCAGGAACATCAATACAAATTACTCTGGAGTGCAGTACTTGTGATGTAGGCAAATACAGCAAAATCCCAGAAACCATTTAGTGCAAAGCAAGATCCCAAGAATCACCAGGAGAAGATTAGGTTGAGTGCAGAATGTTGCCCAGGGTAGTAGGATCACTGCTTTTTGAATAATTCTACGGCACACCCTAACATACACTGGAAGAGGCAGGTGGGCTGTTGCTTCATTCATTTCACCCTCTGACAGTCCAGATTTCCCTCAGTACGACACTAGAGGATCAGCCTGGATTACGTGCTCACCTCCCGAGGAAGCCTCAACATCCTGGATCTAGCAGCGAGAGTGTCAAGCCAACACACTGCTTAATAGATAATAGGCAAGCCCCCAACACAGCAGCGCCCCCGCCACCCCCCACCCCTTGTAGTTAAGGCCTGAGAATCTCAGAGAAATGTGCAACCCATGCACCTGATTTTATGGTACTGTACTTCCAAAAATGCTACAGAACATCACGGGGTATGATATTCAGGACAGGATCATAATGCTTCAACTAAAGCGAGGTTCTGGAAAGCTGTGTCTGTGCCAGGTCCATTAAGCACAGTACAAACATGTAATTAATGAGAGTCAAACAGTTCCATGCATTTTTCTCTATACAACACACCCACAAGTCATTAAAAAGCAGACTAATTACACTAAGGAAGGCCATATCCGCTTGTTTTAACTTTTTTAAAGTTCCTTTTGGTCACACTATGCACTCCTTTCCCAACCTAACACACACACACACACACATAATTAAAGAAAAGAAATATGTCCAGCAGTCTCTATCTGGGCACTGGTCCCAGGTTTTCTAGCTGAGCAGGGGGCTGCTGCTCTGAGCCAGTTTGTCTCCGAGGCTGCGTTCAGCTCTCTGACAACTTATCAGCAGACAGAGCCCTCTCGACCTCCTTCCCCTCATGCCATCAGTTCTAATTAACTCACTCACAGGATGAAGCCATTCTTCCCCTTCGATAAGCCCACTGCCATGGCAGCTTTAAAGGCTGCCTCACATTCTCAAAACGAGCTGCCTCACAAGACCCCCCTTGGAATCTGCTCTCCAACCTCAGCGCTCCCCCCATTCAACCTTCTCTCCAAAGCCCACGCCCTGCAAATGACTCCCTCTCCTCAAACCTTCCCTCCCCAAACGCACGCTCTCTCCAACCCCTCCCACCCACATTAAACCTTTCCTCCAGCTCCCCTATCCTCACCACCGATCCTCTTCTTCACTCTCTGACATAGCACAATTGTCTGGCAAAATGCATTTGATGCTGGTTGTACGGAATGCAAACTGTAAACCCACATCCCCCCCCACCCCCCCCCCCCGCATCCACCAGTCCTCAGCCATCCCCACCACCCTCCCTGAATAACACACTCTGTCAGCAGATACACACCGCCGGGCCTGTACAAGTCCTGGCCCCTCTCTGCAGCTCTGGCGCATTTTGTGGTGGGTGGTGGAATAGGAGGAGGTGGTGAACTCTAGAGATATTTTTATTGTCAACTCAAAGGCAAGCTTCCCTTCTGCTCTCACTTTACAACTGCTTCCAAGTTTAATCGAGGAATGAGTTTAAAAAGAGTACATGTTTTGCTGTCCCATGGTGTAGCCAGCAGAGTTAATCTTAACTTGCTGTACCTGGTAACCCATCAATAGTCTTCAGTGGAAATTTAATACATTTTTCAGTTCTTAATCTGCACGGTTCTCCTTCTGAATTGTATACTCCAATATTTGAGGGGAACGTTTGCTTCAATAAATACCTCCCTCCCCATCACTAACTCCTGCAGTTTTTATGCACATTTCTATGGGAGTTGGAAACTCTCCAGTTTCTCAGTTTCTTCTCCTGTGTTTGCCTAAACAGCAGGTACTGGTGCTGTGTTTTGCTGTGAGGAGGGGCTGTGCCAGCTGAACTTTACCCTGTCCTCAACTAACACTGGGATACTGGAGCAGGGTCGGAAACCAGAAAACACAGATTTAATATAATTGGTGAAATAACTAGAGGGGACATCAGGAAATATTTTCTTTTCTACAGTGACTTGTTGTGATCTCGAAGGGCATTGGAAACAGATTCAATAGTAACTTTCAAAAGGGGAACTGGATAAATACTTGAAGGGGAAGTTTTTGCAGTGCTATGGGGAAAGAGCATGGATTTGTCAAGGAGCCAGTACAGGCTTAAGGGGCCAAATGGCCTCCTCCTGTGCTGTATGACTTGATGGTTCTCCCCAGCAGGGTTATCTGGACAGCAGTCAGGAGTGAGTGAGGATGCCTGGGCGATGGATTCTCCACCTCCATTGTTCGAAGGCCCCAGGAGACGACTGCAGCTATCTCACTGGCTGGGAATTCAATCTGGGGCCCTCTAGTTTGTTTGCTTCCATTCCTCACACCCTTCTTATCTGAGGCTGGATTCCCCAACAGCTACGTTGCTGCTGATTGATTGGACTCAATGCTCCTTGCTCAAGTACTTATATCAACAGACGCCAGCATGCAAGGGTTTCCAAGCATCACATAGGAGCCTGATCTGAATCTGGTTAAGCCACTACAGCCTAATAACAACGTGACATACGAGCTGACTACCGACATTATAAGCCACACATCCTCTGGTTAGTGTTCCATAAGGAAAATCCAATTCTTTTCCCACCGAGATTGGAGATGGGTAGTAATGACCAATTGGATTGGTTAAAAGGGCTATGAGGATGGGGCTGGAGGCTTTTGGAACCACCAGACTGGTTGGAGGCCATCAAAACCAATTAAATCAGAGAGAGAGCAAGACCAAAGACTACCCGAGCCAATAAGATCATACTCAGGACAGGGCTGAAGGTTGTTGGAGCCAAGCGATTGGATGGAGAACAGGGCTAAAGACTGTCAAAGCCAATCAAAATCAGACTAAATAGGATCAAAATAGGACTAAAAGCTGATAAAAGAAAAAGTTTGCATTGATTTTGCACTTTTCATAACCACTGGATCTCTCAAAGCACTTTACAGCTTCTTTCTTTGAAGTAGTCAGTGTTGTAATGTAGGAAACGTGGAAGCCAATTTGCACACAGAAAGCTCCCACAGACAGCAATGTGATAATGAGCAGGTCATAGTTCTTTTGTGATGTTGATTGAGGGACGAATGTTGACCAGGACACCGGGGGAAACTCCCACTGCTCTTCTTCGAAATGGTGCCTTGGGGTCTTTTACATCTACCCAAGGGGTAGATTTAACGTCTCACCCGAAAGATGGCTCATCGGAATTAATCGGGTGATACTTTTCTCCCAGTGTTTCACACAGGCCGGTGGCTGAAAATTTGAAAATACCTTCCGGGAGTCACAGCTTCGGGCTGGTTTGTTTAGTGATTGCTCCAGAAGTTTTTCCAAAAAGCTTTTCATTTTCTTTAACAGCTACTTGCATTTATATAGCACTTTTAACATAATTAAAAACCTCCCAAGGCGCTTAAAGGAGCCATTACTAAACAAAATTTGACACCGAGCCACTTGAGGAGCTGTTAAGATGGGATGCTTGGTCAAAGGGATAAGGTTTAATAATTGCCTTCAAGGAGAAGAGAAGGCAGAGGGGTTTAGGGAGGGAATTCGTGGACTTTCTGCCCTCAATCCCCCTCTTAGAACCTGCACGGTTACCAGGAACTGAGTACAACATTGCAATCAAAATGGGGTAGACTGGTGTCAGCTGTTGATCAAATGGGTCACATTTTCACCCGGTCAGGAGGTTGTGGGTTCAGACATTTGAGCCCAAAATTGCGGCTACCACCCAAGGGAGTGCTGCACTGCCTGAGGTACTGTCCTTCAGGTAAGATATTAAAGCAAGGCCCTTCTCTGGAGGATTTAAGTGATCCCATGGTACTTATTGCAAAGAAGAGCAAGATGGATCCCCCTGGTATCCAGGTCAATATTTACTTCTTAACCAACATCACTAAAAAAAACAAATTAATCATATTAAGATAAAAGCAAAATATTGCAGATGCTGGAAATCTGAAATAAAAACAGAAAATGCGGCAAAGACTCAGCAAGTCTGGCAGCATCCGTGGAGAGAGAAACAGAGCTAACGTTTCGAGTCCACTGAGCATTTTTTGAATGGGGATTTGCATCTTGCTCCTTTCTTCCACCTCTTTCTCTCCTCGCTGTTCCTAGAGGGCAACCGATCCATTCCCCCAGCCCAACATAAATAAGTAAGTCCCCAACCAGTTGCATTACAGTAAAGAACAGCAATTGGGAGGGGTGGGGATGACGCACCCTCACCCCAGGGGGACGCTCCTCCATGTTCCCAGTTAAGGTTTGCCCCTAGGTCGCATGGGCTGGAGGCACAAGTAACCAAACATGACCAGAACTGCTGTGAACATCAGTGGATATCGGTCTACAGTGCTCTGACCATAAACCATTCAAGTGTCACCAACTGAAGATCCTGATTTTTTAATGTAGGGTTAAATTCTGGGGACAGGTTGCATAAACCAGGCTTGTATTCCTTTGAGTATAAGAGACTAGGTGGTGATCTAACCAAGGTGTTTAAGGTCATTAAAGGAGCTGATGGCTCCTCTCCACCTAATCCCGCTCCCATTGTTGAGGGGGGTGGGGGGGTGGTGGGGTGGGGCGCAGTCCAGAACAAGAGGGCATAACCTTAAAATTAGAGCTGAGCTGTTGAGGGGTGATGTCAGGAAGGAGATCTTCACACGAAGGGTAGTGAGAAATCTGAAACTCTCTCCCCCCAGTGGCTGTCGAGGATGGGGGTCATTTCGACATTCAGACTGAAAATTTTTTTTAGGCAAGGGGATTAAGAGTTACAGAACCAAGGTGGGTAAACGGAGTTAAGATGCAGATCAGCCATGATCTAACTGAATGATGGGACAGAATAAAGGGGCTGAATGGCTTTCTCCTTTTCTTAAGGGCTGCTAAGCCCTGAAGGGGTTAAAATGTGCGTGCAAGCAGACTTGATAGTGCCAGATACGGACTGTAACCCGGCAATCTAGTAAGTGAGTCAGTGATTACACATCAGGAGATAAGAGAATTGAAAGGGTTAAACTAGCAAGGGTTCAGAGAGGTGAAAATCCAGCAAAGGTTACAGGGGTAGGGTAGGACCAGATTTAACGAGAGAGACAGAGAGAGAGATTCAGAGAGAGGGACAGAGAGACAGAGACAATGAAAGAGAGACACATAGAGACAAAGGGACAGAAGGTAAAAAAATTGGATACAAAAAAGGAAGATGAGTGAGAGATGAGTGGGGGAGAGAAAAAGATGGGAGGAGAGTGGGGAAGGCAGATTAGCAGAGGAGAGAGAGCGAGAGAGAGAGGCAGGCAGTAAAAGGATTGTGCCTTAAGGAAACTATTACACAGCAAACAGGGGGGGCTTTGTTGTGCTGTGTGCTGTGCCCCTACTTGGGCTCTTTGCAAAAGGCTTTGCTGAAATGGATTCATTTATTTTTTTCCCCCCCTCAAATCTCCAAACATATACTCAAACAAAATTTTGAAAAGATGGATTCAACCACCAGAACCCGACGAGATCAAGCTTTCTCAGCCAGCCCTACTACAAGGGGCCTGCGCTGTCTCATCTGTAGCCAACTCTTAGCTTTTGCCTGCAGCCATTAGGTGATGCCATTATGGAGACAGCGGGAGGTCCTGAATGCTTTGAATGTTGAACAACAATTTTGCCACATAAAATGGAAAGAAAATGCAATATTTGAACTCAAAACCCAACGCTGTGCCAATAGAGCCCAGTCAATTTTTTGACGGAAAAGTACTTGTAATGTGAAAAAGAACAGGTTTAAATCTAATGGTTCTCTCTCTTCCTCTCCCCTTGAGTGAAATGGTACAAGCCCAACGCTTTAAACAACTATTATTACAGGGACAACGAGAAATTATAACAGCAACATTCAGATTGGCGACACAGCTATCTCTCCCATCAAAAGCCAACTTATCAGCCAGACATATACACTGAAACGCTGCCCTTGTTTATATATGGGGCTGTTTCAAGCAGTCACCATTTCCCCTCTGCAAGAACTGTGCTTGTTGGCAGGCAGATCAACATGACTGAGGAAACATAAAACATGTCTCTCAATAAGAAAATATTAAATGTGTATTCCAAAATAATTATTTTTAAAAACTATCAAGGAACGAGGGAAGAAAGATTTTTAAAAAAAGCAAAGTTGGGTGGGTCCAGAAAAAAAAGATTGAAGGAAAAGGAGCGTTTCTTTTGGTGTCAAACCCACCGGATCATTTTTTGTTCTGTTTTAACTCTTTATACTCTCTAAAAGGGAGGACTTGCATTTATATAGCACCTTTCATGTCCTCTGGCCATAAAGCACTTTGGACATCCCATGAAGTACTGTTTTAAAAAAAGTGTACTGACTGTTGTAATGTAGGAAGTACAGCAGTCAATTTGCACACAGCAAGCTCCCAGAAATAGCAATGTGCTAATGACCAGATAATCTGCTTTTTAGTGTCGTTGGTTGAAGGATAAATTTTGTCCAGGGATTTGGGAAAGGCCAGGAGCGTGGGGCTGGAGGAGGTTACGGAGATAAGGTGCAGTGAAGCCATGGAAGGATATGCAACCAAGGATAAGAATTTTAAAACTCGAGGTGTTGCATAACCGGGCACCAACGCAGATCAGCAAGTGTAGGGGTGATGGACGCACAGGATTTGGTGCTAATCTAGAATTCGGGCAGGAGTGTTCCGAATGAGTTCAAGTCTGTGCAGTTTAACTGTACTCACAATCCAGTGGAGGGCAGACATTGTAGAGGAAGAGTCAGGACATTCTGCAGATGGGTAAATTGTAGGTGGGGGTGGGAGGTGGGCATGGGGATATGCTTTAAAAAAAAAGAGAAAAAAAAAAGCCTCAGTAGGCAAATGCATTGTCAGTGTGGTTCAGAGCCACACTAACCAGATGATCCCAGGTTCCACCCCCCTGGTCTTGGTATAAGTGGTGACTGGGAGGGCAGCAGTTAACCTCAGTATGAACCAGCAAGGCGCACCTACTACGGACAATCACCCCATGGCCTTTCTGGGTAGAAGTGCGATTAAGGAGAGCTTTGAGCTTCACTGTGACCCTCTCCACAATTGAATAAGTCCTGTGCCATCGCAAATGAAGTCTGGCAGTTCAGTAAAGAAAGACTTGCATTTATATAACACCTTTCACAACCACAGGGCATCCCAAAGGTCTTTACCGCCAATGAAGTACTCTTGAAATGCAGTCAGTGCTGTAATGTTAGGAAACACGGCACCCAATTTGTGCACAGCAAGCTCCCACAAAACAGCAATGCGACAATGAGCCGATAATCTCTCTTTGTGATGTTGATTGAGGGATAAATATTGGCCAGGACCATGAGGAGAGCTCCCCTGCTCTTCTTCAATATTGTGTCATCCATTTGAGAGGACAGATGGAGCCTTGGTTTAATGTCTCATCTGAAAGATGGTATCTGTGACAGTGCAGCACCCCTTCAGGCCCGCACTGGAGCGTTAGCTTTGATTTTTGTGCTTAACTCTCTGGAATGGGGCTTAGTACCCACAATCTTCTGACTCGGAGGTGAGTACGCTGCCCATTGCTGACACCTGTAGCAGGATGACAGCAGGATTCCCAGATACTTCATTCCATCACTCGGCAGAATGGTGCAGAGAGTGGAAAGTGGGGGGAAGAATGTGGGAAAAAGTAAAATCCCAGGCAATGCTCAGAAACCAAAACTTTGCTCCCCTCTCTGACCAATAAGGCAATTGTCAAGGAGACTTTTTTTTGATCGAAAGTCATTGTGCCAGTTTGGGGAGCACGAATCAGATTACCCAGCTCGGGAACTGGAATGTGGGTTTTTGCAGGAGTGAATTCCACACGTATAAGGAGGCTCTGGTCGGATCTGTTCTTTTTCCTAAAGCCCAATTGCTGACCTCCTCCTCCTTATCTCAGTGCACACTGAGGATGGAGTCAGATTACATCTCTGGGGCAGGCAGCATGTAGTGAGCTTGGAGAGGCAAATTGCTTTAGAATTTCTCTTGCCCTCCTCTCTCTTTTTTTTTGCTTTGTCAAAGCTGCACTTTATTATTCTTTCAGCGGCCAAAAAAAAAGGGGAGAAAAAAAAAATCATTGCATCAGTTTCAAGTTTCCATTCTCAGTGACTTCAACATTTTTGGGAGGGAGGTCGTTGCTACAAAGCTCCAGTTTTAACCACTGCAAAGTTTTGGGCAAACAGGAAACTTCAGGTTTAATGGTTGATAACTGATGCGGTCACTTTTTGAACATACTGCAGAACCCCCTGCGTCACAGGAAACATGGCAGCTGCCCCACCCCTTCCCAGCACGCCTTCAAGCTAAAGGTCTTCATTAAGCAAGGTCCGAGATGTGCTTTACTGCTAACCTTTACTGACACACACAAAGCTCATGGCAGCCGGGTTAACGTTCATTCCAAGCTGCTGCTTATTACCCCGCGCTGTCTGCAGCCTGCATGGAACACAAGTCAGCCAGCAGAAGGTACATTCCTGGTGAGCTAAAGTTTGTGCAAAAGCCCAAACCGATTTAAGGGAGAAGAGAGAGAGAAAAAAACACATTGTCAGCACTTGGAAAAGGAGCTAAACGAAACACAAGAGGTAATAGGAGCAGAGAAAAAGAGAAATATATATTGCAATTGAGAGCAACAGCAAATGAGAGTAGACTGAGAGAGTGCACGAGAACAAGACAATATTTTTTTGTAGTGTCTTTTACAATCTCAGGACCTTCCAAAGCACCTTACAGACAATAGAGAACTCACTGAGGTGTAGTCACAGTGGTGGGAGATGTGCTGGCCAAGTTGCACATAGCAAACTCTCATAAACAGCAGTGCGATGACCAGATCATTTATTCTGGTGATGCCAGTCAAAGGGGTAAACACTGGGCAGAGCAGAGTGCGCCCCTGCAGTTATACTCCAGAGCGCGCGCAGACTGTGTATGGTTTCTGATTTTGAGAAGGTGGATTTCAACTCCGGGACATCGGGATAAGTTTGATAAAGCTCAGCATTATTCCCATGCAGTTTACCTTGTCCTGTTGCCAGTCTCCTACTCCACTATCCTACAGGCTGTGGGGGGGAGAGGGGGGAAAGAGTGCAGTTTGTATTAATGGAGACAGAGCTCTCTCGGGGCTGCACAGTGAGTGTGAATCTCCTTCTGTAATTAGTGGTTACAGAGTACGGTCACTCTCACTAAAGGAGCACAGGTAAATTCCCAATCTATTAACAAGAAAAAAAACTTGCATTTCTATAGCACCTTCCACAACCTCAGGATGTCCCAAGAGATTTTACTGCCAATGAAGGCTTTCTGGAGCACAGACAGAAGTGTAACATCAGAAACAGAGCCAGGTGAAATCCTACAAACAGCAACAAATAATCTGTTTTTTTTTTAGTGACATTGGTTTAGGGATAGATGATAATTTCTCTTCCTTGAAGAGTGGCATTGTACCCACCTTGGAGAGCAAACAAGGTCTCAATGTAATATCTAAGCCAAGGGGCAACAGTGCAACACTCCTTCAGTGCTGCAGCAAGAGGGCCAGCCTGAATTTTCTGCTCAGATTTCTAGAGTGGGATTCGAACCAACAACTTTCTGACTTGGGGTGTGAGTATTACCCACTGAGCCACATGGAGCCTACTCTACACCTAGTCAAGCGGAGTGGAGGGGGTTCGAAGATAACCAGCACAATGGTGCCTCACGTTAACTGCTGATTAAGGCAGACTTGAACCAACACTTAGAATGATCCAAGTAAAACAGGAGTCACAAGATGAGACAGGGCGTAATTTTTAATGAAAAGAACATTATCCAAAATAACGAAGTCCCACATGCTTTTCAAATAAAGCTCCTTGAAGGGGAAGAGATATATCTGTCCAACAATGCCCCTCAAGAACACTTTTCTTACTGAGTCACAAACCCACCTCATCCTGGACCAAGTCTGGAGAGGCTAAACATGGAAAGAGAGGCAAAGAGAGAGAGAGAGAGGGAGGCGGGGGGTGGGCAGAGAGATAAAGAGAGGGCAGAGAGAGAGAAAGAGGCAAAGAGGAATAAAGAGGCAAAGAGGGATAAAGAGACAAAGAGAGAGAGGGAGAGAGAGAGAGTGTGAGGGAGGGGGAGAGTAAGTGAGAGAGAGAGAGAGAAAGAGAAGGGGGCAGAGAGAGGTAGAGGCAGAGTGAGAGAGAGAAAGTGAGAGAGAGAAAGAGAAGGGGGCAGAGAGAGAGAGAAAGTGAGAGAGAGAAAGAGAAGGGGGGGGAGAGAGAGAGAGAGAAAAAGGGGCAGAGAGAGGTAGGGGCAGAGAGAGGGAGAGAGAGAGAAAGAGAGAGAGAGAGACACACACACATACAGAGATAGAGATTTATCCCAATCCAGATTTTTTCAATTACGCCCAAGTATTGAATTCAAAACGCGCACTTATTTTTTTTTGTGTTTTTTTTTAAGTTCTACAATTTTGGCTCGAAGAGGTTTTTATTTGAAATCTTATAAACCGTATGTCCTGTGTACTTTTTGCAGCTCCATTTGCCAGTACGTTTAGGGCATTTTGCTAGTAAACGAGTCTTAATGGATGCCAAGAACATATGTCCTTCTGCAACAGGGTAATTCAGCTCAATAAATCATCCTGTGCTTCCTACCACCCCTCCACCCCAGTATCTGCAGATTCCAACTCACCCACCCCACCCCCCACCCCACAACACTCGCTGTCCCTCCTTGTGCTTTATCTCTTCAGTCTTTGCAATGGCCTACATCCAGGCCTCACTGAGTTAATCTCAATGACACAGTGCATTCCAAGCCATCAAAACCACTTCCTTTGGCTATCTCCCACCCATCAACTCAGTGGAGAAAGCCAGCCAGCTCATCGAGTGTATGGCCTCACAGTCCTTCTGCCTGCCTCTCGCATGACCAACAGGAAGAAATGATTTATCCGATGCAAAAACAACAACTTGCATTTATATGGCGCCTTGAACATAGCAAAAACACCCCAAGGCACTTCACAGGAGCTATATTAGCAAGCAAGATCCAATCCCGAGCCCCATGAGGAAATCTTCCCACAGGTGACTTAATAGTTGGTCAAAAAAAAGGTTTTAAGGAACATGTTAAGAGGAGAGAGGGGTAGCGAGATGGAAAACTTCAAGAAGGGAATTCCAGAGCCAAGCGTATTGGTAGTTAAAGGCACAGCCGCCTACGGTGGAGAGGGTGGAAAAGAGTGAAACGCAGGAAGCCAGAATTGGAAGATCGCAGAAATCTCAGAGGGTGGCAGGGATGGAGAAGGTTATATAGATAGGGAGGGGCAGGTCACGGAGGGATTTGAAAAGAAAAAAGGGTGAAAATTCTAAAATTGAGATGTTGCCGGACTGAAAACCGGCAAGCATTAAGGAGACGGTTAAAAAAAAAAATTAAATACGTAAAAGATAATTAAATCTTAAGGTTGTTATTCGTTAGCCCCTCCAGGGACTGTGACTCCTGCCTCACCTCGAGACTGAAGTTACCATGGCGACAGCAATATTGTGATGAGAATCAAGTAATCTCATCAAACAAGATGGGCCTCCTCTGCTGAAGTCCGTGAATGGTGGACATGAGAGAAAAAGAGAAACCTTATCTATCCCCCTTCGGATCGAGAGCATTGAGTGAGCCTAATGTAAATCGGCCTCTAATCATTTTAAAAACACAAGTCCTTTCTCTTCCATCTAGTTCTATATCTCAGGACCTGCATTTCTATAGCACCCTTCGGCTGCGAGTGCTTTACAGCCAGTGAGGTATTTTTGCAGTGTAGTCGCTGTTGCAGTTTAGGGTGTTGGAATTAAAGCTACAGTCCCACTTCCTACAGTTTGGTTTTTGGGGTCAGCGAGAGTTTGTACCAGTCTATGATTGGAGTGCACAGATTGGGAAGGATTAGTGTGACCACATTAGTGTGTTTTGTGCAGGAAGAGAGCACGCAAGTGTGACAGCACGTCAGAGTGACAAGACCCTGGACGGCGCGCGCACACACACAATAACTGTTCTTAGTCGCTGGCTGATTGAACACTATCACTGTTCAGTTCCCATGTTTACCAGAGGCCACTACGCCAAGAATTAGCCCAGTATTAACTCTTCTCTACAACTCAGGCCCATCAAATTCCCACTGAAAATAATGAAAATTCCTGGAATTCCTCAGTATGAAAGGGTGAAGGTTGACGCTACTACTGGACTAAGGGTTACCTCTGCAGTTAAGGCCTCTAATTAATTCTCTCTGTAGGTCCACAAGATGAGAGTCTCCCTCCATTTATGAGTATCTTAGTCATTTATGACTTCCTGAGGAGGATAATTGTTTTGACTTTAAAGTGTCTGCCAATTTATATATTCATAATTTTCTTTTTTTTTTAAAAAAAAGCTTCTTAATGTTGGCACGTGAGTTTTGGTGGAGTGCACTGGTGGGTGTGTGAAATTTTTGTATGATCTTCAGTTGTACTGTGTGAAAAAAAAATACACAACGTTAGGTTGTTATCCTGCCAAACCTGACTTGTGTCTGGAAGGAAGGTTTTAAGCTTTATAGCATTAGGGAGAAGTCCTGATGGGTACAGGTCAGACACTGGCAGATCGTGTAAGAAATTACTCATTCCACACTAAAGGTAAAGTGAGAGTTCGGTATAGTCCTACCTATTCTCAGTTTGTTTTTCATTGGTATACCAAGTGTTAGATGAAGGAAGGAGACTGACTGAATTTACATAGTGCCTTTCATGACCTCAGGACATCCCAAAGCGCTTTGCAGCCAATAAAGTGCTTAAAGTGCAGTTACTGTTGTAACATAGGAAGTGTGGCAGCCAATTTCTGCACAGCAAGCTCCCGCAAACAGGAACGGGAAAAGTTTACCAAGACGCCAAGGAGAACTCCCCTGCTCTTCTTTGAAGTAATGCCATTCACCTGACAGGGTAGGTGGTCCTGTTCATAGAATTCTTTTGGAACAGGAAGAGGCCACTCAGCCCCTAGGACCAGTTCCACTATTAGGCTGAACTGTACCATAACTATACACTTTGGTACAAAGAACATAGAGAGACGGTATAAAATAAAGGATACTATTCTAAAGGGTGTGCAGGAGCAGAGAGACCTGGGTGTATATGCACATAAGTCATTAAAGGTGGCAGGGCAGGTAAAGAGAACTGTTTCTAAAGCACACAGTATTCTAGGCTTCATTAATAGGGGCATAGAGTATAAGAGCAGGGAGGGTATGATGAACTTATATAAGATGCTGGTTAGACCTCAGCTGGAGTATTGTGTACAGTTCTGAGCGCCACACTATAGGAAGGATGTGAACGCATTGGAGAGAGTGCAGAGGAGGTTTACGAGAATGATTCCAGGGATGAGACACTTCAGTTATGAGGAAAGATTGGAGAAGTTGGGACTGTTTTCCTTGGAGAGGAGAAGGCCAAGAGAAGGCTTGATAGAAGTTTTCAAAATCATGAGGGTTCTGGACAGAGTAGATAGGGAGAAACTGTTCCCACTTGTAAATGGATCGAGAACCAGAGGGCACAGTTTTAAAATGTTTTGCAAAAGAAGAAAATGCGAGGTGAGAAAAACTTTTTCACACAGTGAGTAGTTAGGGTTTGGGATGCACTGCCTGGAAGTGTGGTGGAGGCAGGTTCGATTGAGGCATTCAAGACGGCATTGGATGGTTATTTAAATAGAAACAATGTGCAGAGTTAAGGGGAAAAGGCAGGAGATTGGCACTAAGTTAAAATGCTCAGAGAGATGGTGCAGACACAATGGGCCGAATGGCCTCCTTCTACACTGTAACAATTCTGTGATTCCATTACCCTTAATACCGTTTTCCCTAACAAAAGTTTATCAATCCCAGTTCTGACATTTTTAATTGATCTCCAGGCTCAAAAGCCCTTTTGTGGTTGGGGGGGTGGGGGGAAGTGTTCGAGATTTCCTCTTTTGTGTGAAGAAACACTTCCTGACATCCCTGAAAGGCCTGGCTCTAATTTGAAGGTTATGCCCCATTGTTCTGGACTCTCCCACCAGAGGAAATAGTTTAAATCCCTCGACCCCATCAGCTCTTCTGATTGCATTAAATGCCTCAATAAGATCACCCCTTAATCTTCTACCCTAAAGTTAATAAAGATGCAGTCTACACAACCAGTCCTCATAATTTACTGCTTTTAGCCCCGGTATCATTCTGTGCTACATCCCCTTTACGTCGAACATGTCCTTCTGTTGTTTCTCTCTATGTGTTAGCTATAGTTTAATCATAAATGTGCAGGTAGGCTTGTTATTAACCTTTTTTGTGGTGCATGACACCACGATAAAGGTGGTAATGGGTCATTTGGCAAAGGTGTGTGATCGAGCCCTACAGTCCTAAAGGTGCATGGTTCAATCCCTGTGACCTTGGTCTGGTCATAACCAGACCAGCTGCTGGCCTGAATGCCCCAGGTTTACACTAGAAGGACAATCAAAACGTAAACCTGGGTTCCCAGTATCCTCACTGCCTACGAGGGGACCTCTGTAGTAAGTGCACGTATGATAAGTGGCTAAGGACGGGTTCAGGTGCTGCTGCCACTTTAGCCCTTCCTCCCTCCATCATCAAATGGATGGATGGAAATGGGGAGCAATGTTTATCTTCGGCACAGGTACAATGGGCCAAATGGTTGCCTTCTGTGAAGTGCCATTAATTATATCAGACGTAAAACATGCTGCCCATTGACTGTCCCCCGTTCTACACAATCACACAAAGTCAAAACCCACCGCATTGTCAGAGCTCACACCTGATCAATTAGACAGGGAAGCAGAGGCCCCTTTGAAGTTAACTAAAGCCTTTAGGCAAGGAGGGAGAGAAATTGAAGAAAATAAAACATAGAAAAAGTTGAAACAGCAAAGCTGAGCCTTGTCAACTGGGCCCTAACTTGACATTCCAGTATCCTTTTCAGTACCTGAAAACGTGAGCCAGATTTCAACAATGAAAATTACAACTCTATACACCCGTTTAAACAGACTGCAAAGTCCAAATTCCACAGTCAGCAGAGATGTTCTGATTGCTGAAAAGCACAGGAAACCCAAAGGAGGAAGTCTGAATTTCAAAAAGTTACTCTTGTCATCTTCAATTAAGAGCTGCTTGGAACTCTGGGAGTCAATCCAAAATGGCCAACATAGCAACAACAGGCCCACATTCCTCTACTCCCTGTTAATTTGGAAATGGGAGTTTACAATGGGCTGTTCTGGTTAGTCACCGTTATATAAAAGTCTCAATCATTGGCAAGTTTTGACCTACTGCCATGAGACTGTATGCTTGCAGTGAAACAGCTCTCCCTTTGCAATCTTCTGGAAAGAAAATAAGAGTGACTGCTTCCTTGGGGTTGACAGTAGGTGATTAAAAGAACCTCTGGAATAAAGTCCTGATTGGAAAAGAGAGAGAGAGAGAGAGAAAGAGAGAAGTCAGGAGAATGCTCCCCATATTTCAAATTGGATGACACGGCTTTCTCCAAAAGGCCAAGTGTCATGACCCTGACAGAGAGGGCCTCCGATTGAAAGGAAACAGCCACTAACTGAGGCCTCAAGCAATTTATACAAAGCAAGCTGAACCCATGGGTCACCACAGCATAATCAGCACTGCTCTCAAAGCAAGGGGAGTTCATTAAGGCCGTGGTAAGCCTTTTTTCTGTTGTTGCTTGGATGGGCTGTCCAGTCGAAGGGAGCAAGAACTAAGTGGGACCCTTTTAAAGTTGTCCCCGTTAGCCCACTTACAAGAGGATGATCCTGTCTCTGGGTTACATGTAGCAAAAATCTTCCGGGGCATTTCTTCAGAAAGAGGTTTGCTGTTTTATTCCACACAGGGGCCAGGGGAAAACCTTTACCCACAGCAGTTCCTGTAAAGTGGTCACTGTCGAGAGCCCGAGGTTCCCAGATCCCAAACCATTACTTCATCCTCAGTAACCATGGTTTGGGCTCGAGGTCAGATCCAAAGCCCCCACATGACCCTACGCATAGTTTCCACGAATTTACAAAGTGCTTATAGCACAGAAACAACTCATTCGGCCCAACTGTTCTGCTGCTGTTTATGCTCCACAAGAGTCTCCACCCCCCTTCTTCATCCAACCCCCATCCTGCTATTCTCTTCTCCCTCATGTATTTATCTAGCTTTCCCTTAATTGTGTTTACAGTGTTCACATCAATTACTCCCTGTGGTAGCGAGTTCCACATTCTCACCACTCTCTGGGTAAAGAAGTTTTTCCTGAACTCCCTATTGGATGTATTGGTGACTATCTTATATTTGTGACCCTTTGTTCTGTCCTCCACCATATGTGGAAACGTCTTCTCTGTGTCTACCCGATCAAACCCTTTCATAAATCGAAAGGCCTCGAATGGAATGTCATTAAAAAATAAGCTACTCTTTGATGTCTCATTCCTCAGCACAATATCTGGTGCTGTGCTGACCCAGGTACCCGCTCTGTACAGAGTCTGCAGATCATACCCCGAGAAACTTGTGTTACGATTGGTCACAATTGCTCTAATTGGCGAAAGGATGTGGCAAACAGAAAGAACAAATCCCATGAGCCAAAGTTCCCACTCTTGGTTGTTATTAGGTGATCTGCCTGCAATGGCGATCCAGTGAACTCTTGCGTGAAAATTGGGCGAGACCCAGAATTGGGGTCAGCAATCGAGTATCTCACTGCTGCTCATTGCACAGGGTTACATACAAGGAGCAATCATTTTCATGAGGTACTGGAGAGCCGCCCGTGTCTATGGAACCCATAACTTAACAGGGCTCAGCAGCTTCCGGGGTGGGGGGGAAAGCAAGGAAACTGGGGAGGTGGTGGTTTGGGGCAATGCATTTGGGGAAAGCTAACAAGGCCACAAGAATACACAATAAATGGTAGGAGTGTAGAGAAAGCTTGAAGTGCCCACAGATCCCTGGAGATGGCAGGACAGGCAGATAAGGTGGTTGAGAAGGCATACGGGATACCTGTATTCTATGCCTCGGCTAATGAAGGCAAGAGCAGGGAGCATGTTACGAAGTTCTCTTGCTGGAGATTATGGCCATCTCCTTGCAGACAGGAACTGTATAAAACACTAGTTAGGCCACAGCTGCAGTACTGGTCATCCCACTTTAGGAAAGGCACGATTGCACTAGAGGCAACACAGAAGTTGCCCAGACAGGAGAATTTTTGTTATGAGGTAAGATTAGATAAGCTGGGGCTGTTTTCTTTGGAACAGAGGAGGCTGAGGAGAGACCGAATTGAAATGTATAAAATGGTGAAGGGTCTAGGTAAAGTGGGCAGGAAAGCCCTATTCCCCTTGGTTGAGGGGTCCAGAACCAGGGGCATGGATTCAGAGTAAGAGGTAGGAGGTTTAGTGGGGATTAGAAAGGAATTTCTTTTTCACCCAGAGGTCGGTGGGGATTTCGAACTCACTCACTGCCTGAAAGGGTGGTAGAGGTAGGTTACATTTAGAAAGTATTTGGATAGGCACTTGACATGCCTCCAGCCACAAGGCTATGGACCAAGGATCAAAAAGAGGGACTAGGCTGCATGGCTCCTTGTCAGGCATGAAGGGCTGAATGGCCTCCTTCCATGCTGTAAAATTCTACTGATTCAATGAAGTGAAAGGCCACGAAAGAAAGGGCAAAAACAAAAGTACTCCTGGCTTTGTGTGAACACGGATGTGTGAGGATGATCTATTACAGCAGCGAAGGAATTCAAATCCTAACTCATGACAGTCCTGATAGGTGGCTGATCCCATTGCTTTTAAATTGTTAGCCAGGGGCCCATGTTTACTGGATTCCGTCCAGTGAACAACTGTCTTTGCAATTCCCCGCAGCAAGATGCCTGGCCAGCAACTGTCATCTACACTGTCCCCTGCTCTTTAAATAGTAGTGCTGGGAAAACTCATCAGGCACCAGCTAGACTACCATCCAACGACTTCAGCCAGACTTTCTGACTACTTTTTGTTCTGGTCATGCGATGGGTGCCGGCTGTCAGACCCCAAGGGATCCAATCCTGAGAGAAAAGTCTCCGAGTGACAGCTTCCCAACCTGCGTACCGAGACACAACGTAACTCTGGGACCTTCAGAGGCTGAAGGACTGTATCCATTATTACAAAAAAAAAAATATTTTTGAACATATTTTGGGAAAGGAGGAATAAACTTTACAATTTGGCTCCGCCAGCACAGAACTTTTGTGCATTAGGAATTTGGATGCGATCCAACATGAGGCTGACACAATTTCCTGGCCATTAAAATTATTTATGGCAGTTAAAAAGCGTAACATTTGCCCTGATGTTTATGTAGCAGGGGCAGTAGTAGGGGAGCAGCAACTGGTACTGGAGAGGTAGAGGGACTTGGGTGGGAAGAAGAGAGAAATGAGCCCCAAAATACCCCCGTGTGGATTTCACGGGCATCACTGAGCTTGGCTGTGAAGCTCCCCCCCTGGTCAAATAGGCTGCCAAGGTTGTGTACAAAGAATGGGCATCGGAGCAATGTACTGCACGGAGGCTCTGGCATGTGGAATCTATATTCTGACATGGGTTACTTCCTTTAGGGGGAGCAGGAGAGAAAACTGGGGAGATGGGTGTAGAAGAGAGGAGAAAATATTTTACAGGCTGTGTGAAACAGTCATGGTAAATGGCAGAAGTCATTCCCCACCCCTGCTTCAGTTCCTCTTCTGTTTCTCAATTTGATCCTAAGACTTATTTTCCAGCTCTGGCAGTCAAGTGGATGAGAGCTTAATCGCTGCACGTGTAAAAATGCCCCAGCGTACACAAGAGAACAGATATTGCAGCTTTCATTGTAGAGACACTCAATACTGGGGGAGGCTCCTTTCTTTGGGAACACTGGTATTCAACAGTGCAGCCTCTCTGACAACATGGAGAATCAGTCAAACAGCAATTTATCAACCCTGACACAGTAAACGAGCCCCCACACACCACCCCACTAGGTGAGTGTGTAGCTGAACTGTACCAACAACCAGCTGCATTTATATAGTGACTTTAATGTAGCGAAACATCCCAACATACTTCCCAGCAGCATTATCAAACACCCAACCAGAAAGCAATTTTAGAGGACAGGTGATGTAAAAGCTTGGCCCTGAGAGGTAGGTTTCAAGGAGCATCTTAAGGGAGAAGAGACGGAATTCCAGAGCTTAGGTTCCAGGCAGCTCAAGGCAAGGCTGCCAGTGGCACAGCAACAGGAATCAGGGAAGCACAAGGGGCCAGATTTGGAGCAGGGTGGAGATCTCAGATGACTGTACAGCTGGTTATACAGCGGTTAGGTTACAGACCAGAAAACCCAAGTTTCATTGACGTGTGGAATTATACCTGAACACAGAGTCAACATATTCAAGAGAGGTAAGGAAAAAGTTGAAAGGGGCCATCACCATTGTGACCTTTGACCTGTGCGGTTTTTCCTTGTCACATCTGTAAAACATACTGCACTGAGCAGGAGGATTAAGAGACAAAGATGCCAGGGATCTCCCCCAGGCATTATTCCCATTCAGCACCAAATCCTTCACCAAGAAAAAAAGGTCCAAACTATCAAATTAAAAGCTGGATTCTAATTGGCCAGTTACAGAATGAGAAGCTCCATCTTTAGGAAACTTGTTCTTAGGTATTCCTCTTTTTAATCAACTTTTATTTGTCACTACCTTTTGCACATTGTGACCATGAAGTCTATTTGTTAAGCTTTCATCTTCTAAGGTGTTGTGTGGTTCTACTTTCCAAATGGTTATTTTCTAGTTTTATCTGCCAATCTGTTAAAACAAAAGGCTGAAGTATTTGCAACCATCTTCAGCCAGAAGTGCCAAGTTCATCTCAGCCTCCTCCGGAGGTTCCCAGCATCACAGATGCCAGTCTTTGGCAATTCGATTCACTCCACATGATATCAAGGAACAGCTGATGGCATTGGATACTGCAAAGGCTATGGGCCCTCACCATATTCTGGTACTGAAGACTTGTGCTCCAGAACTAGCCGTGCCCCTAGCTGAACTGTTCCTGTACAGCTACAACACTGGCACCTACCCGGCAATGTGGAAAATTGCCCAGGTATGTCCTGTCCACAAAAATCAGGACAAATCCCACCCGGCCAATTACTGCCCCATCGGTCTACTCTCAATAATCAAAGTGATGGAAGGTGTCGTTGACAGTGTTATCAATTGGCACTTGCTTAGCAATAACCTGCTCACTGATGCTCAGTTGGGTTCTGCCAGGGCCACTCAGCTCCTGACCTCATTACAGCCTTAGTTCAAACATGGACAAAAGAGCTGAACTCCAGAGGTGAGGTGAGAGTGACTGCCCTTGACATCAAGGCAGCATTTGACCAAGTGTAGGATCAAGGAGCCCTAGAAAAACTGAAGTCAATGGGAATCAGGGGGAAATCTCTCCACTGGTTGGACTCATACCTAACACAGAGGAAGATGGTTGTGGTTGTTGGAGGTCAATCATCTCAGTCCTGGGACATCGCTGCAGGAGTTCCTCAGGGTAGTGTCCTAGGCCCAACCATCTTCAGCTGCTTCAGCAACGACCTTCCTTCCATCATAAGGTCAGAAGTGGGGATGTTCACTGATGATTGCACAATGTTCAGCACAATTCGCGACTCCTCAGATACCAAAACAGTCGGTGTCCATATGCAGAAAGACCTGGTCAATATTCAGGCTAGGGGTGATAAGCGGCAAATAACATTCACAAGTGCCAGGCAATGACCATCTCTAACAAGAGTGAATCTAACCATCTCCAACAAGAGAGATTCCAACCATCTCCCCTTGACATTCAATGGCATTACCATCACTGAATCCCCTACTATCAACATCCTGGGGGTTACCATTGACCAGAAACGGAACTGGACTAGCCATATAAATACTGTGGCTACAAGAGCAGGTCAGAGGCTGGAAATTCTGCAGAGAGTAACTCACCTCCCGTTTCCCCAAAGCCTGTCCACCATCTACAAGGCAAAAGTCAGGAGTGTGATGGAATACTTTCCACTTGCCTGGGTGAATGCAGCTCCCACAACTCTCAAGAAGGCCAACATCATCCAGGACAAAGCAGCCTGCTTGATTGGCACCTCATCCACCACCTTAAACATTCACTCCCTCGACCACCATAGCTGTGTGTGTACCATCTACAAGGTGCACTGCAGGAACTCATCAAGGCTCCTTCAACAGTGCCTTCCAAACCCATGACCTCTACCACCTAGAAGGACAAGAGCAGCAGATACATGGGAACACCGCCACCTGCAAGTTCCCCTCCCAACCACACACCATCCTGACTTGGAAGAATATTGCCAATCCTTCACTGTTGCTGGGTCAAAAATCCCAGGAAAGATTCTTCCCAATCACATTCCTGAAAGCAAAAATTAAGATACAGCCACCACCCACAGTCCCTCACTATAATCCCCTCAAAATAAAACTGATAACACAACATGGAAAATTATCTAAAAGTGTGACCAATGTTCCATCAACTTAGCACCATGCTACAAATAAACAATGTAAGGCTCCTGGGTCTCTGAATGTCTTGCACTTGAGATTGATTTCCACCCTCCCCACAATTAGCCAAAATCTGACACTGCCAGGAATAGAATTCCAATGTGTCAGTATGTGGGCACCAGGCTGCCTCCAGAGCTCAAATGCTAACACCTTCTCCAATGGGCTTGTTCTCTCCTTAACCACCCACCCTCCTTCCCCAGTCTCCCCCAACCCAGCCTACTGCAGAGTGAAAACATTGCAAGGACTGGAGGTGGAGGGACAGGACGTAGGGAGAAAGTACAGCAGGAAAAAAAAGAGCGAAATGAGTAACCAAAGCAAAGGAAAACCTTTCGAGCCCGAGACTGAGCTGGGGGTGGGGCAGATCTCTTGTTTGAGGGGTGGAGAGAGGAAGCTTGTTGAGGGGAGTGGAGTGGAAGACCTTGCTAATACAGGGGTGAGAAACAGGAGATGCATTAATTAACATAGGAGTGGCATGCAAGGAGAAACGGGGAAGAAATCCTGCCGTGGGAGACAGGCCGGGGAAAGGTTTCTGGCTGTGCTGAGAAAGGGACATTTGATGGGTGGATTTAGCAGACTCATATTCCAGAGTCACACCGACAACCTCACCACAAGCAACGCCACAGGAGAGCGGCCAGTTCAGTCAATTAGAAACTCCGCTCACACATTGATAGTTTATTCCTCTGCATTTTTATAGGTTGCAATCTGCTCTGATCTTCTTTCTGTTACACGATCTTTACTGTGCGAGCACTTTTTATGTCAGTGGGCTTGGGTTTCTTAATTGCTGCTGCCAACTTGAAATACTGGAGCTAAGGAAATATTCCCTGAACGCAAAGTGCAGGGAGGCTCGCATTTCCTTGGATACTACAGGAAGTCTGTCGAGGTCTGAGTGAACGGATTGCAGTCAGTACAAGATACCTTGAACTTCAATACCTCCGTCTGTTGGGTGCATACGCGGTGAGAAGTCACATTGGGATACACTGTGACCAGTTTAAAATTATTATCTTACTTTTCAAATCACTCCATGGCCTCACTCCTCCCCATCTGTTATCTCCCTCCAATCCTAAATCTCTCCCAGATCTCTGCATTCCTCCAATTCTGGCCTCTTGTGCTTCCTCGACTTCCTTTCGCTCCACCATTGGCAGTCGTTCCTTAAGCCAAACCGAGAACAGGATTTCTAGAATTCCCCCAAGTCTCTGCAACTCTCTTCCCTTCTTTAAGATGCTCCTTAAAACCTAAGTACCTTTGACCAAGCATTTGGTGACACGGCCCAATATCTGATTATGTGACTGGGTGTCAAATTTTATTTGATAATCACTCCTGTGAAGTGCCTTGGGATATTTTACTGTGTTAAAGGTGCTATATAAATGCAAGTTGTTGAGGTACTGTGAACTGCTCCCTGTTCCGTCCATACAACAACCATAAAAGTATCATTCAACCACTCAGCCCTCGCTATAAAACAGTTTCCTGTTACTATTTGCTCAGTTTTTGGCTGAATCGTGTTGAGAAATTATTTGAGCGCCATAGAGTTAGCAGCTGATAGCCTGCCTAAGTGATCATTCTTCATGGGTGAACCCAGGAAAAATAATGCAGAAGCAAAATCCTGCAGATGCTGAAAAATCTGAAATAAAAACAGAAGAAAAAAATTGCTGAAAATACTCAGCAGGTCAGCCAGCATCTGTGGAGAGAAACAGAGTTAACATTTCAGGTTGATGACCTATATTCAGAACTAAAAATGCAAATGGGTTATGTTATCAGCTGTGGCTCAATGGCTAGCCCTCTTACCTCTAAGCCAGAAGGTTGTGGGCTCAGGTCCCACTCACTCCAGAGACTAAGTGTAAAGTCCAAACAGAACTGAAGGGAGGACTGCACTGTTGGAGCTGTTTTATTGAGATTAAAACAAGACTCTGTCTACTCTCTTGAGTGAATGTAAATGATTTCATCACAATGTTCTGATGAACAGAGGAGTTATCCATAGTTTCCTGGCCAATATTTATTCCTCATTCAACATCACATAGAGCGATAGAAAAGTTAAGGTGCAGAAAGAGGCCATTCAGCTCATCGTATCTGCACCATCCAAACAGAAACTTAGCTGCTCATTTTAATCCCATTTTCCAGCGCCCGGCCTATAGCCTTGCAGGTTACAGCACTTCAGATGCAGATCTAGGTACCTTTTAAATGAGTTAAGCGTTTCAGCCTCAACCACCAACTTAGGCAGTGAATTCCAGACACCCACCATTCTCTGGGTGAAAATGTTTTTCCTCATGTCCTCACTGATCCTTCTACCAATCACCTTAAATCTGTGCCCCCTGGTAATTGTCCCTCTCAGCTAGGGGAAACAGGTCTACCCTACCTAGGCCCCTCATCATTTTGTATACTTCGATTAGGTCATCCCTTAGCCTCCTCTGTCCTAAGGAAAACAACCCTAGCCTATCCAATCTCTCCTCATTGCTGCAATTTTCAAGCCCTGGCAACATTCTTGTAAATTTCCTCTGCACTCTCTTCAGAGTAATTATGTCCTTCCTGTAATGTGGTGACCAGAACTGTACACAAAATTCCAGCTGTGGCCCAACCAGCATTTTATACAGTTCCATCATTACGTCCCCGCTTTTGTATTCAACACCTTGCCCAGTAAAGGAAAGCATTCTATATGCTTTCTTGACCACCTTGTCCACCTGTCCTGACACCTTCAAGCACCTGTGGACATACACTCCAAAGGTCTCTCACTTCTCAACCCGTCTCAATAACTTCCCATTTATTGAGTGTTCCTTTGCTTTGTTTGCCTTCCCCAAATGCATTACCTCGCACTTTTCTGGATTGAATTTCATTTGCCACTTCTCTGCCCACTCAACCAAACCATTGTTATCATTCTGGAGTCGACAGCTATTCCTCTTCATTATAAACTGCCTGGCCAATTTTTGTGTCATCTGCAAATTTTCCAATCATGCCTCCCACATTTAAGTCTAAATCATTTATATATACAATAAACAGCAAGGGCCCCAACACTGAGCCCTGTGGAACACCACTGGAAACGGTTTTCCATTCGCAAAAACGCCCAATGACCATTACCCTTTGCTACCTGTCACTGAGCCAATTTTGGATCCAACTCGCCACATTCCCCTGTATCCCATGAGATCTCGCTTTCCTGGTCAGTCTGCCATGAGAGACCTTGTCAGATGCCTTACTGAAATCCATGTAGACAACATCCACTGCACTACCCTCATCAATCCTCCTTATTGCTTCCTCAAAAAATTCTATTACATTAGTAAGGCATGCTCTTCCCCTAACAAAACCATACCGACTATCCCTGATCAATCTGTGCCTTTCTAAGTGACAGCTTATCCTGCCTCTCAGAATTGTCTTCAGTAATTTGCCCACCACCGAAATCAGACTGACTGGCCTATAACTTTCTGGCCTATCCCTCGCACCTTTTTTAAAGGTTAGGACAGATAATCTGATCGTTATCGCATTGCTGTTTGCGGGAGCTTGCTGTGTCAGAGTTGGTTGACATGATACGACAGTGACTACACTTCAAAAAGTAATCCATTGGCTGTAAAAGGCTTTGGGACGTTCTTAGGATACGGAAGATATAAAAATGCAAGATCTTTCTTAATCCCGTTGAGTTATTGCAGTAAACTGCGAGATAATCTTCACCCCAATTCCCCACCCGCACAAACTGCAGCTGGAACAGCGAACAGGGTGTGGGGATTCCCGGCTGTTAACCCATTGCCTTGCGAGCTCAGTAACAGTCACACCCCATTCCCACTCAGCGTGGGGATGGTTAAGGAAAGGCACGGAAGCAGGGAGCCTCCCGCTGGGCAGGATTCAACGCCACACTTGCAGCAACGCGCCATCGGAGCCAGCCTGTCTCGAAGCGTGATGCTGCAGTGCGTCACCAGCGGGTTAGCAGGGGGATTGTGAATTGCTGAGCTCGAGCAGTCACTCCAAGCCCTGGAGTCTCGCAGGCGGCCAAGAACAATGCGACTTTTGATCAGCAAGAGTTCAGAGAAAGGTTTCTAAACTGAATGTCGCTGGCTGCGTTTGAAGGAATGTTGCAAACTGGCACTGGAGTCAAACATGCTGACTGCATCGTACTGAGACTTCCTCGTAGAGAAAGAACTTGCAGTTATATAGCGCTTTTCATCATCTCGGGACATCCAAAAAGTTCATGAAGTACTTTCTGAAGTATAGTCACTGTCGTAATGTAGGAAATGCAGCAGCCAATTTGTGCGGATCAGTGATAATGATCAGGTCATCTCTTTTGGCGATGCTGGTTGAGAAAGAAAGACGTGCATTTATATAGCGCTTCTCATCACCAAACATCTTCAAGCACTTTACAGCCACTGAAGTGCTTTTTTGAAGTGCACACTTATATTTTTAATCTGATAATGACCAGATAATCTGTTTTCGTGATGTTGAATGAGGGACAAGTGTTGGCCAGGACACTGGGGAGAACTTCCCTGCTCTTTCAAAACAGCTTTTACTTTTACCTGAAAAGGGAGATGGGCCCTTGAATTAACACAGAGATAAAAACAAAAAGCTAAAAGCTACTGCGGATGCTGGAAATCCAAAACAAAAACAGAATTACCTGGAAAAACTCAGCAGGTCTGGCAGCATCGGTGGAGAAGAAATCAGTTAACGTTTCGAGCCTTCACGACCCTTGGTCGTGAAGGCTCGAAACGTTAACTGATTTCTTCTCCACCGATGCTGCCAGACCTGCTGAGTTTTTCCAGGTAATTCTGTTTTTGCCTTGAATTAACATCTCATCAGTAAGCCACCACCTCCATCATAAATAAATATCGGCAAAGAGTCTGGGGACAACTCCCCTGCTTTTCGAAATAGTGCCATGGAATCTTTTACAACTGCCTGAGGAAGATGACTAATTGTTTAAAACGCCTCATCTGAAAGACGTTAAGTCCAACAGTGTAGCACTTCCTCAGCACTAGAAGAGGATGTCAGCCTGGGTTATATGTTCAAGTCTCTGGAGTGGGACTTGCCTGGTCCTCAGACTTGTTCCACAAGTAGGGACTTGAACTCCTCTTTATTATTAAATACAGAAGCTGGGATAACTCAGTATACGTAAAGGCTAAGTTGAAACCGTGCACTGGCTGATACTGATCCTTCACAGTGTCACTACAGCAGATTATCCAGTTATCTCAAGGCTGTTTGTGGGAGCTTGCTTTGCGCAAATTGGCTGCCGCATTTCCTACATTACAACAGCGACTGCACTTAAAAGTACTTCTGTGACTGGAAAGCGCTTTTGGACACTCCCGAGGTTGTGAAAGGCACTATATAATACAGGGCAGGAACGAATGGGGGAGGTCTGATGTGTGGGTCAATGCCTAGTACTCGTCGAGCTGGCTGATCTCAGCCAGGGTCCCGATGTGGCCACTATCGACCTCAAAGGCCACCTAACCTTTGCCTACATTACAACAGTCACTGCATCCCCAAGGAAAATCAATACACACGAGAAGCTGATGCAGGTCCTAAAGGACCGAGATAGGGAAACTAGGCCACAGTTCCTGCGGCTCCTAAAGGGAAAGCACGTGGCCGTCAGCACTAAACAAGGACAGGATATTGGCTGAGCTGCAATACCACACATGACCAAATATAGGCTGCCACCACTCGCCATCTCAGCTCGCAAGTGAGGAACGGCTATGTGAGAAAAGGTTCTGTGGACTGGTAACCCAGGCTCAATGTTACTGCAGACATTAAACCTGCTGCTCGGTAACTCTGACCTGACAACAGAAGAAAGGTTTTGCAACACGAAATGATTTCATGATCCTCTGCTCCCTTTGGTGGCTCTCCTCCCTGGGAGCACCAGGTCACAACCCCAGACCACTTTAAATAGGCATGAGTCAACTGCTTCAATCTTTTTCACGTATGATATTTTATATACAATTTCACCCCACAGCAATAAAACAGCAAACAATTGATTTTGCAAGTTTATTAATTTATCAGCCTGTATCTTACGGTTAGCCGCAGATTCAATAGTAAGTCTATTGCACTTGGGTGAAGAATCCAGGAACAGGCAAACCCACGGATTCATGTTGGGGTTCAACTCCAGTGTACCCTCAGGAAGGAAAATATTTAGGAACAATATTTTCTGAGTATAAACTTGGAACACCATTTTGTTTCCTAGGAAGACTCTCTTCTCAGCTGAGTCCATTATTATGAAGTTGCTACAATGAGGTTGGCACCAGTCAGTATTTGCAATATTGCTCAGTGCCTGTTCCTGGAGCTGTTCTTCTGACTAAAACCAACGTTTTAAACCAAGCAGGAGGGACAGGAGGCCTTGCAATGCCCTCTCCAGACAGGCAAAAGCACTTTTCAGCTGCTGAATGCTCCACACAAGCTTCCTCCAACCCTTTCAACATATCCTTCTATTCCTGTCTCCCTCACGTGTTTATCTAGCTTCCCCTTAAATGCATCTAAGTTATTCACCTTAACCATATCCATGCGGTAGGAAGGCACCTGGTTTTTTTCCCCGGTAACTGAGGACCAGCAGCCCAACATTGGATCTTACGTGGATCGACTGACCTTCATCGAATCATAGAATGATATAGCATAGGAAAAAGCCATTCAGCCCATCATTCCTGTGTCAGCCCTTTGAAAGAGCTATCGAATTAGTCCCACTCTCCTTGCTTGTAAGAACACGCAAGGGGTAGGAGCGGGAGTAGATCATACAGCCTGTTGAGCCAACAATCATGGGTTCTAACCTCACATTCCCTCCCATTCCCTGTATCCCTTCATTCCCTGAGACACCAAAAATCAGTCTATCTCAGCCTTTAATATATTTGGCGATGGAGCATTCACAACCCTCTGGGGTAGAGAATTCCAAAGATTCACAACCCTTTGAGTGAAGTAATTTCTCCTCTTCTCAGTCCTAAATGATAACCCCCTCATCCTGAGACTGCGCCTCCATGTTCTAGATTCCCCAGCCAGGGGAAACAACTTCTCAGTTTCTACCCTGTCAACCCCCTTCAGCTCTTTCCTCCTAGTCTTGCAAGTTTCTCCCCTTCAAGTATTTATCCAATTCCCAAGTTACTATTGAATCTGCTTCCACCGCCTTATCAGGCAGTGCATTCCAAAGCATAATCACACTGCGTAAAAATAGAAGTTTCTCCGTGTCCTTAGCTGCTAAGATACATAGGGGATTTTTTCTCAACGACACTTTATTAGGATTTTTCTTGGGCTCTATGAAGCATGAATTCAATTGGCTCCCAGAAGTTTGAGTAAAATTGGGAAGTTTTTAAAGAACTTTATGTTCCACAGCACTGCAGAAATTGGCATGGATAAATGTCGAATTGTCACAGCTTGATCAAGAGCTCATAATATAGTCCCGGGCTCCAGTGCAGGAGTGAGGGAGAGCTACCTTGTTAAAGACACTATCCTTTTGACAAAGCCCCCTCTACCCCCTCCAGTGGTTTAGCTGGATGTCAAAGATTCCATGGTACAATTAAAAGATCAGGAGGTTCTCTAGTTGGCCACTGTCCTTCATGGGATCTATCTGAAAAATGGCTGCCATGTTTGCCTACATAAATGTATCATGCCAGCACAACCTTCTGAAAATTACACAACCAGGCCTTCGACAACAGAGATCTCCATAAACATAAAAGAGGTTACTCTACAACGTTGTTGTCACCACCCTTCTACATGGTATTGAGACTTGGGTCTACCTACCAAAAGCAACCCTGGGCACTGGAGAATTTCTGCGCAACTTCTGCGCAAGATACACAAAGTCAAGTGGGAAGGCAAGTGAACCAACTCCAGCATTGTCATCAAAGCCAGTTCCTCCAGCACTGCAACCATGATCATGTGAAATCTGCTCCGGTGGTCTGGATACTGCATCCACACGTCAAATAATCGGCTTCCGAAGCAGGTCCTCTTTTCCCAGTTAGGGGTAGCACCCGATCTCAAGGAGGATAGAGAAAATGTTTTAAGGACACTCTGAAAGCCTCACTGAAATGGGGACAAACTGACATCAGTGTGTGGGAACAACTTGCTGCAAATCATGCCATGCAACATCGCCTCATCCAACTAACCGCAACACAGTCAGAAACCAGCCGCATAAACTCTGCTGCATAGCGGCAACAGCGGAAGGAGAGAGACCAGAGCCCAGGTTCAAGAGCCTCCCCCTTCTTCAGGGCAACACATCCTCTCTGCCCAAAGACCTGTGACCTCCAGGGTTAGCCTGCTGAATCACCCAAGGACACCCGAATCAGGGTGCCTGGCAGACGTCATCTTCATTTCAAGGGACTGATGACATAAATGAATAACTCTTCAGAAACATTCCAATGCCCTTTACGCTTCCTAGCACAATATAAATGCAAGGCTCTCTATGTTTACCCTGTATTATTCAACTGACCTGGTGCCAAATGCTTTGACCTTAATTACTAGCAAACAAAAAACGTCACTCATGAGGACTACCTTTGCTAATAACTCTGCTCTAGCACCAAGAGTCACCCTCACAGCTCTGGGTCGGTGAGGAAAAGGAACCTGGACAAATAGGCCCAGCATTATACCGTAAACCACAATCTCTTTGCAATCATGTTTGCTGTACCAGCGGATTAGTTATGTATTGAGCAGATACTATTAATATATTCGAGACTGGGCCGTCCCTGGAGCAGATCAACTGAAGTATTAACCTTCTCATAACTACTTTGTAAAACTTATACCGATTTTTATATGCTGACGTGGGAGAGCTCGACTACATTCCCTGTGGGGAAAAGAATGTGGAAGGAAAGAGAATAGGGGAGGGGGAAGGAAGGGAGAAGAGGGAAATGAAAATGACGGAACAAGTGGGAAGGTAAAAGATGGAAGGGAAGACGAGGGATAGGAAAAGGGGATAATATGAAGAGAAGGGTGGCATTCAGGAATACCTAAGTACATTTGTACTCTCCAGTTATGCAGTTCGTCAAATACCCCCAGCAAGCCAACATTTTCAATTTTGCCATCCTCCAAACTAGTTAAAATGAAAACAATCCAAAAAGCTGGGCTGGAGTAGAAGATGATCAAACACACTCGCCAGGTAGCAAAAGGTTCTAATGCCCTGAGAGGCACAGCCACTATTATTTATATCAGAGAAGAATCTCCAACAGTAACCACGACATCAGAGGTAACCAGGTCTGGTAAATGGGGGAGGGGGAAACAGGAGCTGAAACCAAACTGCTGAAACATCTCAGCTCTGAAGCAAAGTCAGAATCTCAAGTGAAAATCCAGTTTTAAAGTTCACTCCATGCAATGACATTCAGCATTTACTTTGTCTCAACTCTTCCAAAAGAAGGACTTCAGTCTATCCTAGAGCCTTCATTACAAAGCACCTTTTGATAGTGACTGGACTGAGAGATATACACTTTCTATTCTGGCTGACATTATCCCTGGCTTTGGATTACATATCGAACAGCGTTCTGATATCCAGTAAGAGTGCAATGCTAAGATTTCATTCAGCATTAACTGGGGTGAGGGAGGGAGGGAGGGAGGGAAGAGCGCAAAGAGTCAGGTGACTCGTTTAAGGGTTCCTAAATGAAGTAGCTCCAAATCCGAATTGGGAACAGGGACACAAGCCCACAGCAACCTGGGAACAGATGGCCCATTCCAGAATTCGGACTCTCCAGGGGCAGCAGACCCACACCGATCAGGAGTGGTGGCTGATTTCTCTTCCGCCGACTGTAGCATCCCCTTCGGCCGAGGTCAACAAGGTCAGCTTAGGCCAAAACAGAACCTGCCCGAGAGGATGCACGGACGGGCATTAAGGCAGAATTGGACTACATGCCGATGCCTTCACAGTTGAACAGCCAGTTACCATGCTATTTGGGCGCGCAGACAGTAACAAAGCTCAGTCCCTTCCTGCGCTACAGGACACAAGCCTTCGGGAGACAACTGGCTAAAAAAAACGGCAAAGATAAAATAGTCAAGTTTCTTCAAATATGAACTGCAGCGAGTTGAACTACTGCGTGTCTGAAACAATAGCAGCAATAAAACAGGAAGCCTGATTGAGGCACACACTTCCCCCCAGTAAACAATTCACAACCAATTCAGAGAGTGTCAGGCATCATAGTGGAAGTACTCAAGTCATTATTTTTCCATATCCCTTACCTTGATGAATCTAGCTCGCCTGGGAGCTGCTGTAAAAGTCTACCAGGATGGAGCCTTAAAAAGCAAGAACTGGAACACAAAAAAAAACACTTGGCACATTGGCAACAGCAGGTTGAGAAACCCCTGCCAGGCCTCTGCTCCTCAGCGCAGCCTGACCTTGCTTTCCAGGGGCTTGTTTTAAAGGGCCAGCTGCTTTTACTTTACAGCTCTTTTCTTTAAAATGGCCTTTGGTTGGGGGGGGGGGTGCGGTTCAGAGAATTAAAGTAGCGCAGCAACCACCTCCCTACAACAGCACTCACGGTTCAACCAGGAAGGGAGAATCGTAGACTCATCAAATAAATACAGCACTGGAGAAGGCCACTCGGCCCATTGCATCCCATGCCAGGCCTCTGTAAGGGCAGCTCAGTTAGTCCTATCCACCCCCCTGCACCTTCCTCGTGGTCCAGTATTTTTTTTCTCAAGTTATTTATCCAATGCTCTTTTGGAATCCATGATTGAACCTGCCTCCACCACACTCTCGGGCAGTGCGTCCCAGGTCCTAATCGCTCGCTGCATGAAAACGTTCATCCTCATGTTGCCTTTGGTTTCTCTGGTTCTCCACCCTTCCCCCAGTTTGAACAGCTTCCCCCTATCTAGACTCCTCGTATCTTTGACGAGGGGACACTCAAGGCAGAACCAAGATAGAGAAATAGAAAATCAGTGAGGTAACAAAATTATTAGACCAGCGCATGCAACTAACTACACACAATTGCAGCCAATTAAAGGAGCCAGCCCCTTGTGGGTTTCCACGCAAATAGTCACACTGGCTGTCAGGTAGAGGGGGAATTAGAGTGGGCAGTTGTGACATGTTTCCATGCCAGTGTGAAAGGAGCAGGGATTCAGGTTGTATTCTCCAACTGTCCCATAAAACACAAGGTAATGAGGGAAATTGAACCAATCAGCCCATCTTAATTCCAGTGGGATCTTACATTAGTCTCTCCAGACCATCGTTTCTGAAATGATACCCACTCTTTTCACCTCTGTTCTGTTGGAAAGTTTATCTCACGTGTCACTCAGTCTGTGTGTGGAGGACATCCTTGTCTCAGCCCTCTCTCTCACTAGCTTGAACCATGACTCTCAGTTCAATACCCATAATTTAATTTGGCCTAATTCTCTGGATTAACTTTTTCTAAACCTTTACACTTAGCTCTAGATCGTCATCTCTCAGGCCATCTCAGACAGAGATCAACAGTTTATTTGGTTAGTAAGTGAATTAAGGGACATGGGGATAGTGCAGGGAGGCGGGGATGGGGTAGATGATCAACCATGATCTTGTTGAATGATGAAGCAGGCTCGAGGGGCCGAATGGCCCACTCCAGCCTTTATTTCTTACGTTACATTCATCTCCCCAGGTTAAAGAGACCAAATTTCTCCACAATTTTCCTCGTAACTCCGATCATGACATTGGATAAGGCTTCTCAGCGTGGTTCCCAACATGTGAAAATCTCTCCTGCTTCTCGGAGTTGGATGTAATATTCAAGGTGCGGTCTGAACAGATCACCATGAATTTTAATCAATACTTACCCTCGACTTAGATTGTCTTGTTCTGGCTGTGCAGTTCACTATCGATTGGCTTTGTTCATGCGATGAGACTAAAAGCTCTTTTTTTTATAAAAACACTGTCACAACCTCAGAATAACAGCCACCACGGCACCTGTTTGACATTTCCCTCAGTCCATGACTTGCCTAGGATTGTCTAATAGTGCAACATTGTGGTGTTTTTATGTTCTCTTTTAGGTTCAAGGAAGCTGACAAACTATATAAGCATCTCTCTCTCTCTCTTCTTTCTCTTTACAGTGTGACAGTGACTCTGTTACAGATCCATTGCAGAACCTAATGGAGACCCACGTCCTGTTCTCTCAGTTCATGAAAATCTGAATTGCTTGAAGTTCTACATTTTAAAAAATTATTTCATAGAATGTGGGCGTCACTGGTAAGGCCAGCATTTGTTGCCCATCCCTAATTGCTCTTGAACAGAACAGCTTGCTAGGCCATTTCAGAGGGCAGATAAGAGCCAATCTCTGTGGGTCTGGAGTCACATGTAGGCCAGACCAGCTAAAGACGGCAGATTTCCTTCCCTGAAGGGGATTAGTGAACCAGATGGGTTTTTACAACAATCAATGGCATCTGTCATGGTCACCATTACTGAGACTAGCTTTCAATTCCAGATCTTGAAAAAATCATTCATTAAATTCCACCAGCTGCTATGGTGAGATTTGAACCCACATCTCCAGGTCATTGCACTTGGTCTCTGGATTACCAATCCAGAGAGATTATCACTACACCGCCAGCTCCCCTAGGGACATGGAATGAGATCGACACACCACATTTACACAAACTATGACCAAATCAGTCATCTAATTCATCTCATTTTAGCTATCTGCCACTTCACCCAGCAACAGCCTTCAAACAAACAGATTCATCAAATGCCACAAGTCCAGTGTAACTAATGACAGTGCCATGAAGAATGTGAACCCCATTTAGTTCCTTTGCTCAGAATGATCACTTGGGTACATTCCCTCCCCCTCCCCTCACAACCCCCCCAGCCCACCCACCCAGGCCCCCCTGACCTCCCCAGTAGCTCATGTAATTTCAATACTACCCTAGACAGAAAGAGCAGGGGACTATTCAACTGTGGGGGGAATCACTGCTGAGCCCAGCCCAGTTCTCATTTGATGTGTAAACATATAAGCACTTCTCAGGAGGAAATTGCTGGATCACTGGTCACTTGAATTTCAAACAGGCTTTCCAGATGAATAGCCTTCATGTTCTCTAATCAGATTAAATCTTAACACCTTTCAGTCAGTGTACATTGCCTAAAAGTTGGTACAAATGACCTCTTTAGTCTTAATCCAACATGGTAAATGTTATCACCAGCAACAAGTACAGGGCAAAAGTTTCTGAGGGAAGGGGACAAAGAGTCTAACTATAACTCAACAATAAACTTCAGAATGAATGCCTTCCAGCTATTAAGCCATAAAAAGGACTTGCATTTTATAGCACGTTTCATGACCTCAGGATGTCCCAAAGTGCTTTACAACCAATGAAGTACTATTGAAGTGGAGTCACTGCTGTAATATTGGAAACACAGTAACCAATTTGCACACAGCAAGCTCCCACAAATGACAATGCATTAGTGACTAGATAATCTATTTTAGTGATGTTGTTTGAGAGATAAGTATTGACTGGGATCCTGGGCAAACTCCCCAGGCTTATATTTCACCTCTCTTCTATTTTTACTTAGTTCTGTTGAAGGGTCATTCGGATTCGAAATGTTAACTGTGCTCCTATCCGCAGATGCTGCCAGACCTGCTGAGTTTTTCCAGGCATTTTTGTTTCAAACTCCCCTACTGTTCTTTAAAAGCATGCCATGGGATCTTTTACACCCGTGAGGGAAGATGGGGGGGGAATCCTCATCTGAAAGACAGCACCTCTGGCAGTGCAGCATTCTCACAGTACTGCACTGGGAATGTTGGCTTTGACTTTTGTGCTATGAGTCCTGGAGTGGGTATTGAACCCCCAATCTACTGGGCTCAGAGACGATAGTTCTACCAACTGAGCCACAGCTGACACTTTAGTATAAGGCATAGATTGGAGTCCCAGGCACTGGTGGTATCAGCAACTTCAGCAAGAGAAAGAAAAAAGGTGTTACTTGGGATGTTGGAATACCAACAACACATTCGAGGATCCAATCACCTTTAAGGTCCCCTTGGATGGCTGGCAAAACAAGTGGAACACTGGGAGCCAAGGTATGTTAGTAGGGCAGAGTTGAGAGGGACATCTAGCTGGTGCTGGACCTGACCTGGGTCTGCTTGATTCTGATACAGAACGACTGGGATAGGAACATATTCTATTTACCAGCAAACTGACTTTACCTTGATCAGCACACACAAGTTGTGTTTTTACACAGCTCTTGTCTGTGTTAGCTTGTGTTTTGTGTTTCTAGGAAATCAGCTTGTGTAAAGCCTGCAAACAGCTGTGTTTAATTGTGGCCGGGGTGCTTAGTTTTACTATTTTCTACTTCTTTCAGAAAATAAAATCTGTTCCATTGCAATGCAAATTATGCTGGGCAAGATGCCTACAGACAGGGAGGAGACCCACAGTATTAACTCTGAGCAACAGACATCAACTTCCCTCTCCCCTTCCTTCTCCCTTATTAACATATCACATGGAAGAGCTACCCGAGAAGCAGGAAACACAAGATACATTATTGACAAGATGAGTCCATTCAGCCCATCAAAGTTTTCTTCTCTCCCCCCCCCCACCCCATTACAGTACCCAATGTTCACAACCAGTTGCATTTTGAGTCAGTGTCATTACGGAAAGAAAGAAGCCATTCAGCCCATCGAGTCTCTGCAGAATAATCCAGTCAGCCCCATCTTCCTGCTCTATCCCCGTAGCATTGCAAGCTTATTTCCCTCAATTTCTTTTCGAAAGCATTGATGCCCTCCATTTCCATCACCCTCATTACCACTCACTGCGCAAAACAGTTCTTATCCAATCCTCTCCGCACCTCTTGCCCACAACCTTAAAATCTGTATCCCCTTGTCCATTATTTTAATAGGGAACAGCTTTTCTCTGTCACCCTTTCTAACATTTGACATTTGAGGTGAGCAGGGTCGTGGTGGTGTTGGCAGGGGACCTTAGCAACCATTGAGCAGTACTGACAACGTTGGGCTCGTCTCTCCCTCCGCTCCCCCAACGTGTCTTATTGTTGGGTCCCTTCATGAAACACAAATGCTGCACCAAACATTTGCACATTGGGTGTCTACATTCACTGCTACTCTTTGTTAAAGACGAAAGATTTTGCACTAAGCAATGCAATTAACACAACAAAATGTGAACTAAGTGTTTAAAGAACGTGAATTATCAGATAATCTAAATGGAGAATTGACAGGAGGCCGCCATATGATGCACGCGCTCGCTGTCATGCCCTGCCAGAACATTTGGGCTGCACTCTTAAAGATGGCCAAAGTACATTGAGTCTGCTGACTTTTCTCAGTTTTATTGAGAGCCTGGGTGTAGGGCCAAAAGCCACAATGCCAGCAACCAACCAGACTGACAAAAGTAGAAGGATGCAGGTCAACAATTTGTGGCTTACAGATTAGGTTCTGAATGCCTATAGATTGCAGGGGAAAAGCCAAGACTGATGGACTCAAGGCGTTCCAAAGTTCTGAGACCCTGGCAAAGAATGAGTTAGAGCAGGAGTCTCAAACTTTGTCCCTAGCCTTCACCTCCCCATATCTTTCAAGTTCATTTCTCCACTCTCGCTCAAGCCCAAGTTCCTGCCCATCTACCCCCTCAGCCCCAGATAAATCTCTATGAAATGCATCAGTTGCTAAGATGGCAGCTCCAGCCATTGGTAACCCAGTTGTGACTCTGCAGGTCTGTAAACTGGACCACTGCACCAGAACGTATCTAATAACCACTGCTTGCACACCTAGTCACCACCGTTTATTCAATGTGTGTGTGTGTGGATAAGGTTAGAGCTCCAGGGGCAACTACAGGGCAACTTTAAAAACCCATTGACTGGAAAATGATATCATGGGGAAGGCAGCTGTAACTGTTCCAAACAGACCAAAAGGTGCAACATCGAGCTCGCCAATCTCACCGTGGTTGGCTTTAGTGGGAACTATGGTTTTTTTTTTTGCAATAACCCTGGTTATGGCAGCAGGGTCTTGGCTCCCAATAGATTCCAGGATTCCATTATCTTGGAATAATGGGATGGTACCAGGGCTCTGAGGGTTAGGATGAGGAGAAATTGTGGTAAACTGAGTTTGTATTCCTTGCAATATAGCAGATTAAGAGGAGATCGGATTGAAGACTTTTAGGATTTTGAGAGGAATTAATAAAGTAGATAGAGAGAAACTTTTTCCATTGGTAGGGACTCTAAGACAAGGGGACATGACCTTAAAATCAGAGCCCGGGCATTTAGTAGAAGTTAGGAAACACTTCTTGGCACAAAAAGTGGTGATAGTGTGGTACTCTCTCCCACAAAAACAGTGGATGGGAGCTCAATTAATAATTTTAAATCTGAGAGCAATCGATTTTTGCTGGGCAAGGATATAAAGGTGTATGGAGCCAAAGCAGAAGGATGGAGTTAGTATACAGACCAACCATAACCTAATTGAATGATGGAGCAGTGTTGAGGGACTGAATAGTCTCCTCTGCTCCTGACCCTTGATGAAAACGTGTATGGCTGTGTTTTCACATAGAGAGAGTGAGGTTCAGCATTGATGCCCACTGTGGTACCATCCCAAGTTCACACATGAAGAATATGGGTGAGATACCCAGAGGTACTGAGCATCGAGTGCACTCCAGGAAGGGTCAGTGCCTTCCTGAGGAGGAGAGAGCGTTGTGGGAGTTGGAGGAGGGGGGTGGGTATAGATTAGACGGCAGGGATTTGTTTATTTTTTACCTCGTCTTGGAAAAGTAAAGCTAACAAAAGTACAATGCACACATATAGTAATGGCATGTAATCACTTCCACATGATAACTCTTCAGTGTATCTATATACATTCACCCTAGGGAGCGGAGGAGGGCTGTTCATTTTGTAGACAAGTTAAGGAATTCATTGATTAAAAAGAAAATCTTGCAACATTCCACTTTAGGAACTCAAAAAGGTAAAAAAAAAAATCCACATTGAGATCTAATCTTAATAAAAATGGTTTTCATGAATGAATTCAATAACCATTATCCTAACTGGCTCCAGTTTGTTTCTGCGTCTCATGGAGGTTACTATGATGGATTAGCTCTAGTGGTTAGCATAAATCACGGCAGAAATTCAAGCTTCTCCTTTGAAGCATGCCATGGGCAGGAAGTCAAAAAGCCTCTGTGCTGATAATATCACACAATAACTCATGCACCCAAGTTCCCAGTCTGCACTGCGCTCAGTCCTGATACTATTAATCCCAAGAGGGAGAGAAATCACTTAAAAAGTCTAAAAAGAGATTGTGTGTTTGCATGGAGGCAGACAGCCCTTGAGTTTGCCTCTTGCCAATGTGAATTGGTGGGTCAACCAGCACATAGCCTGGGGGGGAAACAGCTCTGCTATTGTGGGGGTCGGAGGGGATGGGGGCAGAGTGTAGTTCTAGAAAGGGTGGTTTAAGGGGGACAGGGTACGGGGATTGTGCAGTGAGGTATACAAGGAGGGGACTTTAGCTCAAGAGCATGGAATGGTGTGGGGTGCAGTGGGGGGTGGGTGGGACACAGGAGGATAAGACAATGAAAGAGCAACAGGGAATTGCTGCTTCTGTGGAACACACAGAAACACTTACAATAGACAGAAGGTGCAAAAGCCTTCTCTGGGACATAATCTTCACTTCACCCTGTAATGCTTCCATAATTGGACATGAATTTTTGGTATTTCATAAGACAGATGAAGTTAGAAAGTTGTGTGTGAGAAATTGGAAACACATATTTGCAAAAAAAATTTCATTAAAAAAAAATCCTGCAGATGTTAATGTCGTTGTTTAATCACAGAGGCCTTTCCACATGTAAAGCCTGACTTTAAGGCCAACCTGCTGTATTCCTAATCAGATTCTAAATGTCATGGGTCATTCAGCCACGGCAGCCAATCCAGTCCTGGAAAAGGTTTGGGGAGTCACATGCATGGCCACCCCATCCTTGCCAAGGGGTTTAGTGAGTAAACACATGCCCAGTAGAAGACTGAACCATGGATAATAGGTATGTTCTAGATTGAATAATAGATATCTGTGTGTGGGTGGTAGTACATCAAGTTATCTGGGAAGACCCCGAATTACTAGTAGAGGCACTGACTCCTGATATTTTAGTTAAACCACCCACCCGCACGACTATAGACTGGGTAACAGAGGAACATGTCGTCAGGAAGTTTTCTGAAATATCAGGAACCCATACAATCCAGCTGATGGTCACTATTCAATGCTTCCTCCTAGAAATTGCACCTGGTGTTGGGAACATCAGGAACAGGAGGCGGCCATTTAGTCCTTCAAACCTGTTCTGTCATTCAATGAGGTCATGGCTGATCTTCAACCTAACTCCATTTACTGGCCAGAACAAGTGATCTAGCATCAATTGCCATTTGCAGAGGAGAGTTCCAAACTTCTCCCACCCTGTGTGTGTGTGGAAGTGTTTCCTAATTTCACTCTTGAAAGGTCTGGCTCACATTTTTTTGGCCATGTCCCCTAGTTCTAGACTCCCCCAACCAGCAAAAATAGTTCCTCTCTACTTGCTGCATCAGTTCCACTTAATATTTTGAAAACTTCAACCAAAATCACCCCCTTAACCGTCTAAATTCCAATGCATACAACCAATATTTCTTTTAACTCAAAAGTAACCACGGAGGCTGCGCACACGTTGACATTTTACATTAACATGTATGTGCGGCCGCACAAAAAAACTTAAAGGGGCTGCGTGCTTAAAGGGATCGCTTGTGCACTCAAAAACAAAATTAGAGGGAATGTTGCATACAATCTGTGTGTTTGTGTAAAACCTCCTTGTAATTTAACCCTTGCAGTCCAAGTATAATTCTGGAAAATCTAGACTATACTCCCTCCTTGATCAATATAAGCTTCCATAGGTGTGGAACTCAAACTGAACACAGTGCTCCAGGTGTGATCTTGATTGGCACCCCATCCACCAACTTAAACATTCACTCTCTCCGCCACCAGTGCAGCAGTCTGTACCATAGCAAGATGCACTGCAGCAACTTGCCAAGCCTCCTTCAACAGCACCTTCCAAACCCATGATCTCTACCACATAGAGGGACAAGGGCAGCAGACGCATGGGAACACCTCCACCTGTAAGTTGCCCTCCAAGCCACGCACCATCCTGACTTGGAGCTATACCCGTTCACAGGATCTTAACAGCGCAGAAGGAGGCCATTCGGCCCATCATGTCTGCACCAGCTCTCCAAATGAGTGTTATGACCTAGTGCCATTGCCCTGCCTTTTCCCTGTACCCTTGCACATTGTTTCTCTTCAAATAATCATCTAATATCCTCTTGAATGCCTCGATTGACTTCACTGTCATTTGATCATAATCCTGGAACTCCCTCCCTAACAGCACTGTGGGTGTACCTACACCACATGGACTGCAGTGGTTCAAAAAGGCAACTCACCACCACCTTCTCAAGGGCAATTAATGATGGGCAATAAATGTTGGACTAGACAGTGACACCCACATCCCTTGGAAAAATGAAAAATAGTTCAATATTGCAAAATGTTGTCTTCCTGATTAGAATTTGCACAAAAACAAATAAGTGAAAATTTTATTCCTTTCCCAGCCTCACCTGGTATATTAAAAATGTTTCCAGTGCTTCTAAAGACTAGCGAGATAGCTTACAAATTCACCAACCCTCCCATTGCTAAAACCCCAACTGGATGAAAAGCAGAATTTCAAATTAGCAATGGTTCAGGTCCTCAAAAAATTAAGTCTTTAGCTCTGCTAACTCCAGAAAAAAAACACTTTGAGAAGTGTGGGTGGGGGGGCGTTGGGGGTGGGGGCAGAGAGAGAGAGAAAGAGAAAGAGAAGCACTTAATTGCTCATTGCTCCAGCTCAACCTCCTGTTTTACAAGTGTGCACAAGCTATTATCAGCCTTACACAAAGGGTTAATATGAGCCCCCGGGGTTAATGCACAGTATGGGTCAGTTTGAAAACTCAAAAACTCCCATCCTCTTAACTAGAAGTCTGTCCTTTGGGAGTGCATTAATCACCTAGTGCGACAATCTGCTATTAGAAGTCTCAGCATCTGAACTTGCACAGTTGGGAGACGAGGTATCCGATTTCACGGACCCTGCACTCCATTTTATCGTTATATTGTTCTAGTTAAACTCATTTCCATTACGGAAAACCTCACCAATTTTCTCCTTTAAGATCATAACATATAACAAGTCACATGCTATTTCCAGTCTGTAAAACGTAATAAATTCTACACAACCTGGACAGACTAAAAACAGAAAAAAATACCAACCAAAAAAACTTGACTTGACTTCAAAGGACCAAGAGGAAAAACATTAAATGCTGTTCAGCTGTAATATAATTGCAAAGAAAAATGATTAAAGTTACAGCCAGCTCTGACAGCATTCTTTCTTTGTGTGTTTTTCTCTCTCTATTTCTCTGCAAATGTTTATTACTAAACTTGGCTGTAAGATCAAGGGAAGTGTTAGCCAAACAGATATTTTATTAATATTTATTAAATTGGCTGATTCCTCTCCCCAATATTAAAATCCACTGGCAAGGACCTTTTATTGCTTTCTTTTAAACAGAGGTACGGTTATTTCTGTGCATAGTTAATAAAAGAAAAATGCTCTTTGGGTTTGGAATTTAGCTTCTGGTTACCTCTTGAGGGTATCAAAATCTTTCTGCTACCTCACTCTCTGCAAACCTAGAGAAAGAGAGAAGATGGTCTTCACTCACATTAGGTATTTCAATACAGCTTGTGCCCGTCTTCATCAAATGTTCATGACTACTTTCACCAACAACTTATATTTATATGGCACCTTTAATGTGACAAAATGTCCCGAAGGTGCTTCACAGGAACATTATAAAGCAAAATAGAGCCACATAGGAGCAGCAACAGCCATTCAGCTTGTCAAGCCTGGAACACCTAGCAATATTAGGACAGATGGCCAAAAGTTTGGTCAAAGGTGTCTGAAAGGAGGAGAGAGTTGGAAAGGTTTAGGGAGGGAATTCCAGAGCTTAGGGCACAGGCAGCTGAAGCACAACTGCCAATGGTGGAAGGACAGAAACTGGGGATGCACAGGATGCCAGATTTGGAGGAGCGCAGAGATCTTGGAGCTTTGTTGGGCGGGAGAAGGTTACAGGGATAGGGAGGGAAGGGTGAGGCCTTGGATGGATTTCAAAACATGGGATGAGAGTTTTTCAAAATTGAGGCATTGCTGGACCGGGAGCCAGCGTGGGTCAGCGAGCACAGGACAGGGTGACCAGGAAGTCAGCTGGAGTCCTAGAGGAGTCCAGAATTGGAGGAGTGCAGAGATCTCGGGGTGCTGCAAGGCTGGAGGGGGTGAAGGTACGGCCCCCTTGTTGTGATTGAAACTGGAACCATAGTGTTACCTCCTTCAAGGCCAGGGACACAAGAGGACAACTATCACAGGCTAAACGAGGAGTCGACTAAAAACGGCTTTGTCAGTAGAGCCTGGAATCTTCTGGTTCATATCACTTGGAACAGCGTCAGGTGATGCGGTTCCCCGTGATTCAATAGGGAGTGTGGAAGTCTCAGAACGCTGTGTGGTGTCGATGGAGGAAATAGAACTCCCTGATGGACCAGGCTGAGGAACCATTGCTGTAACACTAGCTTAAAGTGTCAGACCTGAAGTCTGGGCCAAGTTAATGGATCACTGTCAGGGTTCTATAATTGGCCCTGGGATTGTGGTGGTGAGAAAGAGGGAAAATTGGCCAGGGACACTGCCCAGGATCACTCTCTGCTGGAAGTAGTGCACTTGTGGGTGAGGAGAGGACTGGAATAAAGTGATGCCCTCATGGTCAAATTGCCTGCCAAGATTTTCCTATTCCAGCATTAAGAATAGACATTTGGCCAAGGTTATTGTAGGGCCATTGGCTCCTACTCTGCAGCACAAGGAGATGAGCAGAGAAATGTTTTTGCAAATGTGGTGCTATTTTGCTGAAGAAAGTTAGTCTGGCGCCTAGTCAATTATCAATAATTAATTTATATGGGAAAAAACAGCACCATTGTTACACGTCACTCACAGCCCAGTGTGCTAAGCTAGAGGCACATATCCTGCCAACAACAGATTTGGACAGGAATTGGGAGGCTGTCCTCATACAGTCCTACAGAGCGAATGATCACCGTAATCTTCTTCCCCACACATTCCTGTCGTAGCAGAGCATGCTTGCACCTCTATGCCAGCCTGGGCTTTGAAACCACATTACACACAAACAAATGAACTCGGCAAGAATTCCCGATAATCCTTTCATTTACATTGCAAGGCATGATAAAGAATTGGTCAACCACAGTTAACGTGCACAGTTCGGATACCACAGAGCCAAAGTCTCCAGATTAACCACATAGCTAGCACTAATAAACAGAAAAATAGCAACATGGGTGTTTCTCACGGAACTGACTCCAGTCTAAACATGCAGCCATCAGCCTTGCAAAACCACCCTGTGAACCCCAATTTTCATTACCCCATTATTGTAAGGCATGCCTTCAGCTGTCTGGACCCCAAGCTCTGCAACTCTCTCCCTAAGCTTGTTTCCTCCTTTCAGACATCATATCTTTGACTGCGCATTTGAGCCACATAAGGAGATATTAGGGCAGTGCCAAATTTTGTTTGGCAATACTCCTCTGAAGTGCCCTGGGACATTAAAGGCGCCATATGAATGCAACTTGTTGCTGTTTCAATAGTGAAACCAAAGTACATGGATGCCAAACCAACACTACAGGTAAGAGCACTGATTTTTCTCACCCTCCTCTCCTGAAGGTGCTAACTCACGCTGACCATTGGCTTTTTGGTAGCTCGGCCAAGTGACTGTTCTTCTGGTACGTGGTTGGACAGTGATTTAACTGCAGACTGTTCAAGTATGGAGGTGTGTCACAGCCAAGTGCAGTGTTGACCCGACACCCAGCCACAAGGAAACGTGCACACCTTCCAGCAGCCACCCTGGATTGAATTTATATCTCACCAGCTTAACCCAGGGGCAGCACTCCTCCATCTCAGACCAGTGAATGCAGCACAGATTGTGGGAAATCAAGCCTCGGACTTCAGTCCTCATGATACAGCGCCACACCACCATTTCCTAATTGAACCGTTGTGGATCAGCTAATTACACTTATAGAGAAATCCTTCATTTCCCACCCACCCTGCACCCCACCACTACAAAAAGATACATTAGTTCTAAGCGTTACTACCAAATCCAGAACTAAGCAGCATAATTAGCACTCACCATCACACGGATGCTGATGTTTATTATTTACGGATGCTGATTTTTATTATTTTGTAGTCCTATATAACAGCCAATTCAGTCACTTGAGGGCTGGAATCCCTCTTATCAATCTCATCATTATCATAGCTTGCCACTCTGAAACCACAGGCCCCGAAGGGTTTCATTTATGCCAACCTTGCCCATCAGCTCCTGCGGTCTTGGTGGGTGTGGTCAGATTTGGTCCCTCCCATAGCTAGCTGGGAGATTAAGGAGGCATGTGAGAGCACTAGCCATGCTGTAAACAGGTCTGACTAAACCGCCCTCCCCTACTGATAAACTTTAGCAAAAGGGTTATAAATATAAAAACAGAAACCCAGCTCTGCACTTACATGGTAATTTGACAGGAGGAAACCCATTCTTGAATTACAAATCAAAACTTTTCTTTCCCTTAGAAGCAACTTAAAATTGAGTCAACCTAAAGTAGTCAACGATTTTGCCGCCGTTTCCATTGTAACACATTCCTCCCCCCAACCCCACCCCAAGAGGGATCTCTCTTCCTTGGACAGTCACCATCTCTGCACTCCCAAAAAGAGTTGTGGAAACATTTGGGGGGGAAAATAAAACCAGCTACAGAAGTCCCCCGATGTGCTAGGATCAATGTACAATCAAAGGAGGTCAACACAGATTTCTCATTCCACAAAAAGTTCCAAGAAGTATTAATAATACCAGCCTCTGAAAGCAAAGACATCCCAAAATGGGAAACCCACCAAGTACAAGTCAATGCAGTTCTGACACAGGGTCATCGATCTGAAACGTTAACTCTGTTTTTCTCTCTCCACAGATGCTGCCAGACCTGCTGAGCATTTCCAGCCTTTCTGTTTCTAATACAAAGCAACATAACCTCAAAAGGGTTCAAAAGTGAGTCCACGTAACATCAGCACAGAATAAAGGAAGGCATCATCCCATAATATGCTTAGCACCATAGGAAATCCCCTCGAATGTTTTTCAGAAGGGCGTACCACCAAGAAGCATTCTAAAAAGATAGCAATACCCAATGTCTGTCATGGTTATTGTGATATCCATTATTCCAAACCAGTTCAAGCCTCTCAACACTCACTCCTTTATCAATCTCACTTCCTCCATAACACAATGGCATTCAAAAGACATTCAAAAGGCTTACCTGAGAAGTCTCCAGGTGTGATATTTGGGGAATTGGTGGCTTCCGTTTCAGTGTAGGTCACCGTGCAGTCTGGTGAAATTGCAAAACAGGAAAAGAGTAGATTTTAAGGATGCAGGAACTGAGAACCGACTATCTACACCACTGTAAAGGATGAATCCCCCACACATTTCTCAGCCCACACTATTGTATACAGCAGCTGTAGTACAATGGAAAACAGCCAAACCCCACACATTACCCTATTTCTCAAGCATGCTGAAGTTACATAGGGAAGTGAGGTGCTGTGTGGGACACGTGCTGTACACAGCTGTGGGGCAAGCACCATCACATGCCACAAATAAGGTTCACAAAAGTTTGAGAGAGAAGTTAACGGTGTCCAGAATAAATGGAGACCAGGAGGAACTACAGAAAAATCCACAAAACATTCATTCTCCAAGCCATCAAAAAACTGCACCGGCCAAGATCCAGCTCTCAAAGAGCAAATATTTATAAATTTCCTCAATCCAATCTCAAACACTGATACAGAATATAATCAGGGACCCTACATTCTTCTGGTTGCTTTTCTCCAAGTTTAGTTACTTTCAGTCAATTTTAATCAAAACGTTTTTGCACAACTGATTTTTTTAATGCCATATAAAAATGGTGCAATTATTATATTTTAAGCAGTGGAAGGGTTTAATGCAGGCCAAACTGGAGCTTGCCTTCTGAATGATCCTCTGCAACCCAGCACTACACACTCCCAACCGCAGCTCGGCTCACTGAAGCTTTGCAGTGTTTGGCAGGGCACCATGTAAAATATCAGCAGAATTCACAAGCTTTCCTGAAAGCTACAGCTTTCCACTTGGTGGGGTAAATGCCCAGCTGAACTGGGCAATGTGCAGTTACTGTATTCAATCACAATTAAAATTCTTGCAAGCCATTATATTGCCGTAATATCAAAATCCTTGTTTTAACACACACAATTCAGGGAAAAAATATTTAGAGCTCTTTCCCACCCCCCCCCCCCCCCCCTCTCCCCACCTACCCCCACCTTCCCCCGCACCATCCCTCCTAAAAGCACTGGTCCTAGGCAGGGTACAGTTCCACAGGTGCCAGGCGCCCCGTGGTAACATGTAATGATGAATTCCTAACTTCAATTAAGACATTTAAAAAAAATGTTTAGTCAGAGAATACTTTTGTGCCTATCACAAATTTTTTTTAAAAAACCCTGAGCTTTCGCTGAATTACTGGCACACTTACTGCTGAGGCACATGTTTATTGTAATGTTCCAGCCACTTCCCCTTAACGAACAGCCACTTTTTTTATAAAAAAAAAAGTTGTAATTTTAGATATATTTAAGAACTTACCCAGTGGCTTTTCCTCGTCATTTGTGGAGAATCTCGAATAGGGAGGAGGTGGAGAATCTGAAAATAAGGACATGGGAGTTAAAGAGAAAGAAAAAGTGAAGGAGAGGGTAAGGGGGGGGTGGAAAGAGAAAAAAAAAATCCTTTCTCTGTCTTGGGAAAGGTTTAAGTGTAGGAGATTGAGCTTGCAGTAATTGCCTGGATATTCAGTCGTCAGATGATCGAAGGAGCCAGGCTGGCGCCGGGCATATGCAAACTGCATATTATCGCCACTCCTTCACCTAAATAGCTTTGGAACTTCTTAGGGAAAAGGGAGAGAAAAAAAACACGAGTGGAAATCGATCTCATTTCAAAGGGATAATTCCAGACCTCAATCCCCTCCCACTAGAGAGAGGAGGGGGGGGTGAGGAGAGAGGAAAAAAGCTTTAGATTTAAATCACATTCGCTGGGTTCTGGTCCCGTCTGTGGAATTAAGAGGATTTTCTCTTTTTTTTTGGGGGGGGGGGGGGGGGGGATGAGACTATTGCAGTTTCCTTAGAAAAAAAAGGGGAAGTGTTTGTGTCTGCGGTGAACTGGACTCGCCAACTCACCGAGAGCAGAATAAAAAAACCCCTCCAAGATATTTTACCCCAGAGATACCGAAACGTTTCAAATGCATAGCGACGCCGGGCCAAACATCAGCTTAAAGACCCCTTTCCAGCAAAAAAAAATATTTTTTTTGGGGGGGGGGAGGGGGGAGGTGGTTGGGGTGGGGTGGGGTGGGTTAGGGAGGTAAATGCAACTGCAAGTGGCAACGTTTTAAACTTTTTTTTAACAACTATTTTACAAAGAGGCTTTTACCCAGGGTAAAAGCCACAATCTGCATCAGTGACATTAAAAAACGTTATCAGGTCCACGCATCAGTGAATCTCAGCTATTTGCAAAATGCAACGGAGGGACTTGAGGCAAGGCTGGGGATTTTTGTTTTTAAGAGCGACGGGGGGTTGGTTCCCTTCTTATCGGACCTTCAGCCTTGAATCCAGCATTGATTTTACACAGAAATGGATTGTAACGACTGTCACTGTCAGCCCCCAGTGAATGTTCAAATCCCTTGCACGGACCCAACAAGTTCTGCTGTCCTGTAATAGGAGCGACCCCCGGTTATTTCTTCATGATGAGGTTTCACCCCCACCCCTAACTCGGGGGTTTGTCAAGTTTGGAGACCATCCGCACGCGATTAAATGAAGTTAACAGTTTTTTTTATTTCCAAAGGAGCAGAGCTCAGTCGCCCAGCGGGTGGTGCAGAATGATCCCAGAATGAGCGGGGGTTCAATCCTCCCTCCCTCGCCTTGCCCCCCTCAAGCTATACGTAGCCAATTGTCCCTCTCTCCCTCTCTCTAATGGAGAGAGGGGCCTATGGTCCCTCCTGGACAGTGATTAATGACCCTACCCAGGTTAGTGCTAAGCGTCAACCCATTTCTCAGACCCCTTTTCATGACTTGCAGACCGACTGACAGCACCTGAGTGTTAATCCCAATTATTGATTGGATGTATGACAATGAACTGATTACAGGAAAAAAAAAGGGGAGGGCAATCCGAAGTTTCTTCTGTAAAATGGTTATTTGAATAAAAGGGCAAATGAATTGGCTACATGAAGGCAAACCGGAATCAGAACAAAACTGGCCTTTGATTTATTTAACAAAAGTTTCATGCAAAGGTTTAAAACTCGATGTATTTTCCTTAACCCGGTGCCCATTAACCAAACCATGTCAAAAACTTTTACAACCCGAAACGCCTGATCCTCTTGTGGCGTCGACACAGATTAAATTCGGTAACCCACCAGATCCAGTCTGTGGGGACACTTTTTGTAACATTTATTTATTAAGACATGTTGTTGACAGTTTCATGGTTTCAGACTGAATGTCGTTTGCCCCGAGAGAAAAAAAATCACAAGGCACAGTTTGAAAGCTATGGGACCACAATCTCCATTTGACAAAATCACTGAGAGCGATTGGATTTTGTGTTTTGCCCCATCCTGAGTATACCTATCCTTTTCTCCCCTCTCCGAACACCCCCCCCCCGCCAAAAAAAAACCTAGACTCAGAACGTCAGGTTTCACCTGTTCTCAAGCCCTGCCACTAATGTCTGAGCTGCATTTGCTACAACAGATATTTTGTGAATGACTGAAACAGGCACCCAACTTACAAATGGTTTGAAACGTTACAACTACTTTAAATGAATGACTGGAAAATGTTTACTCCCATGAATGAAATACGCCCGGACCTTACGAACGACATCAATTTCCATGTATTCCTGCTACCAAAACGACTGAAATCCAATTTATGAATTGCATGCACCTTCTTAAAAGGTTGCAAACCATAAACGCGCGCACACATTTCCAAACTATGAGGATATTAGGAACTTGGGCTTCAGGCAAGGCAATTCTAACAAATTAAGGAATGTCATCGAATTATGATAAAAATGCATTTCAGAAAAGTTAAAGGGGGGGGGAGGAGTGTCTAAACTAATTTACCTATGTGTTATAGGTGAAATTGAAGTTCAGAATCCTTTACAGAAGGTGACATCTAAATTAAGACTGTCTCATTCTTCAGGATACAGGGTCTCACGTGCCTTCCGAAGCCTGGCTCTGGTATGAATCAGCCGGGTACAAATGAAATCTTTCACCAGGAACTCCAGGTCGGGTTTTACGCCTGGTTAATTTAAAGTGGCGGCTGCAACAAAAACAAATCTTTAAAAAACCCCCAGAAGCAAACCAATGCCCAATCTCCCCTTCAAACAAAAAAAAAGGAGCCTAAATTAAACATCTGCACACCTTTCTGAAATGCACAAAAGGTGATGGATACACCTGAGATTTTTTTTTAACCACATGTGTGTGTGTGTGTGTGTGGAGACTTGGCTATTGGGCTTGGGGAGGGTGGGGGGGATGAGAGAGAATAGTTCACTCACCTGGTCCACAAAGTCTGCTGAAATGATAGGGGTTGCAGCAAACAGTGGCGTTGTCCGCGTTGCGGGAGAAACCCTCGCATGAGTAGAGCCGCTTGAGTTCAAATAGATGCTTGAGATCTGGCCACCGAAAGAGTCTGCAGAGTAAAATCTGAGGGGCCAGGCTCTGCTTTCCCACCCTCAGCTCGTTCTTGGCCATCAGGACACAGGCGGTGTGCAATCCCCCGCTGCTCTCCACCGCCTGGGCCAACAGTTCCAGCGGTTTCTCCTTCAGCCTCTTCAGCAGCGAGTGCGTGACCGACTTGAGCTCGTTTAGCGATCCGGCCAGGTCACTCCAATCGTCCGCCTCCTGCCCATCGCCTCCCGTTACCCGGCTTTGCCAAAGTCGCCGTACAAGGCCCGACCGTTTAGACCTGAACATGCGCCGGTTATAAACGCGATACTCGGGGGGGGAGGGCAAGGTATAGAGCTGCAGCTTCACTATGCCGGGGGCTTTTCCCTCTCTCTTGTCCAGGTTCGGGGGTAGGGGAGGGCAGGAGGAGGGGGGGGAGGAGGAGGAGGAGGAGGGGGGGCGGGGGTGATGAGAAGGGAGGGGAAGGGAATTTTAAAAAGGCACCAGATCACACGGCATCAAGCCGGGGAGAGAGCCGTGCATCTGCACAGCCAGCTAGCTTCGTGATCAGATCACAGCCACACTGAAAGCGAAGCTGCAACATTCGGCTGGGCAAAAGGATACAGTGCAGGGGGAGGGAGGGAGGGGGAAATTCACACCAGCAACCAACGCAGAGAGAAGAAACATCAATGTTGCAAAAAAAAATAGCAACTTGGAAGCAGCCAGCCACATCCACACACACACACACACACAGAGAGGGAACACAATAAAGATATTTAAAAAGGAACAAGATTTTTCTTCTGTGAGAGTGGGGTCAGCAATATCCCAACTTCCCCAGCCTACAGCCACCACCCTCCCCCCCAATTCCCCCAAAAAGCCAAACGCCTTTCCAGTCTTCCTCTGAAAAGCCGCAGTATTCACACTGAATGAAAGGGTCCCTTTCCCCCTCTGCAATAGATCCAAGCGAGATCTTGAGGAACTGCGCTCCTGCTCTGCAAATCACACTGCAGACTTCACCAGTTGCAACATTTTTATATATATATAAATATATATATCTCTAATAATTCCAAGTTTAGAAAGAAACAAAAAAAATTTACACATAAGACACACAGGCAGATATGATTTGGAGAGAGACCTCTCTCTGTGGCTCCGATCAGTTTGCCCTGCATGGACAGTTAGACTACACTGTGTGGATTCTCTCTCCGCTGCTTCTATCACTCTCTCTTCTCTCTTTACAACACTCCGGGCCTCCTAAGGCACATCTCAGCCATTGGCTGTCTGCAATCATGTGGTAGTCTAGACATTTTGGCGCGGCTCTGATCTGCACTGATTGTTACGCAAACAAGGTTTCTAGTTTCTTAACTCTTTGCACACCAGCCCTTTTATTGTAGATATTTTCATCGTCTTTTCATATCCAACCTACACCACATTTTTCTGTAGGTGTCCTTGTGTTGCAAAAATGAATATGCAAGAGCAAAAAAACCCTTCAATCTGCATATTCCATACAGTTCCACCTTCCCCTGGACCCCTGCCCCTCTCTCTCTGCAGCCTCTGGCTGTCTGGTATTGGGGTTTACAGTCGCAAGGTTTTAAATCTTTTCGAAGCGAATGGGTTTTGAGGGAGTTAAAATCTCGCCCGTTGGCCGCCCCCTCGAATGCCCACTCTCCAGCCCCGCTCCAGCGCTGATCCCGCCCATGCAATGTCACTGGAGGAAAATCGTGGAATGGGAAGCGCAGGAGTAGGGGAGGCTGGAGATTGTATTGGGAACTGGTGAAATCTCCTCAGGACATAAGAAGGAGGAGCAGGAGCAGGCCATTCAGCCCATCGAGCATGCTCCACCATTAAATAAGATCATGGCTGATCTGATTGACATTAAGACATAGGGCCAGAAGCAGGCCATTCGGCCCATCGAGTCTGCTCCGCTATTCAATGAGATCATGGCTGATTTGATAATCCTCAACTCCACTTTCCTGCCTTTTCCCCATAACCCTTGATTCCCTTACTGATTAAAAATCTATCTCAGCCTTGAATACATAACCTCTACAGCCCTCTGCGGTAAAGAATTCCACAGATTCACTACCCTCTGAGAGAAGAAATTCCTCCTCATCTCTGTTTTAAATGGGTAACCCCTTACTCTGAGATTATGCCTTCTGGTCCTAGACTCTCCCACAAGGGGAAGCAACCTCTCATCACCCATCTTGTCAAGCCTCCTAAGAATCTTATTTGTTTCAATAAGGTTGCCTCTCATTCTTCTAAACTCCAGGCCCAAGCTACTCAACCTCTCCTCATAAGAAAATCCTTCCATCTCTGGGATAAACCTAGTGAACCTTCTCTGGAATGCCTCCAATGCCAGTATATCTTTCCTTAGATAAGGGGACCAAAATTGTTCACAGTATTCTAGGTGTGGTCTAACTAGTCTAACTAGGTGTAGTCTAACCTTCGGTCTGTCTGCAAGCATGACCCGGACCTCCCTGTCGCTTGCCATTTCAACACTCCACCCTGCTCTCATGCCCACATGTCCGTCCTTGGCCTGCTGCAATGTTCCAGTGAAGCTCAACGCAAACTGGAGGAACAGCACCTCATCTTCCAAAACAAAAACAAAAACAATTACCTGGAAAAACTCAGCAGGTCTGGCAGCATCGGTGGATTAGGCACTTTACAGCCTTCCGGACTTAACATTGAGTTCAACAACTTCAGATCATGAACTCTTTTCTCCAGCCTCACTCCCCTTTTTGATCCCCTTTTTATCTAATAATTATTATATTTTTTTAATATATATTTTTCTTTTCCTACCTATTTGTATTATTATTTTTAAAGTTTATTTCCATCTATTGTTTTATCCCCACCTTTTAGCCCATTTCGATCCCTTCCCCCCACCCCACCCCCACTAGGACTATCTGTCACTTGCTCATCCTGCTTTCTACCCTTAATGTCACCATTAGCACATCCTTTTGCTAATATCACCACCGTCAACACCCCTTTGTCCTTTTGTTTATGACATCTTTGGCAATCTCTCCTTTGCCTCCACCTTTCACTGGCCCTCTATCCAGCTCCACCTGTTCCACCCCCCTTAAACAGCTTATACTTCACCACATTTTTATTCCTCTTTCGTTCTGATGAAGAGTCATACGGACTCGAAACGTTAACTCTGTCTTCCTCTCCACAGATGCTGTCAGACCTGCTGAGCTTTTCCAGCAATTTTTGTTTTTGTTTCAGATTTCCAGCATCCACAGTATTTTGCTTTTATCTTAGTGGTCTAACGAGTGCCTTGCATAGTTTTAGCAAGACTTCTCTATTTTTATATTCCATTCCCTTTGAAATAAAGGCCAACATTCCATTTGCCTTCCCTATTATCTGTTGAATTTTCATGTTAGCTTTTTGGGATTCATGCACGAGGACCCCCAAATCCCTCTGTGCTGCAGCATACTGCAGTCTTTCTCCATTTAAATAATATTCAGGCTCCTCTATTCTTCCTGCCAAAGTGCATAACCTCACATTTTCACACATTATATTCCATCTGCCAAGTTTTTGCCCACTCACTTAACCTGTCTATATCCCTGTGTAGCCTCCTTGTGTCATCCTCACCACTTGCCTTCCCACCTATTTTTGTGTCATCAGCAAACTTGGCGATAGTACATTCACTTCCCTCATCTAAGTCATTAATATATATTGTAAATAATTGAGGCCCCAGCACTGATCCCTGTGGCACTCCACTAGTTACAGGTTGCCATCCCGAAAATGCTCCCTTTATCCCAACTGCGGCCTTAACATTTCCCTGTGACCCTTCCCCAACACCCCCTCCCCCCCCCCCCCCAGTATAGCCCTTGACTACCTTGTAGATCAAAAATCTGTCTAACTCACCCTTGAATATATTCAATGAGCCAGCCTCCACTGCTTGCTGAGGTAAAGAATTCCGAAGATTAATAATCCTCTGAGAGAAGAAATTTCTCCTCATCTCTGTTTTAACTGGGAGACCCCTTATTTTGAAGCTGTGCTCCCTCCACCCCCAACTCCACCCAAGTTCTAGATTTCCCCCACAAGGGGGATACACCCTCTCAGCATCTACCCTGTCAAAGCCCCCTCAGAGAATCTTATATGTTTGAGCCAGCCAGAATCTTATATGTTTGAATGAGGTCAATTCTCATCCTTCTAAACTTCATTGAGTATAGACAAACCTTCAAATACCCACATGCACAAACTTTCCTGTGATAAGGAATGGCGACACTGATTGATTTCATACATTACAACAGTGATTACACTTCAAAAGTGTTTTATTGGATGGAAAGTGCTTTGTGATGTCTGGTGGTCGTGAAAAAATAAATGCAGTCTCCTTTGATTTCAACTTGCACTTCACCCCACCCTAATTTGGGGTTGCCAACCCTCCAGGATTGCCCTGGATTCCCCAGGAATAGAAATTTAATCTCCTGGACACTGCTGGGAGTAAAATCCCGGGAGAATAAAATCATAGTCATGTTAAAAAAAAGTGTGCCTTTTTTCATTTCCTTTAAGTACTTTCATTCATTAGTTACAAAAAATATTGGAGATGGGGAAATTGGTTGTTTTACTGACAGCCAAGGATCATTCAACAGAATAATGCAGAATCTATTCACTTTAGATTTGGTCTGGGTGCATTTCAAGGAATTACATGTTGGATGACTGTGTGGGTGTGGAGGCCAAGGTTCAGTGTTAGGAAGTGAGTTCATAAGATGAAATTTCCAGGAAATTGTCCCAGAGGAGTTGCCACACACACCCCCCCACCCACCCACCCACCCCCCCCCCCGTCCTTCCCAGCTGAGTGGCGATGATGTTTGTTGCAACATTTCCAGAGAATCAAACATGTGAAATTCCTCAGGTCTCAGCCCTACGATAGGCAATGTGCTTACCAAGTCAGCCAGAGGGGGAGTCTTCAAAAAAGTTAATAAAGTTATTTCTTGACAAAGCCTCTTTAATAAATGGTTGGTTTTGTTAATTCCCAGTAGATGCGAGACTGACACAAAATGACATTTATGACAAATACACCACATCCCCCTTTGTGTGTTTGTATTCAAATCAACAATTTAAAAGCCTTTCCGGTAAAGCAGTTAATTACATTGTTACAGAATGTGGTTGAAGGGTAATCATCAACAACAACAACTTGCATTCATGTAGCAAAATGTCCCAAGGCGCCTGACAGAAACATAATTAGACAAGAAATTGGCAGTGAGCCAAAGCAGGAGGCATTAGGACAGGTAACCAAAAGCTTAATCTGCAACAATTAAGTAAAACAAGGAATTAAATGGTAAAGCAGCACAGTAACAGAATGGCAATGGTTAGTGGATACATTTTTCTCCAATTTTCGCTAATTTTCCCTTGCGGCCACTCCCCCCGTGGAGTATATGGTGGCACAAGCGAGGCCTCCTCAACCCACATCCCAGTGTCCAGTGTCTCACCCAAACAGCCATTAAGACAATAACAACTGTTGGACTATTCAACTTCATTCTCCTCACCAGCTAGCCGCACAGGGGTGCGTTGCAGTGGAGAATCACTGGCTAGTGATCAGAAATTACCCATGTTGAGCCTTTCCCTCTTCAACCCAGGGTTACTGAGTTCAACACTACTGTGCCTCCACTTGGCACAAAGATGGAACTGAAAATGGAATGTTGTATGTTGCAATTACTCCGTATCTATGATCACCGTCATTCAATCAAGCAGCTACACAATGACAGATTGTTGACTATCATTTCCATTCTACAAGTGGGCTGATCGCATTCCTATAGGCCCATGTCCCATATTTAACTGATGCAGTCTCATCTACTCCACAAGACCAACCTCTTGCTCCCTCAATCTCTTCCCACCCCAACGTTTTGTCAAATAGCCACTATTTTATTCACCAATGCTCCTGGATATCATTCATCATTGCCTTTGCACAGTCACTGTACCCTCACCTTCAAAATTGCTTTCTTCATCCTCCACCTGAAAGTCCTCTGTTTCCTCCAGTTACTTTTCCATGCTCAAATTTCCCTTCCTCCCTAACATTCTTGAATTCTATGTAGCCATCCAGCACCATGCTCATGTCTCTCACAGTTTCCTGCTTGATTCCCATTAGTTCAGTTTCTGTCCTGCCTATAGGACTGGACATGATCAAAGTTACCAACCAAGTCGATTGTGAATGCAACTACTGTGTGTGTTATTCTTCCTCGTCCTCAACTCCTCTGTGACATTTGATGCAATCAACTACTCTATTCATCTTCTACTAACCCTCTTCTACAGAACACAGGAAAATAGGAACTGCAAATGGAAAAATACCATGGTCCATTTAATTCGCCTTTTACCAGTCACATGATGTGATAATGGAATTACTGATTAATCGTAACAATTGACCTTTACAACAGACCCAGTTATGATGTGTGGAAAACCCCCAATAGTAGAAAGCTTTCAGAACCACAGGTCCAAAGTCACCTGTTCCTTCCAAGCACACTACATGTCTCAAATTACTCATAAACTGGATACTAAAATGTTATTATCTGAAACAGAATCTATTTAATTTGCATTTGAATGAATGAACACTAACTGCTTCCACTGTCTCCCATGAGGCCTGTTCCACAGTCTGAGCACATGTTCCTTGAAATAATAACTCACTTAAAACTCATTCACTTACACAGTTAAAATCAGGCCTAATGTTTCCACCGATTACCTTTGAGTCTATCCCTGTTCAAGCACAAGCTTGGTGCACCTCTCCTTGGTGTACCCTCACTTTGCTCCATTCTCACTTGTCGTAATGTAGCCAGTGTATCTCAGGCAATGGCTGCACCACTTCACTCCATACAGTTGCCTTTGGAGTACCCCAAAATTTCTCAGTTGACCGTCTCCTGTTTCTCGATTAAATATTGCCCATCAGCAATATTGATCCAAAGGTATGGATTCAGCCTCCACATGTAGGCTGATGTGGCATAACTCTACCTCTCTACCAGCACCCTTGGTTCCAGGGTCATGGTCTGTCAGATTGTTTCACCAAACATTAAGTTGTTGTCCTACCTCTAATCTCCAGAATGCCCACCTGGCACCTCTTTGCCTCCCTACCTCAACTCCTTCCTTCAAGATGCTCCTTAAAGCTACCTCGTGCGAAGAGCTTTGGAGTGTTTTATTGCATTAAAGGCGCTATATAAATATAAGTTGACGTTGTCAATGCTGTTGCTGTCAGTGTCAGCTGTGGCTCAGCTTGTCGCACTCTCTGAGTCAGAGGCTGTCGTTCCAGTGACCTGGACAAAACATCCAGGTGGACACTTGCAGTACAATACTGAAATGTAGCATTGGAGGTGCTATCTTTTAGAGAGACATTAAGCAAAGGCCCTTCTGCCCTCTCAGGTGGATGTAAAAAACCCAGTAACACTACTTTGAAGAGGAGCAGGGGAGTTCTCCCTGGTATCCTGGCCAAAATTTATTGCCCAATCAATATCAATGAAAAAAATATATCAGGTCTTTATCACACTGCTGTTTGTGGGATCTTGCTGTGAGCACATTGGCTGCAGCACTTCCTCCATTTCAAGTGACTACATTTTCAGAGCATTTCATTGGTTATGAAGTGCTTCGTGATGCCCTGAGGTTGTGAAAGGTGCTATATAAATGTAACTTTATTTTAAATCAGAACTTAGTTAAATTGCACGCGCTCAAGATCAAATCACTCTTTGACTTCCCCCAAAACCTCATACCTTCCAACACTCCTCCTCTCCCCAGCTGTTTACTCAATTGAGCCAGGTGGCACACACCTTCCGAGACCCAAATTTTACCTGCTACCAAAACTAGACCCATTTGCACGTTTCCCACCTTTACCTTTGCCTCACGCCCCCTACAGCTGAAAGTTTTATCTACACTTTACTGATTCCAGACTTGACTCCTCCAATGTGCTGCTTGCTGGGCTTCCGCAATCCACTCTACACAAACCCCAAACTTATTTAAAACTCCACCACCCGCATCTGATCCCACGGGTACCAAGTGTCAATACCAAGCACTCCTAGTTCACAACATTATGGGATAGGAGGTGTTTATTCATTTGCATTATGTGGGTGTCAATGGCAAGGCCAGCATTTATTGCCCATCCCTAATTGCCTTTGAGAAAACGGTGGTGAGCTGCCTTCTTGAACCGCTGCAGTCCATGTGATGTAGGTACACCCACAGTGCTGCTAGGGAGAGAGTTCCAGGATTTTGACCCAGCGACAGCGAAGGAATGTGGATATATTTCCAAGTCAAGATGGTGCGTGACTTGGAGGGGAACTTGCAGGTGGTAATGTTCCCATGTGCCTGCTGCCCTTGCCCTTTTAGATGGTAGAGATCATGGGATTGAAAGGTGCTGTCGAGGGAGGCTTGACGAGATGGTAGGTGCAGTACAACTTGTAGATGGTACACGTTGCTGTCACTGTTGAAGGAGTGAATGTTTAAGGTGGTGGGTGGGCTGCTATGTCCTGGATGGTGTCGAGCTTTTTGAGAGTTGTTGGAGCTGCACTAATTCAAGCAAGTGTACAGTATTCCACCACACTTGTAGATGATGGACAGGATTTGGGGAGTCAGGAGGTGAGTCAATTCCCACAGAATACCTAGTCTCTGACCTGCTCTTGTAGCTACAGTATTAATGTGGCTGGTCCAGTTAAGTTTCTGGTCAATGATAACGCCCAGGATGTTGATGGGGGGGATTCGACAATTGAATGTTGTTGAATAACAAGGGGAAATGGTTAGATTCCCTTTTGTTGGAGATGGTCATGGCCTAACACTAGTGTGGTGCGAATCAGCCTAAGCATGGATGTTGTCCAGGTCTTGCTGTAGGTGGGAACTGAAAGATGCTGAGAAAAGTTCCCTCTGCCTCGACCTCAACCTCAGAAGGGCGCTTGCATCCGTGTGAAAGTTTATTTATTTCCCACACCAGTATCCTAAAGCTTCTTTGAGTGAAATTACCACTTCATTATAAACTAGTGCTAAACCAGCAGCAGTTATTCCCCACTAGGAGCTGGGGTGAATTGAAGCTGCCCATAGAGCTCTTACTCAGAATAGACAGAAGAGACTTGAATCCCATCAATGGGATTAGATTTGAATACAGGTGCCAATGGTGAAAGGCCCATGCCTAACCACCCAGTTCCTACATACCCGGTAAATAATTAAATATCTAAGTTAGACACAAACTTTAGTTTTAAATGGAAACTAAGGCCTGGATTTTTCCTACAATAGAGAGCCTCTCCATCATGGCAAAAATGGGGAAAAGGCCAAAATCCAGAAGCCTCGCCCCTGAATCCAGCACCTACCATTTTCGTGGGCGTGGGAATGGGCCCGGGTTGGGATTTACCCTTGCACGTTTCATGGAAGCAGCTGCCCGTAGAAATCAGAAGCTGTCTCCACTCGTGTGACTTTGGCATGAGAGGTGTCTGAAATCTGAGGTGCGCAGGTCTGAACTTGGTGGATTTGTTTGGATAGCTAGGGTACCTTTTGAAGAGGTTGAGCACCCCTTTGGATATGGTCCAGGGACACATTTGGGGGAGGTCAGGTGCCCTTTGGGATTGCTAAAAGTAGGCATGAATGTGCTTTAAAAGTGCATAAACTCATTGGAATTGTTAAAAACAACTGTCAAAAGTTTCAAGAGGAGCTGTCAAGCTGTCAAGGCATTTAAAACTCCTGCCCTTTATCACTTTGATTAAAAAATATCTGAAGTGTTTAAAAAAATAATTGCTTGCTATTTCACTCTGTCTATTAGCATAAGCCTTAGGGCTACCATTACTGGATTAGTGCTGCATGACTGATATTACAACAGTCCATTATCATAGTAGGGTGCCTGCCATTTCACAGTTTGATTGACAGCTCCAAATGGTTATGGACTCTTTGAATTGAGACTATGGGTGGGATTTTCTGACCCCCGCACTGACAGCGGGCATTGTTGTGGGCAGGGTGGGCAAATTTGGAGAAGGTTGACTTTTAATGGCTCTCCAAATTTTTACGTCTCACCTGCGACAATGCCCACTGCTGGCAGGACCAGAAAATCCTGGCTTATGAATTCCACTGCTTGAAGCTGAAGGAATGTAAGCATAGTAAATGGGTTTTTATGAATGAGAGTGTTTTTAAAAATAGAGTCTGCAATAGGCACTTGGAACTTTATTTTATTATTCTCAGCTTGCACCCTGAGGTCTGCCCATGGTGTATACTGGGTGAGCTGGCGTGGGAAGGACAAAGGGTGGTGGGTGTGTGGCATGTGTGGCACTAAGTTGGCATAGGTGGCTATCATGGGTCATGAGGATAGGTGGGGAGCAGAGGTTGGCATGCAGGGTATTTGGGGACATTGCGGGTGGGCAGAGGTGCACGGAAGGTATGCAAGGATTTGGGGTGGACAGAGGGGCATAGTTAGCACAAAGGGCAAGATGAGCCTTGGCAGGATGGATGGTGGGCATAAGGCGTGAGTTGACATAAATGGGGCATGGAAAGCGTGTGTTTGCTGGGGGAGTGTGAGCGATGAGGGCTTGAGGGCTATTTTATGTTTTTCTGCTTCAAAAAAACACAGGATGATACAGTGCCGGTGCACCAAGACAGCCCTTCCACCCTCCCCACCTCCACCCCTGGCATCCTCTGCACTCACTCTGGGTCCACCCAGCCTGACTCCCAGGGAACCCTGCCCCTTGGAATGAAAATCTGACCCTCTGGGTCACTTTATCCTTGGTTGGGTTTGAGGAGCTGGGAAATATCCCAACTCTGCGCTCCTGAACTGGGAATGAAAATTCAGGACATAATGGATGTGTGAACAGTGGACTGGTTCAGAAGATGCAAAAGCAGGACATTTTTCTCACACTTTTGGTGTAGTTTCATCTGCCTTTGATCTCAAAGTGTGGCACAATTGATTACCAACTAGAAATTCCTGTATAATTTTTAAAAATTCACTTACAGGATGTGGGCGTCGCTGGCTGGGCCAGCATTTATTGCCCATTCCTAGTTGCCCTTGAGAAGGTGGTAGTGAGCTGCCTTCTTGAACCGCTGCAGTCCATGTGGTGTAGGTACACCCACAGTGCTGTTAGGGAGGGAGTTCCAGGATTTTGACCCAGTGACAGTGAAGGAACGGCGATATATTTCCAAGTAAGGATGACGAGTGGCTTGGAGGGGAACCTCCAGGTAGTGGTGTTCCCATCTATCTGCTGTCCTTGTCCTTCTAGATGGTAGTGGTCATGGGTTTGGAAGGTGCCGTCTAAGGAGCCTTGGTGAGTTCCTGCAGTGTATCTTGTAGATGGTACACACTGCTGCTACTCTTCATTGGTGGTGGGGGGAGTGAGTGTTTGTGGATGGGGTGTCAATCAAGGGGACTGCTTTGTCCTGGATGGTGTCAAGCTTCTTGAGTGTTGTTGGAGCTGCGCTCATCCAGGCAAGTGGAGAGTATTCCATCGCACTCCTGATGTGTACCTTGTAGATGGTGGACAGGCTTTGGCGAGTCAGGATTACTAAAACACAATAAGGAATGGTTTAACATAAAGCAATTAGAAAGTTAGAATGGGAAATTTGCATTTTGAGTAGGTAACGTTAGCTATTATTCCTAAGAAATGTCAGCCTCCCAGAACCAAAGAGTAATTTCTACCTTGCATAGAGCAGTAAGTTAGCCCTAATAATACAGGAATAGAGTGACAGACATCAGCAGGAATTAATTACACTAATATTAACCTCAGACTGTGTAATAAACATTGAGAAATATTATAAACTTCTTAACAATTTATTTGAGCTTTTTCACTCATGCTTCACCCCTCATTACCCCTTCAGCCTCTCTCGTAAACAAACTTCACTCACCCACTCCAGCATCCATAATTAATCCTTCAGTTTTCTTGGTCCTATTCTCTGGGAATCCCTCCCTAAACCCTGTTGTCTTGCTGTTGCTCTCTCTGCCATTTAAAAAAAATATCTTGGGGACATTAGCATCACTGGCTAGGCAGTAGTGTAGGGGTATTGCCCCTAGATACTCAGAGTAATGCTCTAGGAGCCAGAGTTCAAGTCCCACCAAGCGCAGGTGGTAAAATTTGAATTCAGTAAAAAAATGTCTGATGATTATGAAACAATTTTTTGCAAAAACCCATCTGGGTCACTAATACCCTTTAGGGAAGGAAATCTGCTGTCCTTACCCGGTCTGGCCTACAAATGACTCCAGACCCACAGCAATGTGGTTGACTCTTAACTGCCCTCTGAACAAGGCCAATTAGGGATGGGCAATAAATGCTGGCCTAGCCAGCAACTCCCACATCCCATGAATGAATTTTTAATAAAATTATTGCCCATCCCTAACTGCCCTTAAGGAGGTGGTGGTGAGCCGCCCTCTTGAACTGCTGTAGTCCATGTGTTGTAGGTATGCCCACAGTGCTGTTATGGAGGGTTTTAACCCAGTGACAGTGAAAGAATGCTGATATATTTCCAAGTCAGGATGGTGTGTGATCTGGAGAAGAACTTGGGAATGTTCCTGTGAACCTGCTACCCTTTACGAGACTGCTCCTCTCGATTATGCCTCTCCTGACTCTTGTACTGTGGACTGATTGGCATTCCCCTTCCCTTTGTGAAGCACCTTATGGTATTTGCTACGCTACAACACTATTGTTGTTGCTTCCCATTCTCTCTTTAATGTTGCTTTATTTCCAACTAATGTGATATATTCTAACGTTTACCTTATTAAAATCTGAATACTTTACTTTCTATGCTTCCCTGATTGTGTTCCACCATCCATTCAGGTGGTAGATCCACATCATTCAAAATTAACTGCATTATTTTCCAGCCAGTAGATGCTCAACTCTCGAAAAATTGACATGTCTTGATGGGGTCGACACTGAGAGATTGCTTCCTCTGGCTGGGGAATCTAGAACAAGGTGTCACAGTCTCAGGATAATAGGTTGATCATTTAGGACTGAGTGAGAAGACATTTCTTTACTCAGAAGGTTGTGAATCTTTGGAATTCTCTACCCCATCATTGAATATATTCAAGGCTTGAGAAAGATGCATGATCTCCAGGGAGTCAAGTCCAGGGATATGTGGAGTGGGCAGGAAAATGGAACCAAGACATAAGATCAGCCATGATCATATTGAATGGTGGAGCTGGCTCAAGGGGCCACATGGTCTACTCCTGCTCCTATTTTTTGTCTTCTTATGTAACCTGGGCCAATACCGCACGTTATTCATGTGATTCAAGCTGAACAATAGCAGCTGCATTCATATAAGCCTTATCACATCAAAGCACTTCAGATGATAAATAACTTTTGGAATGCAGTGACAGTTATTCTGTAGCCAACCACCATTCTGCGCCAGTAACATCCCACTAATGGCAATGACCACTTGATCCGTTTTTCTTTTGGTGTTATTGTTTGTGAGAGGGACACTTACAGTGTATTGTGGAGGTCGGTTAGCTCAGTTAGCTGGTCTATGGTGCAGAGTGACACTAACAGTTCAATTCCTGTACTAGCTGAGGTCATCCTTGCCTGAGATGTGGTGACCTTCAGGTTAAACTCACCACCAGTCATTTCTCTCTCATGAGAGAGCAGCCAATGGTCTTCTGGAACTACAGCAACTTTCATACAGTATATTGGAAGAGCTCCCTCCCATTCTTTTGAGTCTATGGGATTGTAATGCTTGCTTGAACACTGGAACAGATTTTGAAGATGATGAACGATACAGCACTCCCTCAGTTGAATGTTTGCCTGTTACTTGAGCCCTGACGTAGTTCAGAAATGCACAACCTTCTGACCAAAATGCAAGAGCCCAATTAACAAACCATGCTACATTAGTCATTGGTCAATAGTACAAGATGCAAGCTCCACACTACCCCACCCCGCTTCACCACTGCCTCATTTATTACTAATTCACAATAGCACAGTTAAAGGATCTTCTCCAAATAGAATCTGAAGAAGAGTCATACAGAAACGTTAACTCTGTTTCTCTCTCCAAAGATGCTGCCAGACCTGCTGAGTTTTCCCAGCATTTTTTGCTTTTATTTCAGAATTTTACAAGCCCTTGCTGTCAAGATGCTCTGGCATTATTCAACGGAGATCAGGGCATTCTCCTGGTCAACATGCCTCCCTCAACTATTATCACCATAAACAGATTAAGGTTCTCAAAGTGTGACCCATGGATCACTGGTGGTCTGTGAGGGTGCTCCAGGTTGTCCATTGGCTGGTCTAGAATGCAAGTCACTGATGTGCAATGCCAGGGTCGAAGTCATACAAGAACACATTCTAGAACCCTCTTCCCTACCACTCGCATGATGTCACACTCCAGACCAGCTCCTGTGTGCACGGCATGAGATGTCATAAGTGTGAGCAACGACAATGTAGTTTTATAAGCAAGGTTTATGTTCCTGTTGATTTTGTTTGATTCATATAGGCATAGGATAAGTATTGTAATAAAAACAAAATACTGTGGATGCTGGAAATCTGAATCTTCTGAAGAAGAGCCATACAGACTCAAAACATTAACTCTGTTTCCCTCTCCACAGGTGCTGCCAGACTTGCTGAGTATTTCCAGCATTTTCTGTTATGTAGGATAAGTATTCATTTTTTTGTTAATGCATATTAGAATGTTTCAAATAAACGGGTTCTGTTGTAGTCTTAATGTTTATAATATGAAAGTGTTTTTACTTTTGTTTGTGGCATCAATTAATAATGTACTTATGATACTTAATTTAAAAGTGCACATGAAATGTACTACATTTCCAATAGTTCTGATGATTTTTTTTGTGGTGATAGGTGAAAGCGGATGGGATAGGACCAGTAGGTGGTCTGCGGCATCTTGAATGGCCCCTTGGACGGAGAAGTTTGAAAACCACTGGATTATGGAAACTTCCAGCTGTTTGTGGGATCTTGCTGTGCGCCAAAAGATTGAACAAGAATTCACGGTGCTGCAAAATAATTCATTGCATGCAAAATGCTTGAATGTTTCTGACAGATGCATTAAGGAGCTAAATCAATGCAAGCAATGTGGGCAATAAATGCTGGCCTTGACAACAATGCCAACATCCTGTGTATGAATTAAAAAGTGCTCTTCTTTACTGTGAATTATTTTATATACCCTAAATAAAATTAAATAGGATTTATTTAAAATCTTTCATTTTTTCGCCTCCCTTTTTGGGTCAGTTGACAATTGAAAGTTTGCTGTAATTAACACTTTGAGTGACTGGACGAATAGTACAGATTTGGGGTAGAGAAGAGAATTCAATAATTTTACAGGAGATCAATTAAATTTCTGTACTTAACCTACTTACCTGCATGACCACTCCTCCCTCACCCCACATCCTGTTATGCTTTGTTGAATTATTTAAAGCAATTTTGTAGTTGAAGGGTTAAAGATGCCCCAGACTTGTGGGGGGGCGGGTCTTTGCGAGGTCCCGCCCCTCACTTGTGTTGATTTGCTATCAGTCTGTAACCATTTCTGTCCCCCCTCCCTGTTTAATTACTGGTTTAGACTTATTAGGCCCCACCTCTCCAGCCACTGATTAGTCCTGGGCTCTCCCCCTGTGTCCCTATTGGTTCCCTGTTCGAATACAATCATGGAACTGAACTCAGGAAGATTTCTCTGAACTAAAGTGCACAAACAGTCAAAGAGGTCCGTTTTCACAGACAGAGAATACTGGAAATACACAGAGAAGACAATCTGATATCCTACATGCAAAACGTTAGCCTGATTTTTCAGGTCTGCGGTGAATTTGCAACATTTCCTGTTTTTATTTCAGCATTCTAACATTCCTGGCTTTTAACATAATATCTCTGCAGCCGGCCATGGACAAGTTCCTGGCCAATCTCCCTTTTGTGGGCTTTAAGTGTAACACAAGATAGAGAATTCGGTCCCATTAATCTACTGCAACAACATGTCTTAATTTAGTGCCTGTAACATCGTTAAAAACATCCCAAGGTGCTTTATCAGACACAGATTGACAGCAAGTCACATAAGGAGGTATCAGTTCATGTGATCATTGCTCAGATTATCCGTCCATGCCCTTTCCCCTCCCTATCTCTATATCCTCCTCCCATCCAGGATCTCTGCATTGCTCCAATTTTTGCCTCTAGTACATCTCATAAGGACAGGAAGGGGAGTCCATCCATATTCTTAACCTTTGATTTTCACCACTCAGCTCCACCATTGGCAGCTCTGCTTCAGTGGCCTACACCCAGAAACTCCGGAATTGCCTCCCTATGCCTCTCTACCTCACTCGCCTCTTTTAAGATGTCCCTTAAAACCTGCCTCTTCTGCCAAGCCTTTGGGTACCTATCCTTTTGTGGCTTGGTGTCAAATTTTGTTTGAAAACCACTCCCGTGAGCGCGTTGAGACATTTCGCTATGTTAAAGGTGATATATAAATGCAAGCCGTTGTTGTCTTCTCATTTAATTGCATCCGTTTCCTTGTGAGTTGTCTGATTGTACTTGGCAGGATTTTTTCTTCAGTCTGCTGAGCTTGTGCCAGAATTTTGTAAACACGGCAAGTTACCATTCATAGTCCAGGCCCCTAGAGATGATGGTTCCTTCCAACACATATTTACACATACCTGTAGGTCCTGATAATGGCAAATTCAATTGAAGCAAGTGTTCCCTCTTCCAGCTGGCCACAGAGAGAACTGGTGGAGGCCAAGGGAGATGTGTGGGCTTTCTCCTCCTGTCCTTTCAGATGTAACCCGGGATACACAATCCAAAAAACTGAAGAGGAGAAAATGATAACATTTTAAAAATCAAAACGCGTGGTTTGACTACTGTGTTGCCTGATTTGCAACAGCGATGGTTCTTGAAAAACAATCTCATTGGATGTCAAATGCTTTGAGGTATCCTGAAGTCAGGAGGAAAATTTTATTTAACAGCTTTGACAAAGGTCAAGTCTTGGTTTTGCTGGTGATTCAATATAAATCTTCGGCCTCTTGTCCTAGAGGCTGCTGACAGAAATGAGGATGAATTTGATGTAAATACAGAAAGTGCTGGTCATACTCAGCAGGTCTGGCAGCATCTGTGGAGAGAGAAACAAGAGTTAATGTTTCGAGTCCGTATGACTTCTTCAGAACAGCTATCTTGTACCAAAAACAAAAATTGCTGGAAAAACTCAACAGGTCTGACAGCATCTGTGGAAAGGAAGACAGAGTCCGTTTCTATTATTTTAAAAATTTATTTCCATCCATTGTTTTATCTCCACCTTTTAGCCTATTTCGATCCCTTCCCCCCACCCCACCCCCACTAGGGCTTTCTGTCACTTGCTCATCCTGCTTTCTACCCTTAATGTCACCATTAGCACATCCTTTCGCTAATATCATTACTGTCTATACCCCTTTGTCCTTTTGTTTATGACATCTTTGGCAATCTCTCCTTTGCCTCCACCTATCACTGGCCCTCTATCCAGCTCCACCTGTCCCACCCCCCACTAAACAGCTTATATTTCACCTCATTTCTTATTCCTCTTTAGTTCTGATGAAGAGTCATACGGACTCGAAACGTTAACTCTGTCTTCCTCTCCTCAGATGCTGTCAGACCTGCTGAGCTTTTCCAGCAATTTTTGTTTTTGTTTCAGATTTCCAGCATCCGCAGTGTTTTGCTTTTATCTTTCATCTATCCTGTATCTTTGACTTCCAATATATAATTGGAACAAATTGATTGGATCACTGTGATTATTGGCACAGAGTGAATTCTTTCTATGATTCCTTTCTATTCCCCAAAAAGTGTTATTTGTGAAGTAGGTTTGGGTCACCATGTCTGAAGGTAATGGAGTCAACCCATTAACTAATCATCAGGTCAGTTGTGATCTTCATTGGCAACACTCTTGTGTCTGAGTCACAAGGGTCTGGGCTCAAGTCTCATTCCAGGGCTTGGGCAGGAAACTCAGGGCTGATGCTGCAGGGCAGTAAAGGCACCACACTGCTGGAGGTGTCACCTCTTGGAGAAAATGTTAACCCGAGGTCCCATCTCCCCTCTCAGGTGGATGTAAAAGATCCCATGGAACTATTCTGAAGAAGAGCGGGGGAGTTATCCCTGGTGCCTTGGCCAATATTTACCTCTCGACCAATACCACAAAAACGGATTATCTGCTGTCAACCTGCCAGTGGGAGCTTGCTGTGCGCAAATTGTCTGCCACGTTTCCTACATTACAACGGCGGCTACACTTCAAACGATACTTCATTGGTTATAAAATATTTTGAGATGTCTGGTGATCCTGAAAAGCGCTATATAAAACACACAATTCTTTCTTTCTTTAATCAACATACCAAGCAACTAACTAACCTAGTAATTATCCACCAGCCAAGCTGCATTTGGCTTTGTGATGTTGGTTGATGCTGAATGTTAGCAAGGGCAGCAGGGAGAGCTCCCCTGCTCTTCAAAATAGTGCCATGGGATCCTTAGATAAAAGCAAAATACTGAGGATGCTGGAGATTTGAAACAAAAACAGAAAATGCTGGAAAAACCCAGAGAAAGGCAAAGTTAACGTTTCGAGCACTCTGTCTTTCTCTCCACAGATGCTGCTGAGTTTTTCCAGCATTTTCTGTTTTTGCCACGGGATCCTTAATGTCCGCCCGAGAGGGCAGATGAGGCCTCCGTTTAATGTATCATTCAAAAGATAGCGCCTCTGACAGCGCAGCACTGGGAGAGTCAGATTTTGTGCTTAAGTCTCTGGAGCGACAGATGAACATATCACCTTATAACCCATACAGGAGAGAGAGTGCTACCCAGCGTGCCACAGTTTAGAATATGTGCTCAAGCTCTTGACACAGGGCTTGATGCTACAGCCCTCTGATTCAGAAGCGCGAGTGTTACCGATTCAGCCAAGCCGATCGTTGCAAACGAAGTAAATAGTTAAATTTCAAACCCTAAAAAAGTGGGATGAAATAACTCGTGGAGGTTAACCGTAGAACTTTTTTACTGGCTGAATCTGTAAAGACTCCTCTAAACTGCTTCAGTGTATCTGCATATTAAACTGTCGCTTTAGTTTACTGTCAGATGAACACAGGCTCCACAGAACAACCTGGTTTACATTTCCAGATACGTACTTGCTGATAATAGTCTTAATATCACACCTAAAGGTCCCAGAGTAACTCTGGGTTATCCAGTCCAGCTAGTAAAACCTGAGCGAGTATGTTAGTGTCTGGAATTCCCACACCAGAGCTCCCAGCAAGATTTTCTGACTCTTAAAATCCCTTGAATTTCAAATATTGATACTTGGAATTTCTCCAAATGGCATGTGAGAATCAGGAACATGATCTAAGCTGTATTATTACAGGATATATTGACTTTTATCCAACAAATTCTGGTCTTTAGAAGGCTGAAGATGTTTTTATATTCCTGCGTTAACTGCTTGGTGGCCCGGTATAAATTTACTTATCTGAGCGGCGGGGGGAGAGGGAGGTTTAGCCTGGTGGAGGGTGAGGGGCAGGGAAGAGGCAAAGTCGAATATATGGTGTCAGTTTGTAGATCAGCCATGATATCATTGAATGGTGGAGCAGTCTCCCAGGGCTAAATGGTCTACTCCTGTTTCCATGTTCCACTCCTGAAACTAAGCACATGATCCAGGATTACACTTCAGAGTCAGTATTGAGGGAGTGCTGCATCTTCCACGTGAAATGGTAAACCAAAGCACTGTCAGCCCTCTCTGATCAATAGAAATGATGCTCTCCCTGATGTCCTGGACGATACTTATACTTCAAACAATATAACCGAAATAGATTATCTGGCCACAAATTGGTGACTATATTCCAACAGTGACTGCACTTCGTTGGACTTCCTGAGGTTGTGAAATGTGCTATATCAATGCGAGTTCTCGCTTCCCTACTTTACCCACCTAGGTGATTAAGGTGGGGTGGAAGATATAATGAACATTTCAACATGAGACACTCCTGGTAATCCTCTGAACTGTGTACCAACTAAACTGTCTCCGTGTATGACGCATTTTGTCACCGTAGCACGTTAATTGGCAAGCTTTGCATTATCCTATAAATACGATATACTCACATACTCTTGGGAACAGTAACTTTTAATTTATATGTGAAACTTAAACACAGTAATTCCATGCGGGATGTCAAGGAGCTAGAGATTAGTGATATTTGTGCCATCTTCAAACATTATCATTGGCAAAACACCCAAATGGGAGTTAGTGAGAAACAGAGAAAAGGGAAGTTGTAATTAAGTTGTTCCGTGAGCTGGGAAAGCAGTTTGTTGAAGGCAGCCAGAGAGGATATTGCTGTTTCAGCTATTTGAGTCCTGTGGCACAACATTTGCACATTTTCCAGAAATATACCAAGGGTATAATTTTCAATGGACTCACTGAAATCTCGTCACACAGAAGTGCTCTGTAGTTTCTGGGCAGGATACAAATATGAGTTTTGTGACTGATAGGTAATCCTTCCTTTTCGCTTCCAACCAGTCTCATTTTCTCCTGCTCTGTCACAACTCTTATGCTTCATTTATTTTATTGACGCTGTTGTGGTTAATGTTTGTTTCCTTACACCTCCTCCCTTAAGCCCCACTATGTTGCAATCTTCATCACATTGTCTCCTGCTCTGCCTCATTCTTTACTAGTGGGTGGAGTTGTCCCAGATTTGCACTAAGTGCGGTAGCAGGCGGGTAAAAAGATGTTTTACCGGCCGGCCGCCATGGCGGGTTTTCACGCTGTAACGTTGCTGGGAAATACGCCGTTTCCATGGTGGGTAGGTTCTCATTCACCCGCCACGCCATCACCTCGCCGCTTCATCATGCCGGGCGCCATATTTAAAGTCTAGCCGCGTGCACACATCTCAGAGCTTCCAGCCCATGACTTCTGCAGGGAAGATAAGTCCATGAAAGGCAAAAAGACTGCAGTCCCCAGGTTTAGCGACGTGTCACTGGAACGCCTTTTGGATGCCCTGGAGGCCTGCAGCCGTGTCCTCTACTCCCGCTCTGGCCACAGGATGGGCAGCGGCATGACCAACCCGGCTTGGGTTGCAGTGGCAGCAGTGGTCAGCGCCAACGCCCTTCAAAAGAGGACAGCTACCCAGTGCCGATAAAGGATGAATGATCTCCTCTATTCTGCCAGAGTAAGTTACTCTTCTCATCACTCTCAACTCACACACTCACAAACCCATCACACGTCCACAGAGATCTCACTCACTGCCAGTTCAAGGGGCATCACCATTCACTCTCTCATGCACACCGTCATTGTTCTCATCCCATCCATGGGATCACACACCACCCACACAGGCCAGGCATATTTATCATCAGGCGTCCTGCTTACATTCTCTGCATCTCTATTCATGCAGGACAAGCTGGCACACAACAACAGTGAGAGGTCACAGACCAGTGGAGGAATGCCTGAAATCAAGGTCCTCATGGACTTTGAAAACAGAGCCATCCAGCTGGCCAGCGACAATCTGGGCCGGTCTTCTGCTGACGGTGAGGTCGGCGCTGCTCTACCAAGTGAGGATCCAGCAGTGTAACATCCATCAGACAACCATGCTGTGAGTGATGTGTCCTGTTTCACAGGCCACTGCCATGCACTGATTATCTCCCCTTGCTTCCGCTGGCACATCCGGGAAACAGCCAACGGGGTCCACTACCCAGGTCCTCCAATCACGCCTCGAAGAAACTTCTGAAGAGGAATCTGAAGGCACCCTCCCTGACATCCCGTCACAGCGCTCACCCACACCCTCCACCAGCGCAGAGACACACACCTCACTGGGACCTAGCTTTAGAGTAGCCTCGGGATCACAATCTGGTGAGCACATCGCACTCTCTGATCCACAGCAGGCGGAGGCAGGGACTTCCCAGGTCCCTGGCACTCGGAGGACTGCTGGAGGCCAGAAATTTGCTGAGTCCAAGTCAGACGATGAGCCTCTGGACTCGATCATGTCACAGTTGCTGGAGCTGCAAAGGCAAACTCAGGAACATCAGGAAGGAATGTCCACTGCACTCCTCAGATTGTAAGGCACGATGGAGGAGTCTGTCTGCCCTCAGTCTGAGGTGATAGTGCCGGCATGCCAACTGAGGTCAACACTGGTAGGATGGCAGCCGCCATGGGGACCTTGGTCCAGTGCTTTGCTCCTGCACTGCTGCACGGGCTTAACTCCATCGCTGATGACATAATTGGCCTCTAGCAGTGTGTATGTGAGAGGGGTGCCGGGCAGCTCGATCTCACTCCAGCTACCCCTGCTCCTCAAGGAGTCAGCCTGGGGCCCTCGGGCACCCATAGGGAGGAGCATCACAGGTGCCCTCCCTGGGGGCCAACAATCCAGGAGACTCTGGGAGTGTCCGGCCCCTCCGAATCCTTCTTCCTGTGACTTCATCATCTCCAGCTCCACAGTCTGAGGAAGGTGCCACTGTTGCACAGCAGGATCCTGAAAGCAGGCCAGACACCTCCAGGTTTCAGCCCTCCAGAGGATGCCTGCCAAGGTCACCACAGACAGGGCGCAGCAGTCAGCAGGCTGCCTTCACCTCCACTGTGGATGTCCGGGTAGCAGCAAGACATAGTGGCAGGGTTAGGAAAGTTAAGAAGATGTAATTGCACAGCCTGGACATGCACATACCATTCACTATTGTCAATAAACTCCCAAGAATGTCTCCCTGCCTATGGCTCCTTGTTCTGATGAGCAGTGTTCTTGTCACTCAGATGTGAAACCTTTCTGCACAAGATAAAAGGCAGGTCTCTCAGTCCAGGGCCTCTTCCCTGTGCTCCGTGCGGCCTTCAGACCAAAGTGATGGTCTTGCCTCATGCTCCCTGGACATATTTCTGATGCCTGCACCTCGGCAGTGCTTGTCATTGCTGCCAGAATGTAGTGGGCAGGTGTCACAGAGTTCCGTCATTCACTCTGTGAGCTCTCAGCACCTTTTAGGAGGGGCTGGCCTCCATATCCTCAGCATCTGTGACCAGTGACACTGTGCTCCAGCTCCTGAAGGGCTCAGGTGCTGAAAGTGGACAAAGCATCAGATGCTTTTAAAGTTTTGTGGCTGTGTCTCCTTGATATGACTCTGATCACAGAGCACAGGCAAGCTGCCCTTGGCCAGACAGGAGTCACACATTCTCAGAGGCTATGTGAAGATCTATGGAGTGTCCTCACTGCATGTCGTCATCATCCTCCTACAATCAAGCGACTGTTAGGGCCTCCATTGTGTCTCCATGATAGGAGCATTATCACAGAGGGTATTTGCGCTGCCATAAGCCAGGCTGGAGGCAAATGTTAACGGATGTAATGTGAGGATCTATGGTGTCTCCTCACTGCATATTGTCATGGTCCTCCACAAATCTAGCAGCTATGAGGGCCTCCTGAGCACGCCTGCCTTGTCTGGCCAGTGCAAGGGTCTCATCCCCATCATCGTCACCATCGAGGACCTCCTTATCCTCATCCTCATTGACGTCCTCCTCATCGGAGACCTCCAACTCCTCCATCTCCTCCTCAGCCAGCTCCTCTCCCTGTTGCAGCGCCAGGTTGTAAAGGGTGCAGCAGACGACGACGATGTGTAACACCCTCTGTGGACAGTATTGTAGGGCTCCACCAGACCGGTCCAGGCACCAGAATCTCATCTTCAGCATCCTGATGGTTTGCTCCACCAAAGTTGTGAGCTGCTGCATGAGCCTCATTATAGCTTCACTCTGCGGCAGTCTGAGGCTGTGGCCTCTGTGGGTAGCCCTTGTCCCCGAGGAGCCATCCCTGTAGCTTCTGTGGACCCTGGAAGACTGCAGGGATCTGCGAGTGCCTGAGAATGTAGGAGTTGTGCACACTCCCTGGAAACTGTGTGCAGACCTGCAGGATGCGTTTCTGGTGGTCGCACATTTGACGAATGGAATCCCTGTGGTTGAAGTAGTTGACCGCATGTTGTGAAGGAGACCTGAGCACCACATGAGTGCAGTCACTCGCACCCTGCACCTGAGATCTGAACAAATCCGATCACTCTTGCATCCTGGCTGTCCTGGTCCCGGGTGAAATGCACAAAGTTGTGTACCCTCCCGAAGATGTGACCTCATGGATGTATTTGTGGGTGGCAGATTGTGATATCCCACAGAGGTCACCTGTGGAGCCCTGAAAGGAGCCACTGGCATAAAAATTGAGCACTGCAGTCACTTTCACAGCCACTGGGCAGTGGATGCCCTCCATGTCCCCGTGGCGCCAAATCCTGCAGCAGGTGGCAGATATGACTGACCAGTTCCCTAGACATATGCAGTCTTTGGTGACACTGGTTGTCGACCATCTGCAGCCAGGAAAGGCGATGTCTATAGACACTGGGTGTCACTAAGCGTCAACCAGCGATGGCTCGTTGTGGCTCTTTGGCGGTGTGTGCAGGAGCACCAGCCGCTCCTTCTTTCTGAGGTTGCTGCTCCTGCCTTTGCCCGGCCAGGAGCCTCAGTTGCTCTCTCCTCTATCGTCTTCGCTCTCTGTAGGGCACCAGGCACACAGCTAGTTCACCAGGCTCCATACTCCTGATGTATTCCTCCTGCAGGATGAAAGAGAGACGCGTGGGTTAGCTTGGGCGTACTATGAACCTGTCCTGGTTAAGTCTGATGGTCCCTTAACACATCCCGGAGAGTGCTGGCCACCACTTGGATGGTCAGAGTTTAGTGCGCTGCATGGTTACCCGAAACCCTGCCCACCTCCGCCCCACTCCACCTGACCGATTGGTGGCAGCTTTGCCTATTGGACTGCACGCTGCGCTCTCAGCTCAGGCACAGGCATTCTCCTAACCTGCACTGCATGGCTGCACTGTTAGCTTGAACCATGGGGGAGACTGGTCCAAACCGGGATGGTGACATTGCCAGGGGCTGTGAGCGCCTCCACCAGTGACTGCTCCATGGCCGGCTATAGCGAGGAGACTGTACAACATGTGCAATTGTCCCACTGTTCTGCGGCCTATTCAAATGCTCATTAGTTTGCAGCCTGTGCCTGAAGGGTGAGAAGCTCTGGAGCATTTGGTGGTACTTTGGTGCCTCTGCCTTGCTTGGGTGGGCAGATAAGCTAGAAGCCAGACTCCAATCAATGTGGCTGCGCCTGAACTGTCTCAGCTGCAGAGGAATGCTCACTTTATATAAGATGACCCTAATGCACGGCCGCTTCCCTCGCCCACCTTACCCTTCACCCCGAATGCTTGCGTGCTTCCTTCAACCACGGGGCTGCCCTTACCCCCCACCCCCCCAACCGTGCTTCAAGCTTGAGGTCCAACAGGCGACTCTGGTGAGCGCTGCACAACATTACTGTGCACTCACCTCCGAGTTCCTCTCAAAGTGCAGCCCGCCAAGTGCACGCCTTTTATACGCTGTTGTGAAACACGTGCTTTCTTGCTGACGTGGGGGGACGATCCAGCGAGGTGGGGGAGGGAGGGAGGGGGATGTGATTCCGGTGGGCAGGAATGATGTGCAGGTGTATTACAATGAGGTTCCTGACGTCTGATGGCGGGAAACGCGGTCCAGCATGGACGGGCTGAGTGGACGATGGCAAACTGGTTTCACGCCGTCGTGAAGCCGATTGCTCTATATTGTCCGCTCACGGCACCGAGCATGCCCGACGATGGCGGGCAGGGAAAATCCCGGCCAGCACCTTGCATCAAAATGAGAGCACAGAGACAGGCCGGCTGGTTTGTGTCAGTGTTTATGGTCCACATAAGCCGCCTCCCACCCCTTCATCTCTATCTCACACCATTAGCACATCCTTCCATTCCTTTCACCCTCATGTATTTATCTAGCTTCCCCTAAAATGCATTTATTTTATTCACTTCGATGACTTTTTGCAATAGTGAGGTTTATATTCTAACCACTCTCTGGGTAACACTTTCTCCTGATTTCCTTATCAGATTTATTTGTTATGGCCTCTAGTTTTGGCCTCCTCCACAAGTGGAAACATTTTCTCTCCCTCTGCCCTATCAAACCCCTTCATTATTTGAAAAGTCTCTATTAGGTCATCCCTCAGCCTTGACATTTCAGGAAAGAAGAGCCCCAGTCTGTTCAGTCTTTCCCGGTAGCTATATCATCTCAGATCTGGTATCATCCTCATACATTCTTAAACTTTATCTCCCTCAGTTTTCCATATCGTTTACAAGCAACAAAAGCTTGGCATCAATGATTTCACCAACTGAGGGGGAGAAACAGAGTTAACGTTTCGAGTCCGTATCTCTCTTCCTCAACTCTGAAGAAGAGTCATACGGACTCAAAACGTTAACTCGGTTTCTCTTTCCACAGATGCTGCCAGACCTGGTGATTGTTTCCATGTATTTTCTGTTTTTATTTCAGATTTTCAGTATCCTCAGTATTTTGCTTTAATACTTCTATCTTTAGTTCTTTTCTCTCATCTTCCTCTTTTCTGCCTGTTCTAGTATCTCTCCGCCACCATCTCCCCTTCCACCCTTCTCACTGTTGTCATCTTCCTTCTCTTTGTTGTGTGATGTTGTCTGAGGGATTAATATTGGCCAGGACACCAGGGACAGCTCCCTTGCTCTTCTGCAAAATAGTGCCACTGGATCTTTAACGACCACTTGAAGGGGCAGATAGGGCCTTGGTTTAACATCTCATCCAAAGAACAGCACCTCCGACAGTACAGCACACCCTTAGTACTGCACAGGAGTGTCAACCTTGACTTTGTTTATGCTTAAATGGGTCTTGAACCGTTAACTACCTGAGAGGCGAGAGTACCGCCAACTGAATCACAGCTGCTCAATGTTGGCGGTGTTATGTAAATAAAAGTTGTTGTTGTGAGATCTTGCTGTGCATGAAATGGCTGCCGCATTTGCCAATGTAATGAGGGTCATTGCACTTTATTATGTGTGAAGAGCTTTCAGCTGTTTCTCTACAATATGGTGGTGCAAATGTAATCTCCTGTTCCTCTCTCAATAAATACAACCAACACCAAACAAAAAAGCAGATTGACCGCAAACCTTGCCAAGTCAAGAGAGAGAGAGAGTAAAAGAGGGATCTGAATAGGCCACAGGCTGGAGAGATTTGGGAAACAAACTGTATCTTACTTCACCGTTCTGATAGGAGGAAATGATAGGTGTGATAGGGAAGCTCTCTCAGTCTCCTTGTAGAGAAGCAGATGGATCCATGGGCCCCACCTTTGCTCGGTAGACAGCACGGTGCCAGTCATTACACTGATTTCTTCATTAACCTGTTTGACTGGAAATTTTCACATTATCCTGTAATGGATGGATGAACTGGTAGTGGGGGAATGCCTACGTGGGCATTAGTGAGCATGGCAGCTAGTCTACTCTGCCCCTAAAGGGAAAGCATCTCAGTATCATTAACGGGTTTGACACTGCGCTGCGCAAGTTTGTTCCTTCACTGTGTGACCCTGCCTTTACCAGCTTGAGGCACTGAGCATGATGTGTGTTGGGTTGAAACTATTCAGCGTTACAGGAATAATTGGGGAGCATTTTATTCCTACCATGATTATTTAAGAGTTATGTCGGGATGAAGAATTCCACACAGCGGAGGTGAATGGAGAATGATTTAGCCCATTGGAAAGTCATATAATTGAATGGAATTGATTCGAAGATCTCTATTTTTAAACAATTCCCTCCAACCCCTCTAATATTTGCTTGGGCTTTCTCTGTGCCACACACCATTCATAGTTAACAGCAAGCGCTTCAGGCTACCCCCATGCTGGTGTTCCTCTGGAATGACTTCCTCTTTGACGTTCCTTTGTTCCTCGTGGATCAACACCTTGTGTGCAATTGCCACCTCCCTATAGAGATACTGTTGATAATGAGCATTTGAAGGAACATGGGCGATCGCCCTGGGACTGCTACAGTTCTTTGAAATTCTGTGCAAGAGTTGCCACTTCTGACTCAGGCTATAGGGGCTGGTTAACCTCACTCAGTGCTGCTCTAACCCAACTTCCAGGATTTAGAGAAAACACTCCCGAGAGATAATATTAGCAGCGTTATTTTCTTCCCCTATGAGGCAATATTGAATTGAAACCTAATTTGAAATTTGAACCAGCGCTCTCTGTCCTCACTGAGCTACAGGGACATTGTGTAACCCTCCAGACACTGAAAGCAGATGTCTAAATTTCTGCCCCCATTTAATCACATCTCTTTCGATATGACATAAATATGTCACTTTGACATGTAGATCACCTAACTAACCACATTCACCCACTTCATATTGTATTACATAATCCCTGACACCTTGTAGGCTCTGACTGTGGTTAATTAATGGCCTCAAGAGATTAAATGAATTGGGAAGTGTCTATAACACGGCATTTTGTACACGGACCATTGTGAGGAGTGGGTCGGATGGACTGAAAGGCATATTCTTGCCGTTTGTGGATCTTATTCTTTAATTGTTCACTGCTTTCCTTCTCCCCCAATACAGTTGGCATTCATCACTAACAACTGACAGAGCTCATGATTCAGGAGACAGGTTTAGAACCTCATCCAGTTAGAATATTAACCCCACTCTCTCTCTATTAATGCATCTAACTGCTTAATAAATAAGTGCAGTGTTCTGGTCTTAATCACCTTTACTGGCAACCAATTTATCAGCCACTGCGTAAAAGGATAGTTCTTGGCATCGATACTAAGATTGCCCTTCACAATCCCGGACTTGTTCTGTCACATTTAGTTTACCTTTCCTGAGGGAAGCCTTTATCCTTTACAGCAAAACACAATCAACATCAAGAACTCTTATCATCGATATACGTGGATTTGCGAATGTGCCTTTCTGACACAGAGGGCCGATTCTTTTGCTCTCTCTGGTGGCGAGCTTTGAGGGGGGGCGGCGGTGGGGCTTTGAGGGGGCGGTGGGCAGGGTGGGGTGGGGGAAGGGCATTTAACTAGGTGGGATGGTGGCATACCAGAACCCCACTGCCTTCCCGCTTCTACCAGGATTAAGGGCCATGGTCGACATTCTCACCCCCCCACCTCCTGCCGATTGGGACTGTTACATGGCCAATTAATGGACACTTAAGATCCTCAAGCTACTGCCACTGGTATTAACACAGCTGCAGGCAGGGCCTGTCACCATGTGGTGGTCACGACAGCTAAAACTGTATGGCCAGCTTGTCAGCTCTGGGGTGGTGGTGGATGGGGGGGGGTGGGGTCCCTTGATCAAGGGACTGGATATCGGGAATGGCGAGGGGGAAGCCTGCTGAGTGCCCTGCTCTTGCTGCTGGTCCCATTGCGTCCCTCTCCCTGCCTACCCCCACCTCCGCATTACTTACCTGTGGCCTGAGTGGCTCCGAGATCCTGGAACTCCAGTGCCTGTCCTGTGTTGGTGAACACAAGAGCTGCCAGCCTCTGATTGGCTGGCAGCTTTCGGGAGGCGTGACTTTGCCCCCCCCCTCCCCACCCCAGGGTCTTGATTCCAAGGGGGAGGCCCGGACTGGCCTAGCCACTGCCTGATTGGCTTGTGGTTCAGTGGGCCTTCCCGGAAACAGGCAGCGCGGGTCACTCGCCGGCTCTCCAATCGACAGGTGAGACCCCCGACGCCTCCACAAAATTCTGCGCAGAATCTCACCCATTGGGCCCACGCACTGGGACATTCTACAAGCTTACTCACCCCATTTTCCACCCATTCCCCATCGGGTTTGCAGCTAAATTGCCCGGTTCGTGATCTCAGTGGTTGAGTTCCCAACATTTGTGACCTCCGACCGTCCGTCTTAGCCTTAGGAACCGGGAGGTGCACAACAGGATTTAGTTTATTTCTTACAGTGGAAAGAAAGACTTGCATTTATCTAGCACCTTTCATGACCTCAGGACGCCAATGTGACGCTTTAAAAGGTGTAGTCGCTGTTGTAATGTAGGAAAGGTGGCAGTCCATTTGGACACAGCAAGATCCCACAAACAGCAAAGCGATAATGACTAGATCATCTGCTTTAGGTGTTGGCTGAGGGAAAGGTATTGGTCAGGACACCAGGGACACCTGCTTGGCTTCAAAACCGTTCAGTGGAATCTTTTACATCCACCTCAGAGAGCAGACGGAGCCTCAGTTTAACACCTCATCTAAAAGACGGCACCTCCAACAGTGCCGCATTCCCTCAGTACTGCACTTGCAGTGTCAGCCTGGATTAAGTGGTCAAATCCCTGGATACTAGTGGGCTGCTGGGAGCCATGGAAATGAACCCAACTATTGAGTTAGCAGCACAGGGAGAGAAGGGCAGAAACCCATAGGGTAAGGAAAGTTGCCGAACTTCATCGACACATTTTTTTGCCTGTGCATCGAGCTGGTCCCAGGCTGTGCTCACTAAAAACATGTATCACTCCCTCGTGTATTTCTGATAATCCCTTAAATCCTTTTCCTCTCCTTTCTCCTGCTGATGTTCCTATTTTTACCCTTCTTCCCCACATTTCAGCCTCTTTGACTCCAGCTGTCTGCTTATTATGGGGTGGATGCACTACAGTAACACCATTGACTTTGGATTTAAAAAGGCAGCCAAGGTCTCCAGTCGACAGACAGAGTGGAGCTAAGAATAAAGTTCAAAGTCTGACTTACTGTACTCTCAATGTCATGTTTCTCATCAAGTCATCAGTAATGGCACCCACAGCACCTGCCTGACCCAGGGCCCCCAACAGATCATTAATTCTTTTAATTCCACATTTCCCTTTCCCTGAAACAGGAGTACGTGCTGGGATATGGTTCCCCATGGACTCCCTGCAGCACCTTGCACAGATATTCAATTGTAGAGGGATTCGTAGCTGAGCTCTACCCTTTTCTCACCCAGTGTCTAAACCCTTTCCCAATAGGTGCAGCCAGGAAGACAATCGGGAGCTAGGTTTTTCTCCTCACCTCGGTCTGGCGTAGGGGTTGCCGGCTCATAGACTCATAGCCATTTACAGCACAGAAGGAGGCCATTTGGCCCATCGTGTCCGAGCCGGTGGTCTGATGTGTTCGTGGAGGTTTCAAGACCTGACCACCTGCCTCCACAGCCTTTATTCTGCTGCCCTCATAATATAGCTAATCATTGAAAGTGTCAAAAAAAATAAGAGGCAAAAAACCACATAGTGGATTATTTTAGCTGAAGGGTAAAAACGGCTGGTAAATAGATGCAGCGCTAATGGGACACATCTGTATAAAATTCTGCATATAACATGCAGTTTAGGTGCTAAATGCCAATTACCATCATTTAAACTTGTTCTGGAGATGCTAAAGCAGAAATCTACAGGTTTAACACTCAGGTGCTGACTAGGCACAATTTTCCTGTTGCAGTACACGTGGGCCCCTCCCACCCGCTTCCACTGAAGGATCGGAGCGCACTGGTTGGTACCCAGGGCACCTTTCAGAATGGCTCAGGAACCGAGGGAGGGCGTGCACAGGTTCTTACAGGGAGGGCCTGGTGGAGGAGGCCCAGAGGAGGAAGGATGTCCTGTGCCCCCAGTGGGAGCAGGATGCCACCTCACCCTCCTCACCTTCCAGGCCCCCTCTCCTGCCGCCGCGGGTACAGTTCTACCTGGTCTCATATCCTCCTCCTATTCCTCTTCTGGACCAAGGGGGACTCCCAACAAGATACCCATGACCGAGCATTCCCATTCTCCTGGCGATTTGGGGGCTCAGTAAAGTGGAACAGCACAGCACTCGATTTTTTTAGGTGAAGTCCTTAGAGATCTTCCAGAATAAATGTTGCTTAAGTTTTTTTATATTGATTCACGGGACGTGGGCTTCACTGGCTGGGCCAGCATTTATTGCCCATCCCTAGTTGCCCTTGAGAAGGTGGTGGTGAGCTGCCTTCTTGAGCTGCTGCAGTCCATGTGCTGTAGATTCATCCACAATGCTGTTAGGAAGGGAGTTCCAGGATTTTGACCCAGTGACAGAGAAGGAGCTGTGATATATTTCCAAGCCAGAATGGTGAGTGACTTGGTGGGGAACTTCCAGGTGGTGGTGTTCCCATTTATCTGCTGCCCTTCTCCTTCTAGATGGTTGTGTATTTAAGACCGAGATAGATAGGTTCTTGATTGGTAAGGGGATCAAAGGTTACGGGAAGAAGGCGGGAGAATGGAGTTGAGAAACTTTTCAGCCATGATTGAAGGGCAGAGCAGACTCGATGGGCCGAATGGCCTAATTTCTGCTCCTATGTCTTGTGGTCTTATGGTTGTGGTCATGGGTTTGGAAGGTGTTGTCTAAGGAGCCTTGGTGAATTCCTGCAGTGCATCTTGTAGATGTGCGTCGGTGGTGGAGGGAGTGAATGTTTGTGGATGTGGTGCCAATCAAGTGGGCTGTTTTGTCCTGGATGGTGTCAAGCTTCTTGAGTGTTGTGGGAGCTGCACTCATCCAGGCAAGTGGGGAGTATTCCATCACACTCCTGACTTGTGCCTTGTAGATGGTGAACAGGCTTTGGGGAGTCAGGAGGTGAGTTACTCTTCGCACTATTCCTAGCCTCTGTTGGTGAAGTCTTGTCAAAGCATCCCAGATTGTCCCAGATTGTCTCCCCGTGTGTTTCAGAGGTCCTCCTCTCAGCCCTGGCAGCAATGAGCATGAAATGGTGAGCACCCGTTTAGGTAATGATTGAAATTGGCAGCAGCACCATGTTTACCCTCACAAAGCTGGTTACTGGGGAGGGGCATTAGTTGGAGCATTAGCCACCAAAATGCTCTGCAGCCTCTTTAATGACCCCTAGCTGTTATTTGAAGTGCCAATCAGCTGTTTTACAAGCCTCGGTGTGGTTGGCTTCAACTCCTTTTCCAGGATGATGCCTTGTGCTAATCGGCAGGGCCACTGCCAGAGGCCATGAGCACAGGACAGGACACCGCTGTGATGTGCAGGGACGAATGACATCATCACATACGAAGACCTATCGCGGTTCAAGAAGGAAAAGTCCAAACTATGAGTGAGTGAGAGGTGATGAGGACGGGTGGGTTGTGGGGGTTGTGGTGGGCGATGGAAATATGAAAACCAGCCTCTGTTTTCTGTGCCCCAGTCATACTGAAGCTACTGTAGACGGGGAAAGGAACGAGCACAGGCGCTGGTCAACGCTTCACCACGGTTAAGGCACAAAATACTGGACACAAAGCCATCCAGTATCGGACAGTGGCCAGACTGGCTAAAAACCGGCCTGTGCAGTATAAAACTGGAGGGATGGTCAGCCTATGCTAAAAGCACGTGTAACTGGCATTTAAACTCAGGACTCCAACTTGGCCACCTCTTCACTGGCTGAAGTGTCCAGTAAAAATCGCCCTCATCGGTTTTTTTAAACAGCCCTATGGTTTTTCTCTCCTTGGTCTTTTGCCCTCAGTAGTGACTTGGAGATTAATCTTCAGTTTCTGGGCCTGAATTTCACACTTGGCGTGTGCGCCAAGTCGGCGGGGCCTGGAAGTGGACGCGGAATGCACTTCCACCCGCAATCGGCCCCCCCGGGTGCAATTTCATTAACAGCCGGCGTTAAACAGGCGCTGAGAAAAAGCTCGGCACTGCTGAGGGGTGGGGGGCGCGCCGACAAAAGTGAGGCTAAAGGCGGCGGCGGGGGGTGAGTTCCCTGAAGGCAGACAGCCGCTGCAGAGCTGCCTCAGGGAGAGCTGCAGACCCGGGACAGATTAAATGGCAAGAAAAAAATACACCAAACCGTGTCCGTGCAACACATTCAAACACCTGACAGCGGAACTCAAAAAAACATCAGCCCCCAGATATCCTTATTTTATTATACTTCGCCCCAGACGTCTCATCCCACCCCAGGATGAGGTAGCATTAAAAATGGGCCACCCGCCTGCCCGTTTTGCCCGTGCGACGAGCACAAAAATTGCACGGGCAACGTAAAACCGTGGGCCATAGGGTTTTTAATGGACTTAATTGGCGCTTTAATTGTCGGCAGGCGCGTCCCTGACTCCTGCCCGTGCCTGCCGACCTCAATACTGTTTGCGTGCGTCATTTCGCGCGATTTTGCGTGCGTTCAGTTGGGGGGGGCCGCGTGTCTGTCCGATGAACATGACATTCTGTCCCTGGAGACTCCAGAGCAATCTGGAGGGTTGGCAACTAGGAGCACTGAGACCAATTACATGCCCCGAGTAAATAGCTCAGCCTGGAAAGATTTCAGCCCAGACCAAGCCAGCAATCAAAGCTGAAGGCTTGTGCTCCATCCGACTAGGCAGTACACTGGGCGGTGTCCTCACCCAGCGAGACACTGGGACAGCCGTGGAATCTTAATTTAGTGCAGGGAGACAGAACATTAAGATCCGCAGACACTGGCTATTTCCAGCTTCTCTAACCTAGCAGTCTGTCTGTGCTTACTTCAATAATTGTTCCTCAATTAGTCTCAACCCCGAGTCGAAGAAATTTGACTAATCAAAGATGTTGTCGTGTCAATGGAGCCAGAAATCAAGAGACGGTCTGCTTAAGATGGCCTTTGTATCATTTCTCCTTTATTTTGCAATGCATAGATAATTGCCTGAGAGCTAAAATATCAGAAGTTGATACCATAATTGCAGCTGCTTCCATCATTATTACAACAAAGGAAAACGCTCACACATTAGGCAACATTTGCCTCCAAGGATACGGGACCGATATTTAAATTCCATTCCCCACCTACTAATTATGGAGATTGTATCCTTTCTCAACACCTTATATAGAGGTGGAATACATATCACATGTCAGCTGATGTGATGTGATAATCACAGGGAATTGGCTCGCTCAGGTATCAGGTGGGCAAACAAGGGGCAACTCGAAGGGACGGGAGAAAGTCCAGACAAATTCATAGACAACCAGCGGTCATTTCTTAGCATAGCCAGTGAAGTGAAATAAGTATGATGGATGATGCACTGGGTTTCATCTGCTGCTTTCCTGAATCCTCACCAGCAACACTGCAAGGTGTGTCTCAGGCAGACCATTGCTGTAGCAAATGTACACGTTTCCCCCCCCACCACCCTCTCCCCCAACCCCTTCCCGGGGTTTTACACGCACATTTGAGAGTATAGCTTCAAAGCAGCTAACTAAGTGGGTACAATTCATCATGCCCCAATTAGGAACATAGGAACAGAAGGAGGCCATTCAGCCCTTCAAACCTGTTCCAGCATTGAATCAAATCAGGGCTAATCTGTATTCTAACTCCATTTACCTCCCTTGATGCCTTAACCCTTGGCTGCCAAAAATATACATTGATCTCAGTTTTTTAGAAAGGAAGAAAGAGCTTGCATTTATATAGCACCTTTCACAACCTCAGGGCATTCCAAACTTTTGATAACCAAGGATGCAGAATCGGGTGGGAAGAAAAATACAATAGAGTTGAAAACACTCAATTATCAATGTAACTAGCTTATGCAAAAGTAAATCAACTGTCCTAAAAGCTACTGGCAGACATACACGTACAATCACACACACACACACACACACCATACACATACTCTCTCTCACAGACACACTCTCTCTTACACATACACGCACACACAAACACACTCGCACACACACATACATACATGCCGTGCACATGGACGTGTTGCGCACACACGGACACATGACAAGATCACATGGCGCATGCACACATGCTTAAACACAATGCATACATGCGTACATGCATACATACACACGTGCACACAAATATACACCACGCACACAGACATGCCACGCACACATGGACACAAGCCACAAGAACACACAGTGCATGCACGTATGCTCAAACACAATACATACATGCATGCATACACACACTTGCACATGCACACACAGACAGATGCACACAGACACACACACACACAGGCAGACACACACACAGACACACACATACACACATGCATTTACACACACACTTCTAGCAGGATCCACTGGATATTGATCAACAGCCAGAAAACTGGCCAATGTTTCACCTCTCTAACTCAAGGACAGTGAGGCCAATTAGAAACTTTATCTTAGGTTGCAGTCGTGCAGAGCAGGCACACATCTGATTAATGACTGCTTTGCAAATACTAATCTGCTAATTGGTTGTCTAAATAGGTCAGTTGAACACCTCATTACTTACTAAGGTGCTAGAGTCACAAGGAGTGTGAATGTACTCTTAGCTGCTCCGCTATCCCTATTAGTGTGAATGTAAAACAGCAGGTTTCAGAATAAATTAGTTTGTGCACTATATCAAGCTTTGCATAAAGCACTTATTCATTGACGATTGATTTGTTTGGAATGTGGGATTGCAGTGACCAGGCACTGATGCCCTGTGTTTTGATTCCTACAAAGAAGATCCCTTATTGCAACAACGGGCACTTCAACCCAGGGAGCTGCTGATTTACGATTCTGCTGTTGTGACCACGGAGGCACTTCATGAGAAGATGACTCAATTCCCTCTCACATGATCCAAACTATGTGAGCGGCAATTCAAAAAGAGCGGGAGACCCCTCCCTTAGCATCTACCCGAAAACAGGGGTATTTATTTGCAATTGGGGAAAATCGATCACCTCTTTAAGAATGAGGCACAGTATCTCCTACTTTAAAATACCATTATCTTTCTTGGTGAAAGTTAGGCTGTGTATTACTGGAAGGAATGTTTACTAGGGTTAGAATCTAATGACATGTCTGTGCTACTGAGCTTAATGACAAGCAGATGGTTCCAAGAAGCTAAAGTTGCCCTCATTAAAAGCATATGAGAACCTTAACCCTTTCGCCCAGCTATTATGCTGCAGAATTCGGCTAAATGTCTGGCCAAAGAGCACATTAACGGTTGACTAAATGGCTAATGGGTTAGGCTGTGGAAGAGTGGAAGGTGCCACAATTGGTTCCAGGTCGGTGCTGAGTTTACTCATCCTAGTTATGGTGCCACCATTGTTTTCAGTATTCCTGGACTGGGGAAGAGAAGAATTTGCCAATGTTCCCATCCTTACCCAGTTAGTCCCTGCTGGAAAGCCCATGAGGGGTAATCTTGATTTTGGACGAGAGAGTGACTTTGGATCAGCCGTTCATTGTACACATCCCTCCTTGTTTCCAAGTCCACTGAAGGTAAAAAAACCCCTTCCTTCCCCCCCCACTCCACTCAGTGTGTAAGAAGCAGATGAGGATCGAATCAGACTTGGCAATGCTGGCTCCATAGTTGGATAGCCAATAACTCTAACGGTGTAGCATCTCCAATGGAGAATGGCTGTCTTTCAGATAGGACATCAAACCAAAGCCCTGTCTGCCTCTCAGATGGCTGTGAAACATCATATGACTCTATTTTGAAGAACTGGGGAGTTCTTTGTAATGTCCTGGGCCAATTTCATCCATCAACCAGCACCACTAAAAAGCAGATTATCAGGTTGTATTTCATTGCTGTTTGTGGGAGCTTGCTGTGCATAACCTGACTACCACGTTTCCGACATTACAACAGTGACTACACTTCAAAAAGTACTTGACTCTTCTTCAGAGCCATTCGGACTCGAAACGTTAACTCTGTTTCTCTCCCCACAGAGGCTGTCAGACCTGCTGAGTTGTTCCAGCTATTTTTGTTTTTGTTTCAGATTTCCAGCATCTGCAGTATTTTGCCTTTATCTTCAAAAGTACTTCATTTGTTGTAAAGTGCCCTGGGAGGTCCTGAGAGGCACCATATAAATGTAAGTCGTTCCTTTTACTGGAATAATAGGAGGTGTTCAGTTTAGATGAAATTGACTCCTAGCAAGAGTCAATGCACTTTACAAGAAGAGAAGGGAAGAGGAAAATGGGCAGTTAATCCACACAGTTTATGTGACTGTGCCTCTCAAAAACTAATTCCTCTTAATTGCCCAACCCTTCACTAGTTACACAATTCTCCCTCACCATCCACACCAACAGCCTGCAAAATATTTTTGGGCAGTCCATTCCACAGAGTTACCATTCTCCACATTTAGCAGTTAAAACCACAGGGTTTTAGCATCTTCCTTCTTCCTAAAGTTGAGCAATTGTCCTCTGGTTTTAGAGTTGAATATATTATAGGAGTGCAATTTATCAAATCCCCTTAAGGTTGTTTGTTGTTGCTCAGTGAGTACTCTCACCTCTGAGTCAGAAGGTTGTGGGTCCAAGTCCCAATTGAGACTTGAGCACCAACTGCAGGCTGACAATCCCGGTGCAGTACTGAGGCAGTGCTGCACGGTCTTTCAGATGGGATGTTAAATCACGTCTTCCCTCTCAGATACATGTAAGAAATTCCATGACGCTATTCAAAGAAGAGCAAAGGAGGTATTAGTGTCCTAGGCAATAGTTGCCCCTCAACCAACATCACTGAGAACAAATTATGTCGTCATTATCGCATTTCTTTCTTTGGGAGCTTGCTGTGTGCAAATTGGCAACTATATTCCCTACATTACAATTACAACACAATAACTATATCTCAAAAGTACTTTGTTGGCTGTAACGTGCTTAGGGATGCTGTGAAAGGTGCTATATAAATGCAACTTCCTTTGTTGTCAAATCTTGAAAGGAACCCATAGTTTGGAAAAGTTAGTCTAGATCCTGAGTTAATTTCATCATTTGAACTGTTGCCTGGGTGGACAATGTTGTTTCAGGATGTTGTGATGTTCATGCTGTACTGCAGCTTACATTGTCTGGCAATCAACAAAACACACAGCTGTCTGGCAATTTGTGAATGAAACAGAGAAAGCAGATGCAGGTCAAATTAAACCAGGAAGTGCTGGAAGTGTAGGGGTATCAGCATCTGAAAAGAGAAAGAAAGAAAGCACTTGTATTTATATAGCGCCTTTCACATCCTTAAGATGTCCCAAAGCGCTTCACAGGCAATGAAGTACTCTTCAGTGTAGTCTCAGGATTATCTACTCAAGTCTCAGGAGTGGGTCTTGAACAATCTTCTGACTCAGGCAGGAACGAGCTAAGGCAAATTCGAAAGAGTGCTGAATGGTTCTGGTAGAGACCTGTTGGCAGAACTCATTCCCAAAGGATATTACCAGTTTAGGGCCAAATGAGAGTCAGTTTTGTGCAGTGGGAAATTGGATTGAAATTGTCAGAATTCATTTCACAACAATCTCTGCCACTGGGTATTCAGAAGAAACCAAAAGAATATACAGATACGTTGGGAGTTTCTTTTTAATTTTTCCATGGGATGTAAGTGTCGCAGGCAAGGCAGCATTTGTTGTTCATTCCTAATTAACCTTGGGAAAGTGTTTTTTAAGATTCATTCACAGGGTGTGGGTATCGCTGGCTATGCGAGCATTTATTGCCCATCCCTAACTGCCCTTGGTCAGAGGGCAGTTAAGAGTCATTCAATTTGCTGTGGGTCTGCAGTCACATCTAGACCAGACCAGGGAAGGGGGCAGCAGATTTCCTTCCCTAAAGGACATTAGTGAACCAGATGGGTTTTTATGACACTAGTTTTGTGGTCATCATCAGACTTTTAACTCCAAGTTTTTATTGCATTCAAATTTCACCATCTGCCATGGCTGGATTCAAACCCAGGTCCCCAGAGCATTACCTTGGGTCTCTACAATACTAGTCCAGTGACAATAGTGACCTATTGGAGTGATTGACTAGGGCAAGGATAGGGGCCAGGCAGCACGTTCATATGGGACGTGGGGCACAGTCATGTGACACTTTGCGGTTTTAGCAGTAAGAATCTTCATTGAATAAATGCTTACAGTCAAGTAAGGGAAAGCAACCTAGGGAACTCCTTCTGACTCAATCAATGGAAAGACCCCAACTCAAACATTCCCAAAAGCTTCTGAATCCTCAATGCCTCTGTAGGAAAGCAAATCCATCTCCCATAGGGAGAAGGCCAGGATTGGGGATGTTTACTCAAGATTGCACAGTGTTTCAGTTCCATTCACAATTCCTCAGATACTGAAGCAGTGTGTGCCTGTAAGCAGCAAAACCAGGGCAATATTCAGGCTTGGGCTGATAAGTGGCAAGTAACACAATTGGCAAATGACACAAGTACCAGGCAATGACCATCTCCAATGATAGTCTAACCACCTCCACTGCCAGTCAATGGAAATACCTTTGTTAAATTCTCTCACTACCAACATCTTGAGGGTCACCATGGTCCAGGAACTTAAGTGTAGCAGCCATATAAACACTACAAAAGCAGGTCAGAGGCTGGGTATTCTGAAGCAAGTAACTCACCTCCTGACTCCCCAAAGCCTGTCCATCATCTAGAGGGCTGAAGTCAGGAGTGTGATGGAATACTCTCCAACAACACTCAAGAAGCTCAACAATATCCAGGACAAGACAGCCCACTTGATCAACACCCAATCCAACACCTTAATTATTCACTCTTTCTACCATAGGCGCACAGTGTGTACCATCTACAAAACAAGCTGCAGTGCAGCAACTTGCCAATCCTCTGACAAAACCTTCCAATCCCATGGCCTCTATCACCTAGAGTGACAAGAATATCAGACACATGGGAATACCACCACCTCCAAGATCCTCCCCCCAAGTCACACAGTTGCACACCATTCACACTCGGAACTATATTGCAGTTCCTTTGCTGGGTTAAAAACCTGGAATTCCTTGAACAGCACTCTGGGTGTACCTACACCACCCGCTCTGCAGTGGTTCAAGATGATGGCTCACCACCACCTTCTCAAATGCAGTTAGGGATGTGCAACAAATGCTGGCCTTGTCAGTGGTGCCCACATCCGGTGAATTAATAAACAAAATAAAAAGCAGCAAGTTTCCCAATTTACCCGTGGTTGGGACCTGGAATGCAATGGCCATGGAAACATTAATGTGAATCATTACTTTGTGAAGAGGTCTAATACCCCATAGTTAGTCAACAAATCTTACACTATTATTCTTGCAATTTAGGCCATGAATTATCCCTTTCTCCACCAATTTCTGAGGGTAGGGCTGGGGGGGTGTGGTTGTGGGCGTTGGTGGGGGCAGGAGCGGGAAGTGGTCCAAGACTGTTTAATGTTTCAGCACAATCTATAAGAATTTGGATTTCTCAGTTCAACTGAAGAAAATGTAGTTTGAGTAAGTTTAAATTAGGGCCTTCCTTTAGTACACAAGAACATAAGAACATAAGAAATAGGACCAGGAGGAGGCCATTCAGCCCTTCGATTCCACTCTGCCACTCGATGACATCATGGCTGATCCTCTACTTCAACACCATTTTCCTGCAATATCCCCGTATCCCTTGATATTTTTAATATGTAGAAATCTATCAGTCTCTGTTTTGAACATACCCAATGACTGAGCCTCCAAAGCCCTCCGGGGCAGAGAACTCCAAACGTTCACCACCCTCTGGGTAAAGAAATTCCTCCTCAGCTCAGTCCTAAATGACCCGCCCCTTATTCAGGGACTGCGCCCGGGATTTTCTGCGCTCGATCGTGTTCGGCGGCAAGATTGGAGAATATTGAGAGAAGACCCGAGGTGCGTTTCCCAGTGATGCGAATCCAGGGAGTGATTGTCTCCTCCCCTCATCAATGGCGGACATCTTTTCTCACTCTCGAACATCAGGGACTTAATTTGAGTGCATTTGAATCTCATTACCATGACCACACACCGGAATCACATCCCCCCCGCCATGTCCAATTTAAAGCCCACATCGGCGTGATTTACAACTGCCTTTAAAAGACATCCACCTGGTGACCTGAATGTCGGAGGAATCTCGGAGATGAGTCCACACGACTTTGCGCGGCACTCGCAATGATCTCAATGCGAGGAAGCGGCTCCGTGGATTCGCCGGCGGGGGGTGGGGGTGGGGGGTGGTCACAGGCAAATCTTCACAGCGGCTTCTTTGTGGCTGGCTTGTGGTGTCAGGGCAAGGCCAACAGTGCGAGGGGAGGAGGGAACCTTGGGGTAAGGGCTGCAGGGCAAGGGAGGTGGGGGACATGGCTGAAGTTTGAACACAAACGCGTGCCGGTGGTGAGGGGAAGAAAACGGCCGGGCAAGTGCCAAAACAGGTCAAAGGTAAGCGCTCTTCTGCAGCTGACCTCAGTGCGTTGGCATGCTGGCGCTATCAGCTCAGACTGAAGGTGGACAGATTCCTCCGTTGTGCCTTGCAATCTGAGGAGTGCAGTAGACATCCCTTCCCGATGTTCCCGGGTTTGCCTTTGCAGTTTCAGCAACTGAGGTATGACCGATTCCTGAGGCTCCTCATCTGACTCGGACTCAGCAGTTTTCTGGCCTCCAGCAGCCCTCCGAGTGCCGGGGGCCTGGGACGTCCCTGCTTCCGCCTGCTGTGGATCAGACAGTGCGATGTGCTCACCAGATTGTGACCTCGAGGCTGCTCAAAAACAAAGTTCCCCTGAGGCATGTGTCTCTGCGCTGGTGGAGGGTGTGAGTGAGCACTGTGATGGGTCTTCCATTTCAGTGTCGATGGATTCCTCTTCTGTGGTGTCCTCGGGGCTGAAGTTGAGGGCCTGGCTCATGGACCCCCTCGTCTGCTTCCCAGATGTGCCTGCAAAAGCAAGGAGCAATAATTAGCGCATGACAGGGGACTGCGGAACAGGGGAACTCACTCACAGCATGGTTGTCTGATGGATGTTGTACTGCTGGACCTCACTTGGTTGAGCACCACCGACCTCACCGTCAGCACAGGAACGGTCCAGACCATCATATACCAGCTGAATGGCCCTGTTTTCAAAGTCTGCGAGGACCTTGATGTCAGACATTCCTCCACCCACCTGCGACCTCTCCCTTTTGTTGTGTGCCAGCTTATACTGCATGAACACAGATGGAAAGAGTGTAAGCAGGAAATCTGCCAGGCCAGGTGAGAAGGCATATGCCACGGACATGATGAGGGCATGGTCTGCAGGGCAGATGAAGGCGTGTGTGAGAGAGTGAATGGTGATGTCCTTTGAACAGGCAGTGAGTGAGATCCCTGTGGACATGTAATGGGTTTGTGAGTGTGTGAGTTGAGAGTGATGAGAAGAGTGACCTACCCTGGCAGAATGGAGAAGATCATTCATCCTTTTTTGGCACTGGATGGCTATCCTCTTTTGGAGGGCGTTGGCACTGACCATCACTGCCACCGCCTCCCACGCTGGATTTGGCATCTTGAACGAGCTTCTTCGCCTAGAGTGGGGTAGAGGACATTGGAGCAGCCCTCCGCTGCATCTAGTAGGTGCTCAAGGGAGGCATTGCTAAATCTGGGGGCAGCACGCTTCCTCTCTTTGGCAGCCATCAGTTCCCAGCAGCTTCCTACCCCTTGAAGAGTGCCCGCTCTGTGCAGGGGCAACCTTTAAATATGGGGCCTGATTTATTGAGGTCCTGAAGTCACGGTGGGGCAAGAGAATCAGAGGCCACCCCACCAGTAATCCGGCATAAAGCCCGTGCCTCTCAATTTTTTAAGCAAAGTGGTGCACAACACAGTGGATAAAGCCGCCATTGCTGTTGATGGGTCACACGCCCATTTACCCACCCGATATCAGACTTTGCCAATTTCTGAGACATTTCTGCCCTGGTTCTAGACCCCCAGCCAAGGGAAACATCCTTCCTGCATCTACCCTGTTGAGCCTTGTAAGAATTTCGTATGTTTGAATGAGATCACCTCTCATTCTTCCAAACTCCAGAGAATAAAGACCCAGTCCATTTAAACTTTCCTCATAAGACAATCCTTCCATCTCAGCCATTAATTTAGTGAACATTCATTGCACTCCCTCTATAGCAAGAATATCTTTCCTCGGGTAAGGAGACTAAAATTGCACTCAATACTCCAGGTGCGGTCTCACCAAGGCTCTATATAATTGCAGTAAGAGATCTTTACTCCTATGTTCAAATCCTCTTGTAATAAAGGCCAACATACCATTTGCCTTCTTAATTGCTTGCTAGTGAGTTAGTATAATCTTTCATACTGAAACAAAAACTGAAAATGCTGGAACAACTCAGCAGGTCTGACAGCATCTGTGAAGAGAGAAACAGAGATAATGATTCAAGTTCGTATGACCCTTCTTCAGAACTAGTCTTTCATACTGTTGTTCCTGAAGTCTGCAAAGGGATCTCAAGGGGCCTGTGAGATTATTAGGTTTCTGTATTTTGATGTAACATGCCTGTTTTGCAACCCTGCCCAAGGTGAATTTTACCCCACAGGTCTTTTGGAAGTGGGGGCATGGATACCCATGATGAGTGTCGCCAACTCTGGTGGGGTGTCCTTCTGGAGGTTTCATCACATGACCGCTGACCTCAAACCACTGTCTCCACCCCCCCCCCCCCCCCCACCCTATACCCCAACCATTGATCCATTCTTTGGGCCCACCCCCTCCCCAGGGCAAATTGGAAAGTGAGCAGACTCTTTGTCATCCCAATGGTTTAACTTTGGCTGTCAATGAAACAACCTTTTCCTTCTCCATCTCCAATAGTTTTACAATTAACAAAATGAAAATATCCAAAGAAAATGAAAATAGGCACAGTGTTTGTTTAATTCCCCTGTGATTTTTCTCCTGGGTGTTTACTCCCGGCAGTGTCCTGGAAAGTGATCTTCAATTCCTGGAGACTTCAGGAGGGTTGGCAACCTCTAGAATGAATAATATTTCTGTCAACATTTCCATCATTCGCCTCTCCACACAAAATAAATTACAAAGAAGTGGTTCATTTATACCAAAGAAAAAGAGGGAATTCATATATATTCATTAAGAAATCTGGGTGATGGGCCAAAATTTATATGTCTTAAACTTGCATTAATGAATTCATAAAGTGCATTTGGGCTAGCCAAGTGTCATTAAGCCATGGTTGAATGTGCGCACAATGCAGACATATTACTTTAATATATTGTGAGATGAATTTGGTGGCCTATTTAATACTAAGTGCCTTTGCAGGACTGACCCTATCCAATCGTATGACTTGTGTATGGTTTCAGGACAGCTTATTAAGTTGATGTCATCGGTTGACGCAAAGAGCAGATCTGTGTGTGTGATGACGACCATTGAAAGCAGGCTGTCGGGAGGTGGGCAGAGCATTGAGTACACTGGGTTGTACACAGAAAAAAGAACAAGGCAGTTCAATGGCTGGAGTGCCTGGAGCTCATTAGGAAGAAAGCTCATGACGAGGAGTTTGGGGAGGTATGGAGCCAAGGCAGACTGGGACTGCAGAACCAGCTGTTTCTCATACAGCCACACCCAGACCAGAGCAGCCAGGGATGCAAACTAGAGCGGTTGATGTCATTCTGTTCATCAGTAGACTCTGCTACTGAACAGGCAGCAACAAGGCTACATTACACCCTGAGTTTTCTTACAGGACACAACCAGGTAGATGTAGAGAAGAGTTTCTAGTTGTGGGGAGAGACAAGACTAAGGACCATAAATATTCACTAATAAATCCAGTCGGGAATTCAGAAGAAACTCCTTTGCCCAGAGAGTAGAATGTGGAACTTGCTACCATAGGCAATAGTTGAAGTGAATTGTATCGATACTTTTAAAGAGAAACTAGATAAACACAGGAAGGAGAAAGAAGTTGAAGGCTATGCTGAGTTGCAGAGGTTTGTGTGAGTAAACAGGTATGGACCAATTGGGCCAAATGACATTCTATCCTTTTTTCCTTATGTACTTATCATTCGATCTGCAGCCTTTGACATGGTGGACCACACCATCTTCCCCTAACACCAATCCACCATTGTTCACCAGGTTAGGACGGCACTCACCTGGTTCCATTCTTATCTATCCAGAGAAACGACTGCATTGGCTCCTCTTCTCACTCCTGCACCATCACCGCTGGATCTATCCTTGGCCACCTCCTGTTTCTCATGGACATGCTGCCCCTCAGCAGCATCATCTGAAAATTCAGGATCAGGTTCCAAAGACATGGCGGCATTGGAGAGGGTGCAGTGAAAATTTACTACGTTGGTTCCAAGGTTTAGGAGCTTCAGTTCTCTAGGATAGATTTGCAAAGCTGGAATAAAAACAGAAAATGCTGGAAAAACTCAGGCGGTCTGGCAGCATCTGCGGAGAGAGAAACAGAGTTAATGTTTCCAGTCTGTATGTCTCTTCTTCAGAGCAAAGCTGGGACTGTTCTCCTCAGTGAAGAAAAGGCTGAGAGGACATTCGCTGCAGGTATTCAAATTCATGAGGGATCGGGATTGGACAGAGTAGATAGGGAGAATCAGTTTCCATTGGTGGGAATGGCGAGAACCAGACGGCACTGATTTGAGGTGATTGGCTAAAGAACCAGAGGTGGCCGGATGCAGCAAGTGGTTGTGATCTGGGATGCACTTCCTGAGAACGTGGTGAAGGCAAATTCTATCGGGTCTTCCAAAAGGGAATTAGATAATTATCTGAATAAAATTGCAGGAGTCCAGGGAACAGGAGTTGTGTTGCTCTCACAGAGAGCCAGCATGGACAGAATGGGCCAAATGGCCTCCTGTACTGTAACCAATCTGTGAGTTGATGATGTGCATTGAGGACACTCAGCTCAAATTTCTGGAGGTGGTGGGGTGGTGGGGCTTGAACCTATAACCTTCCAAATCAGAGATTGGAGTGCTACCCACTGAGCCGCAACAAGTAAAGCTTTCAGCCGCACTGCTTCAGGCAGGTTTAAGCCACCGTCCGATATCATGCACTGTCAAAAGTTTGCAAACACAGAAATTAATTTGGAGCTTGGCTTGCACAAACACATTAAGCTTTTACAGAAGTTTTAAATCAGGCTTTAGCAGTTGCTGTTAGCAACCTCAACTTCATTTGCATTGGCAATTTCATTGATGTTTTTAGAGGACAATATGCCTGTGGGGAACATTTGCAGGAACAAGTTTTTTTTTGCCAGACAAGAGTCAACAGTAGATGGAGACCATTGTACGAAAACAAGCTCTTTGACAGCAAACCAAAAAAAAAAGCTGAGCGACCATCCCTAAAATTCTGAAAATGGTGTTGAACATATAAAAATGAAGACATGCATTTATAGAATGCTTTAGGACATCCCTCAGAAAACATCTCAAAGTGCTTTGTGTACAGCGAAGCCAATTGAAGCATTGCAATTGTTGTCAATTAGCCAAAAACTGCATGTTGCACACAGTAAGAGCCCATAAAAAAAACACTCAGATAATTGACCAGTTAATCAGGTTTGGTGATGTTGGTTGAGGGATAAATGTTGAACGAGACACCAGGGAGAATGCCATGTTTTTCTTTAAATAGTGCCACAGGGTCAGTACGATCCTCCTGAATGAACTGACAGGATTTTGCTGAGATATCTTCTGAAAGATGGCTGCTCAGACAATGCAGCACTTCCTCAGTACTGCACCACTGTGTCTGCCTTAATAATGAGTCAAATCATTGTAGGTTCAAGGGACTTAAGCACAAAATTTAGGTTGTTTATCAGTGCTGTCTTTTGGGTGAGACATTAAACCAATGTCATCTCTGCCCTCTTGGCTGGATGTCAAAGATCCCACATCAGTATTTTGACAAAGTGCAGGGGAATTCATCCTGATGTCCTGGCCCTTATTTATCCCTCCATCGACATCACTGACATAAAAAAAATAGATTATCTGGTCATTATCACATTGCTGTTTGTGGGATCTTGCTGTGCTCAAATTGGCTGATGTTTTCCCTCATTACAACAGTGGCTGTTGCAAAAAATGGCTGGTAAACATTTTGTTCAGAAGTATTTCATTGGCTCTATTGCGCTTTGGGATGTTCCAAGGCTTTGAGATTCTTTCTCTCAAGATCTAGCAATCTAGTGCAGCCTCAATCCTAATCTTGTATTTTTGTGTCATCCGCTGGTTTGCCCTCTCTGAATTCTGTGGTTCTGGAGGTTTGTGAAAGGGATGATGAAGCATATCCTCTTCATTTTCGCCGATGAAAGCAATCAACTCAGCACTGAACCAGGGCTTACTTTGCTCACTGGGAGAGTTACATTTATAAACCATTGCGCTCTAAGTATCTCTAGCTGGACTCTGCCTGCAATATGTCCAAGCAATTTAAAGGCAACTCTATTGCAAGTTAAACATTCCTACGTCGTTTTGGGACTCCTCAGGAAGCTGAAAGATTATTTTTTGTGGAAAAAGAGGATCACATACACCGACACAAATGTGGGCTTTAAAACAACGTACAAAACCCCTCGACTTCAGCCAGTGTAAATTCCCTCAGCTGCTCTCTCCTTCCACCAAGTAACACACACAAGCAAATTGGAGCAACAGCTACACGTTTCCTGTCCTTGTACTGAAATGAATTCGGCCCAGCGCTTTGCCCTAAACAAACCCGAATCATGTTTCAAGCCTGCTTTCTCTCACTCGATTTCCCAGTTTCAACTAAAAGTTACTCTTTGCAGATTTTTTTTTTACATTCGGCAGAATAGGAATTTTCCAAAAGATGACAAAAAACCCAGGCCAGAGTAGAGCGATGTTTAATTTTAAACCAGCAGACCTAAATATCAGGGGACTTTGTAGGGTAATGGTGGCAGTTAGGGTTAGGGTTAGTTAGGGTTAGGGTTAGAGTTAGAGTTAGGGTTAGGGATATGGTTGGGGTTAGTGTTAGGGTTAGGCTTCCCATTTGGTGTTTGTCTATTCTGGAAACAGAATTAAAATGATCTTAAGGGCTCCCCAAGGATTTAGTTGATAAATGCGCTGTTCCATGTACATTGAATCATAGAATGGTTATAGCAGAGAAGGAGGTCATTTGGCCCATCGAGTCAATGCTGGCTTTCTGCAAGAGCAAGTCATCTAGTGCCACTCACTCCCCTGCCCTTTCCTTGTAGCCCTGCAATTATTTTCCTTTGGTTCTTTTGCTAATCTCCTTAAATCTGTGCCCTCTGGCTCTTGATCCTACCGCCAATGGGAACATTTTCTCCCTAGCTACTCTGTCCAGACCCCTCATGGTTTTGAATATCTTTATCACGCCTCCTCTTAATCTTCTCTTCTCCAAGAACAGTCTCAGCTTCCCCAATTTATCTACATAATTGAAGTCCGTCATACCTAGAGCCTTTCTAGTAAATTTTTTCTGCACCCTCTTTAAAACCTTCAACTTCTTCCTAAAGAGCCTGAATTGCATTGCACAGGACCTGTTGTTTTGGTTGTGTTGAGTTAGCTGATTCCAACCAGTCTGACCCTCGGGCAGTTCAAATGCCTTCTTAGTGCCCCTGGACTATGGTGAGGATGGCAATCAGCAGGGCTCTCATTCATGCCCACTTTCCCTGATGGACCCCACTGGAGAGTTTATGTCCATGGATGTCAGATGTGGACACGATTGCTTGTTAAGCCTTTTATGATCAGCACCTCCTGGAGAAGGATGAAGTGGGGTGAAAAGAATAATAAAGAAATATAAACAGATCAGGAAAGTTAGACTGCCAACAGGAAACATTGTGTAAAATTTTAAAAATAATATTGCGTGTAAGAGCAATGTTGTTTGCCTTACAAAGGACAGGATAGGGCTCACTATTTTTTCCTGGTTTTGTAATGGAGGACCGTGCAGAAATAGTGCAATGATGCAATTAATAATTGCTGGATCATCTGTGCAGCAAACAACCTCCTAACCTCCACTGTGCCTTTTCTTCATTTCCCAATAATATTATGGAGAAGGGCTGGTACAATTGAGAGAAGGAAAGAGAAAACAGAGAGAAAGAGAGAGAGAGAGAAATTGAGGAGGAGCAGGAGAGGGAGGGAGAAAGAGAAAAAGCAAGAGATGGGGGAAAGAAAAAGAGAGGGAGAGAAAAGGGACAAACAAAGATGGAGAAGTGTAGAACGAGGGAGAAAGAGAGGGTGATAGTGAGGGAAAGAGAAAGAGATGGAGAAAGAGGGAGAGAGGGAAAGATAGAAACAAAGTCAGGGACAAAGAGGGAGAGACGTAGAAACAAGGAAGGGAAGAGGGCGAGTGAAAGGAGAGAGAAAGAAGGAGAGATAGAGAGAAGGAGAGAGAGAGAAGGGAAGAAAGACTGGAGAACAGCCAATGTGGTACAGTTATTCAAGAAGGGAGGAAGGGATAAACCAGGGAACTACAGGCCAGTCAGTCTAGCCTTAGTAGTGGGGAAACTATTGGAAGCAATTCTGAGGGACAGAATTAATCTACGCTTGGAGAGGCAGGGATTAATCAAGGACAGTCAGCATGGTTTTGTTAAGGGGAGGTCATATCTGACCAATTCGATTGAGTTTTTCGAAGAGGTGACCAGGTGTTTAGATGAGGGCAATGCATTTGACGTAGTCTACTTGGACTTCAGCAAGGCCTTTGATAAGGTCCCACATAGGAGACTGATAACAAAGGTAAGAGCCCATGGGATCCAAGGCAATTTGGCAAATTAGATCCAGAATTAGCTGAGTGGCAGGAAGCAGAGGGTGATGGTCGAGGGGTGTTTTTGTGACTGGATGCCTGTGTCCAGTGGGGTTCCTCAGGGATCGGTGTTGGGTCCCTTGCTGTTGTGGTGTATATATAAACGATGTAGACTTGAATGTAGGAGGGTTGATCAGTAAGTTCGCGGATGACACGAAAATTGGTGTGGTGGTAAATAGTGAGGAGATAGCCTTAGATTACAGGAGGATATAGAAGGGCTGGTCAGGTGAACTGATCAGTGGCAAATGGAATTTAATCCGGATAAATGTGAGGTGATGCACTTGGGCAGGACAAACAAGGCACGTGATGAATGGTAGGACCCTGGGAAGTACTGAGGATCAGAGGGACCTTGGTGTGCATGTCCACCGGTCCCTTAAGGTAGCGGGACAGGTAGATAAGGTGGTTAAGAAGGCATATGGGATACTTGCCTTTATTAGCTGAGGCATAGAATATAAGAGCAGGGAGGTTATGCTGGAACTTTATAAAATGCTGGTTAGGCCACAGCTAGAGTATTGCGTGCAGTTCTGGAATCCGCATTATAGGAAGGATATGATTGATCTAGAGAGAGTGCAGAGGAGATTTACCAGGATGTTGCTTGGGCAGGAGAGTTTTAGTTATAGAAACATAGAAAATAGGAGCAGGAGTAGGCCATTCGGCCCTTCAAGCCTGCTCCACCATTCATTATGATCATGGCTGATCATCCAACTCAATAGCCTGCACCTGCTTTCTCCCCATACCCTTTGATTTGTTTCACCCCAAGAGCTATATCTAACTCCTTCTTGAAAACATACAATGTTATGGCTTCAACTACTTTCTGTGGTAATGAATTCCACAGGCTCACTACACTCTGGGTGAAGAAATTTCTCCTCAGCTAAGTCCTAAGTGGTCTACCCCGTATCCTCAGACTGTGACCCCTGGTTCTGGTTTATGGGGAGAGATTGAATAGACTGGGGTTATTTTCCTTAGAGCATAGGAGATTGAGGGGGGACATGATTGAGGTGTATAAAACTACGAGGGGCATAGATCGGGTAGAAAGGAAGGAACTTTACCTTCTTGGTCGGGGGGGGGAGGTCAATAACTAGGGGGCATAGATTTAAGGTCAGGGGCAGGAGGTTTAGAGGGGATGTGAGGAAGAATTTTTTCACCCAGAGGGTGATGGGAATGTGGAACTCACTGCCTGAAAGGGAGGTAGAGGCAGAAACCCTCATAACATTTAAGATGCATTTGGATGTGCACTTGTGATGCCATGGCATACAAGACCTAGTGTTGGAAAATGGGATTAGAATAGTTAGGTACTTGTTTGACTGGCGCAGACTCGATGGGCTGAAGGGCCTTTTTCTTTGCTGTAGACCTCGATGACTCAATGACTCTATAAAGAGCGAGAAAGAGAGAGAAGGGTAAAAGAAAGAGCAGAGAGAGGGAGAAAGAGAGAGGGAGCAAAAGAAAGGGAGAGAGGACAGAGAGAAAGAGAATGGCTGTGAGGGACACACATTGGAATTTACATAGGGCTTGCCCCAAATCACTGCCATAATCAGCAGAAACCCATAGAAAAGGTGTTTAGAACTAAAATTTGCCATTTGCGCCATTTCTCTTGGGGTTCCACTGATTTTCCACTGAAATTACAGCAGTAACAGAGCCCAAAAGAAGTCAGGAGAAGAGTCAAAGAGTGAGAAGGATGGACAGAAAATGGGATTCAGCAGGACTGGGGTTGAAAGAAAGAGAGAAAGAGACAGAAAAGAACGACGATGAATGAGACAGTGAGTGATTGAGAAAAAGAGATTAAGAGAGACAAAGAGATAGAGGGAAGAAATGCTTCTCATTAAACCTGATTTCAGGTGGCAAATAGCAACAAAAATGATCAATATTGGAGCAAAATGTCTCATCCTGTAAGGGTACCTGAAATACTTCTGACTCCATATTGAGGCTAGTGACATTCAACATCTGTGACAGCCTATAACAATAGGCCCCTAGAACATGTTAATGAGGAACCTGACACCGGTTTAGGGACAAAAACAAAAATACCTGGAAAAGCTCAGTAGGTTTGACAGCATCTGCGGAGCGGAATATAGTTAACGTTTCGAGTCCGTATGACTCTTCAACAGAACTAAGGAAAAATAGAAAAGAGGTGAAATATAAGCTGGTTTAAGGGGGTGGGGTGGGGGGGGGGTGGGGTGGGACAGGTAGAGCTGGATAGAGGGCCAGTGATAGGTGGAGATAACCAAAAGATGTCACAGACTAAAGAACAAAGAGGTGTTGACTGGTTTAGGGACATTTTTATAAAAGGTGTCAGTGTGAGTGGAATTGGAGTTGGCCTTGAGCTGCCACACTATGTCGATTGTAATACAGCCTAACCCAGCAGCCCTAAAAAAAAACCCACTGGGAACTGTTATCAAAAAAAGTTAAGTGAATTTTATGTTGAGCCTGGGAACCCTTAATGCCCTGCAGCAAAATGCTCCTCGCTGAGTGCTTTCACCAACTGTGTGCTGATGGGACCTGAGGCTCAATTTTTTTCTGCGCCTTGGGCCTCCAGCTATGGCTCCAGTACTCCCAGCATGCCACCTAGATCAGGCCCACAATGGACCTAGACCAATTTCTAGCCCATAGCCTCATTACCAGGCCCCCTGTTGCTTATAAAACATCAAATAATTTCAAATTATGAGGTTTTTTTTGATTCTCTCCTCCAGTTTTCTCTGCTCATCTCACGAGAGGAGGGTGGGGGGGTGATGAGATTGGGCTTGATTATGATACTCTCTTCTGTTTGGATTTGTGTGAAGAATGGCGTCGTGACTGAGATGGCGGAGGGTGCCCACCACACAAGGGACAGGGATCCAGTGTTAGCCCTGTGTCTGCACTTTACTAACGACTTACAGGCAACTAACTAACAACAACAATTTGCATTTGCGTAACGCCTTTAACATCAAGGACCAAGGCACTTCACAGGAGCATTATCAAGCAAAAGTTTGACATCGAGCCAAAAAATGAGATATTTGGACAGGGAACCAAAAGCTTGGCCAAAGAGGTAGAATGTCTTAAGAAGAGAGAGGTGGGGAAGTTTAGGGAGGGAACAAGGACTCAGGCAGCTAAAGACAAAGCCACCAATGGTGGAATGATGAAAATTGGGGATGCTCAAGTTTCCAGAGTTGGAGAAGTGCTGAGATCTTGGAGGATTCTAAGATGAATATGTAATATCTTCTACTGTAAAGAGTAGACTTTCAGTCATGGTGCTACAGACTGGTGATGTTTGCTCTCAACACGATGGGTAAGACAATCCTTAATGTTGAAAACTACTGAAAAACGCTCAGTCTTTTCTCCTATTGTGTAGGTCCAGTTAGAACCGGAATAAACAGGACATTCCTGTTGACAAATATCAAGCATATCCGGAACTTGGTTCGAATGCAATAGCCTGTTTATTGCAGTGAAAATAGCTGCGGATGAATGTAGAGTCAGCATCTGTAAATAATAAACATCCTCAGAAACAATCTGAATAATGGAAACACAATCTTTGGGATAGTGGGTGACAGAATGTTTAGACTGTCAGTCTCTCGCTCCTTGGTCTTGGGTTCAGAAACTCAAGACACAGGATGAATGCCCTTCTCACCCATCACTTACGTGAGCTGAGTATTTTTATCAGCCTCAATCCAGTGTCTGATTGAAATGGGCCCTCAATAAAAGCACTACAGGACCTCCCAAAGTGAATGAGGACCTTATTGAAGTGTAGTCTCTGTCGCAGTATAGGAAATGCAGCAACTTGCGTAAAATGACTCCCGCGAACAGCAATGATAATAGCCAGATTACCTGTTTTTAATAATTGGTCGATATTGGTTAGGGTACGGGCTATGTAGGGATTGAAGACCATTTCCGGATTAAGCAGGATTCAACGATGTGGAGCAGCTCCCAGAACAAGAGGCCTGCACAGAGCAATGAGACAGCGAAGCTAATGGTGGTTGTGACTGGGGGGCTGGGGGAGGGGTTGAGGGGGTTGAGGTGGGGATGTGGATAACAACAGTAGCTTCACTCTTTCCATTGTTCATAGAGGAAATATTCACTCACCCACAACTTGATATCGAACAAGCAAGAGATGGTTGGTAAGTCGTAGGAGTGTAACAGAGAGGTAAGTCCGGGTGTGATCAGGATGCTCGATGGGAATCTGATGGCATCTAGAAGCAGTGAGCGGACGGAGGGAGCTTAGTGCACATGTTTACATTTTCCCGACAGAATTCCCCAATCCTTCTCCCCACCGAATTGGTCTGGGCTTTTAGTCCAGTTTCCTGCCTCTCCCAGGAGATCACATGATTTTGGCTGGTGTTGGGAGTGTCTATATTGTGATGCACAAGGCTTCGCAATTATGTGGGACAGGTTGGATGGGGTAGGGGGTATTTTCTTGCAGTAAGTGGATGGGGGTCATTGGACAGCGATCAGGAGTGAGAACCCTGGTTGATTCGTTTTTTGACCTGTTGCTTCTCAAGTCCAGAAGCTCTGAGGCAAATTGTAGCATCCAATGCCATCACCATGGATAGGAACTTCCCTGTACAACTCCCTAGGATGCATTTACACACCAGCGGGGTCAATTTTAACTTAACCTGCCTGTCAGGAAGCTCATCGGGTTCAACTCTCCATTGAAGCCATCAGACGGAGTGCAAAACCACCCAAAATGGTGGGATTCCTATTGGGCGAGTTTGGTTAAAATTGCCCCCCTCCAGCATGTCCACAGTGGGACATTCACTTATTGCACCAACTGATTCAGTCAGCTCTTTGATTACATCCCAAGGCTGACCAAGTTGTATAAAAGGACTTAAACCTTTCCAGTCATTCCTGTTTGCCAGAGAGGTCTGTAATGAGCACTGTTGAAGGCACTGGCGTCAGTCTGGTAGTCCTGATCACTCCCATTTGTTTTGTTGTACGAGTGGATAAAGATATCAGTGAAAGTGCCTGTGCAGATTGCCGAGGCACGCTTGCTTAATCAGAGGGTGGAAGAAGAAAAAAATTGAAAAGCTCAGAACGCAGCTCATTCTCCTGGTGCCAAAGCAGATGAGGAAATAAATTCCGGAGCATTCACAGGCATGAACTGTCATCGTGGCCATTTCTCTTAATCAGTGTGACAGGAATATGGCAGCCACCTCACCCAACGAAAAGGGCGGTACACACTCTGCTTTAGACTTCCCCAGCGGTGGTCAGAGCAGTCCTGGCAAGCCAGACATCCAGAGGAAGCCTCTCAAGATAACAAGAGCTTGGCTCTGAATGTACCAGTAGCAAGCACCACCCCTCCCTCCCTACATACACACACAGACACACACACGCACGCACACAGACAGACACACAGACACACAGACACACACACACACAGACACACACACAGACACACACACAGACCCACAGACACACACACATATGCACACAGACAGACACACACTCACGCACGCACACACACACACACACAGACACACACACACGCACGCACATGCACACACACACAGACAGACAGACACACATGCACAGACAGACACACGCACGCACAGACAGACACACACATGCACAGAGACACACGCATGTGCACACACACAGACAGACAGACACACACACGCACACACGCACGCACATGCACACAGACAGACAGATGCTCACACACACACACACACACGCACACACGCAACAATTCTAATTTGAACAGGGAGACCTGGGTGTTTAGCTACAGAAATGCTTTTAAGAAGTCAGGAAAAACTGAGAAAACTGTCTAATAAAAAAACTCACACGGTATCCTTGGCATTCTAAATCGTGGCAGAAAAAAACGAGGAAGCGATAGTAAACATTTATAAATCACTAGTTAGACCTCAGCCAGATTAAATGTTGACTTCAGTTATGAAGCTGTGATTGTTCTCCTTCGAGCAGAGACGGTTAAGGTGAGATTGAATAGAGGTGTTCAAAATCACAAGGGTCCCTGGTAGAGTAAATAAGGAGGAACTGTTTTCAGTGGCAGAGGATCAGTAACCAAAGGACACAGATCGAAATAATTGGCAAAAGAAAAGAGGGATATTTTCACACAGTGAGTTGTTGTGATCTGAAAGGGCAGGGGAAAGAAATTCAGCAGTAATTTTCAAGAGAAAATTGGATAAGTACTTGACGGGGACAAATGTCAGGGCCATGGGGAAAGAGCCGGGGTGGGGGGAGGTGGTGGGCCTAATGGAACAGCTTTTTCAAAGAGCTGTCACAGGCATGATGGGCTAAATGGCCTCCTTCTGTGCTGTAAGTTTCTATGATTCACTAAGTGAATTGTCTAAATTTAACCCGTAATGAGGTGGGCTCTGTTTTACCAAGATGCTCAGAGGAAGAATAGCAAGATTGGCACGTTTACAAACCAGTTTGCTCTTGTTATGAAATAGACAGGTGTGGTTATGGAAAATGCCTTTTTTTTTTGTTTAACGAAGACTCTTGCTCTTAATGGGGAAAATTAGTAAGGTATATTACCAGGATTTGCTGGGGAATTCTCACCAAGTACGGTTTATTACTTTATGGATTCAGTTGTAACTTGTTTTTTTAAAATTCATTCATTCACGGGTTGTGGGCATCGCTGGCTGTGCCAGCATTTATTGTCCATCTCCAATTGCCCCTTGAGAAGGTGATGGTGAGCTGCCTTCTTGAACTGCTGCAGTCCCTGTGGTGTAGGTACACCCACAGTGCTGTTAGGGAGGGAGTTCCAGGATTTTGACCCAGCAGCAGTGAAGCAACGGCGATATATTTCCAAGTCAGGATGTACTAAATTCACTCATTTAAAAAAAAATATATAATCTGTGTGAAAAGAATGGGGGTTTATTTGACAAATAGCCATTTCTTTCTCCTCCCTCTGGTACCCCTTTAGAGGGATTAATTATTCCTGGGGTTCCAGCCACCTTCCATAATTTCAACAAAGGGGCCATTCTTCACTGGGATCCTCGTCAGTGAGCAATGGAAAACTATTCGACCAGGGAGGGAATCACAACACAGTCTTACCCTGTGCTCACCTGATATCCACAAGGGTCCTTGGATAAGATGCATGAGTGTGTGAACCCTGGCTTATTCTTAGCATATAAGAACATAATAAATAGGAGCAAGAGTAGGCCAATCAGCCATTGTCCCTACCTTCAGAGGCCATAAATAAAACCAATAGGGAATCCAGGAGAAACCTCTTTACCCAGAAGGTGGTTAGAATGTAGAACTCACTAGCACAGGGGTGAATAGCATGGACACATTGAGAGGAAATTAGACAAACACATGAGGGAGAAAAGATGGGAGGATATCTGAAAAAGAGTCATACGGACTTGAAGCCTTAACCCTGTTTCTCTCTCCACAGATGCTGCCAGGCCTGTTGAGTTTTTCTAGCACTTTCTGTTTTTATTTCAGATTTCCAGCATCCGCAGTATTTGGTTTTTATGATTATGGAAGGATATGTTGATGGGGCGAGATGAGGACGGGCGGGAGGAGGCTCGTGTGAAAGGTAAATGCTGGTATGGACCAGCTGGGCTGAATGGTTTGTTTCTGCGCTGTAAACAACATGTAATATGGAAGACGCTAAGTACGTATAGGTATGTAAATAGATAGGTAGATGTCTGCATATTTCATTCCATAATTCTACTATTATATCATAGCTGACATAGCTGGTCAGTACCAAAATTAGGTGTGGAGCCAGTGGCTCTAACCCATTATTAAAACATGTTTTCTTTCCAGTAACGTGACTGCATGACTCAGATATGTCATAAGAAGGTACTCTCAGGAGTACCATGGCTTTGTTACTCACACGTTTACATCACTCTTTTCCAATGAAAAGCAATGGATTGGTTCCACATCCACCAGAATAAAGTCCTGTCCAACCAGTGTCTTTGATAACACCCTTTCTCCCTCGCGTGCTTATCTAGCTTCACCTTAAATACATCTATGCTGTGTGCCTCAGCTAGCCCCTGTGGTGGCCAGTTCCACATTCTAACCACTCTCTGGATAAATAGGCTTCTCTTAACTTCCTTATTTGATTTACCAGTGAATTTTGTATATATATGTGTACATTTGGCCCCTCATTTTGCGTGTGCTTACATTATAACTTCTTCTGTTCAAATTGAGAATGGAGATTGCCAATATTTATTTGTTACACCATAATTACACCTCCCTGTCAGTTGGTGGTGGTATTTCAGTTTTGACGCCCAAATCCTTGCCCTCCACTGCGGAGAAATTCCTACAAACTAAATAACCGTCCTTCACTCCTTCCCAAACTTGCATAAGCCTGGTGATCTAACTGCAAACAATATTATATCAAAGCCTTAAATCAAAACAAAATGACAGAACGTCATTTTCCAATTGCCCCCTCGCACTCTAACCCCACCACCTGATGATGATACAGCTTTGCTAGGGAGCGGAAGCAATTAGCCTGGACTCTTGCTCCTCATCATTACTCAGTGACCTGCACTAGAAAAGTGACCATTGGATGCTCTTTGGTTTACTTGAAACTTCTTATTTTCCAGTATAAAAAGCTGTCCAAAATCAAGTGTTAGAGACTAGCACATTCCAAGGTCCCAGACTATGTCCTGAGAAACACACTAAAGCTTGGGCCAACCACCTCAAAGGCCCAATGGGGAAAGGCCACAGTCTAAGACCCTCTCTCAGTAGTACGCAGAAGGCCTGGAAACCATGTTAAAACCTCAGGCCGTATGTTTTGGCATAAAATGTATATTGTAAATATAACCTGTAATTGTAAGCGTAGTGAGGCATATCAGAGTGCCACATACTGTATTGAAAGAAATTGAACTGGATTGCGTTTCATATCATGTCGGGTTTCAACTTTTCCAAATTTTATGAATAAAGTATATTTTTTGGTAAACGGTAGACATTGGATGAGAACAGAATTGAGTTTAATGCCCCCAAAGTTAAGCAGCCAGCTGGCTTCACTGAAAAGCTGCCAGGAGGGGGAATTGGATGAGGTTCAAAAGGTCTGTTGGTACGCATGGCACTGAATCTAGATATGAATTGACATCGACAGAAGAGAAGAGGTAAAAAATTAATTTCAGAATGTAAGAAATAAGAGCAGGAGTCGGCCATGGGTCCCCTTGAGCCTGCTCCGCCATTCAGTATGATCATGGCTGAACTACATCAACTCCACTTTCCTGCCCCATTCCCACACCCTCCAATTAGTGCCCCCAAAACCCAGTGATTTGTGTGTTGAATATACTCAACAACTGGGCCCTGGGTAGAAAATTCCAAAGACTTGCAAGCGTCTGAGTGAGGAAATTTATTTTCATCTCAGCCTGAAATGGCTTAGCCCTTATTCTGAGGCTGGGAGCCCGACAACGTTATCAAAACAAAATACTGTAGCTGAAAGGTCATCAACCTGAAACATTAACTGTTTCTGTCTCCACAGACCGGCTGAGCATTTCCAGCATTTTGTGTTTTGTGTTAGACTCAGTCCCCTCATCTTAGTCATTGATATAGATTGTAAATAGCTGAGGCCCCAGCACTGATCCTTGTAGCACACCAATATTTACACTCTGCCATCCTGAAAATGATCCAAGTATTGCTAGTTATTGCTTACTGTCCTTTAAGCAATCCTTAATCCATGCTAATACTTTACCACCAATCTCATGAGCCTTAATCTTGTGTAACAATCTTTGGCGTGGCACCTTATTGAATGCCTTATGAAAATGTAAATTTACTGCGTCACTAATTCCACTTTTCCTACCTTACTAGTTATACCCTCTAAAAACACAATTTCCCTTTCATAAATCCCTGTTGGCTTTGCTTAATCATATTGCGATTTTTCTAAGTGTCTTTTACCCCTAATAATTTTTAACAAAAAATACAGATTTTCCTCAACTCCTGACGTGAAATTTAATTATTTGTTAACTGTATCACTTGCTCTATTTCTCGCTTATTCCTGAAGTGACAATTTGTTTGGTTGGAAGTACTGTCCAAATAATCAGGCTGTGGGGCCTAATTTATCAGTTACAGTACTCTAAAACCCTTAGTAATTAATAGAATGGCTTCTTGTTGCAGATTTAGACTTCCATGAAATGAATAATTAATCTTGATGTTTGGAGTCTGGTTCTGTTTGTTTTCGCTTGGGAACAACATTGGCGCTCATTATCCCTGCCAAGTGGAAAGTGTTAATGATTTGTTGCGTTGTGAATATTTCAGATCTTTTAAATTAGTCACACTACCATACCTGTTTTCTAAACTTTAAAGTAGTATGCATTTTCCACCTAACATGTCTGGTAAATGGGAGCCTGCTTCAGTTGTGTATCATAGAGCTGGAAAAAGAATGGTTTGGCAGCAGGGTTCCTTCGACAGCATGTTCCAAACCCACATCCTCTGCCACCTTGAAGGACTAGGGCTGTAGGCGCACAGAAACACCGCTACTTGCAAGTTCCCCTCCAAGTCACACACTCTTGATCTTGACCGTTGCTGGATCAAAATCCTGGAACTCCCTCCCTAACAGCACTGGGGGGTGTACCTACACCACATGGACTACAGCGGTTCAAGAAGGCGTCTCACCACCACCTTCTCAAGGGGCAACTAGGGATGGGCAATAAATTCTAGCCAACCCAGAAATGCTCACTTGCTGTGAATGAATTAAAAAGTAACTAAAAGTGGTCTGGAGGACCAAAGGTTCCATTGATGAAGGAAGGCACTGGTTAGTGTAGTTCTAAACCACATGAATTGGAAGGTTTTGGGTTAACTGGACTAGTAATCCAGAAAACGCAAGTTCAGCTCCCATCATGGCAACTTGAGGGCTTGAATCCCATCGAATCAAAAAAACAAGTATCAGTAAACGCCACCATGAAATGATCAGATTGTCATAAAAACTCAACTGCTTCACTGGTACTATTTAGGGAAGGAAACCTGCCATCCATCCCAGTCTGGATTTATCTATGAAGTCAGTCCCACACCAACATGACGTCTCTTAACTGCCCACTGAAGTGACCGACCAAATCACTCAGTTGTTTCAAAAAATCACTACCATTGGTCAAGAAGAAGGCCAACCACCACCTTCTCAGGGCAACAAGTGAATGGGTAAGAAATGTTGACCTTGTCAGTGACGCCAAGTCTTGGTAGTGAATTAAAAATGCAACTATGGGTTTGTGTCGAGTTCATTGAGTTAGCCACGCTAACGGTTGTGCTGCTCTAACTGGCTTCAGCTTGGTCTAAGCTGGGGATGACACTGTCATGTGGCTGTCCTTTGGGATCTTACTGTGTGCAAAGTGGCTGCTGTAGCCCCTACTTTCAAACTTTGACTGAAGTTTGTGACTAAACTTTTAAAAAGTTCTTGAATAGCATTAAAAAAAGGAGCGCATTAGGCACCTTGTTCACATGTGAATGGTCAGATGGTGCATTGACAGAGGGGCTTTGCAACAAGAGGGTTATGCATGGAGGTGAAGAGACGCGCAGTTTTGTTAAATATTTCTCTTTCCAGCCTTCTTTACGCTTCTTCCCTTTAATCCAGGACCTCACCCAAATTTGAGTATTTCATGTGTGAGACTGGGTAATGAACATCAACAGCCTATTTAATCATCAGCTTCATTTCCAAATCCAATCCTTGCCCCCAACCAATGTCTACTTTCCAGTAAGGGTGCGAACCAGTGCACTTGCTCTTTGCTATTCCACTGCCGACTATGCCTGCCCTGCATGGGAAAGATCTGCTCATGCTAAGAAGATGGATGCCGTTCTGAATGCAAGCTACTGACTTATCACAGGTTGTTTAAAACCAACAAACACCAACATCCTATATATCCTGGCGGGTATCGCTCCCCCTGATATAAGAAGAACGGTAGCCAGCAGAAAAGAGTGACTCCGTCAAACATCAGATGAGAGGCACCTTCTACATGGTCATACACCTACACCAAGCTACCTAAAGTCAAGGAAGAGCTTCATGAACAGTGTTGTTCCATTACAATCAACCCCATCTGAAGCCCGCATCACCTTGTGGAAAGACCGGCTCGCCAGTCTCGAACAACCCCCAGCGATGGAAATTCTACCGGATGAAAGCCTTCCCCCAAGAGCTAATTGCAACTGGGCAACCTGGAAGTGCCTTAACAGACTTAGGACTGGTGTAGGTCGTTCAAAGGTGTCACTAAGCAAATGGGGATATACAACCAGCCCGACAACTTGTGAATGTGGAACTGAGCCACAGACTAAGCAACATCTCCTGCAACGCCTATCGCTAGAGGAACCCTGCACTGTTGCAGATCTTGCCGAATTCAACAACAAGGCACAAAAATGTGCCCAGTTCTGGCTGGGCCATGTATAGACTGTCCGTGGACACAATAAGAAGAAGTAAGAGTCATTGAATTATTCTCCTCTCTTGCATGGCAAAAAGAAATAACTTGCATTTATAAAGCACTTTTCATAACCTCAAGTCATCCCGAAATGTTTTACAGGCAGTGAAGTGCTTTTAAAGTGTCGTCACTTGTATGATGTAGGAAACAAAGCAGCTAATTTCTGTACAGCAAGATCCCATAAGCAGCAATGTGATAGTGACCAGATTATCTATTTTTTAGGTGTTAGTTGAACATCGGAACATAAGACATAGGAGCAGGAGCAGGCCATTCGGCCCCTCAAGCCTGCCCCGCTATTCAATAAGATCATGGCTGATCTGCCCCAGGCTTCAACTCCTCTTTTGTGCCAACTCCTCATAGCCCGCAACTCCCCGATATTTCAATAATCTATCCACCTCCTCTTTAAATACTTTCAGTGATCTAGCCTCCTCAGCTCTCTGGGGGTAGAGAATTCCAGACATTCACCACACTCTGAGAGAAGAAATCCCTTCACATCTCAGTTTTACATGCGTGTCGCCTTATTTTGAAACTATGGGCAGAATTTTCCTCACCCACCCGCCGCTGGGTTCTTCCGGTCTTACCGCAAGTTAATGGGCTTCTGGCTGGGGTGCTGCCTTGCCTGCGGTGGGTCCTGCCCCCAACGGGGGCTAGAAAATCCTAGCCTATGTCCCCTAGTTCCAGATTCCCCCACTGGTGGAAACATCTTCTCAACATCTACCCTGTCAAGCCCCCTCAGAATCTTGTACGTTTCAGTAAGATCACCCTAAATTCTTCTAAACTCTAACGAATAAAGGCCTAACCTGTTTAGCCGCTCTTGATAAGTCAACCCCTTCATCCCAGGAATCAGCCCAGTGAATCTCTTTTGAACTGCCTCCAAGGCCAGTATATCCTTTCTTAAATACAGGGACCAAAACTGTACACAGTACTCCAGGTGCAGCCTCACCAACACCCTGTACAGTTGTAACAAGACTTCTCTATTTTTAAACTCCAACCCCCTAGCAATACAGGCCAAAATTCTATTTGCCTTCTTAATTACTTGCTGCACCTGCATGCTAACTTTTTGTGTTTCATGCACAAGAACACCCAGATCCCTCTGTGCTGCACTTTTTTGGAGTCTCTCTCTATTTAAATAATAGTCTGCCTTTTGATTCTTCCTGCCAAAGTACATGACCTCACATTTTCCTACACTAAATTCCATCTGCCAAATTTTCGCCCGCTCACTCAACCTATCGATATCCCCTTGCAGGTTCCTTATCACAACATGCCCTCCCACCTACTTTTATATTGTCAGAAAATTTGGATACATTTCACTCTGCCCCCTCCTCCAAGTCATTAATATAGACAGTAAATAATTAAGGCCCTAGGACTGATCTTTGTGGCTCTTCAATAGTTACATCTTTCCAACCTGAGAAAGACCCATTAATCCTGACTCTTTGTCTTCTGTGTGTTAACCAATCCTCAATCCATGATAATACATTGCCTTAGTACCGTGAGGTCCGATCTTGTACAATAACCTTTTATGTGGCACCTTATTGAATGCCTTCTGGAAATCCAAATACACTACATCTACCGGTTCACCTTTATCAACTCTGCTTGTTATATCCTCAAAGAACTCTAGCAAATTTGTCCGACATGATTTCCCTTTCACAAAACCATGTTGACTCTGTTTGATTGTGTTAAGCTTTTCTAAATGTCCTGCTATTTCTTCCTTAATAATGGACTGTAGCATTTTCCCAATGACAGATGTTAGGCTGACTGGCCTATTGTTTCCTGCTTTTTGTCTCCTTCCCTTCTTGAACAGGGGCATCATATTAGCGGTTTTCCAATCTTCTCGGAATCCAGTGAGTTCTGGAATGTTTTGGCCAATGCCCCCACTATCTCTGTAGCCACTTCCTTTAAAGCTCTTGGATGCAGGCCATCAGGTCCTGGTGACTTCTCTGCCTTTAGTCCCATTAGTTTGTCAAATACTTTGTCCCTCATGATAGAGACTGTTACAAGATCTTTCCTCCCATTAGCTCCTCCACCGTGAAGATCGATGCAAAATATTGGTTTAAGTTATCTGTCATTTCCCTGTTCCCCGTTATCAAGTCTCCAGTCGCATCCTCCAAGGGCCCCACGCTCACACTCACTGAGGGATAAATACTTGTCGGGACACTGGGGAAAACTCAACCTGCTCTTCAGTGCTGTGGGATGATGTCCAGCTGAAACGGTAGAAGGGACCTAATTTAACATTTCATCTGGAAGATAGCACCCCTGCCTGTGCAGAATTCCCTCAGTACTGCTCAGGAGTGTCAGCCTGCAATGCTCAAGTCTCTAGAGTAGGATACGATCCCATGACCTTCTGACTCATAGGTGAAAGTGCTACCCACCAAACCATGGCCAACACCAAATGCAATGGCCCTACCATTGCCCTGACTGAGATCAACAGAGAAATCTGACAACCCAATTGTGTATCACCCTGGGCATTGCAGAGAATGAGGTTGGAATGTCCCAATTCAAGTATGGGTTAGACGTCATCAATAATTGCTGTGGAATAGCTGTGTTACAACCGGTCTCCGGGCGGGGTTCCCCCAGTTTGTTACGATCCTGGATGAGGTGTCCCAAATTGTTACTCTCCTGGGTGAGGAGAGATGAACTGGCTCCCTTTCTTTATTTAACCCCATCGGTTGGTCGTAACAAGGTTAATTTAAAAAAGATCCCTTCCCTCGTAGATTCCTTTTCCCAGTCCAGGTGTATTTATGTTTAAAAAGGAGCCAATTTAACCAGACTGTTTTGAGTCAAAAAAGAGTGAGTTTATTAGTTACTAAACACAAGGAAAAATAATAAAAATGCAACACACTTACACACAGATTAGAAATGAGAAATTGCGTCCAAAAATAAAAGTTAAAAAAAGATATACGAATCAGTCCTTGGCTTGTCCGTGAAGAATAGATGGCATTGCGGCCATTAAGTTGGGGTGATTTCGGTAGCACTGACTTTGGCAGTTGAGCAGTTGGGTTGGAGATTCTTGATTCCGCAGATTAGCTGAAAGGAATTGTCCTGTTTTCTTTTTGACTGTGGCTTTGCTGACTTGTGACTTGCTTCCAACAATCAGAATGAATGAGTTTTTTTTACCTGCAAGCGCAGGTTGGTGTTCTTCAGCTGTCACCTTCACAAATCACACACACCAGAACAGAACACCAGACTAACACCCAGAACTGGGGTTGGCTTTTTAAAACCTCTTTCCTTGTGTATTCCTAGAAGGGAAAAAAACAAACATGTCTTTTGTCCAGATCTGTTTTCTTTTCAACTCAGTTCAGGTTCACAGTCTGGGGTATAACTCAACAGGAGGTGGTTTCAGCTGAGGTGATAATCATTTTCCATTATCTCCACAACCACAGAAGATTACAGTTCAGTTTGCATTGTATCGTTGAAGTGCCTTGGTCTGAAGTGGGCCGTGTCACACCTTTTAGATGCGACATTCTGTTCTCTCTGTACTAGTTGGTCAAGTAATCCACAAAGGAATTTTCCAGCTCGTGCTTACTTCACGCTCTCAGCCAGCTTTTGCCTGTATGTCCTTTTTTAAAAAACACATGTCTTACTTAAAAGTTCAATATGCCCATAAGTAACTGGGGGGTAGGATTCGTGGTCATGACAGCTGTCAAATTTAAAAAGACTGAGTCCCAATTTGAATATTTTTAAAAAGCTGTTAAAGTGTTGTAGCACTTGAAAATCCATCATGGAAAAACCTCCTAAAATCTAGTCTTCCTCAGTTTGTGAGCGCCAGGAGGCAATAACTAGCAATAAACAGCAATTTACAGTTGCCTTCAGCTTCTAACAGGTGAGTCGGCTACTTTCCAACTAAGCAGGAAAACAATAAAGATGACGGTAAATATGATTATACAAAATCCCCGTGGGGAAATGAAGCAAAGTGAGGCTGTGTAATGCATGGAACACAGGTGCAAATTCACAATCTGTTAGTTAGGGAATGTGGTTTGCAACTGGCATCAGCCATGGCTTGCTGGATAAGCTCTCTTACCTCCATCTCAGAGAGTTGTGGATTTGAATCCCACACTGGAAACTTGAGCACAAAACTTAGTACTACAATGGAGTTCCAATCTGAGGGAGTGCTGCAGTTTCAGAGATGCCAACATGCTGAGACCTTGTCTACCTCTCAGGTTGACATTAAAGACCCCATGATATCTCCAGTGCTCTGTCCAATATCAATCCAAAATCACTAAAAACAGATTACCTAGTCATTGCTATTATGGGACCTTGCTATTTGCCAGTTGATTGCTGCATTTCCTACATTACCACAGTTCTTCTTTGAAGAAGTGCCATGAGATCTTTTACAGCCATCTGAGAGGGGTCTCAGTTTAACATCTTATCCAAAAGACCACCTCTGACAGTGCAGCACTCCCTCAGTACTGCACTGGGAGTATAAGCCTAAATGTTGGGCTCAGTTCTTTGGAGTGGGACATGAACCTACAGCCTTTGAACTCAGAGGCAAGAACTACCAAGTGAAGCACATTGAAATTTCAATGTAGGCATGATTCCCATGTGTTAATACCGGAGTTAAATAGCAGGAAAACCACTGCATAAAGATATTTGAACAATTGGCCCTCTAATATCACCAGCAGTCACTTCTGGACTATAGTGACAGGCTGTGCACACACGCACACACACACACTCACACACACTTAATTATGCACATCTTCTTATTAATATATTTTACAAATTATATTCTTTTTGCAAAAATTGTGAAGATTTTTAACTTTATTGCAACTGATTTTCTTGACCTTTGAACACTTTTGACTGTATCATCAGGCAAATTATTTTGGACACAACAGAGACCTCATGCAGATCCCAGCGATGACTGCAAATTCAACCCACCTAGCTCAACCTTCCAGAAACTTCCAGCTCCCAACCTTCCACCCTCACCGCAGCATTTAATGGCCCCTTGAGTGATTTTAGAGTTGTTGCCTCCGCCAGAGACTATTCCGTGTATGTATCACACATTGTGTGAAGAAATGTGTCCCTTCACCTACACTTGTGGTTTAAGTTAAAAGAGTGTTCAGCGTTAACCTTTGCTACGCTGCATGGTACCTTAGTTACTTCAATAACAGCAATATCTAAACACCTACCTGAGTGGTGCAGGAGGAGATAAGTCTGGCTACTTCTGCTCTCTGTAGGGTTCAGCCTTGGTCACTTTGAAAACAAAAGAGACAACTTATGGGCTACTGGTGCTGAGACAGACCAGCCTTATAGACTTCAAATGACTCATAGGGAGTAGGAAAGTAAGAAACATGGAAAAAACGAGATCAAACAAAAGCCCACAAGAAAGCACAGAGGGAGATAAGGCCATTCAGTCCATCGAGTCTACCCCATCTTTCCATCGAGAATGTACGTATCCTTTCTTAAGATAGAAGCGGCATGCTTTCTGAAAGTCATGTCAGGGATGTCAGCGAGGGGAGCCTGCTAAGACGTAAATGAACCCCATTTTACTGTGAGTGATCTCAAGAACATAGGAAAGGTGAGAACTAATGAATCCAGCTCCATCAGAACCCAGCGACAGGGGCATTAAACTAAACCTTTCAAGTCACTGGTTAGGCCCCAGCTGGAGTATTGTGGCCATCTCTGGGGACCGCACTATCGGAAGGATGGCAGGAACCTGGGAGAGGTTGCTGATGAAATTTACTAGAATGGTTCCGGACATGAGAGATTTCAATTATGCGGCTAGACGGAAGGAGATGGACTTGCTTTACAGAGACAGTTTAGAGGTAACTTAATAGAGGTGTTCAAAATTATGAGGTGTTTATATGATAGGGAGAAATTGCTTTGACCAGGGGACTCCCATTTGAGATGAGGAGAATTTTTTTGCTCTCAGGGGGTCGTTTGTCTGTGGAATTCTCTTCCCCAGAGAGAAGTGGAGGCTGGGTCATTGAATATATTCAAGGCTGATTTATACAGGTTTTTGATAGACAAAGGAGTCAAGAGTTATGAAGGGCAGACAAAAAAGGGGAGTTGAGGCTACAATCAGATTAGCCATGATCTTATTGAATGGTGGAGCAGGCTCGAGGAGCAAAATGGTCTACTCCTGCTCCTGACTCTTGTGTTCTTGTGTGTTCGCTGGTAATGGAGCAGTGTTGATAACCAGGGAACTCAGGTTTTTACACAATGCGTTGTTGTGATCTGGAATGAGCTGCCTGAATGGGCAGTGGAAGCAGATTCAGTAATAACTTACAAAAGGGAATTGGATAGATACTGACAAAGGAGAAATTTCAAGGCTATGGCGATAAAAAATGGAAGTGGAACGAATTGGACAACTCTTTCAAAGAGACAGGAGAGGTATGATGGGCTGAATGGCCTCCTTCTATGCTGTAAGATTCTACAGCATGGACTCCTTCCACCATCTGCTGATCCATTGCTTTAGGGAATTCTGACCTTGACAATTAGCAACATTGACAAGGTAGGAACGGCAGTTTTAAAATGTTCTGTTGAATGTTCTCTGTGAGCAATAAAGTCCAGTTAAATTTCGGCAACACACCACTGTGATTTATCTCTGCTCCCTAGTTAACTCTGGGCACTATGAACTGTGCCACTGTCCACGACCATTCAAAACTTTCAAGTGCCCGGACCCAGGGAACTGGTCCCAGGTCAAAGTGTGGAAGAAGAGAAAGACGCACTTTGACTAGAAGCGAGGGACTAGAGGAAATTCCACTCACCTGATGCAGTCAAGTCTTTCTCTGCTGATACCCTCACCTTGATGAGCATAAAAATTCAAGAGGAATGAGTAAAAAGCAAAGGAGACAGAGAAGGTGAGAGAAATGAACAAAGGAAAACATGATTGAATGAGGAACGAGAGAGGGAATAAAGCAAAGAGATTGAACCATGAGCCACATGTTCCTCTTATGGGAACAACAAAAAAAAAAGGCTCCCTGTAACCTTTTCCCCATATTTGAGAGATAATTGAGTGAAATAATAGACAGGCTGAAGCAAGATTTGCCATCCAATTAATCGGGAGGTTTCTCTGCTGATAGCATTGTGCGATGATATTCCAGACATTTTACTCAGCATTCATCCAACGATTCCTGGCTTCTCTCCAAAACAGTAATTACCTTCTGCACACGACTGTGGCTTTGACTCAGACGATTGGTGGATTCAAGTCCCAATCCAGAAATTTGAAGTGTGTAACGTAGGCTGTCACTGCAGAGCTGTCCTGTCAGAGGTTCCGTCACTAAAATCAGATGTTCTGCTTCAGTCCTCCCTGGTTTAGGTGGATCCCCAAAGCAGAGCAGCAATGTTTCAGAATCAGTCACCTTCCCTCAATCGATATCACTTAAATAAGCTAACTGGTCATTCATGATTAGTAGTGATCTTATTGACTACCGGCAAGAGTCATAATATTTCACTATCTAAAGGTCCTTGAGATTTTTTGGAAAAAAAGTAGATGCAAAATAAGTGCGAGGCTATCGGTACTGCTGTGAGGAATAGTCAAATCAATTATTTTTTTTATCTGATATCAGGTCCTGAAAATTATGAGGTGATAAATAAGGGACATGAGGAATAAACCAATATAAATGCAAGTCAATTCTCTCCACTCCTTCTCCTGAAAGATACTGGCCCAAATATTTGCTCGTGGGTCAGGTTTTCTTTTTTTTCATTCATTGGATGTGGGCTTCGCTGGCTGGGCCAGCATTTATTGCCCATCCCTAATTGCCCTTGAGAAGGTGGTGGTGAGCTACCTTCTTGAACCGCTGCAGTCCCTGTGCTGTAGGTACACCCACAGTGCTATCAGGGAGGGAGTTCCAGGATTTTGACCCAGCAACAGTGAAGGAACGGCGATATATTTCCAAGTCAGGATGGTGAGTGGCTTGGAGGGGAACTTCCAGGTGGTGGTGTTCCCATCTATCTGCTGCCCTTGTCCTTCTAGATGGTTGTGGTTATGGGTTTGGAAGGTGCTGTCTAAGGAGGCTTGGTGAGTTCCTGCAGTGCATCTTGTAGGTGGCGCACACTGCTGCTACTGTGTGTCGGTGTTGTAGGGAGTAAATGTTTGTGGATGGGGTGCCAATCAAGTGGGCTGCTTTGTCCTGGATGGTGTCAAGCTTCTTGAGTGTTGGTGGAGCTGCACTCATCCAGGCAAGTGGAAGGTATTCCATCACACTCCTGACTTGTGCCTTGTAGATGGTGGACAGGCTTTTGGGAGTCAGCAGGTGAGTTACTCGTCACAGGATTCTCAGCCTCTGACTTGCTCTTGTAGCCACAGTATTTATATGGCTAGTCCAGTTCAGTTTCCGGTCAATGCTAACCCCCAGGATGTTGATAGTAGGGGATTCAGTGATGGTAATGCCATTGAATATCAAGGGGTGATGGTTGGATTCTCTTTTGTTGGTGACGGTCATTGCCTGGCACTTGTGTGGCGCGAATGTTATTTGCCACTTGTCAGCCCAAGCCTGGATATTGTCAAGGTCATGCTGCATTTGGACATGGACTGCTTCAGTATCTGAGGAGTCGTAAATGGTGCTGAACATTGTGCAATCATCAGCGAACATCCCCACTTCTGCCATAGGTTGGAAGGAAGGTCATTATGAAGCAGTTGAAGATGATTGGGCCTCGGACACTATCGAGGGGAACTCCTGAGGCGATGTCCTGGAACTGAGATGATTGACCTCCAACAACCACAAGCATCCTCCTTTGTGCTAGGTATGACTCCAACCAATGGAGAGTTTTTCCCCTGATTCCCATTGACTCCAGTTTTGCTAGACTCCATACTGCCACGCTCAGTCAAATGCTGCCTTGATGTCAAGGGCAGTCACTCTCCTCACCTCTGGAGTTCAGTTAGCGTGGATAGAAGATTGGCTGGCTGGCAGAAAGCAGAGTGTATGATTAAATGGGTCTTTTTCTGATTGGCAGGATGTGATGAGTGGAGTCCCACAGGGGTCTAGTGCTGGGGCCTCAACTTTTTATGATTTACATCAATGACTTAGATGAGGGGAGTGAAGACATGGTAGCTAAGTTTGCAGATGAGACAAAGATAGGTAGGAAAGTATATTGTGAAGAGGACATGAGGAGGTTGCAGATGGATATAGATAGGTTGAGTGAGTGGGCAAAGATTTGGCAAATGGAGTTTAATGTGGGAAAATGTGAAGCTGTTCACTTTAACAGGAAGAACAAAAAAGCAGAGTATTACTTAAATGGAAAATGGCTGCATAATTCTGAGGTGCAGAGGGATCTAGGTGTTCTAGTACATGAGTCACAAAAAGATAGTATGCAAGTACAGCAAGTAATTAAGAAGGTGAATGGAATGCTATCCTTTATTATGAGAGGGATTGAATATAAAAGTAAGGATGTTTTGCTTCAGTTATACAGGGCATTGGTGAGACTGCACCTCGAATACTGTGTGCAGTTTTGGTCTCCTTATTTAAGGAAAGATGTAAATCCATTGGAGGTGGTTCAAAGGAGGTTTACTAGATTGATATCTGGAATGAGTGGGTTGTCTTATTAGGAAAGGTTGGACAGACTGGGCTTGTTTCCACTGGAGTTTAGAAGAGCGAGGGGTGATCTGATTGAAGTATATAAGATGCTGAATGGGCTTGACAAGGTGGATGTCGAAAGGATGTTTCCTCTTGTGGGTGAGTCCAGAACTAGGGGGCACTGTTTTAAAATTAGGGGTCACCCTTTTAGGACAGAGATGTGGAGAATTTTTTCCTCTCAGAGGGTTGTGCGATTATGGAACTCTCTGCCTCAGAAGGTGGCGGAGGTGGGGGTCATTGAATATTTTTGAGGCAGAGGTAGATAGATTCTTGTTAGGCAAGGGAATCAAAGGTTATCCGGGTTAGATGGGAATGTGGAAATTGAAACACAAGAGGATCAGCCATGATCTTATTGAATGGTGGAGCATGTTCATGGGGCCAAATCATCTACTCCTGTTCCTATTTCTTATGTTCCTATGTTTTGTCCATAGTTGAACCAAGGCTGTAATGAGGTGTGCAGGGATGGCTGCAAATCTGACCTTTGAAAATGGTTGCCTGCAGTTCTAATGGTCGTTCTGGGTGGGGGGATGGGTGAGGGGGGTGTGGAGGGTGAGGGGGCGGGCTGGATTGGAAGTCGGGCATGCCACTCTAGGAACAAGTGCAGAGGCGGCTGGGTGCAGAGGCAGGCTGGGCGGAAGGACTGCCCCTGTGCTCTGTCACTTTGTTACTTAAAGAAAGATTAAAACAACAAACAGTCCTCCAGCCATCACCTCCCACCCCCTCACCTCCCCACACAACTCCCATGCCCCACCCACGCCAACCTATGCCACCTCATGCCCCCACCCAGTCCTGATGGTCCCTCATAGCCGCCATGTCAACACATGCCCCTCCACCCACTTCTTATGGCCCCTCATACCCTTATGCCTCCCACATGACCATAAGGCCATAAGACATAGGAGCAGAAATTAGGCCATTCGGCCCATTGAGTCTGCTCCGCCATTCAATCATGGCTGATAAGTTTCTCAACCCCATTCTCCCGCCTTCTCCCCGTAACCTTTGATCCCCTTACCAATCAAGAACCTATCTATCTCGGTCTTAAATACAATGACAATGACCCTTTATAGCCTCTATGCCAACTTAGTGTAAACTCATGCCAGCCCATGCCCCCCATCTACTACCCTTTGCCCTTACCCCCTCCATGCCAACTCAGCTAGTATCCTTTGACAGTTCCTTGACATCTTTGACAGTTCCTTGACAGCTCTGTGACAGCTTGACTGTTCCTTTACAGCTTGACAGTTCTTTGACAGTTCCTTGAGGGCTTGCACAGTTCCAATATGTTTATGATCTTTGTCTGCACAATTATGTTTGCTTTTAACAATCCCAAAGGGTGCCTTACCTCTCCCAAAGTTGTCCTGGGACCGTATCCAAAGGGGTACCTCTCTTCTCCTTAGGGTCCTGGCTATCCAAACAAATCCACCTAGTTCAGACCTTCTCTTGCCTGGTCTAATCTAAACTCTAGATTTCACACTCCTGGCCTACAAAAAATCCCACCTCAGTGGAGCCAGCTGGTGATTTAAATGGCCAGCTGCCTCCATCAACCACGCATGTGCGAGAGTCCTGGCCCAACTCCAGGCCCGACCCTGCGAAATAGGAAATACAGTGTTCGGGGGGGCAGGACATAGGATTTCCAGACATTTCTGGAATTTATGCCTAGATTGTCTCCGTCGTAGCGAAAATCTGGGCCATTGATTCTTCTTGGTGTGTAGTTCCACAGGCACCAGCAGCCATCTCATGCCTTTTTCATCATGTGTTAGCCTAAACAAAGAAATGGCAGCCAGCTATCCTACCACAGAGTGCATTGCACCATATGTATAACCTCAGGCATAAAGTCACTCTCTCATTGTTGTTTGGCCTGTGGCCATTTTTTCTGTCAGACGCTCGCTGCTGTTGTGAGAAATTGGAACTTTCTCCCCTCGCTGGCCTGTAATGTCGACATATCCTGAATTGGAGAAGGGAGAGGAACAGTTGGGGGTGGGGGGTGGGGGGTGGGGGAGGTGGGGTGCATCACTGAACCTCCTCTTGGCCCACGATTGTTTATAGTTTGAATAAGTAAATGTTTAGACTCATGTCAGCTGGGAGAAAATCTCTAAGAAAACGAGGAAGGAAGCTTACGGGTATAAAGAAAACACAGGAAGAGGGAAGGAATCCATTCTGAAGCTGCATTAGGGCCACTGTGTTTCTGATTAAAGTCAAGATTCTTGCAGTTTGGCGCCACGACACTTGGCTCTGGGCAGCTGATACGATGGCAGACACTGAGACACCGAGATTCTGAACAAAGATTCTGAGTTTTAATCTCCTAAATTCTACTCAGAGAGTCGAGTAAATATGTACTGCAAACAAACCAGCGACTCTATAATAATCACATTAGTGGCAACTTGAAGCCAGCTCCCACAACCCATGTGAAATTTATGTATTAGCTCCGTGTGCTTCATGCCAAATAACTTGGGTTTGATGCTTGGTCTGCACTGTTGTTTCAGATGGTGGAGCAAAAAGTATCGTTCAATAAGCTCTGCATCCCATATATTTGGGGAAGGGAAATAAAATCAGCCATGGTTCATGCTCCTGTTGGATATGATAATGGGTGAGGGTGTCACATGAGCTGTGGTGTCCCCACATTCAGTTCGAAACTAAAGGTACAGGTTGCCACATCATTAGACCACAGCAAGAGGCAAAACCTTCAGGAGTGGCAGGGGAAAGAATGAAGAGAATATCCAACTGGCTGTCGGTTGCTACTTTTCTTTGGTCCGTTCACCCTTTGCCCTTCCTCTCCTGAAAGTTTTGATGTTCTCTGCGGTTTATAGTGAGTGGCACTGGCAGGAGATTCGCTGTGGGCAGAACTTGCCCCACACGCCGATGCGTAAAGTGACGCGAGGTGATGTCGGGCGTGCGTCCCGACGTCACCGCGCGTCAATCCGATCGTGCATTCAGCGGGAGGGCACCGGAGGCAGCTGTGTGCCCGCCGAACTGCCAAAGGCCTGTTAAGGCCATTAATACACCAATTAAACTGATTGACAGGGCTGCCCATCCTACCTTAAGGTTGGCGGGGGGGGGTGGGGCGGGGGCAGGTGAAGAGCCCAAGCGGCCTTCACATTTTTCAAGAAACATCATCCACGGGCGGGATGAGGTTTCATGAAGGTTTTATTAAATAAATAATTTTTTTTTTGACAATTCAGAAACAGTTCCCAGCTCAGGTGACACTGTCACATGAGGGGACATGTCTGAATAATTTTAATCTTTTTTTCACACTTTAAAACTGAACTTAATCTCCCTGAGGCAGCTCTGTGCCTCAGGGAGATTTCTGCTCTCTTTCGCGCGCTTGCCCTGACTCTCCCTCCTCCCCCCCACCCCGCCCAGCACATTTAGCGCTGAGCGCTACCAGGCACGTGTCACGTTGGGCGGGCCTTAATTGGCCCGCCCAGGTAAAATGGCATCGTGCAGCCAATCGCGGGCGGCGATCAGCTTGGCGCTTGCCTACGCCCGCTCCCGACCAGCCCACCCGACAGGGAGAAAATTCTTCCCTGTAAGCTAAGTGAGAAATGAGTGACGCCGGTCTTCCCAAACACATGAGGACATCACAGCTCAACACATTTCTGCCCTCACTCATTACACAAACAATACCCTAACCAGAAGTGCCAGCCTGCTGTGCAAATTTTGCAATGATATTAAACTGTTAATGAAGCAGAGAAAACGAACTGTCAAAAATAGCTAAGGCACCAGACTCCCTGAAGGTGAAACAGGTTCATAAACAGGAAAAGTGATTAACAGAGAATTTAACAGATTTTGCGGAATTTTAGAGGTGGATCTAGAATGATACACAAGTAACGATGCAGAAATAGACCATTCGGCCCAACCTGTCCATGTTGATGTTTTACTCGTCCACGTGGGCAAATAGTCCTATTCACATTTACCTGCCCTTCTGTAAGGGTGCTATGCTTGGCTCAGCCTTCTTGGGCTGTGGTCAGTAGGCTGGTACTGGAACATAAAGCTAGTCTCAGTAATGGTGACCATGGAACTACCAGATTGTCGTTAAAAACCCATCTGGTTCACTGCCCTTTAGGGAAGGAAATCTGCCATCATTACCTGGTCTGGCCTACATGTGACTCCCAACTTGCAGCCAATGCGGTTGACTCTTAACTGCCCTCTGAAATAACTCAGCAGGTCTGACAGCATCTGAGGAGAGGGAGACAGAGTTAACGTTTCGAGTCCGTATGACTCTTCATCAGAACTAAAGAAAAATAGAAATGAGGTGAAATATAAGCTGTTAAAGGGGGTGGGGCAGGTGGAGCTGGATAGAGGGCCAGTGATAGGTGGAGGCAAAGAAGAGATTGCCAAAGATGTCATTGACAAAAGGACAAAGGGGTGTTGACGGTGGTGATTTAAGCTAAAGGATATGCTAATGGTGACATTAAGGATAGAAAGCAGGACGAGCAAGTGACACATAGCCCTAGTGGGGGTGGGGTAGGGGGAAGGGATTGAAATAGGCTAAAAGGTGAAGATAAAACGATGGATTGAAATAAATTTTAAAATAATAATAGAAATAGGTGGAAAAATATATATATTAAAAAATATATATAAATAGTTGATGAAGAGTCATACGGACTCGAAACGTTAACTCTACCTTCCTCTCCACAGATGCTGTCAGACCTGCTGAGACTCTCCAGCTATTTTTGCTTCAGCATCCGCAGCATTTTGCTTTTATTTTTGTCCAGCTGAAATAGCCTAGCAAGCCACCCATCAAACTGCTACAGAAACACTAAATTAGAATAAGACTGGACAGAACAACTGACATTGACCTCGGCACTGGAAACACGCTCTACCCCCAGAGTGATTCCCACTATCAACTGGGGACTTGTACCAAAATTTGGTGAGCTATCCCACAGAAGAGTGAAATATCAGCCTGACATAATCATAATCACCAAATCATACCTTACAGCTAATGTCCCGGAATCCACCATCAACATTCCAGAACTGATTAGTGACAATGAACGTTCACGCTACATAAGTACCAGTAAAGTGATTATCACCAACAAGACAACCATCTCCTCTTGATATTACCTGGAGCATTACCTGGAACATAAACGCCAGCATGGACCAGTTAGGCCAAATGGGCACTCGCTGTTCTGTGCACTGGTTGTGAACAAAATGTGTTTGTGTCTTTATCCTGGGCCCTCCTGCTCAGTATAACGTTCATGCTTTCAGGCTGGGTGACACAATTTGCTGCTGAGACATTGAGGGGCTGTCGGGATTAAAATGGCGTGGTCAAAATTTGAGGCCTTTGGCAGGTGGAGTGACTCGGGAGTGATGCTAGAATCGCTGTCGCTCATTTTGTCGCCATGGTCAGGGTGAAGCTAGCTTCCTGGCACCATTTTCCCACAGGCTGTGGGCAATTGCTGTTTGGCTGCCTGAGCAACCAAAACATCAAAAAGTCAAGCCAAAGTGCACACAAAACATAATAACAATCCCTGTGCTTACCCAAAGCCACTGTACACCCAAAAATAACTCACAGCAAAAGAGGACTATTCCACCCTTTAACTTGCTCATTGTTTGATGTGCACGCAAAACAATACATATAAGGCCCGCCAGCAGGATTAATTCTCTCCTTGCTGTGGACTTCTACGGCAGGGAAACACAGAACAACTTCTGCCATCGTTTTTATAGGCCTGAGCAACAAACAGACTGAGCACTCCCACAAGTTTAACATGGTGGGGCAAAAGCTCCAAACACAAATTGACGTGACCTCAGTGGCTTTCAGAAACCCTGGCTGCTAATGAGGACCCTGAGGAAAGATCACAGGCCTGAACCTTTAACTCTGTTTCTCTCTCCACAGGTGCTGCCTGGCCTGTGGAATGTTCCCGGTATTTTCTGTTTTTATTTCCGATTTGCAGCACCTGCAGTATTTTGCGTTTTTCCTAAGATCAGGAGATGTTTTCACTGATTGCACACCACTGCAAGGATGTTATGCTAAAAGACTGGTTAGGCCCCAGCTAGAGTGTTGCATCCAACTCTGGGAAGCACAGCTGTACAAAATGCCAAGGATTTGGACAGGGTGCAAAGGAGATTTACTAGAAAGGCACTAGGGATGAGGGACTTCAGGTATGTGGTTAGGCTGCAGAAGTTGGGCTTGTTCTCCTTCGACCAGGGATGCTGAAAAGGAGCTTTAATGGAGAGGTTCAAAACCACGAGGGGTTTGGTAGAGCTAATAGGGCGAAACAGTTTTACTGGCAGGAAGTTCAGTACCCAGAGGTTACAGGTTTAAGGTAATTGTCAAAAGAACCAAAGGCAAGGTGAGGAAATTTTTTTTACGCAGTGAACTGCTATGATCTGGAGCGCATACTTGAAAGGCTGGGGAAGCAGATTCAATAGTAACTTTCAAAAAGGAATTGGATAAATACTTTAAGGGAAGGAATTTATACAGCGAGGTAGCAAAGGAAGAGGAGTGGGTTTAAATGAATGGGCCAAATGGCTTTCTTCTGTGCTGTGTCACTCTATGATTCATTGATTGTTGGTCGCCCTCAGCTTTCCCTCTTTAATCCCATTGCCACTCCGTCTCTTGTAGCTGTTGGGCACAGAAGGTGAAGGTGTTGGACCCAGGCAATGGAGTGGGAAGTTCCATTCCAACTCAAATGCAGCTCACTGGAATTCTTCTCCAATCTCGCCTGCTGTCTTTCCATGTGCTTTCCTTGTATTGAATTTGGACGCTTCATGCATCAGGCTTCTCAGTAGATGTGAACTGAGGTTAGAGGCTTAACAATTACCGACCATTGTTCTGCTTTGGGGAAAACACTGCATTTCATAGCAATTAACCAACTATCGACAGGCTCTGCGGGCAACCCTGGTCACTGCAAGTTGTCATCAACTCCTTGGTCAGGGGTAGCACCAATCAAATATAAATTAGAACTCAGTCTGTACTGTAAGAATTTGCATTTACATAGTACCTTTCATGACCTTAGGACATCCCAAAGCACTTTCCAGCCAGTGCTTTTGAAGTGTGGCTACTGTCATAATGTAGGAAACGTGGCAGCCAATTTGTGCACAGCAAGCTCCCGCAAACAGCAATGTGATAATGACCAGGTAATCTGGTTTACTGATGTTAGTTGAGAGATAAATATTTGCCTGGACACTTGGGAGAGCTCCCTACTCTTCTCCAAAATAGTGACCATTAGTGAGGGAATATCTGGAGACAGCCATGTTACATTCAGTTTGATTAAGACACCACACTAGAAAGATTGTAGTCTTTGAGCTTGTAACATGGTGTCAGGAGTGGAGCTGAGACTGAGTTTTGAAAAGCTGGAAGAGAAGTCACAGCTGCTGAAAGAGGAACATTGAAATGTTTCAACCTGCAAAAAGCTGATGAATAAAAACACAGTCAAGGAAAAGCTAACACAAATTGAATGCTGCAAGTGAAATACTGGATGAGACAAAAATGGCTGTAAATTTTCCACTCCCAGCTCCTGTCGAAATGTAAGGAGATATGTGGCAGATCTGGCAATTTTTCCACTTGCAATGGCAAACCTTCGAGATTGTGAAAGATTTAATTAAGAAGCTGGAGCGGATGCGAGTAGCAACACTTTTAACACTGCTGGGGAGAGGACTGCTACAAATTGTATTCCACCCTAAATCTTTCTGAAGAACAGAAAAAACAGACTGCAGAAATTTTGAAAGCCTTTAAGGCACACTGTGAACCTCAAGTGAACAAAACCTATGAACGGTAGGTATTCAACATTAGGGCTCAAGGTGAAAAGGAGTCCATTTATCATTGTGTGACTACAGTAATACAGCTCGCAGAATCCTGTTAATTTGGGCAACTAAAAGATAATCTCAATAAAGATAGAATTGTCTAAGGTATAAGAGATCCGAAAGTGAGGGTAAGTATATCGAGAGAGGAGAAACTTACTCTCAAGAAGGCGATAGATGTGCGCAGAAACATGGAAGTTGTAAAACGTCAGTTAGAGCACATGTATAGCACAACAGACCAGGAGAGACATTACACTGAAGGACATTCCAGGCTGAAAGAACAGAACAATCGCATACAAAGGGCAGGATGCAAATGCTGCAGAGAACATCATACAAAGGAAAAGAAGGATTGTCCAGGGTGGGGAAAGCAGTGTTCTAGCTGCAAGAAGCCAAATCATTTTACACTCAAGTATTTGGCTAGAAAGAAGCAAAACAAGTTGATAGGGATGGCCACTGGAGAGATATCAGTAGGAGAGTCTAATGAAGAACTATACACGATACAAAAGGTGTTTCCGTCAAGTCTGTAGGTGGTAAATGGTTTGTGATTGTTAGTATGATGACTGCAGAAGTAGAGCATCAAGTGAACAAGGAGGGTCAGATAGACATGGGTGCATTGTGTAGCATTATGACCTTCGCAGACCTGTGCGAAGTGGCTCAACACGGTGATCCAAAAACTAACCTCAAAAGCAGGATGAGGCTATATGTTAGCGCGGTACTCACACCGAGAGGATAAATTAATCTGAGAGCCCAATGCAATGGCAAGAATTAAGATTAGGAGATTCAGATTATAGATGGTAATGGTGCAGCCACTCATCTCAGCCAGAGCAAGTGTAAAGCTCGGACCGGTAACCCAGAAAGTGCCAACAGAGATTTACAACGTGTCACAGCGTACACAACCATTGACTGCTGAGCAGATCCTAGAGGTGTACAAAAATGTGTTTACAGGGTTTGGATCTGCCCAGAAGAGTTCCAGCTACCCTCAAGTCCAGTCTAAAAACAAGATAGAAAGGCTGGGAAAGAAGGGATTAATCAAGAAAGTGGCAGCTCCTGCAGACTGGATTAGCCGCACGGTAGCAGTGAAACAACCTGGAAAACTGTGAGTGTGCTTAGACCCAAAGAATCTAAATAATGAGCTGAAGAGACCTCACTACCTCATGCCAATCATCAAAGGAATTTTGCTGCAACTTGCCAAGGCAAAGATCTTTACTACCCTAGATGCGAAGGATGGTTACTGGCAAGTGAAGCTGGATGAGAGCAGCAGCTTACTAACAACATTCTGGATGCCGTTCGGGAGATACAGAGGATTACGCATGATGTTTGGCATTTCCATGGCTCTAGAAGAGTATCAACGCAGACAGCATGAGATAGTCAGCGATCTTCCTGGAGTGGAAGCCATAGTGGATGATCTGTGAGTCGACTGACGCGGAGACACAATGGTAGAAGCCATAGCTGACCATGATCAGAATTCAATATGACAGCTAGAGAGGGCTTGCTAGAAGAACCTGAGCTGAACAAGAAAAAATTGCAATTGAAGATACCTGGGTCATGTGCAGACAGCAAGAGGTCTTTGCCCGGATCCTGACAAGGTGAGAGCTGTAGCAGTGATGCAACGACCATTGGATGTGAAAACAGTGCAATGATTTGTTGGATTTGTGAACCATTTAGCAAAATCTCTGCCTAATTGGTTGTTGGTATGTGAACCATTATGCAAGCTCACTGCCAAGGATGAGCAGTGATATTGGGGCACGGAACAAGAAGCAGCATTCACTAAAATCAAACAACTAATGACGATGCCAGTGCTGAAGTGCTATAATGTCAATGATGAAGTTACCTTGCAGTGTGATGTCAGTGAGACAGGCCTTAGAACAAACCTAATGCAGCGAGGACAACCAGTCACATTTGCTTTCAGGTCATTAACGCAAACTGAAAGACGCTATACTCAGATTGAGAAAGCGTGTTTGGCTATTGTTTTTGCTTGTGAATATTTTCATCAATACCTGCTTGGGAAGAGACCAAATTAACAGTGAAATCTGACCATAAGTCTCTTCAAAGCGTTTTTCTCAAACCGTTACTATCTATTCCAAAGCGTCTGCAAAGGATGTTACTTCGCTTACAAAGGTATCATCTGGACGTGACACACAAGCAAGGGAAACAGATGTGCATCGCTGACATACTGTCGAGAGCAGCACTCCCCATGAAGAAAGTTGAGGATGCTACAACAGAATGTGAAATCTTCCAGATTCAATGTCAGGCAGCAGCTGGACATGCTCTGGAAGTCAACAGCCCGGCAAAGACATTGAATCTGACAGAGAAGCGCCTTGTTCAAATCAAGCAAATTACCCAACAAGATGCAACTCTCCAAATGCTGCAAGAAGTAGCGATGAAAGGATGGCCTGAGAGCATCAAAGACACACCTGTGGTCACAAGAGCATATTGGACACAGTGAGATGAGGTGACAGCCCAAGATGGCATATTGTACAAAGAAAATAGAGTCACTATCCCTAAGGAGATGAGAGGAGAGGTGCTGAAGCGTATCCATGCAAGCATCAAGGAGTTGAATCGAGTCTGAGGAAGACAAGAGAAGTGCTTTACTGGCCAAACATTAGCAACAAAATTAAAGACCACATCGGCCAATGTGGTGCTTGTAACCAGTACCAAGCTAAACAAGCTAGAGAGCTGTTGATGACACATGACATCCCAGACAGACCATGGACGAAGCTGGGGGTTGGTCTCTTCACCAGAGCAAGAACTGATTGTCTTGTCACCGTAGCTACTATTTCTGTCTACTGGGAGTTAGACCAGGTGATTCCAATAACGACAGGAGAGATAGTACAGTGCCAGAAAGCACACTTCAGCTGTTACGGCATTCCAGACATTGTGATGAATGACAATGGCCCTCAGTTCACGAGTGGAGAATTCAGCCGCTTCACAAAGGATTGGGAAATTCAACACTACACATCATCTCCGCACAATCCCCAGTCAAACAAAAAGGCTGAGGTGGCAGTGAAAATAGCCAAAGGAATCATCAAGAAATCAAGCAAATCTAGCACAGACGTACACAAGGCAATCCTCGAGTGGAGAAACACACCGACTAAAGGCATGGAAAGTAGTCCAGTCCAAAGACTAATGTCACGTCACACCCAAACTACTCTTTCAATAGCAAAAAACGCTACTGAAACCAGAAGTAGTGACAGGCATGAGTGAAAAAAATCAAGGTAAAATGGCAGAAAACTAAATTTCATTTTGACAAAACTGCCAAACAATTTCCAGAGTTGAGTATTGGAGAGCCTGTCAGGATTCAAACCTTCAATGCTCTCAACAGGAGTCAGTCCTATGACAACTTGGGACATGCGTACAGCAGCTATCACCTTGATCGTACGTGGTGGAAGTGAATGACCAAATATACCAGCACAAACGCAGGCAAATATGAACAACTAGAGAAGCCGTCCCTTCACTGCAGATGGCCAATCAGGAAGACGGGCTCTCACCGGCTGCACAGAGCACAGAACAACCATCACTCCCAGAGGTCCACCAGTACCCAACAACGGAAATGGAACAGCAACAACAGTTACTGTGGTAACAATAAGTGCCACGGGAACGACACTCCCCAGAGAAGGAACATCATACAGATGAACAGCCAATGACAACATGCGCATGTACCATTAAGAGATCTGCACAATTTAATGCCTATGTGTGCAATGCCATTGCAGAGGCTAACGAGAATAACAAACAGTTTGTTAATGTATGAGAACAGTTGTGGTATAGTGGGTAACTTGGGTAACTCACAATAACACATGATAGTCCATATGAAATTGTCTGTGTTTGTTATGGAAGGGGGCATGTTTGGGTTTTGTAATGCAGTCATTACTAAGTATCCTACCTGGCTTGCCATATCATATGATCTCTGCCATGAGGGAACGTCTGGGGGCAGCCGTGTTACATTCAGGTTAATAAAGACACTACGCTAGAAAGACAATAGTCTTTGAGCTTGTAACAATCAGAGTGAAGGTGTAAAGATTCTGGTTGAAGACTCGGAGAAAGTGGTGGCAGGAGATGGAAGTACGGAAATGGAAATTGGGCAAAGGATTAGCTCTGGTTGGAGTACTTCTTTAAAACACTTTTGTGGGATGTGGGTGTTGCCAACAAGGACAGCATTTGCTACCCATCCTGAGTTGCCTGCTAGGGTGTTTCAGGAGGGCAGTTAAGAGTCAATCACATTACTGTGGATCTGGAGCCACATGTAGGCCAGACCAGACCAGGTAAGGACATTAGTGAACCAGATGGGTTTTTATAACAATTGATGATAGTTTCATGGTCACCATTACTGAGACTAGCTTTCACTTCCAGACTTATTAACTGAATCCAAACTTCACCAGCTGCTGTGGTGGGATTTGAACCCATAGTCCCAGAGCATTAGTCTCTGGGTTACTTGTCTGGCAACATTACCACTATGCATCGCCTCCCCATACTAGTGGAGTGCTATGTGATAGAAACTGAAAGGAAGGATCTACAAGCCTGCTTGAAACTGGCCTTGTTATATAGTGCAGAGACAAACAATGACTGGATACTAATGAGGTGCAGATGCCATGATGGAGTAATGAGAAAAGAGAAAATGAAGTGAAGATTGTGGGAGCATCAAAGAAAGTAGCTGAGGAGAGATTGAAATGATGGTCATCTGTTGCAGAGAGAGAGGGAGAGAGGAAATGTGGTGGTGGATGACGGAGGTGTGACTATGAGGAAGAAGGAGAAGCGGAGGCCTAATTCCAAATGGAAACTTATGGAGGTGAGAGACTGAAATGCACGGGATTGGAAGAGGAATGGGTGACTGACAGGGGGAGATGGAGAAGGATGATCAACCAGAATTGTGGTGACCCCCAAGTAAAATGAGAGTAACTAAAAGAAGAAGAAGAGGATAGGAATGACTTGCGCAGCCAGCATGAGTTGAGGCCCACACTTATTTCCAGTCCTTGCTAAGCCATTGGTGCTACCTCACTGCACAGCTCAATCACTTCCAACAAGGTTCCTATCTCTCTTCAAACAAAAAATGACATGAAGTGATCTACTCAGGCAAATCTCAAGGTGATTTCAGATCTGTCTGTGCGTTCTCACCCAGACCGATCTTGCTACCCTTGTTATATGCTCAGTTCAGTCTGTACATCGGATGGTTTTCCCCAGGAACCTAGCAACTGCAGGAGGGAAGGAAGACTGAGGAAGGAGAGGACTTCCAGTTTCAAGGTCCTGGGAATGAACGAACTGGAGTAGGAGATGGTCAGATGAGTCTAGATGTCAATATAGTAAAGATTTAGGGAAGCTCAGAAAAAGCAGTTAGAGGTTAACAAGAACAGCAACAACTTGCATTCACGTAGCACCTTTAACATAGTAACAAGTCCCAAGGTGCCATGAGGCAAGGCAGGAAATATTGGGACAGGCGGCCAAAAGTTTGGTCAAAGGGATAGGTTTAAAGGAGCATCTTAAAGGAGGAGAGACAGGTGCAGAGGTTTAGGGAGGAGATGCCAGAGCTTAAGGTGCATGCAGCTGAAGGTACGGCCAGCGATGATAGAGCGATGGGAGGATGTGTAAGGGAATCAAGGGATATGGGTAGGGCGGGAAAGCAGAAAGCAGAAGCTCAGACATGATTTTATTGAATAGTGTAGCAGACTCGGGCGGTGGGGGGAGAGCCTAATCCTGCTCCCATTTCTTATGTTGTTATGCAAGAGGCCGGAATTGGCAGAGCGTAGAGATCTCGGAGTGTTGTTGTACTGGATAAAGGAAGAAGCAAGGGAAACTTTGAGGCAACAATAAACATAGTCACACAGACATAATAGAGAATGGAGACAGCAATGCCAAGAATGGATGTGCATGTTTTGCCTCTTTTGGGGTGAAGAATGACAGACAGGACTAATGCTTCGTTGCCAATGGTCTGCTTCATGCATTCAGTAATAACCACTCTGCATTTGAGTGTTCCAGCTCCAAACTTGGAGCATAAGGCATAGACAATAATTGCTGATATTAAGTGTATATTTTTTCCAGTGTTCCAAGCCTTGCTTTATTTAGCATAATTGGAAACAGCCATCTTACCATATCTTGGAACAGAAAACCTGGTCTGCTCGGTAACTTTGTTCTACTTGCCGATAAATATTTGGAAGCAGGAATGATCATGTCACAATTATCTGTGTGAGGGGTGTGTAGGCTATTGCTTTTACAGATTGCCTTTCCCTTTAATTCTGTAACCTCAGCAACACTTTTTGGGGGGCAGTTTCACAAAGGCTGGCTATCTTCCAGTACCTTGGCCAAGTTGCCAGTCTTGACAAGTTAAGTCTAGACAGTGAATGTCTCTGGCTATTTGACTGTAGAGGCATCACAGCAGTGGCCTAGTTCCATCCTCGCCCAATGTCTGTAGCATTCACCTCTTAATGGGAGCCATTGGAAAGTGACCAAGAGCAGTGGAGCCCCGGCTTACTTTAGCCCATGGTGGGGGTTGGGGAGTTGGTGGGGGGAATACTGTGTAGAATTGTTGAGACCCATTGCACTTGGGTGGGGTACAGAAGGCTTGTGACAAATATGAAAACATGACCAAGTGTGGATTGGTCAGACCAAATCGCTTAAGAAAAAACTACGGGTGGAATTTTCCCAGATTTGCACTGAGTGTGGTAGTGGGCGGGTAAAACGACGTTTCACCCGTTGGCCGCAATGGCGTATCGTCCCAAACCTGCCACATTATTTATGCACTCCCGGGAAACACGCCATTTCCATGGCAAACGTGCTCTTATTTGCCCACCCACCATCGCCCCGCCGCTACATCACATCGGGTGCCATGTTTACCGCAAGCTCACATCTCAGTGCATCCAGCTCACCGCTGCCGTACATGGCCCTGAAACTGAACAATACTGCAGGCCCCAGATTCAGCAATGCGTCCCTCAAGCGCCTTTTGGATGCCGTGGAGGCCCAGCCAGGATGTCCCCCACCCCCGCTCAGGCCACAGGATGGGCAGCAACAGCACTAACCCGGCTTGGGAGGCGGTGGCAGTGGTGGTCAGTGCCAACGCCCTTCAAAAGAGAACAGCCACCCAGTGCTGCAAGAGGATGAATGATCTCCTCTGTTCCGCCAGGGTAAGTCACTCTTCTCATCACTCCCAACTCACACACTCACAAACCCATCACACATCCACAGGGCCCTCACTCACTGCCAGTACAAGGGACATCACCATTCACTCTCTCACATTCACCGTCATTGTCCTCATCCCATCCATGGGACCACTCACACAGGCCAGGCATACTTATCATCTGGCCTGGCAGGCGTCCTGCTTATGCTTTCTCCATCTCTATCCATGCAGGACAAGCTAGCACACAACAAGAGGGAGAGGTTGCAGGCTGGTGACAGAATGCCTGAATTCAAGGTCCTCACGGACTTTGAAAACAGAGCCATCCAGCTGGCCGGCGAGGATCTGGATTGGTCCTGTGTTGACGGTGAGGTTGGCAATGCTCTATCAAGTGAGGATCCAGCAGTGCAACATCCATCAGAAACCATGCTGTGAGTGATGTGTCCTGTTTCACAGGCCACTGCCATGCACTAATTTATCTCTGCTTGCTTTCGCAGGCGCATCTGCCAAACAGCCGATGGAGTCCACAACACAGGGCCTGCAATCAAGCCCCGAAGAAACCTCTGAAGAGGAATCTGAAGGCACCCTCCCTGAAGTCCCATCACAGCGTCACCCACACCCTCCACCAGTGCAGAGACACACGCCTCGGTGGGACCTAGTTTTAGAGTAGCCTCAGGAGCACAATCTGGTGAGCACATCGCACTGTCTGATCTACAGCAGGCGGAGGCAGGGACTTCCCAGGTCCCTGGCACTCGGAGGACTGCTGGAGACCAGAACGCTGCTGAGTCTGAGTCAGATGATGAGCCTCTGGACTTGGTCATGTCACAGTTGCTGGAGCTGCAAAGGCAAGCTCGGGAACATCAGGAATGGATGTCCACTGCACTCCTCAGATTGTAAGGCACGATGGAGGAGTCTGTCTGCCTTCAGTCTGAGGTGATAGCACCAGCATTGCAACACACCAAGGTCAACACTGGTAGGATGGTGGCTGCCATGGAGACCTTGGTTTAGGACATCGCTCCTGCACTGCTGCACGGGCTCAACTCCATCGCTGATGCCATAGTTGGCCTCCAACAGTGTGTATGTGAGAGGGGTGCCGGGCAGTTCAATCTCACTCCAGCTACCCCTGCTCCTCAAAGAGTCAGCCAGGGGCCCCTGGGCACCCATAGGGAGGAGGATCAGCAGGTGTACCCCCTGGGGCCATCTATCCAGGTCACTCCGGCCCATCCAACTCTCCTTTTCCTGTGACCTCAGCAGCTCCAGCTCCACAGGCCGAGGAGGGTACCACTGCCACACAGCAGGACCCCGAAATCAGGCCGGGGCCCTCCAAGTCTCGGCCCTCCAGGGTATGCCCGCCAAGGTCATCACAGACAGGGCATAGCAGTCAGCGGCTGCCTCCACCTCCGCTGTGGGCATCCAGGGAGCACTAAGACATAGCGGCAGGGTTAGGAAAGTTAAGGAGAATTAGTTGCACAACCTGGGCACGGGTGTTAATCACTTGTACATACTGTTCACTATTATCAATAAACCCCCGAGAATGTCTCACTGCCTATGGCTCCTTGTTCTGATGACCGGTTCCCTAGACATGCACAGTCTGCGGTGACACTGGTTCTTGGTCATCTGCAGGAATGAAAAGTGGTGTCTATGGACCCTGTGTGTCACTCGGTGCCAGCCTGCAATGGCTCCGCTGTGTCTCTTGGGCAGTGTGTTCAGGATCACCAGCCGCCCCTTCTTCCTGAGGGTGCTGCTCCTCCCCCTGCACAGCCAGGCGCCTCTGTTGCTCTCTTCTCTGTGCCCTTTGCACTCTGTAGGCCATCAGGCATAAACTAGGCCACCAGGCTCCATGATCCTGATGTAGTCCTCCTGCAGGATGAAAGAAAGAGACATGTGATTAGCTTGGGTGTACCAAGAACCTGTCCTGATTAAGTGTGCAGACCCCTTAACACATCCCGGAGAGTGCTGGCCACCACTTGGATGGTCAGAGTTTAGTGAGCTGCATGGTTACCCGAAACCCCGCCCACCTCCGCCCCACTCCACCCGACCGATTGGCGGCAGCTTTGCCCATTGGACTGCACGCTGCGCTCTCAGCTCAGGCACAGGCATTCTCCTAACCCGCACTGCCCTGTTAGCTTGAACCATGGGGGAGACTGGTCCAAACCGAGATGATGACATTGCCAGGGGCTGTGAGCCCCTCCAGCAGTGACTGCTCCATGGCCGGCTATAGCGAGGAGACTGTACAATGAGTGCAGTCACCCAACTGTTCTGCAGTCCACTAAAATGCTCATGACTTTGCGGTCCGTGCCTGGGGAGGGGGGGGTTGGGGTGGGTGAAAAGTTTTGGTGCATTTGGTGGCACTTTGATGCCTCTGCGCTGCTTGAGTGGGCAGATAAACTAGAAGCCCGATTCCAATCACATCAATGTGGCTGCGCCTGAACTGTCCGAGTTGCAGAGGAATGGTCACTTTATACAGGTTTCCCTCATGCAATGCCACTTCCATCGTCCACCCTACCCCCCACCCCCAATGCTTGTGTGCTATATTCAACAGCAGGCCCTTGGTACCACCCCCCCCTACACAAGTTGCCTCAACAGCAGGGCTGCGCTTGACCCCCCCTCCCTCCCCCTCACAAATCGCCTCAACAGCAGGGCTGCCCTCAACCGCAATTCCCTGGCGCCCCTCAAGCTTGAAGTCCAACAGGTGACCCTGGTGAGCGCTGCACAATGTTGCTGTGTACTTACCTCCGATTTCCCCTCAAAATGCAGCCTGTCAAGTGCACGTCGCTTATGTGCTGCTGTGAAACACGTCAGCGAGCTTCCCACCAACTAGGGTCTTAAATCTAAACAAAGAAAACGACGAAGGTATGAGGGGCAAATTGGCAATGGTCGATTGGGAAACTACATTGAAAGGTATTACAGCAGATAAGCAATGGCCAGGATTATAAAGAATTAATACATGGTTTACAACACATTTACATTTCTTTGAGACACATAAACCCAGCAGGAAAGATGATCCGACCATGCCTAACGAGACAAATTAAAGATTGTATTAGATCAAAGGAAGAGGCTTCTATAGTTGCCAAAAAAGTAATAAGCCTGAGGACTGAGAGCATTTTAGAATTCAACAAAGGAAGACCAAGGAACTGATAAAGAAAGGGAAATAGAATATGAAAGTAAGCTAGCGAGATACATATAAATGGACAGTAAAAGCTTCTATAGGTATGTAAAAAGGAAACGATTAGCAAAGGCAAATCTGGGCCCACTACAGGTAGTGACAGGAATATTTATAATGGGGAAAAAGGAAATGACAGAGGAACTAAACACACTCTTTGTGTCTGTCTTCATGGAGGAAGATATAGAAAACATCCCAAAAATACTGGAGAACCAAGGGACTCGCGAGAATTAGAAACTGAACGAAATTAACATTAGCAAAAAAGAAGTACTGGAGAAATTAATGGGATTGAAAGTTGACAAATGCCCTGGACCAGATGACCACTCTCTACTTCCCAGATGCTGAAAGAGGTGGCTGCAGAGATAGTGGATGCATTGGTGGTTGTCTTCCAATATTCTATAGATTTGGAATGGTTCCTGAAGATTGGAAGGTAGCAAATGTAACCCCACTATTTAAGAAAGGAGGGAGAGAGAAAACAGGGAACTACAGACCTGTTAGCCTTACATCAGTAGTAGGGAAAACGCTAGAATCTATTATAAACGATGTGACAACTGGACACTTAGAAAGTAATTGTAGGATTGGGCAGAGTCAACATGGATTTATGAAAGGGAAATCATGTTAGAGTTTGTTGAGGATGTAACTAGCGGAATAGATAAGGGGAAATTAGTGGATGTGGTATATTTGAATTTTCAGAAGGCTTGTGATAAGGTCCCACAAAAGAGGTTAGTGAACAAGGTTAGAGCACATGGGGTGAGGGTGACATACTGGCATGGATTGAGAACTGGTTAACAGACAGAAAACAGAATAGGAATAAATGAGTCATTCTCAGGTTGGCAGGCTGTGATTAGTGGGATACAGGACCAGTGCTTGATCCCCAGCTATTCACAATCTATATCCATGACTTGGATGTGGGGATTAAATGTAATATTTCCTAGTTTGCCGATGACACAAAACTAGGTGGGAATGTGAGTTGTGAGGAGGATACAAAGAGGCTTCAAGGGGATTTAAACAGACTAAGTGAATGGGCAAGAACACGGCAGGTGGAATATAATGTGGAAAAACGTGAGGTTATCCACTTCATTGGGAAAACAGAAATGCAGAGCATTTCTTAAATGGTGAGAGGTTGGGAAGTGTTGGTGTCCACTGAGACCTGGATGTTCTTGTTCATGAGTCACTGAAAACTAACATGCAGGTGCAGCAAGCAATCAGAAAGGCAAGTGGTAAGGTGGCCTTTATTGCAAGAGGACATGGGTACAGGAGTAAAGAAGCCTTGCTGCAATTGTATAGAGCATTGGAGAGACTGCGCCTGGAGTATTGTGTACAGTCTTGATCTCTTTACCTAAGGAAGGATATACACCATAGAAGGAGTGCAATGGAGGTTCATCAGACTAATCCCTAGGATGGCAAGATTGTCTTCTGAGGAGAGATTGAGGAGACTGGGTCTTTATTCTCTAGGGTTTAGAGGAATGAGAGGTGATCTCATTGAAGCGTACAAAATTCTTACAGGGTTCGACAGGGTGGATGCAGGAAGGATGTAGCCCCTGGCCCGGAGAGGGGAGGGGGTTGGGGGGGAGGGGAGGGGTGTCTAGAGTCAGGGAACAGTCTCAGAATAAGGGGTAGGCCATTTAGGACTGAGGTGAGAAGGAATTTCTTCACTTCGAGGGTGATGTATCTTTCGAATTCTCTACCCTAGAGGACTGTGGAGGCTCAGTCATTGAGTATATTCAAGACAGACACCGATAGATTTCTAGGTATTCAAGATATCAAGGGATATAGGGGTAGTGTAGGAAAATGGCATTGAGGTGGAAGATCAGTCATGATCTAGTTGAGTGGAACAGGCTCGAAGGGCCGAATGGCCTATTCCTGCTCCCACCTCCTATGTTCTGTCTTATTCTTCTCAGTACCACTACACATGACCTCCCCTGCTTGATTAAATGTAAAGGTCCTTTATTTTGTACAAATTTAAAGAAGGAATTAAACAAGAACTGTGGCACACTTGACAGTTCATTTGGATTACACAAAGAATAACTGGGTACCAATGCCAGAGAAAGGTGGTGGTGGTGTAGTAGTATTGTCACTGGACTGTTAAGCCAGTGAGCCAGGGTAATAGTCTGGGGACCCAGCTTCAAATCCCACCAACAACAGATGGTTGCATTTGAATCTGGTAAAAATCTGGAATTAAAAGTCTAATAATGGAACCATTATTGGTTGTTGTAAAAAGATTGATGTCCTTCCTTACCTGGTCTAGCTTACATATGACTCCACACACACAGCAATGAGCGAGGACAATTAGGGATGGGCAATACATGCTGGCCTCTCTTGGAGTACTGTTCTTTAGGTGCCAAGCGGCCTTCCATACATCACTAAAGTGGCTGGTGTGAGCCTCAGTGACAGACTATTTACTCATGATGGCTTTGATGGTAAGATCAGCATTTAATGTCCATTCCTAAATGCCTTTGAGAAGGTGGTGGTGAGCCGCCTTGTTGGACTGCCTCAATCTTGCATTTCCATAGCCCCTTTCACCACCTCAGGACATCCTCAAAGTATTTTCCAGTCAAGGATGCACTTCTGAAGTGGTAGCCATTGTAAGAAACGTGGCAGTCAATTTGCGCACAGCAAGGTCTCATAAACAACAACTAGAAACCCTGGACATAACCCGGGGGTTCTGAGGTCGATTGGAGTCTAGCAACCCTGACTGAGATGAGCTAATTCAGTGCCATTGTGAATGAAACCTGAAATTTCCCTGGCAGTTGTATCGATGTGTAATCCAAATGAACTGTCAAGTGTGCCACAGTTCTTGTTTAATTCCTTCTTTAAATTTGTACAAGATAAAGGACCTTTACATTTAATCAAGCAGGGGAACTTGTAGCCAATTATATTACCCAGCCCACTCACTCCCAATGATGTTTTTCTAAACTGATTGCGTGCGACAGAAGGGAATACTACTAGCCATCTGCGTCACCAGACAGCCACCATATCTAATCTATGGCGAGAGGACTGGAGGCACCAGGGAGCTCATCTCCACCATGACAACGTCTGGTGCTTTTAAAAGGGAAAGAAATTGCACAGAAAAATCAGCAAATGTTTTTAAACAGGAAAAGCTTGGAGACAGGAGAGACATGAGATAACAGACTATAGTACAAAACACACACACACACACATCAGTGAGGCAGGCAATCTTGCCCTACTGCAGTCTCAGTGACGCTAGGTCTGTGTAAGGATGGCAGTAAAATAGGGAGCTGTTCAAAAACAACAACGTTTAAAAGTTCACCAAATGTTTCTCAGACTTTAAAAGTCGTCTTTTAGGGAAGATAAGCAAAGACTCAAGAGATTTCTACCAGCCACTGGCTAATGTGGATTCAATCGCAGTTGCTGTCATTTCCTGAGCTGCTGAGTTACTTATGTGATAATTAAACTTTTGGTGGGCACAGTAACCAGTCATCAATCCTGAGCGCTCAGACCCTGCCCTGCAAAAAATTCTCATCTTGCACTGAAAATTAGCCCCCATCCCAAGCTCTGAGGTAGGGTGATCGGAAGGGGCTAAAAATCTATATGTTGTACACCCTTGTCAGTGACATTTGCCCAGATGTTCTGCAGATAATGTCATCCACATGTTCATTTAAAACTCATGCCCCCCCCCCCCATCCCCCTCACACCCCTCCCCCCCCACCCCCAAACCACCACCCTGAGAAACGTGATTCTTACTGGGGTGTGGTACCCTCAGTCTTCACTGAGATCAACTTCTTTAAACAATACAGAAAATGCTAGAATGATGGAACAGACCCCTCAACATTTGTCAAATGAAATGACACGTTAATGTTTTGGGTCTAGAACATTCGGTTGAGTTCTTAGTTCAGGCGGAGAGAATCTCAACCCACATTGCTGCCTTGTGCTTTGTCTGCACAGATGGTCATGGTCTTGTTGTATTTTCAATATCTTTTAAAATTTTGGATTTTTAGCATCTGAATTTTTTTCCCCCTTTGGTATCTCGGCTCATTCTTTAAGTTTGTGTCTAGTCAGTTAGTGAGTGTTGCCAGAATTATTGGACAGTGATGAAGCCTTAGAGCCATGCATTTTGAACAGGACTCACTGGACACCGACCTGGACCAGGAATCCTGGGCGGTAACTGTCTCACCTCCCCCCTCACTCAACATTCTGGCACAGAATCACCTAAGAGGTTATAAGGAGCAGTGGCCAAAAGGTTGGTAAAAGAGGTCGGTTTTAATGAGCACCTTAAGGGAGAGAGAGGCCAGTATTTTCCAGCCCCTCCTGCCCGGCGGGTCATCACGGTCCCGCCAAACTGAATGGAGATTTAAATGGCTTGCCGCAACCACCAGGGGGAGACACGCTGCGGCGGGGGCTGTAAAACCCCGGCCAGAGGCAGAGAGGTATAGGGAGGGAATTCCAGAGCTTATGGCCCAGGCAGCTGAAGGCAAGGCCACCAATTGTGGGGCGGGGGAAGGAAATTGGGGATGATCCACATGCCAGGATTGAAAGAGCGAAGAGATTGTGGAAGGCTGTAGGGCTGGAGGAGATCGTCAAGACTGTGAGGGGAGACATTTAAACATAACGAAAATATTAAATTTGAGGCGTTGCCACATATGTAGGAGCAGAGACCTGGGATCTTGGTGCAGTAATATGACACACTGTTCACATGCACAAACTAAAGGTGAAACCTTCTTGTCTCCCTCGAAGAACAGAATGAGTGGCATTAATGCTTGCGTTGGTCAAGTGTGAATTTAAAGAACAGGTGGTTCCAAGAAATGAGCTGAATTAAAATCTACCTGAAATATAGAAACTTGCATTTACATTGCAATGATCACATCTCTCAGGAACATCCCTTTTATTCATTCGAGGAATGTGGGTTTCACTAACTAGGCCAGCATTTATTGCCCATCCCTAGTTGCCCTTGAAAAGGTGGTGGTGAGCTGCCTTCTTGAACTGCTGCAGTCCATGTGGTGTAGGTATACCCACAGTGCAGTTAGGGAGGGAGTTCCAGGATTTTAACCCAGTGACAGTGAATGAACGGCGATATATTTCCAAGTCAGGATGGTGAGTGACTTGGAGGGAACTTCCAGGTGGTGATGTTCCCATCTATCTGCTGCCCTGTCCTTCTAGATGGTAGTGGTCGTGGGTTTGGAAGGTGCTGTCTAAGGTACCTTGGTGAGTTTCTGAAGTGCATCTTGTAGATGTTATACACTGCTGCTACTGTGCGTCGGTGGTGGAGAGAGTGAATGTTTGTGGATGTGGGCTGCTTTGTCCTGGATTGTGTCAAGCTTCTTGAGTGTTGTTGGAGCTGCACTCATCCAGGTAAAGGGAGAGTATTCTGACTTGTGCACACACAAGTTTAGGCTACAGGAATTTTATGAGGGAGCATCTAGCAGGAATATAAGAGTAGAAATCAGCACAGCCCTGCATATCAGTCAATAGAAGGTCATGGGTAATGCACTATCCTCCAGGCCTGAATGTGCTCCTGTTATACATAAGGCTCGCTTGTGAAGTCAACTCATCATGAATTATTTTAAAGCTCAGTGACTCTTCTTATGCAGCATTTGGAACCGCTATTTTGCACAGCAGGATCCCACAAACAGCAAAGAGGTTAGTAACCCTTGGCTATCAGTGATTGATAGAGGAATGCTTTCACAGAGCATCAGATGTTGGCGATAAGGGCTGGGGGGTCTCCTTTGCAAATTTAAATGGATTAATCCCTTAAAGATACGTAAGTGAATTATGCAGTGAAACTTAAATGGTGCACTGAAAGATTGTCCGTTGGGGAAAAAAATCTCCCTTTAGAACTCCCTGCTTTCCTTTGAATTGTGTATTGGGACCTTAAACATCCACCTGAGCGAGCCAGTGATGCCTTAAATCACCCTGAGGGATGGCACCTCTGACAATGCAGCACTCCCTCCATAATGCACCAGATTGGCAGCCTGCTTTATGTAGAGTTCTGCACCAGGATTATGAAGTCACAATTTTGTGAGCTGGAAGTACCAGGAGCTGTGACCTAGGAAGGCAAGGCAATGCCCCTTTAACCGGGCAAGCCTTTATTTAACAGCTCGACTCCGTGGATTACATTTGCTATAATCAGAAGCATACATCTCTTTTTTTCTATGTTTTCTTGGCATATTTTTGAAACAAGCAAAAAGCAGAAAATCATTAAACCCAGGCCAAAAAAATACCCACGATATGTAATTTACACTGTATCAACAAAAATCTTTCCTCAGTCTTTCTTGAAACTGATTTTTCTTTAACCACAGTAAAGGGCAACCTTCCTGACAAACTGAAGCACAGAAACATACTATAATTGTTACAATGCAGCATGAGGATTTCAACGTGTACATTCAGAGGGCGGCTATCGTTGGTTGGCTTTCCCCGATTAAATCAACTGCAGCTGCAGTTAACTCAAGCCTCTTCTTTAACAGTTGCTGACATGAAAATCCCTCAACCCTTGCCTGCTTCTAGAACATGGTCTGAGCCGGTGTTTCTGTCACGCCAAGTGCCGGAATGAGTGTCACCAATACCGTGCCAACGCTTGATAGGTGCACACCAGATTCTGATCTCCGTTCTTCTAGCAGGAAGAGGGATCTGGTTTCCAACCTTAGATTCACGTGTAGGTTAGGGAGAGGCTAGAGAGAGCTCAGGAGGTTGACAATGATTGTGGTAGGTCAAGGTTGACAAAGATCAAGATGAGCGCAAGATGGAAATGCATGGACTTTGGGATGAGGAGAGCGATGTGCCAAATTCTCCCAAACTTGATGTTTTAACCTTGATGGTGTGCTATGCTGTGGTCATCAATTCAGTGGGAAAACTGTCAGTCACTTCTTTCCAAGGGGACTTGTGGAGTCTTGTGGTTCACTTACTATTACTGTGCCTTTCTTTTAGATGCCTCAATGTCTGAGTGCTTGATTCTTTGCTTTTCTTCGAAATAACACCATGGGATCTTCCCTACGTTGACCTGTGAGGGCAAACAGGGCCTTGGTTTTAACATCCCATCCAAAAGACAATACCTCCAACAGCACAGCACGCCCTCAGTGCTGCACTGGAGTATCGACCTAGATTTTTGTCCTTAAGTGGGAGTTGAACTGACAATCTCCTTTACTCAGGAGCAAAAATGAAATCCATTGAACCACAGCTGACACACAAGAGGCAAGAGAAGTGTACAGTGTGAATGTGTAAGAGGCAAACAGATTGACGGACATATACACCATAGAACAGACAGGGAGGAAGAAAAAGAGAGACAGTGTGAGAAAGAATAAGAGATTAATGAATACCGAGATGGTGATAGAAGGAAGTAGGTGAGGTGTACAGAGAGAGAGAGAATAGAAGGAATGGATGACAAGGGAAGGCAACATGGAGAAGAAAATACAAAGAATTAGAGGGAAGTAGACAAACGGTTTTAGGAAGATAATGATACTTTTTCTCTACCCCTGATTAATTCCATGAAATTTAACTAGCCGTGAAAAAGCCTTGAATCTACACTGTGTCAAATTTATTTTAAGTAGATTAATACAGCTGATAAAACAGCAGAAAAAGGGGTTTTGATATAAGCACATTAAGGGTTCATGTGATAATGGGACACAATGCAATTTTCAGGGTATGTCTGGTTCAGCAATGAAGCACATTTTTTCAACAAAACAAAAGACATGAAAAAATATACCCCGTTTATTTTCGACGCACACCTAAAGATTACTGTCTGTGACCTTTACCACTACATGTAAATCCTTAGTTGCACAGTAGTGAAAAATGAGGCCTACTCGTTGAATAAGCTATAATTACGCCTCCTTCGTACCAAACTGCTGCAGTACTCAACAATAATCCTGTAACCAGGAGACTGATTATACACAGGGTACAGCCTCCTCTGTGATTCTCAAGTCTGTACAGCCTTGTCAATTGCTATTTTTAAGTTTTTATGAGGCCTTAAGGACCCAATACTACGGTATGCACCAGCTACTTATTACCAGGGCCCCTCTTAATAAGAACGTTCATTTGAGGAATCCATTTGCTCAGACGCTGATTCATTTCCCATCTGCTCTTTTCCTTAAGTTTCCGTTTCCCCCTTTAATTTTCTTCCTTGCTCTCCTGAAGGCACAGGCTTTCCTTGGAGTATGGGTTTCATTGGCTCTGGCAACCCTACAGAACTGCATGCCCAGGGTAAACCTAAATAGGGAGTGTTGCTGGGCTATGGGGTGATAGTGGTGCAGTGGTATGATCACTAGATCAGCAATTTAGGTTAAGGTCCTGGGGACAAGGGTTCCATGGACACTGGTGGAATTTAAGTTCAATTAACAAAATCTGGAATATAAAGCTTGTTTCAGTAATGGCAGCTATCACTGAACCCATCTGGTTCACTAATATCTTTTAAGGAAGGAAATCTCCTGTGCTTACTTGGTCCGGCCTACACGTGCCTCCAGGTCCACAGCAATGTGGTTGACTCTTGCATATGAACATACGAATTAGGAGCAGGAGTAGGCCACTCGGCCCCTCGAGCCTGCTCCGCCATTCAATAAGATCATGGCTGACCTGATTGTAACTTCTAGCCCCCCCTCAATAACCTTTCAACCCCTTGTTAATCAAGAGTCTATCTAGCTCTGCCTCAAAAATATTCAAAGACTTTTCTTCCACTGCTTTTTGAGGAAGGGCTTCAAAGACTCACGACCCTCTGAGAGAAAAAATTCTCCTCAACTCTGTCTTAAATGAGCGACCCCTGAGCACTGAGGTGAATTGGAGGCCCCCACTACCTTTGTCTTGACTGAAGACAGGATCAGGTGTAGTTGTGTTGCTCACCTAGTTGACTTGATTGACGGCTCAGCCACGGAGACAGATACTTAGGGAAGATCCTGTCATGATGGTCTTCTCACTGGCTTGTTTCAGGTCATGGGGCCTCCATTATATGGAGTCATTACAATTTACACCTGGTCCCATTCAGCCATCACCCCCTGTGGTTGCTGTGACTTACATTGGCTCCCAGTCCGACAATGCCTTGATTTAAAAAAGAGTTAACCCATGTGTTCAAATTCCTCCAATGCCTCATCCCCCCCCACACCTCCCCAGCAACCTCCTCCAGCCCAACAACCCTCAGCGATCTCTGCACTCCTCCAATCCTGGCCTCTTGCACATCCCCCACTTACTTCACCCCATCATTGGCAGCCGTGTCTTCAGTTGCCTGGGTCCAAAACTCTGGAATACCCCCCCTCAAACCTCTCCGCCTCTCCAAATCACTCTCCTCCTTTAAAACGCTGCTTAAATCTTGCCTGATTGATGAAGATTTTGGTCACCAGCCATAATATCTCTTTTTGTGGCTCGGTGTTAGGTTTTGTCTGATAACACTCCTGTCTTGGGCTGTTTTACTATACCAAAGACGCTATACAAATGCAAGTTGTTCTCTCTGTCCAGGAGTAATTCCTCAGGGCCTTGACAGCATATATAAATAAAAAGTTCAAGTCCATCGAAGACAAGAATTTTATTAAAAAAAAGAGCAAATTAAAAAGAAATGTAGTGGATTAGCGGAGGTACAATTTCATGTGGCACATTGACATTGTCGCCTTGTGTAGTTCAATGTGGTCAACTGCTCTCCGTTTATACCTTGTTATTAACTGTCTCGGTCCTTTTCCTATTATTATTCTGATGCTGCTCTGTTATTTTCAGAGAGAAAGAGCCAGAGACACTGGGAAAAAAAAATGCTGCCACTGTGTCTGCCTTTCTGTTAGTGACAGCATCCGACCGCTCCTGTTATCAGGCTTTGCTCCTATCAGTAGATATGGTTAAACAAGACCATGCTTATCTGAGGAGGGGTGGGTGTGGAAACTGTATTAATTCCAAAGTGAGATAGGGAATGGTGTAGTACCAAAATATTTGGCTTGGGAAAGTGACGCCAGCCAACAGTCCAACAGGCAGATGGATTCCTGGCTAGTGCTGAATGAGCTCAACCCCAGCCAAGGCAGCAACTGGAGGTCTGCTACACTAGACCTCCACACGCCCCTGGGCTTATGGATGGGGTTGCTGCTCCAGATCGCTATCTAGTGCCTCCTGCTGCAGGGAGTGTGCTTGTGTGAAATCTTCAACCATGAGTTGTGTACTCAGCAATGCTGTAACTAAATGCTCTTACCTCTGAGTCAGAAGGTTTTTGGCTTCGTGTAAACTCCGGAGACTGAAACATAAAAATGCAGACTTACACTCCCATAGTGCAGTACTGAAGGAGTGCAGCAGTGTCAAAGGTGATGAGATGTTAAACCGAGGCCCTGACTGCCATCTCGGGTGGATGTGAAAGGTCCCATTGTATTACTTGAAGAAGAACAGGGAGATTTCCCTGGTGTCCTGACCAATATTTATTCCTCAACTAACATCACAAAAACAGATTATCTAGTCATTACCGCACTGCTCTTTGGGGGAACTTGCTGTGCGCAATTTGGTTGCCCCGTTTCCTACATTACAACAGTAACTTTCCTCTATGTTGCTTAATTCAACAAATCAGCGCAAACAACCTTTCACTGTTAATCTCGTAAAGCACTTAACCATTTTGAGAATATCTATTAGCTTCCATTTTAAACGATTAATACAAAAGCAAAATGCTGCAGATACTGGAAATCTGAAATAAAAGCAACACATTCTGATGGAAGGCCACTCGGTCTGAAACATTGGCCGGGATTCTGTCTCGGACAGGATGGAAAATTCGAAGAGGCGGCCAAACGTCCATTGGCTTTGGGCGGGAATTTGAACAGGACCAGAAAATCCCTGCCAATCAATTCTGTTTCTCTCCATATGTGCTGCCTGAGTTGTTGAATATTTCCAGCATGTTTTGTTTTAATCCCCGTCTTAAACTATTTTGTTCCAATGAAAAGAGCCCCAGAGTTTTCAATTTTTTCTTTGGAACTCTCCCCATATATTCCTGATATTGCTCCGGTGAGTCTTCACTATACCTTCCCAAAGTTTAGAATAGAGTGTGTGGGATTAAGTGCAGTGCTCCCAAATGCAACTTAACCAGTGAGCTGTACTAATTAAACATGGATTTAGAATGGAATCCATGGGAGAAGAGATGAGAATGGGGAGGGGAAAAGGATATATTTATATTGTCTGGCCCTTCACTGAGATCCCATGTGACAAGCCAGGATTATCACCTTTAACCTTGTTTAGATAAATGCTCACAACATCTGGGCTCTGTCTACTCTTTATGATCGGGATTTTCAATAGCCCTTGAGGGCTGGTACAGTAGCGGATGCACTTTAAAAATAGCGTTTGTGGATGGCGCGTCACTGTCCTGACGCCTCCAGGACGTGTGGGGTTTTTAAAGTGAGGGCGAGGGGGCAGGGAGTCGGGAACCAGCTCATCTCTGATTAACAGGCTGTAAAACTACTTGAGGAGCTTGTTAATGGGCCAGGGAGGGTGAGAAGGTGATTTTCAATTTGTAAATCACTGAACCCAAACAATCAGGTGCACGTTAATGCACAGCTGTCAGGTTCCATGCAGGCTGAAAATGAGATTTTTTTTTAATATATATATATACTGAAAGAGTTTGAGATCTGGGGGACCTTGCTCTGGATCAGGCACGTTACCTTTCAGTTGGCTGTTGGTCACTTTTAGCGCCTTGAGGCTGCTGGTCCTCTGACTCTTTGGCAAGGCAGCAGCAGATCCTTTGATGGCTGCCGTATGCTTTTGCTGGTGGCACTCTGCAGGCAGCTCCCACATCCTGCTAATGCTCAGCACCACTGACTGGGCGCCGAGCTTGTTGCTGGCCCCATTAGGGCACTAACATTTAACGATTGTGTTGTGTGAGTGACAGAACGGCATGGGGAGATAGTATTCGGGTGCTGAGTTCCTGACATCAACTAACACCACAGAAACGGATTATCGCACAGCTTTGTGGGAGCTTGCTGTGCGCAAAGTAATTGTCAACCTTCCTACATTACAACAGTGAGCTTCTTTCGTGCTATCCAATTCAACAAATCAGCGCAAATTAGTGGTTTTCCTTAAACACCTCTGGGGGTGATTCTCTATGTGAAGCAGAGTTAGAATGTACACTGTTTATAAACTCGCTTCAGATTTCACCTTGTGTGCGGAGGAGACCCATCAGCCTTTTTATGTAACTTGGGGAGGCCTCAGCTGGATTGAGCCTGCATCAGGGAACAGAGTTACTCAATTTTGTGAAAGCTGGTATGTTACAATAGTCTCTCTCTGATGTGGTTGAAAGCTTGAGAGAGCCAAATCATTATGTCTGTGAATCTTCCTAAGTCCACTTTGCCAAACTCCCTTAGCAACTAGCTGCCAGGCTTTAACGAGCTTTTTTCAAAGTTTTACAGGCAGATTGAAGTTAGCTACAGATGTAGGTCGGATTATTCATTTGGTACTAAGCTATGGAAGAGCAATAAATGGCAGTGATGTGTGGTCAAAATAACTTATTTTCCTTTTGTTGTTTAAATAGGGACCATTTTAAAAATGATATTAAAAATCCTCTTGTTTTACACATCCTGTTTTTTATCTCCCAGCATCTCCCTTTTAGGTTTCATTGCATCCTCTTTGAATTTCTAGAATTAATTCATTCCAAAAATCAAAATCTTCCACTCAATTTGCCAGACAATATGAGTCTTAGAAGAGAATATTACTAATCCTCTAAATCAGCTATAAACTTAATTTTTCAGGCTGTTAAGGACCAGGAAAGCAAGACTAGCTCTTTACTCTATAATGTTGCTGTGGAGCTGAGTTAGATTTCCCTCCTGCAAGGTTTCTGTGAGAGGCAGCACACAAGTGAAGGTGTTGAGGTTACCTGCCCCCTACCGCCCCCTACCCAACCACACCCTTCCTGCAAAAGCACCTAGTGGATGGGGAACTCGGTTAAAGGAGCCACATCAACTATCACTGGGGACCCTGCTGACTTGCCAGTAAAACCCTCACAATCCACATCCCATGGAGGCCAGCCTACTTCTCCTCTCCAGAAAGCAATAACTTAGAAGCCGTGGCATGGTGATGTATCCTAATATGAAACAAAGCAAAAATGGGAAGGATCCAACACCATGCCAAACCAAACTGGCACCTTAAAAATACACAATTAATACCCTGCACTTGCATTGAATATTATGTTGAGTATTGGTCCTAATAAAGAAAGACAAGCTTGCATTTATATAGCGCCTTTCATAACCTCATGCCGTCACAACCCCACAAGCACTTTACAGCCAATGAAGTACTTTGGAAGTGTAGTCATTGTTTTCTTCGGAATAATGCTAAGGGATCTTTTACATTCACCTGAGGGGGCAGATGGGGCCTTAGTTTTAAAACTCATCTGAACAGTAGGAACCCAATGTAAGGTGACTGCGAGCATTATTTGAAGAGCTGACTGCAAAAGGAGAGAATAAGGTGGTTTGGGCACAATTACTTGATAGATGGGGTTTGTCCCTCTAAGCTGTGGCATTTATTGGCAGGCTTTGACAATTAGTACCCGGTTCTGTTAGCATAAAGTTTGAAGCATTGAGACCCAGAATCACCCATAAAAGATATGAGACTGAGGTCTCATCTGCCCTCATGGGTAGATGTAAAGGATCCCATGGTAGTATTTTGAAGGAGAGTGGGGGAGTTCTCTTTGGTGCCCTGGCCAATATTTAACTCCGAACCAACATCACAATAAACAGATTATCCGGTTTGTGGGAGCTTGCTGTGTGCAAATTGGCTGCCGCGTTCCCTACATTACAACCGTACTTGATTGGCTATGAACTGCTTTGGAACACCACCACCTGGAAGTTCCCCCCCAAGTCACTCACCATCCTGACTTGGAAATATGTCGCCGTTCCTTCACTGTCGCTGGGACAAAATCCTGGAACTCCCTCCCTAACAGTACTGTGGGTGCACCTACACCACAGGGACTGCAGTGGTTCAAGAAGGCAGCTCACTACCACCTTCTCAAGGGCAACTAGGGATGGGCAGTAAATGCTGTCTTAGCCAGCGACGCCCACATCCCATGATTGAATTTTAAAAATCCCATAGACATACAAGTATTATACATAAACGTAAGTTCTTTCTTTCTTTAAACATGTTCACATATGAAGTCCCATCCAACAAAATGTATCAGGGGGTCCCCCAATGGTTAAATTGGTAAAGACACCAGCCAGTGTAGAACTCAAGCTGGGCTGGGTATCAAATATCTGAATACCAACTGAATTCCTAAGCTACAAGCAAAATGCTGCGGATGCTGGAAATCTGAGATAAAAACAGAAAATGCTGGAAAAACTCAGCAGGCCTGACAGCATCTGTGGAGAGAGAAACAGAGTTAACGTTTCAAGTCTGTATGACCCTTCTTCAGAAGAAGGGTCAACAGACTCAAAACGAATTCCTAAGCTATTTTGTTATGTTCAGTTTTTATCCTTTAGGATAACTGAAAATTTGCTGTGAATGAGATACATATCTTCCTGTACTTATATAGTTCTTCCTCCCTGAGATATCTCAACAACAACTTGCATTTATATAGCACCTTTAACAGAAGAAAACATCCCAGGGCTCTTCATAGGAGCAATTTATCAAACAACAATTTGACACTGAGCTACGCAAAGAGATTTTAGGACAGGTAATCAAAAGCTCGTTTGAAGAGATAGATTTTAGGGAGTGTTTTAAATATATAGAGAGGGCCGGAGGGGCTTCCAGGTCTTAAAATACTTCACACAATAAATTATTTCTGAAATGAAACAACCTACATTTGCATAGCACACATCACATCCTGAGGGGTCTCTCCACGTATTCAATAGAGCAGTCAGTGTGTAACAAGTGGATGGCAATCAGGTGAGGGAGAGGGAAGGCAGGGTTAAGCAGGCAAGGAACACAGTGAAAGGGAAGGGGGGGCTTTTGAAGGCAGGGGGATTGGTGAGAAAGTGAGTGAGTGTGTGGAGGAACAATCACTGTAGGAAGATAGATTGGAGAAGGAGAAGGCTGATCTGGGACGTGCGAGAGGATTTGCAGAGATCACAAAGATAGGGATCAGGAACTTGGAAGGATTTAAATGTGGGGGCCAGGGTCCTCTGGGGCATGGGGAGCCATCAGAGTAAAGCCTGAGGTGATGGGCGTATTGTCCCTCGTGCTGTGGCATTTTGATGGCTTGTAGATTATGCAGCGGTTGTAGTGAGGGGAATCCAAAACAAAGGCCCTAAATAGAATATAGTTACTAATAAATCCAATGAGGAATTCAGGAGAAACTTCTTCACTCAGAGAGTGGTTAGAATGTGGAACTTGCTACCACAATAAATAACTGAAGTGAACAGCAAAAGGGAAACCTGGATAAAACATGAGGGAGAAAGGAATAGGGGGATATGCTGAGAGGGTGAGATGAAGAGAGTATCATAGAATCATTACAGTGCAGGAAGAGGCCATTCGGCCCATCAATTCTGCACTGGGAAGGAGGAGGCCTGGAGCCTAAACACTAATTGAATGGTGCACTCCTGTGTTGTAAAGTCTCGGTGATTCTGTTGTTGCTTAGTAGCCAGCCATTTTATACTAGCTACGTTCCACAAACAGGTGGGAAGGAAATAAACCTCAATTTGTTCCTGGTTGAGGGATAATGTTGGCCAAGTCACTGGTGAAACTTCTTCCAATATGCCATTGAGTTTTTAAGCACTGGCTCACGGGCCACAACCCACATCCTTTGACCCAGAGCCTAGAATGTTACCAACTGAAATCTGGCACCAAATCTTGGAAAGCCATCAGTGGAATAACTTCACAAAGTAAAGCCAATTTCAACTGTCAATAACAAGCTGCTGCCACATGTGACAAGAAATAGCAACTACGTCCCTGGTAATACGAGGTCTGAGTCATTGCTAGCATAGCAACGAAGCACAGAATGTGCATGGGCAGGACAAAATGTTAACGCGAGGTGACTTGATTTCAAAATACGTGGAGTGCGGCTGCCTTCCCCTCGCGGCATGATGTCACAATGAATTGACCAGTGTAGAAAGCACCCATTAAAAATCAGGGAACTCCCAGCTTTCAATCTCTGTTCGTGCTGAGTTAATTGTTAACCGTCCGGGTAACAGTGGATGTGTGACAATGGGCACCTTGGACTCCTAGGAACCCTTGTTTGAGGGTGTTGGGTGTTGGGTCAGGATAATATTGGGCTAAACTGTGGCTGTTACTTGTAAATCAATTGTGTTTAATCATATGCAAATGGGGGGTATTAATTGCGGTTTCACTTGAGCACATATAAGAAGACGCTTACTGGAAACTGTGTGTGGTTGAGTTAGGAGGCATATGCTTGTAATGTTTCACTCTGTAGATAAATGTAATACTGAGTCAAGGTTGGCTCCAGTATTATCCTTCACCAACTGGTTTTCTGCAATATAACAATGAATATCCTTCATGACTAAATAGCTTATTGAATCTCAGGTGTTGAAATTACAGTAGTGGACTGGATCCCAAATCCACCTGAATGGGAAAGCACAGATCTCACCCCAAATTACATGGGGTGGAATTTTTGCTGGCGGGATTTTACATTCCCACAAAAGTCGATGGAGTTTTGAATGGCTGGCCATGTTTTACACCTTTACCCCTGCTGCGACCGGGCCAAAAAACTTTATTACCCAGAGGGTGGTGACGGTCTGGAATGCACTGCCTGGGAGGGTGGTGGAGGTGGGTTGCCTCACATCCTTTAAAAAGTACCTGGATGAGCGCTTGGCACGTCATAACATTCAAGGCTATGAGCTAAGTGCTGGTAAATGGGATTAGGTAGGTAGGTCAGGTGTTTCTCATGTGTCGGTGCAGACTCGATGGGCTGTGTGATTCTGTGATTCTGTGAAATTCCACCTATGGATTCATTCAAGAGTATATGTGGAGATGCAGGCGGGCACTCCATGCCAGTGAAGACACTTTGGTAGGACTTACAAAAATAACATGCATTTATTTTGCACCTTTGACATTGTAAAACCTCCCAAGGTACTTCACAAGAGCAGTAGCAAACAAAATTTGCCATCGAACCAAAGAAGGAGAATTAAGGACAGATGACAAGAAGCTCAGTCAAAGAGGTAGGTTTTAAGGGGAGTTTTAAAGAATGTGAGGAAGGCTGAGAGGTTTCGGGAGTGATTTCTAGAGCTCAGGGTCTAGAAGGTAACTCTTAATGAGCTGCCGTAAAAATCAGAATGGGTGGTAGTGCTCCCAGGTGGGAGAAGAGAAACATGTGCGTGTATATAGGAAGGTCCTCTGAAGTTCCAATTGAAGCCAATGGGCACCTGGTCTCTCAATTCACGCATGTGGCCTGGCCACTCAAGTGAGTTGCCTGAGATATCCATAGAACTGCGCTCCAGAGCCAGAGCCTTTGAGACAGATGGGAGAGTAATTAGAGCTGTGGACAGGAAATTGCCTAGAATTACATGGAATTTGCAGCACAGAAACAACTCATTCAGCCATTGTACCAGTATCAATACTCCACATGAGCCAACTCCCACTCCTCATCTCACCCTATCAGCATACCCTTCTATTCCTTTCTCCCTCATGTATTTATCCAGCTTCACATGAAATGCATTTACGCTATTTGCCTCACAACCACTCGCTATGGGAGTGAGTTCTACATTCTCACCACTCTCTGGGTAAAGAGGTTTCTCCCGAATTCTCTATCATTAATGACTATCTCACATTTACGGCCCTTATTTTTCATCTCCATCACAATGGGAAACATCTTCTCTACATCCATCCTATGAAACTCCTTCACAACCTTAAAAACCTCTATCGAGTCAGCCTCCAGCTTTCTCTTATCTTCAGGCCCAGCCTGTTCAACCTTTCCTGATAGTTGTAACCTCTCAGCTCCGGTGTGAATCTTTGGTGTGTGTGTGTGTGTGTGAGAGAGAGAGAGACTAATTGAATAAATAAATTGGGATGTAAATTCCACTCCATGCTCTTAAGCAATTTATTAACAAAATATTCCTTGATTTAGAAAAAGATTCAGTCCATGTGGGGAGGTGCCAAAAATTTGAATGAATACTGTTAGCGAATCTGAAAACAAGACTTTCAAAGCTCTTCAGAAGCACATCTGGAGCACAGTATGAATTAAGGATTGCTCTCAATACAGCAGACAAAGGAGCTGAGCCTATCACACAGTAGAGCGATTATGGATATTATATCATATTACAGACAGGTCCCTGCGGCTAAAGAGAGATACATCCCCCCTTCCCCCCATCCCAGAAATATTTGTCGAGGTTTACATTGTTTGGAGGGCTTCTGACCTCAGATAGGGCCTCATTGTTAGATTATTAAGGAAGAGGGCCCTTTATGCCCGGTGAAAGAAAGTTACACAGACTGAGTCCTTTCCCCCTCTTGCTCTCCAAACCTCTGGGTTATGCTCAGAAGCTACGCCGTGATTGAGGAAAGTTATTCATTACCTGCATCTCTCAGAAGACCAGGGGTCCCATGCACCTGAATTTTGGGCAGGCGGCAGAGGAATGGGTGAGGTTCCCCACTGAAGTCGGAGAACTTCCCCTATTGAGTTCAGCATCGGTGTAAAGTGACCTCACGTCAACGCTGATTGCGTGCTGGGTGAATCAGGCGTGATGGGGCCAAACTAACTTCAAGATGAAGCAATGCAAGTTCTCCCTGGCCCTGAGACTCTCAATCCTTTCTGTTCCCGTGTCACATTGTCACCCTTCCTCTGGATTCAGGCTCGGTCTACATTATTGTTGCCAAATCTCCAGGGTTGACCTGGAGTCCTCAGGAATTCAAAATTAATCTTCTGGACACTGCTGGAAGCAAAACCCAGGAGAACAATTGAAGGAACATTAAAATAAATTGTTTTTTTCTTTCATTTTCAATGAACACTTTTGTTCATTGGTTTTAAAATATTGGAGAGAAAAGACTATTTGACTGGATGGGGTGGCAAGAGATGGGAGGTCGTGTGATGCAACCTCTAGGAATACGTTCCTCTGAAGTTGGCAGCTCTAATCTGCAGTAAAATTGCAGGCTCAGGGTGAAGGGCTTCACCCCATGCTAAGGCCATGGTATAAATGCATTCGAAGACGGGTCCAGGAATGAGCGTTTGAGAATCTGTGGAAAGACCTGGACAAGACCTGTACAATATCCAGGCTTGAGATGACAAGTGGCAAGTAACATTTGTGCCACACAAATGACTGGCAATGACCATCTCCAACAAGAGCGAATCCAACCATCAATTCTTGAATCCCCCACGATCAACATCCTGGGGGTTACCATTGACCAGAAACTGAACTGGACTAGCCATATAAATACTGTGGCTACAAAAGCAAGTCAGAGGCTAGGAATTGTGCGACAAATAATTCCTGACTCCCCAAAGCCTGTTCACCATCTACAAGGCACAAGTCAGGAGTGTGATGGAATATTCTCCATTTGCCTGGATGAGTGCAGCACCACCAACACTCAAGAAGCTTGACACCATCCAGGACAAAGCAGCCCACTTGATTAGCACCACATCCACAAACATTCACTCCTTCCACCACCGACGCACAGTGGCAGCAGTGTGTACCATCTACAAGATGCATTGCAGCAACTCACAAAGGCTCATTAGACAGTACCTTCCAAACCCATGACCACTACCATCTCGAAGGACAAGGGCAGCAAATAGATGGGAACACCACCACCTGGAAGTTCCCCTCCAAGTCACTCACCATCCTGACTTGGAAATATATCACCTTTCCTTCACTGCCGCTGGGTCAAAATCCTGGAACTCCCTCCCTAACAGCACTGTAGGCGTACCTAGACCACATGGACTGCAGCGATTCAAGAAGGCAGCTCACCACCACCTTCTCAAGGGCAATTAGGGATGGGCAATAAATGCTGACCCAGCCAGTGAAGCCCACATCCCATGAATGAATAAAATAAAAAATCTGAAACTTTTTCCTTTGCTTCTTACATCTTGAACCTGTCCCCTCAATGATATAAAACTTCCAATAAAGCCAGCTGAGAATTTTCCCTCTTGAACCTATTTTTGAAATCTCTTTCAACTTAACTCATTGTTAATTTTGTTAGTCCCTGGGAGTTACCATTGAGGTTATAGGAACAACTTTCTGACCTTCAAATGGTATGTTAGTCTTTATTACATAGAGGTTGTGTTAAGAGTAAAGAAGTCTTACTGCAATTGTACAGGGCTTCGGGGAGACCACACCTGGAGTAGTGTGTACAGTTTTGGTCTCCTTATCTAAGGAAGGATATACTTACCACAGACGGAGTGCAACAAACGTTCACTGGCTTGGTTCCCTGGATGAGGGGATTGTCCTATGAGGAGAGATTGGATATATTAGGACTAAATTCACTAGAGTTTAGAAGAATAAGAGGTGATCTCATTGAAACATATTAAATTCTTAAGAGGCTTGACAGGGTAGATTCTGGGAGGATGTTTCCCATGGTTGGGCAAACTAGAACTAGGGGTGCAAGTCTCAGAATAAGGGATCAACAATTTGGGACTGATCTGAAGAGAAATTTCTTTGAAGGAAATGAGAGGAATCTTTGAAGTTCTCCACCCCAGAGGGCTGGATGCTCAGTTGTTCAGTATAGTTAAGACAGAGGTCGATAGATTTTCAGTCACTAAAGGAATCAAGGAATTGAATGCAGTCGACAGTGCTATCAAGTGGCACTTACACAGCAATAACCTGCTCAACGAAGCTGAGTTTGGGTTCTGCCAGGGCCATTCAGTTCCTGACTCATTACAGACTTGGTCCAAACATGGATAAAAGAGCTGAACTCAAGAGGGAAGGTGAGAGTGGCTGATCTTGATATCAAAGCAGCACTTGACCGAGTGTGGCATCAAGGAGCCCTGGCAAAACTAAAATCAATGGAAATCAGGGGACAAATTCTCGATTGGTTGGAGTCACAAGGCACAAGTCATGGGTGTGATGGAATACTCTTCACTTGCCTGGATGAGTGTGGCTCTAACAACATTCAAGAGGCCTGACACCATCCAGGACAAAGCAATCTGCTTAATCGGCACCCCATCCACCAACTTAAATATTCATTCCCTCCACGACTGGTGCAGAGTGGCTGACATGTGAATCATCCAAAAGGTGCATGGCAGCAACTCACCAAGGCTCCTTTGACAGAACTTTCCAAACCCGTGACCTCTACCACCTTGAAGGACAAGGGCAGAAGGTGCATGGGAACACCACCGTCTGCAAGTTACCACCCCACCAAGCCACTCACGATCCTGATTTGGAAATATATCACTGTTCCTTCACTGTCGCTGGGTCAAAATCCTGGAACTCCCTCCCTAACAGCACTGTGGGTGTACCTACACCACAGGGACTGCAGCGATTCAAGAAGGCAGCTCACCGCCACCTTCTCAAGGACAATTAGGGATGGACAATAAACGTTGGCCTTAACAGTGATGCCCACATCCTGTGAAAGAATAAAAAAAAAAGCCAGAATTGGAGGAGCACAGATTTCTCAGAGGGTTATAGAGATGGGAAGAGGCGAGGCAATAGTGTAAGTTGAACATGAGGATGAGAATTTTAAGAATGAGCCACTACCAGACCGGGAGCCACTATAGGCCATTGTTATGCCCAGCCCTGTAAAACACTGTGAGATGTCTCTCAGTGCTGGAGACAGGGGTGACAGAAGTGCCAACTGCTGTTAATTATTTGTGTCTGAACTTTGTAGCTCAGAAAATATACTCTTAAAAATAACTCAAATTAATTAGCAAATGAAAACAATTAAAATATGAATTGATTACAGTGGCAAATTTTTAAAAAGCTTTTAGTGCAAAACCATCAATTCAGGTTTTATACCAATTATTTACTATAGTGATAATAATCTGTCTTTCTTATGATCTCTGCCTGCCTGTCTCCCTCGCTCTCTCTTTCTCTCTTTATCTGGCATTATCTCTGCCTCTCTGCATGTTATTTTCTCCGCCTCTCTGTCCTTCCGCCTATCTGAATCCTCTCCTTTTCATTTTGTTTCTCCCTTTCTCTCTGTCTCCTGCTCTGCTATTTTTCAGTCTTCCTCCCTCTCTATCTCCCTTTCTCTGTCCCTCTCTTACTCTTTGTTCCCCTTTATATCTCGCTCATCTCTCTCTGTATCCCTCATGACCTCATCTCACTTTCTCCGTCTCTCCCTCTCTCTTTCCTATGCCTTCGGTCTCCCCTCTCTCTTTCGGTCTCCCTCTCTCTCCCTCCTCTTTGCTTCCCCATCTCTCTGTCTTCCTCTAGTAGCCAAAGGAAGTTCAGAATCAGCCATCAATGAGAAGGTGGGTGGGGTGGGGGGGGGGCAGCCACCTTCTTTCTCTTTGGGAGGGAGGGAAGTGTGGTTGGGGAGGTGAGAGTGCATCTGGTTTTAATAAGCCAGCCTGTGCTGTTTATATTCACTGGTGATTGTGGACTGATCGCACCCGGCCTGACCTCAAAACCTAAACATGGTAAAGGAAATAAACAGCACACTGTCCTCCGAAAGGACTGGCTTTTTGTCGACTGAAAGATGGTGGGTGTTTGGGGGTGGGGTTGAGTTAAAGACAGTTATTTTATGAAGCATCGTTCTGCAGTCTTAAAATCAAAATGAACGAGGGGTGGGGGGAAGGAGATCTGCACCAGGAGTGGGAACTGTCAGTTAGAATTAACCAGATTTAAGTAGATCAAAGGGTTTCTGTCCCTCTGTTGTTAGATTCAGAGTCCCAGCTATCACTACTCACTAACCTTGTAGTACTTTTTTCTTTGAAGAATTAATATTTAAATAATAAAAAACATACCCCAGACAGGCGAGATCAAAAGGCCACAGTGCAGTGAGAATGCTGGGAGAAATGCTGTCACTTTATCCCCTGGTATTTGAATTGAAGAAGATTTTAAAAGTGATACAGGGCGTGTCGAAGATGTACAGATAGTGTCCCATCCTCCCAACAGATGTGTCTATGTTCCAATGCCCATCAAAAACAATTGATCAAATCAGCCCAGCATTACCTTTTTGACAAAAGCCAGTGTTGGTTAATGAGCCCATGGGCTCCCCTTCAAAGACTGCAGTCAAACTGAAACATATAACCGAACCTTTCTCTCCTCTCCGAGGGAGCTGATGCACTAGTACCTCCTGCGCTCCCAGCATCACCCTCCCCATTTCCAGCACCCTCCCCATTGCCCCTCCCTCCTGCCTTCCCACCCCAATTCCCATCTCCCTTTCACCACCCCCAACCTCCAACACCCTCCTCACCACCCCCCCCAGATTGTTTTGATGCTTCTATGGTGCAGACTCTGTGTAAATCTCCTCTTAGCCTTCTCTACTCCAGCAGTAAGAGTGTCAGTAGCTGATGCTGGCAGGTGCTTTTACGAACAGAGCTATGTGAGGAGTTAATCCAATATCAGAACAGATTGTTTTGAAAATCAGTTTTTTTTTTATTGTGAGAAAGGGAATGTTAACCGTGGGCTCTTAAATCTTGAATAAAGCAAGAAAAAAAAAATAGTCCCATAAAAATCCCATCCAAACATCTGGCCTCCTTTAATGACAGGGAACCTCAGTAAGAGCTTAGCCAATAAACACCATCCTTTGGAGATAGCAGTGCAGACAAACATCGCAATTCAAAATGCCACAAGCATCTAATATTTCTCTGTGACAATCATGGCTTTAAAATGCTTCATCTTTTTAAGTAGGTCCTGGATTGACAACTGAATAAATGAAATTTGGCCAATTATCAAATGATCTTGAAACTTGATGTTGAAGTGGAAATCACCCTCTGACTCTATACTCTCACCCCCACACACCCTCACTTTCATTCACACTCACACTCACTCTCTCTCACCATCGCACACTCACTCTCTTCCACATCCACACTCTCACTCTTACTCAACTCCACCTCTCAATCTCTCCTGCTCTCACTTTGTCTCTCCCACTTCCACTCCTCACTTTCTTTTTCACTCTCACTCTCTCACACACTTTCTCTCGCACTTACTCTCTCACTCTCCATCTCTCACGCCCACACGCTCTCTCACCCTTGCCGTCTCTCACACATACATTTGCCCGCGTGCACGCTCGAATAGAGACACAAACATGCACTTCAAAAGAAAAAAGAAACATGCATATAAAAAAACACAAAAAAAAATATGTCCCAGCCTTTACATTGATGTTGGGAAGTGCTTAATGAGACTGACAGTGCAGCAACTCTCTGCCTGCTATTGAACTCAGTTGCCCTGGTTACACCATGGAAAAGCTCAGACAATGTCATGCAGCCGTCCTGGCATTAGTCCACGTTACTTAATTTTCCATTTAATTTTCTTCTTATAAAGTGCTTTCTATCAGAATTTATTCCAGCTGTCAGTGTTTTCTGGTTATTCATCCTGTTGGTTATTCATGAAGAGATTAATCATGTTACCTCTTTCTAACTGTCTTCATTCATTTCCTGAAGGTGGAGATTCTTTCTCATGAATATTCATTCTCAGGATGTGGGTGTGGCGGCATTCATTGACTATCCTTAGGTGTCTTTTTCGATATATCTGAGGAGTTTGCTAGACAAGGTCGGTGGATGGTTAAGAGTCAACCACGTTTGTCCGAGGCTGGAGTTACATAGGCCCTCAATATTATACTTGGCGTGCATGCCCGATCGGCGGGCCTGGAAGGGGATGTAACGTCCACCCCTGCCCAACACCAGCAGCCGGCAGCAATCACGCGCCGACTGGCCCATTAGCGGCCGGCCGGCCAGCCGGGAAAGTCGTTCGCTAAGAGGGCCAGCATTGTCCAGCAGGGGGCGGGAGCAGGTCAGGCTCTTCCATTAGAGTTGCTGCGGGCAGGGGGTTTATAAGGATAGCCAGTAGTGAGCAAGGATGCTGGGAACACTGGTGGGTGGAATGATTGTGGAATTGTGTACAGTTGCAGGATCCTCTTTAGTGACAGCCAATCTCTGCTATCCTGCAGCACAGTCAGGACCAACTTCTGGAGGTATCTGAGGCCTGGTGGCCTGTAGTGATTGTAGGTATAGCCTTTCCTACTGTCTTTAGGGGTCACATGATTGTACTGATGAACAACTGATGAAACGCTGCCTTCGTACAGGGTTAAGTCTGGTACTTCCAAACTTAGAGGGGAAAGTAGAGAAGAATCAGAGTAGTCAGAAATTGAATCACGATATTCATAGCAAACCTCGAAGATTTACTGTGAGATACAGTTTTCATGCAGAATTTTAGAAATGGACCTAGTTGGGTTCCTGGTATAATTGTCTCTGAAACTGGACCCTTGTCATTTCCAAGTGGAAGTGGAAGGCCGGATTGTTCAAAAACATGTGGATCATCTAAGGAGTAGGGAAACATTCCAACGTCCAGCTATTCCGCCTGTAATTGATGTCGAATCTTTAATCCCAGAGGTGACAAATCGACCTAATATAGACATACCTGATATCTCTCTTGAATTGCCTAATCCTGAACGGCCACTGTCTAAGGATGTCCCTGATGCTGCAGTTCCTGATCATGTCGATCCAGTGGGAGAATCTCAAGTGGTAGAGCTACACTGCTCTAACCGAATTAGAAAACCACCTCAAAGACATCATCTTTAATCGCATGACCTGTGTATATATGTTTATGTTGTGGATTAAAATATTCTTTGTAAATAGGAAATGTAAAGAGAAACTGAAGGGGGAGGAAATGTATTGATTGTAGGTATAACCTTTCCTACTGCCTTTAGGGGTCACGTGATTGTTCTGACGAATGAGCCCTAAGCGTGGGTAATCCTAGGGGTGGAGCTTTCTAGCTGTGGACTTGGTTCAAACATGTAGCTTCTAAAAGATCTCTGTAATAAAGTTATCTGTTTCAAGTAAGAAACCTGTCCATCAAGTTCATTGCATGGCCAGAGGACAAAACCAACCTAGCGGCAAAGGAAATCTGTGAATGCACACAGCACCTTGTTTCTCCAATGATTACTTGTGGACCTTCCACAGGCAGTCAGTGACTGACATGAGATACTGCTGCCAGATCATGGCAAGAGGAAGCCTCCACACCTAACCAAGAAAGCCTGGACAGAGGTGGGGGTGATAGTGAGCAGCCGTGGGCTCGGGCACAGGACTTGGGTGCAGTGTCGGAATCGGGTCAATGACTTTCTCCGCTCTGCAAGAGTGATTAAGGAAGCCACTTTGTATTTTGAATGAATCTTTATGTATGGGCAAGCATATAGTGGGTCTGGAAGGTGTTACGCGATCAGTTCTAGAGGAGACCTGTGCCCCGAAGGCTGATTAGAACTAGATAGGATGGCAGGCACAGCTAGAAGACAGAAGTCCTGGATTGTGTTGGGTACATGGACCATCGATGTTGAGGAGGAGCATGTAAACCTCAGCCATCTAGAATAGGGACTCATGAAGGTGCTCTTGTGTTCACAGGAGAGAAGGAAGCATAATGCACTGAACGCAGCCACATGGGTGATGGAGTTCCACATCGGGCAGTACTGACGCTAGTGCAGGAAGACATTCCAGAATTGGCATGCGAGCAGGGGATGAGATCTACTGGTCAAGGAGAGGCGGGAGTTTTTGAAGAGGGTGAGAGTGAAGGGAATACACTTTCAAGGGGGACGTCAAATATGAAGGGCTGGGGGGCAAGGAATGGGAGGTTATGTTGAGTGTTCCTCTGTTATGCTGCATCATTATATTTGTGACATGCCCATGTGCAGAATGCAGCAGCAGCTACTTTGCTTCTTTAATGCTCATGGATACTCACTGCTCTTTTCTATCCTTCAGGTGGATCATTGTCCAGACCAACTGAAGATCCAAACTGTCCACCATTAACATCGGAGGAGGAGGGACCCCCAGATTCACCAGCGTCACGTCCTCGCTCCACATTGTGCACTGCCTCAGATACTGGCACCTTACTGGGGTTGAGGGTATCCATACAGACGGTAGCACAGACTGGGGGAAGCACATCACAATTGCTTGAGCAGCTGTTGGAGGCTGAGAGTTACCAGGCCTCTGACAGTCGGAGGATTATTGGAGACCAGGTAGGTGCTGAGCCCTAGGTAGATGATGAGCCTCTGGAGTCATCCATCAGGCGGCAAATGCTGGTTGTCCAGCAGGATGTACGTGGAGATTGGCGGAGCTCCCAGAGGGTATGCATGCCCAGGCCTGTACAATGGAGGAGTCCATGTGAGGCATGAGGACTACAGTCACCCTCTGCTCTGAATGTATGGTATCTTTCATCGAGAGATTGGCGACTCTCATGGAGAACCAGCTCCAGCTGATATGTTTAGTTGTGTGACTCGTATTTTGTTTTTTCACGTCACCTTATTAAATTGATATTTCATATTTTATGTTCTTCTTGTGCTATGAGTGACATGAAGATTGGAGGCCTGCAACTCAATCCCAAAAAATAATTAAGCACGGTTGCTCTTTTCCAGAGGAGGCTCAGGCTAAAGAGGGTGTCAGGAGGGGTTCATGTGGTCTGAAACTAGAAACATAGAAACTAGGAGCAGGAGTAGGTCATTCAGCCCTTCGAGCCTGCTCCACCATTCAATTTGATCATGGCTGATCCTCTACCTCATTGTCATACTCACGCTCTCTCCCCATGCCCCTTGATGCCTTTAGAGTCCAGAAATCTATCTATTTCCTTCTTATCCTATTTCCTTATTCTTATTCTATTTCCTTCTGGACGATTATGTAATTGCAACTTTTCAACAATACGGATTGAGGATTTTGGAAGCTTATTGGAAGCTTCATTGAGTGAGAGCGTCCTTGGTCTCCCTGACTCCCTGTAGGCTCCTCAACATGGCCCTGTGGCTGCACAGGTTCATCCTCAGGGTCTGTGTCGGATTTGTCCTCACATGTCTGTGGCCGTACATCCCAGTCTTCCTCCTGCACCCGAACTCCCCGAAAAAGAACCAGATTGTGCAGGAAGCAGCAAACAACAACAACGAGGGACAGGTGATCAGGTGCATATTGAAGAGATTCCCCAAACTGGCCCAGGCAATGGAACCTCATTTCGTGCAGGTCAATCGTCCCCTCCATCATGGCCCTGGTGGAGGCCTGGCTTCTGTAATGCCACTTTTTAGCTTGGGTGGGGGGTGGCGGTCGAGGGTGTTTTATTGGTGTCATTAGCCATCTTTTCAGAGGATATCCTTTTTCCCGCACCAGCCATCCAATCATGCAGGTGACTGAAAAGCTTTGGAACCTGGGAGTGCCGGAGAATATCGGAGTCATGGCAACTCCCAGGGTACCCTGCACAAACCTGGGGGGTTTGCTGCTGATGATCGCGCACTAGCTGGACATTGAGCAAGTTGTCACCTTTACAATTCACAGGGGCCCCTGGCTTTCCTGCAGGTGCTTTTATCACCACATGGTTGCAGTCAATGGTGCCCTGAATCTTTGGGAAGCCTGCAATAGCAGCAAATCCTTTTGCAAGCTGTGCCAGGCTATCCTCTTCTGTTTTGAAATATATAAAAGTAGTCACCCTCCTAAGGAATGCATCCGTGACAAGATTTATGCAGTTGTGTGCTGCAGACTGTGACTGAAGGAACCCCCTACAGGATATGGAAGGATTTTCTTATGAGGAGAGATTGGCCCTGTACTCATTGGAGTTTAGAAGAGTGAGAGGCGACCTTATTGAAACATATAATGTTCTTAGGGGGCTTGACAGGGTAGATGTTGAGAGGTTGTGGGAGAGTCTAGGACCAGAGGGTATAATCTCAGAGTACGGGGTCGCCCATTTGAGACAGAGATGAGGAGGAATTTCTTCTCTCAGAGGGCAGTGAATCTGTGGAACTTTCTACCACAGAGGGCTGTAGAGGCTGGGTCATTAAGTACATTCAAGGTTGAGATAGGCAGATTTTTAATCAGTAAGGGAATCAAGGATTATGGGGACAAGGCAGGAAAGTGGAGTTGAGGATTATCAGATCAGCCATGATCTTATTTAATGGTTGAGCAGCTCCTACGTCTTATGGTCTTATGGAAGGAACCTGAAGCATAAAAATTGACAGCAACAGTCGCTTTCAGTGCCAATGGCATAGCGTGCCCTCCTACATAGTTGGATGCGATCTCAGGGCCAATCATCTCGCAGATGGAGGTTACTGCCTCCTTTAAGAGGTGGGTCCTTCTTCTGCACTGCATCTCCATCATGTCCAGATGGTTGGATCTTACTTGGTGTACTCCACCAGCAGGGTAAAGGCACCTCCGCTGGCCCCTTCTCCTTACCAAGCCTCGCTGGCCTTCAACCCCTCCAGGGTGCACTGCTTGCTTTTCTGGGTGGACGTTGATGCTGTCTTCGGTCAGCTGGCCTTCTCCCCCTTCTTCTCCTCTCCTCATCATCTGAGGAACAGCCTCCACCTGACATAATAATCCCCGTTTGTGATCAGTTGGATTGTTGAGGTGTAGACTGACCGATATTATGGCCAGCCTGCTAGCAGCTCTTTAAGGACAGAAGCCTCCTTACCCCCTAAAATTGGAGTAGAACGGCTCAGAAAACAAAACTTAAGCATTAGTTATTAACTCCTACTTCCACACTCTTTGCTCCATCCATAGGCTTATATCCTGCCCTGGACTGAGAAAGTGCTCATTGTGATCTCCCTGCCTGCCCATGAAGCCCATGCGTTGCCTGTAAAGACACACGGGCTGCTTACCTTTGCAGTGCATTGCCCCTTTAATTACTTGAATTGCCCCTTTAATTACTTGAATTGCCCCTTTAATTACTTGAACTGCCCTTTTAATTGATGTCAGGCGAGCTGCTGACATTCTGACCTACTGAAATGTCACATTGCAGCAATGATGAAGTTGGGACCTCTTCCCGACACCTTCATGATCTGTTTTACGGTACGTTGGGAGTAATGTGGGCCCGGTCCCACGCTGTAAAATCCATGTAGACCAGACTTGGAAAGGACGGCAGGTTCCCTTCCCTAAAGAACATTAGTGAAACAGTTGGATTTTCACAACAATCCAATCACTTCACGGCCACTTTTACTGATACCAGCTATTTAGTTCCAGTATTTTTTTAAAATTGAATTCATATTGAAGGTGGGATTTGAACAGGTGCTTACTGGTTTACTCAGCCAGTAACTTCACCACTACTTTGCCATCCCCAGCGATTCTGTGCTGTTCCTGCCCTGGAGGGTGTTTGATGGGAGAGTGTAGAGGGAGCTTTACTCTGTATTTAACCCCGTGCTGTACCTGCCCTGGGAGTGTTTGATGCGGCAGTGTAGAGGGAGCTTTACTCTGTATTTAACCCCGTGCTGTACCTGCCCTGGGAGTGTTTGATGCGGCAGTGTAGAGGGAGCTTTACTCTGTATTTAACCCCGTGCTGTACCTGCCCTGGGAGTGTTTGATGCGGCAGTGTAGAGGGAGCTTTACTCTGCATATAACCACATGCTGTCCCTGCCCTGGGAGTGTTTGACGGGGACAGTGTAGAGGGAGCTTTACTCTATCTAACTGTTGCTGTACCTGTCCTGGGAGTGTTTGATGGGGACAGTGTAGAGGGAGCTTTACTCTGTGTCTAACCACATGCTGTACCTGCCCTGGGAGAGTTTGATGCGACAGCGTAGAGGGAGCTTTACTCTGTCTAATCCTTGCTGTACCTGCTTGACTATGGTGCTAGGTGACAAAGATTAAACAACATGGCTAATTCCACAATCCTACACTCCCTGCAGGGTAGCAGTGTGGGTCAGAGATAGGGCTGCAGTATTGTTGCTCCAGTTCTCCAATCCACACTCCACATGAATTAGGATTGCCAGATGGTCCTGGACTCTCCAAAAATTAAAAATTAGTCTCTTGGGCCCTGCTGCATCCAAAAACCTGGGAGGAAAATAATAGGAACGTAAAAAAATATTGTGTGTGTTCTTTTGAAATCACTTTCTTTGAACATTTGGGTTTATTAGTTGTAAGGATATTGGAGATGCAGGAGTGGAGGGAATTGTGAAGGGGAGTGCAGTATGACTGGGCAAGGCCACTGGAGTTGGGGGATGATGGAATTAAATCTCCAGGAATAAGTCCAACCAGAGCTAGCAACCCTGCCATGAGTGCAGGTCCCCTGCCCCCACCTCACCCTCTTCCCCTGGGAGGATAGAATTAACCCGAGTGTTTCAATTCACAAGCACAAATATCCTTCACCTTGATGTGCACGAAAGAAAAGGGAAAAGCTCATTCCAGTTTTAAATGTTGATAATGAAACCCAAACAGAATTTTGAATGGGGCAGTGAGACAGACTACCCCTGACGGATTGTTTAATGATTGACTGAATACAGACCAGTAGTCAAATCCTGATTCATCGATGGAATCATTAAACTAGCAGAAACTGTGGAATAAATGCCCACACTCCTGACTTTTGTGACGTTATTCTGTCTTTTGCTTGAGAACTCTAAGTATGAAATAGAAATAAACAAATTCATGGTCTATCACTTTTTGCTAAGAAATTGATCAAAAACTAACCGAATGAATGTTCTCCCATTTGATCCATCACAGTTCCTGAGGGCGTTTACATTTTGCGGCAGTGAAATGACTTTATATTACACTCAGGCTCAGGTCATTTTCTGTTTATGCTTCCTCCGCATGTCTGTACCTGTGTGGTCTCGGAGTTTTACTGAGAGACTTGAAAGAGAGATGAGACATGAGGTAAAGTCAAAAGCACGATTGAAACAGGGGAATCTTGGAGAATAATGAAAGGGTGGCACCATCAAACTATGAAAAACAGATGCCAAAATAAATCAAATAGCAGTGGTTGGATAATACCAAGCTTGGGTCCCCATGTAGGAGGGAGGAAAGTCCGAGCAGGTGAGAAATTGCCATCAATTTGAGTTCTGGGACAGAAGCAGTAATTGTCACAGATGTTGCAACAAGTGTTGATTTTGGGATTGGGAGGATGAAAATGTGACAAAAAGTCATAGGACAGTGTGTTTTGGAATTTAGGAAGAGGAAAAAGAGGAAAGTTTAGGCAGGGAATGACTAACAAGGGATATAAGGGACCACCACCACCTCCAACTTCCTTTCAGAGCCACACACCATCCTGATGTGGAAATCCATCGCTCTTCCTTCACCATCGCTGAATCAAAATCCCTTCCTAACAGCACTGTGGCTGTACCTACGCCATATGGACTGCAGCGGCTCAAGAAGGTGGCTCACCATCACCTTCTCAAGGGCAATTAGGGATAATGCTCACATCCCAAGAATGAATTAAAAAAAAGTAACATTGATAAAATAGAGAAAGGCTAGTGAGGGGGTGGGTGTTGGGGGGCGGGTGGGTGGTGCAGGACGCAGGTGGTGGGTTTTGTTGATGGGGGACAGAAAGAGAGAAGAGGGAGAGAGAGATTGGAAATTAGATTGACGGATCCCTACAGATGACTGGATTTGTCTGGTTCAGCATGTGAGGGTTGCTTGAAATCCACAATGGGAGCTGAGTTCAGTCTTAGATGTGATCTTAATGGAAAGCTGAGAGCTGTCGAGGGGAAAAGAAGTGTTTGGCACACAGGGAAAACTAAAAAAAAAAGCTTTAGCGATTGAGCAGATGTGGGAGGCCCTCCTGAGGTCAAAGGCGATGGTGAGGCTACGAATGTCAATGACTGAAGAAGAACGAAGGCTGGAGCCAATGGGAAGAAGCACTAGTTACTGGTTAGAGTTTTAAGAGACATGAAGGAGTCGCCTCTTAAGAATTGCAGAGAAGCAAAATTTTAATTTCCCCATTGAAGAACATGGAGGAGACCAAAGATAGAATTTCTGCAGAGTTTTCCTGATTTGCCACTGTACTTTCAGTCGAGGGTTGGGGGAGAACTCAAGAGAAATTACATGAACGGAAGATCAGGAATATTGCCCATGAAGATCCAGGCAGTTTGGGAAGAGGAATGGAGAAAGAACGAAGAAGGAACAAGGAAGAAAGAAAGACTTGAACACACATTACATCTTATTATACCATTAACTCACCTCAAATTACTTCATATAAATTAATTACCCTTTGGATTGAGCAACTGTTGTTATGTAGGCAAACACGCCAACCACACAACAATAATCTTGTCCCACAAACAGACATGAGATGACCAGTTAATTGGTTGGTTGTGTGCTTGCACATTTTAATTAGATTGTTATGGTGCCCACAGTCTCATTCGTGTACAAACCAGACTCTAAGATCAGCCAGTTTAATTGCCATTAATCTAATCAAAAGCAGTGCAAGTAGTCAGCGCCTGAAGCTCACTGAGTGGTGGGATTGTGCATTGTAAAAGTGATCTCGGAGAATGCTCCTCAAAGGCAACGGAGCTCCGCACGTTCCTCTCCCCGCTACTTTTCTTCCTGTCGCCATTTTGATTCAAGGAATTCCCATCGCTGAAAGTGAGGGAAAGGATCTCCACATGCTGACATTTAACTAGAGCCCCAGTTGTGGGACCCATGAGTATGTCAGCTTGCCATGTCTTTGGGCTCCAGGGGTTGGAGTGATTTATCCATCAGGTGGTGAATGTACTATGTAATTGCCAACAATACCACTCCATCAATGGAAAATCACATGGACAGAAGCTCACAGCCTTAAAGGATAATGGGTGAGTGATGCTGTATGTTTATACAGCAACAACTTGGATTTATATAGCACCTTTAAACCAGTGTCAGCTGTGGCTCCGTTGGTAACACTCTTGCCTCTGAATCTCCAGGTTCAAGTTCCGCTTCAGGGTTTAAGCACAAAAATCAAGGCTGACGGTGTAGTGCAATCAACATCACAAAAAACAATGTCACATTGCTGTTTGTGGGAGCTTGCTGTGCGCATTATTAAGTGCTTTGTGATGCTTGTGAAAAGTGCTATGTAAATGCAAGTTTTCCTTTTTTAGTAAAACTTTCCAATATCAAAAAGATTCCTTTTACAATGAACTGGATTTCTGGAGAAACATTAAAAATGTATAAAGCCACTTGCTTTATAATTCCTGCACCAATGACTCCTGCAAACAAACTTCAAGCAGAGAGTGGCAACACCTCAGTTAAACATACCAGACTTCCAGTAGCAAAAGCACAAGGTATGAACCATTTCAGTAATTTGGGAATTTCAGACACAGCCTTGAGGGAAGAGATGAGAAGCAGTGAGCGTCTACATAGGTCATTGACGATGGCAGGGCATGCTGAGAGAGCAGTTAATAAATCAGACAGTATCTTAGGCTTTATTAATAGGGGCATTGAGTACAAGAGTAAGGAAGTCATGTCGAACTTGTATAAGACATTAGTTAGGTCTCATCTGGAATACTGCGTCTAGTTCTGGGCGCCATACTTGAGGAAGGATGTGAAGGCGTTGGAGAGAGTACAGAGGAGATTCACAAGAATGACTCCAGAGATAAAGAGCTATAGCTATGAGGATGGATTTGAGATGTTGGGACTCTTTTCCTTGGAGAAAAGAAAACTGAGAGGAGACTTGATAAAGGTACTCAAGATCCTGAGGGATATGGACAGGGTAAATAGTGAGAAACTGTTTCCACTCAAGGGAGCATTATGGAGTAGAGGACATAGATTCAAAATAATTGACAAAAGGATTTTAGTGATGTGAGGAAAACTTTTTTCACCCAGAGGGTGGTTGGAGTCTAGAATGAACTGCCTGAGAGGGTGGTGGAGGCAGGTTTGACCGAGTATTCAAAAAGGAATTGGGTTGCTATCTGAAAGGAAAGAATGTTTAAGGTTATGGGGATAAGGCAGGGGAGTGGGGCTAGGTGGAATACTCCTTCAGAGAGCCAGTGAAAACTCAATGGGCTGAATGGCCTCCTTCTGCACTGTAAAGACTCTGTGATGCTGTCACCATTGGAATAGGGAAGACTGAAGAGGATGGGGAAAACTTTAACAAATAAGATCCTTCTCAGCTCTATCGGGTCACACTTAAGCTCCTCCTATCTTTCCACTGACCAAGGCGATTTGACATTGATAGAAAATAGGAACAGAGGCTATTCAGCCCCTTGAGCCTGTTCCGAAATTCTATTAGATCATGATTGATCTATATCAACTCCATCTGCCTGCCCATGGTCCCAGGCTGGAGAGGGCCAGTTACACTCAGTTAGCTGGTTTAGGGGTGTGGTGGAGTAATGTTATGATTCTAGCTACCAGCAGAGCAGCTGAGAGTTCACATTCTTCCCATTGCAAATGAAACTGAATTCAATCAATCTGAGAAATTGTAATTGAACACCGCCGGAGCTGTTGGGTTGCTGTAAAAAACCCAACAGGTTCACTACGTGAGTTTACCACCCCAATATGTTCTGGCCTACACGTAATTCTCATTCATACTGTATGTAGTTGAGTCCTAATGCTCCCACGGTAACTCACATTGCCTGCCCCGAACTTTAAAAACGAGACAGGGCCTGAGAAAGTTCGGGTCCAGTGCTTTAATATGGTGATATTGACAGCAGTGGGCATGTTGATTCCAATACTGCTTAAAATCACTCCGGGTACACAAAGGATAGCAGAAATCTGACATTCTCTACCCTATAAGACCGTGGATGCTGGGGTCCAGTTGGAGCTTTCAAGGCTTGAGGCCAATAGATTTTTGTTCGGTAAGGGACATGGAAGCACAGTGGGTAAATGGAGCCGGGTACAGATCAGCCACGCTCTAATCAAAGGCAAAATAAGCTCGAGGGGCTGAACGGCCTCCTCCTGTACCCATGTTCCTAAGCCGGGCAGTAATAAGGTTGCTGCAATTGACCGAAGTTCCAGAGTTTTGAGAGAGGAAATAGGCCAGAGCTCCTGATGTCAATCCGGTCAGCTCTGCTGGCAAGTGCGCACATGACATGGAACAGGCTCAATTTTGACATTGCCCCTCCCAGCCCACTCTTAAAGGTCTGCCGGGATTCACCGTCCAGGCAGAACACATGAGTAATGATCACTTGGGCGAGATACCAGATAGGGGTTGGAATTCTCCAGTCTCCCCGCGGCGGGGCTGGTGAGACGTCGAAACCTCCGTTCACATCGGTGGGACCCGAAGCTCCCGCCGACGTGAGGGGCTGGAAAATTCCAGCCAGGGCTGGTGACCATGGAACTGCAGCACAGAATGATAAGCTGGCGAGGGGAGAAATGTTGCTGGCGGTGCAGGGGGGGAAATGGAAGCATTGCAATGTGGTAAGCGTAACAGTGTTTTGGTAACATCGAAGGCGCGTATTGATAATGTTGGGAAATATTGATTAATGCTGTTCCATGCTGGTTCCTGCTCTCTACAATTAGTTACCATATATGGAGGGAGGGGAATGTGTTGCTGAAACACAGGGTAGGCAAAGCACTGATTTAATTACTAGCCGACCTCCTGTGTCGTTACTCAGAATAAGTAACTCTTTTGAGTCAACCAAGTAAACTAAATTAACAAAATTGAGGACAAAGTAAAAGGCAGCCCCTTAAAGGGAAACTGCAGAAACAAAGACAAACTTTAAAGGAAACTTGCAAACATTAAACCAAAATGTGATTAAAGGGGGTCAATAAAACATCCCAGTCCCCGCAGTGCCCACCGAGCAGGGAAGGGCTCGACAGTGCTGGCAGACACCGCGTGCTCCCTCTCCAGGGGCACCCGGCTGTGAACATAGCCGCGGAAGAGGGGCAGACCTTCGGATCGGACGACACCCTCGATCGTCCGCTGCCTGGACCTGTTAATGGCCAACTTGGCCGGGCCCGGGAGCTGGTTCACGAGGAGGTCCTCCTCCCTCCCGGCCCCCCTCTGCACTGGGTGCAGAATAAATAGGAGGACTGTTCCATGAGGACACAAGCCTATACACTGTCAACGCTAGTTGTGGCTCAGTAGATCAGACTCTTGCCACAACTCAGAAGGTCATGCGTTCAAGTCTGCGCTCTAGAGATTTCAGCTCAGAAACTAGGCTGGCACACCCTGTGCTGGGGTGAGGGAGTGCTGCACTGTTGGAGGTGCTGCACTGTTGGAGGTGCTGCCTTTTAGATGAGATGTTAAACTAAGGCCTTGTCTCCCCTCTCAGGTGGATATCAAAGATCCTGAGACACTATTTTGAAGAAGGACAGGGAGTTGCCCTGATGGCTTGCACGATATTTAGTCCACAACCAGCATTGCCAAAAGCAGCTTATCTGATCATTATTCATCGCTATTTGTGAGACCTTGTTGTGCGCAAATAGGTTGCCACTTTCCTACATTACAACAGAGACTGAACTTCATTGGCTGGACAGTGCTTTGGCACATCCTGAGGTTGCGAAAGGCTCTGTAGAAATGCAAGTTTTCCTTCCTTTATAGTTATTTGGTTTGCCATGGTAGAATTTTACAGTACGGAAGGAGACCAGTCAACCTGCCATGGCTGTGCTGGCTTCTTTAGGGACATGGTAAAGAACAAAATTAGAAGAGGTATTATAGTTGAACTTGGTCGTCCAAAAGACTAATGCCGCTCAATAACTTACTTCCAGGGTATTTACCTAATTCTTCCTTCACTCTTCCCACACAATCTGCCTCTACTGCCTCACTGAGAAGCTGTAGCACATGCTCCCCACCCTCTCTCTCTCTCTATCGTACCTATGTCTAAACTATCCAAGCACTTCAGCTTGAGCTGGCGTTCGCTGGCTGCAGAGTATGGGGCAATCTTGAACACATTATTGGCAGCTCCATTTTTCTAATTCCCTTAAGAATCCTGACTATGTGAATAATGTTTCTTCTCCAGTGTAAGCTCTTCAGCCTTGCCTCGTAGTTTCGGTGCCACAAGCCCTCGGTCGAGCCAGAGAGATTCTTGAAATAAATAATGAGGTAATGTGCGCCTATAATCTAGAGTGGCAGTAATGAGTGTGGAGGAGTCAGCAGCCTCCAGGAAAGACTTCATGAAGAATAGGGTGTGAGGAGCTCTCCAGCATCCTACACTTCAAGCATCTCGAGATCTAAGGCATCACATTTCAACTGTTTCACCTCACAGCATGTGGTTTTGCTTCATTATTAACCCCTTTCGCTCCTTACATTCTTTCTTGCCTTTTATTTTAGCAATACTACTGTGGTCATTGCCCCTTGGGTATTTCCTCTCCTGTTTCCCCCTTAGCTGCATATCCACCCACTGCATACTATCCGCATCTCTATCCTGACAGTGTTCAAATTGAGGTTCATTGCAGCATTTTCCAACCCACTCTCTCCCAAGACTTCAATACTGAAGTCTCTCTTGATTTTCCCAGTTCACTTCAGTTCTGGATCCTTCCATCTATGAAAGATGATGGACAGGCAGCAGACAAATCCATTCCGGATAGGGTATCTTCTAACGGCCAATCCTTGAGAGGCAGGTTCTTCCACATATGAAGCTACCTGAGTGTTGCTGTGGTGGTGTTTTTGGTGTAGGTATCTGTTGCCAAGCCCCTATAACTGCTGGTTGTGGTGGTGCACTTCTGCCAGCCCCCGGGAGTTGTTTCTGCTCCTCCTTGTTGCCATTTTCCTCTGTCATGGGCTAGTGACTCCCAGGTGTGACTATCAATGTCCAGGGCCTTCAGGTTATGCTTGCAAGTACCCTTGAAGTGGAGCTTTGGGTGCCCTGATCTTCCCAGGCTTCTGACAATCTACAGGCTTTTAAAGCACAAGTCTGGTTCAGCCACTGATTTCTTGACTGATCCCATCTCCTCTGCTAGACTAAGAACATTGGTAATAGCAGGAGTGGGCCATTCAGCCCATCAAGCCTATTCTAACATTCAGTAATATGGTGGCAGCTCTGACTGTAGCCTTAACCCCACTTTCCTGCCTGCTCCCCATAACCCCTGACTCTTTGGGAACCTTGCTGATGTCCTACGTTTTGAACCTTCTGCTATCTGTCCTGTCGAGGAACAAGGAAAATATTTTTCATTTTCCCTTTGTCATGAAGCTATTAATGTATATAATATTTTGGAAAATATTTTTCTTTTAAAATAGAGGTTTAGTCTGTGGGTGTATCTTGATTGGATTAAAGCCAGCTAGTCTGGGTACTTTGATGGGTATTAGTTTTGATATGGAACAGAGATAGTGTGCATTTGCATTTTTTGAATGGAGCATTCAAGGAGTGGGGTGAAAACTTGATACCTATCTAGCAGATACCAAGCAATATGTTTATGTTACTAATAAAATTGGTACTATGAAAGGGATTTCATTGCTAAAAGGTAAAGTTCAAAGAGGCTGGTGAGACAATGAGAATTTGAATTCAATCAGTGGTGGTAGGTATAACTTCAACAGTTTTCGGGTGTGCAGAACAGAGGCAATATGAGATCAAAAGGCAGTTGTAAGCCTCCAAAACAAAAACAGAATTACCTGGAAAAACTCAGCAGGTCTGGCAGCATCGGTGGAGAAGAAAAGAGCCGACGTTTCGAGTCCTCACGACCCTTCAACAGTTCTGTTGAAGGGTCATGAGGACTCGAAACGTCAGCTCTTTTCTTCTCCACCGATGCTGCCAGACCTGCTGAGTTTTTCCAGGTAATTCTGTTTTTGTTTTGGATTTCCAGCATCCGCAGTAGCTTTTAGCTTTTTGTTTTTATCAGTTGTAAGCCTCCAACTGGTTCCACAGTGAATAGAACCTCATTTTGAATTCGTAAGGTGAAAATGCTTTGCCTGGTGTCTGGTTAAGTCTATGGGTTGTTGTTGCCTTAATGGAGATTAGTTTGGGAATTTGTTAAAAGTTATGATAGTAGTAATTTGTAGCCATGTGTAGATGTATTTTAACCTGTGTAAATTAATAAAAATGTTTCAATTAGTTTAATGTAAAACCTCAAAAACTGATGGTCTGGTTTCTGAACTTAGAGTTGCGTCTTAAACATAACACTTCAAATTATAGGTTATGATAATTGTTTGAAGTTTCCCTCTGGGATTTTTAGATAACTCCACTTTAGCAACTGTATCGTAACACCCTTAGAATTAATTAGTCGGAGGAACTGGAAATATTTTCTGGCAAGTCAATGCTTGGAGTTAAGATCCAATCTCCATGAAAATGCAAAAATCTTGTACTAAGGATGTAAGTCAGAAATTCCAAATTACCTACTTACAAGCTAGGTCTGGACATAGGCCAGCATTATAGACCTGGCTGAATGGGGTTTAGGATAAAGGGAGGAGATGTCATTGAAACATATTAAATGTTTAGAGGGTCGATGCTGAGAGGCTGTTTCCCTTGTCTGGAGAGTCTAGAACACGGGGGCACAGTCTCAGGATAAAGGTTTGGCCATTTAGGACTGAGATGGGGAGAAATTTCTTCACTTAGAGGATTGTGAACCTTTGGAATTCTCCAGCCCAGAGGGCTGTCGATGCTCAGTCATTGTTTAGATTCAAGACAGAGCTCGATAGATTTTTGGACACTAAGGGAATCGAGTGATATGGGGATAGGGCAAGAAGGTGGAACTGAGGTAGAAGATCATCCATATGATCTTATTGAATGGCGGAGTACAATCGAAAGGCTGTGTGGCCTACTCCTGCTCCTATTTCTTATGTTTTATAAATGCTAGGCATGAGCACCAGGTCTGAACATTCATCTTATCATGAGGTAACAAAGTGACGTACATAGATTTTTCCTCTGTATTTCACCGACAGTGAATGTAAACAGGTGCCGGTACTTTCGTAGACGTTTTTGACAAAGTAATTCAGGGCGGAATTTTCCGGACCCGTCATGACGTGGGTGGGGCTGGAAAACGCAGTGAGACATTCGAGCGTCCATTCGCTTTGGCAGGGCCGGAAGATCCCGCCGCTGGGAGGGGCTGGAAAATTCCGGCCTCAATTTCCCGATGCTGTATCCTGTGTTAGACATCGCTTCCATTTATTCAGTGGCTTTAGATGTTGAAATCTTTTGCTTAATGAGATTTTACTGCACTGACCATGAATGGGTGGAAAATTTAGCCCTTTGAATTGTGTCAAAGCTCATTGGCTATTGTTATGTAGGAAAATGAGATAAACCTGTTCTGACAGAAATATCCCATAATCTGCAATAGCATCATGACCAGTTAATTTATTTTCTTAGTGACAGTGGTTGGGTGAGAAATATTGGATAGGACACAGGGTGAATCTGATACTAGGTATGTACTTCTCTGTATACAAATTATTCAAACCCTTCAGCACTGCACTCTTGGGTGTCTCTTGTAATTCTTTACCATCATCGATCTAGTAGTGTTGGAGTTTCTGTGACTGTCCTCAGCAACACTTCATAACAGGGTCTTGAACTTTGGTTAGTCAGCAGATCAGAAAGCCTCTGTGGAGAGAAAAACAGAGTTAGCGGGCAGGATCCTCTGCTCCCGCTGGTGGTAAGCTAGGAGGTGAGAAGGGCAGATAATTAGATAGGTTGCTGGTGCACTGGAACCCTGCTGCCTTCCCACTTCTGGTAAGTTCTGGGTGGGAAGGCCCATGGTCGGCCTTCCCCACCTTGTTGTCCATTGAGGCCGTTACGTGGCTAATTAGTGACCACTTAAGGGCCTCATCATACTGCCCCTGGTATTAACCCAGCTGCAAGCGAGCTTGTTGTCATGTGGCGAGCATGACAGGTAAAATTGTCCAGCCAGCTTGTCTCTCCCAGGGGTGGGGGCGGGACTCCCTCAATCCAAGGTACTCCCTGATCAAGGGATTGGACATCAGCAAGGGGGGGGGGGGTCCTGCTGAGAGCCATCCTCTTCCCTTTGCTGCCGATCCCCCACACCCCCATTCCCACGACCCCCATCCCTCCAGCCTCTGCCACCACCCCCCTACCCACCCCCCTTCCTCCCCAGCAGTGGCCTGGCTCACTTCACGATCCTGAGACTCCAGTCGGTGTTTGTCCTGCAGCAGCCACCGCCTTCCCAGTGGCGCTGCTGAGCACAAGAGCTGTCAGCCTCTGATTGGCTAGCAGCTCTCGCTGCACGAGACCTCTGCCCCTGGGGCCTTGATTCTAGGGGTAGGCCAGCGCTGGCCTCGCCACTGCCTGACTGGTTTGTGCCTTCCCAAAAGGAGGCCGCGTGGGTCTCTCGCCGGCTCTCCAACCGACCGGCAAGACCCCTGACGCCTCAACAAGATTCCGTCCAACATTTCAGGCTGATGAGGTCATCGACCTGAACTGTTAACTCTGTTTCTCTCTCCACAGATGTTGCTGAGACCTGCTGAGTATTTCCAGCATTTTCTGTTTTTGTTTCAGGTTTCCGGCATCCACAGTATTTTGCTTTTGTCTTGAACCTTGCTTGTTGAACCCACTGTTGCTTTTTCATTGGCTTGTTCTGTACTTTTCATCCCTCCACCATTGGCAGTCATGCCTTCATCTGCCTGAGCTCTAAGCTCTGCAATTGCTTCCAGCCACCCCTCTGTCTCCCTCATTTCAGGCAAGTTATTAAAACCTATTTCTTTGACTAAATTTTGAACATGTGTCCTAATATTTCATTATGTGAATTGCTGTCAAATTCTGTTTGATAGCACCTCCTGTGGAGAGGTTTGGGTCTTTTTATCACTTTGAGGGCACTATACAAGTTGAAGTTCTTGTTGAGTCAGCTTTAGGCTTGCACGTTATAAGTGCTCTTGGCTAGATCAAGGATTAGCATATCTGCCATTTGATGACATTTCCTTGAGTCAAGGGTCCTACTATCTTGGCTCAGCTGGTAGCACTTTAACTTCTCAATTAGTAGGTCATGGGTTCAAATCCCACTCCAGATACTCCTGATACAATTTTAGTGCAGTAGTGAGGGAGTACTGCACTGTCAGAGGAGCTGTCTTTTGGATACGGCATGAGACCAAGGCTTCATTTTGCCATACACAGTCCCTCAGCCATTACTTTGAACAAGAACAGTGGAGTTCTCTTTGCTCTCCTGTACAATACTTATCCGTCATCTGACATTACTAATACAGATGGTCTGGTAATTACCACATTGCAGTTTGTGGGATCTTGCTGTGCGCATATTGGACATGACGTTTCTGACATTACAACGGTGATGCCGTTCCAAAAGTGCTTCATTGGTTGTAAAGTGCTTTGGGACATCCTGAGGTAATGATAGGCTACAAAAATGCCAATCTTATCTTTCTTTCTGACCCGCTGAAGGCCGCTGGGACTTTCTAAAGGTGAACGAATGACTTGACCACCAGACTGCTCTCCGTGCTGACCGGTCACAGGTAACCCTGTCCATTGTCATTCCAGTAAAAAGTTTAGCACCTGATCTAACACCAGTGTTTCTGTATATAAATCACCCAAAACCCTCAATTAGATTTGAACCTGTAACTCAATCGCAGGTGTTCATTATTCTATACAGGGAACAGCTAAACCTCTTGATTAGAGTACAGGTTCGATCTCACTCCTGGGTATCCATTCTACCCCGTAAAGACCTCACTCGCAACTGGAATTAAAGCTGAGCAGCCTTAGCTTTGCTCAGTGAATTTGAGATGGGATCAAATTTTAATAGTCAGGCATGTACCCTGAGGTATCAAAAATTGAAGTACCAAAAACCAAGAAGCCAAATGCAACAGTTGTAAATAGAATTGAATTATAGTCATACAGATTTCTGCGCTTTTTATTCTTTCCCTTGTTTTACAGAATCAACCCAGTTGAAAGTGTTTTCGAATGGAATCACAGAATCCAATAAATTGTAGGCTGAAGGACTTGGCAGAGCTCTGGTTGTCTTTGTTTTAATGATAGTTTTCCCCTTGCCAAGTTGCTAGCAGCGGGAGTGGAAGTGTCTGTGAGCTTAAACATGAAGTTTATAAATGGGCTGCATTCTTTTCTCAAAGATATATCATTTTGAGGTGGTTTTTTTTCTCCCCCTTCCCAAAAAAAAATCAGGAGCAGACAGGATCATGGCCAGAGTCTCCCTTGCAATTCACCATTCTAGTTATCGGCTGAAAATTGCCAGCCTGCTAACTGTGGAACGTGCCCATTACCTAAACAAACAAACAGAGATTGTAACTTCAGATGTGATTGTAACTGCTCACACTGGAGTTATGCTGACACTGCAGAATGTAGTCCAATGCCTGGACGTGGCCTGCTGTATAGCCCGGGCTATTCGACCACGGAGCTCAAATCAAACACTTTCTATTCCTGTTCGTGGGCTCGGTTTTATGATTTATGTTCCTGGTGTGGAGCTTCACATGGCCGGAATGTACGTCAGGAATTTGGGGATGGAGGATGGTGTGCTCTCCATTATTTTTGCAACGAAGGGACAGTCACACAGGATACATTAACTAGGCCTGATGTGCACACCCATTGTGAATAGCTCGAGATGAGCAGCAGTAACCAGAGCATCAACTCCATTTTCCTTCCATCCATGGGTCCCACTTCTTTTAAGTTTGGAAGCCTCCTCCTGTGCAATAAATTTTTCTGTGCTCTTTGTTAATAATATCCTGACATGTTTCAAGAATTTGGGATGCGAGCTATTGAAGGCCTGAAATTGGACCTCAATGCCCGTAAAATGGGTGCAGAAAGTTTGAATTTTACCTTATTATCTCATGTTTTATCTCATCGCTATCTGTTGGAGCTTGCTGTGCACAAATTGGCTGCCAGGTTGCATTACATTGCAGCAGTGACTACACTTCGAAAGTTCTTCATTGGCTGTGAAACACATCGAGGCGTCCAGAGGTTGTAAAAGGTGTCACGCAAATGCAAGCTCTTTCTTTACTTAGCCTGGCAGAACTGCTTTTATAATAACTTAATTGCACTAAATTGGTTCTAAGTTTAGCAGTGGTGTCCGGTGCCACAGTGCTCTGTGTTGTAATTGTTTGTGTGCCCCGCAGGACAGCAGGCTACAAGCCTACTGGGGCATTCAGATGCCCGCAGATTTGTGTCAGACAAAGCATTGATGTTAAACCCGGAACATAAATTGGACATGAAGGCCCCAAACTGACCAGGAAGCAAAGTGGAGTCAGACACCCTCCTCCAGTAATTTTCACTGCTCTTCATTCTAGCCTCAGGTTTAGCCCTGACACCAGATTCAGGCTACAGTCATAGTGTAAATCTACTCTTATTGATCCATATAAGAAAAAAAGGTAGGATGCCTTTTGAGTATGTGCTTGAGTGTGTGTGTGCGTCCATGGGTATGAGTTGAGAGAGTGTTGGAATGTGTGTGTGTGTGTGTGTGTGTGTGTTTGTGTGTGAGTGAGTGTGTGTACGTGTATGCGTGTTAGTGTTGGAGTGTGCGAGAGTGCGAGTGTGTGTGTGTGAGGGTAAGAGTGTGTGTGTGTGAGTGAGTGTGTGTACGTGTGTGCGTGTTAGTGTTGGAGTGTGCGAGAGTGTGTGTTTGAGTGTGTGTGTGTGAGAATGTGTGTAAGAGTGTGTGTGTGAGAGTGTGTGTGTGTGTGTGTATGCGTGTTAGTGTTGGAGTGAGCGAGAGTGCGAGTGTGTGTGTGTGAGTGTAAGAGTGTGTGTGTGAGAGTGTGTGTGTGTGAGAATGTGTGTAAGAGTGCGTGTGTGTGTGAGAGTGTGTGTGTGTGTATGCGTGTTAGTGTTGGAGTGAGCGAGAGTGCGAGTGTGTGTGTGTGAGTGTAAGAGTGTGTGTGTGAGAGTGTGTGTGTGTGAGAATGTGTGTAAGAGTGCGTGTGTGTGTGAGAGTGTGTGTGTATGCATGTTAGTGTTGGAGTGAGCGAGAGTGCGAGTGTGTGTGTGTGAGTGTAAGAGTGTGTGTGTGAGAGTGTGTGTGTGTGAGAATGTGTGTAAGAGTGCGTGTGTGTGTGAGTGTGTGTGTGTGTGTGTGTATGTGTGTGTGTGTGTGTGTGTGAGTGAGAATATGTGTAAGAGTGTGTGTGTGAGAGTGTGAGAGTGTGTGTGTGTGTGTGTGTGTGAGTGAGAATATGTGTAAGAGTTTGTGTTGGAATGTGTGTGTGTTTTGGAGTGTGTGCGTGTTGGGAACAGAGTCCCAGAACGATAGGACGGATGCATTTAAAGGGAAGCTAGATAAACAAATGAAAGAGAAAGGAATAGAAGGTTATGTTGATAGGATGAGATGAAGCAGGATGGGAGGAGGCTCTTGTGGAGTATAAACCCCAGCACAGACCAGTTGGGCCGAGTGGCCTGTTTCTCTGCTGTGAGTTCTAAGCAAGAACTGCATTAACGCGGTTCATTTTTCTCGTTTGAAACACAGGCGCTTGCACAAGAATCCAGACATTTCTTTCCACTTTGGGTGGCTTTTTCAGCAACAATGAGAGAGGGAGAGAGGAGAGTGTGGAACCCTGAGGCATGGGGAACGAGAGCACAGACAGACCAAGTGAACTCGGAGTCAATGGGTGAGCAACGGCAAATAGCCACGGAAATGGAAAAACCAGAATGGAAAAGAAGCTGGAAGTGCGGCAAGTTTCAAATGATGGTGCATGAAACAAATCACAGGATCCATTCGGAGACAAAGACGGCAGGAATGTTGAAGGGTTTTTAGCCCCAGCTCAGTGGGTAGCACTCCTGTCTGAGTCAGAAGGTTGTGGGTTCAAAACTGTCTCCAAACGTTTGGGCTCAAATTCGAGGCAGATGCTCCTAGTGTGGAACTGCTTCACTGTCAGAGCTGTTGTCTTTTGGATGAAACATTAAACAAAGGCCCTGTCTGTCCTAGGTGGAAAAAGATCCCATAGGGCTATTTTGAAGAGGAGCAGGGGAACTTTTCCCAGCGTCCTAGCCAATAATTATCAATCAATATCACTAAAACGGACTATTTGGTCATTTTCACAGTGCTGTTTGTGAGAGCTTGCTGTGTGCAAATTGGCTGCCGCATTTCCTACATTACAACAGTGACTGCACTTCTAAAGTATTTCATTGGCTGTAAAGTGCATTGCAAGATGGTTGTGAAAAGTGCTACATAAATGCAAGTTCTTTCTTTGCTTTCTTTCCCTGAAAGTGAGGACTGATTCAGGGGATTAAAATTTCTTTCTCCACTCCTCCTAAAAATCTGTTGCAGTAATTTAAACCTGCTTTCTAAAACAAATGGAAGTAAACTCAATCCCCTGTCGTGTCAGGGTGAAGTAATCGGGTGAAAATTATTTGTACCATTTAAAGAACGTTGTGAAATCTAATGCAAAAATGCATCTGGGCGAGAATGAATTACAAGTATGTGTTGTGCTGCTAGTAAAGATATTCACAACATTTAGTTTATACTGTGCATAGATTTCACAGTTAATGGTGATTGAACTAAGTGCTTGTAGACTAAATGCGAAAATTTATTACGTGATATTTTGTTCTCAACAAGTATGCCAATAGTTCTTTCCAGGGTACCGGTAAAGCAGAAAAGAAATAAGGCTGCCTTTGTAAATCTAAGCACAGATGATGGTATGTTTGCACAAACCTATTGTACAGAAATTGCATTAAACCCAGTCTATAATATATAAAGAAACAAAACAACTTTACAGCACAGATGAAGGCCATTCAGCCCATAATGCCTGTTCTGGCTCTCAAGAACCATCAGGAACATGAATAGCCCCTCAAGCCCCAATCAGATCCTAGATGATGTGCACCACCAGCCCATTTATTTGCCTTTGGTTCATACCCCTGGATACTCTTGTCATGTTTTTGTAATGACATAAAAGCACCAATCATAAGGGATTGGGTAAACATGTTGTGGGCTCATTTATTAATTCTAGACACGTGTGAACAGATGTGGATAGAAAGCTCAAAGACACCAGCAGCCGAGCTGTGTGTGCTGCGCTCTGCTTGAAAGCAGAAGTGGAAGTAGAACAAGATGGCATGACACACTTCCTTCCTAGTGAATGGCATGCTGCCACCCCTTAAAGGCATATGACAACAACCCTAACTCAACAAAAATCTATCAATGTCGGCCTTGAACCCTCCAACTGAACCGTAGCATCCAGAACCGAGTGGGAGGAGATTCCCACTATCTTTTGTGTGGAAAAATGCTCCCTGATTTTGTTCATAATTGGCCTCCCTCTGATTTTAAGATTATGTCCCCTTGTTCTTGATTCTTTGGAAGGGCTATTCACAGCAGAGCCAGTCCTGGTGATGGACATTTAAATTTCCCACCCAGACTACGTTGTGGGTGCTTGCTTCTCTCAGAACATCCGGCCAGTGATGTTCAACGTGGAGGATGGAATGGCTGAATCGTCAGTTGAGAGAATGACTGGTGAGATTTCTACATTCCACCTGAAGCCTTGAGATTTTGTGGTGTCTGGAGTCAATGTTGAAGAATCCCTGGATGACCTGTGTTCCCTTCCCCCCCAACAACTAAACCTCATATCTGCGACTCACCTCTATTCTGCTTTCGGGGGCGTGGGAGTTGGGTTCGCTGTGGGAAGGTTCTTTAAATGTTGACACCAACCCATAAGTATTAGTGAAGAGGAATTTGCAGCAGTGACTGGTCTGAGATTGCTTGACCCGGGTACATTGCCAAGAAACCCATCCAGTTTTATTATTATTGACATTTTGCAATGATTGCTCAGTCACTTCAGAGGGCATTAGGAACCAAGCATCAGTTCCAGCTGTGGTGACAAATAGTGGCGCTCTCACCTTTAAGTCAGAAGGTTGTGGGATCAAATCCCACTCCAGGATTTGAGCACAAAAGTCAAGGCTGATACTCCGACTGCAATAGTGAGGTGGTGCTGCCTTGTGGCTGAGATGTTAAACCAAGGCCCTGCCTACTTCTCAGGAAATAGAGGATCCCACGGTGCAATTTGAAAGGAGAGCAGGGGAGTTCCGAGCCAATACTTATCCCTCAACTAGCAACAGAAAAACAGGTTTCCTGGTCATTGTCACACTGCTGTATCTGGAAGCTTGCTGTGCATAAATTGGCTGCCACGTTTCCTACATTATAACAGTGATCATACTTCAGAAGTACTTCACTGACTGCAAATTGCTTTGAGGTTGTGAAAGGTGCTATCGCGAATGCAAAGTTTTCTTCTGCTTTAACTACAAAACCCGAGACAGAGGCTGGAATTTTCCACCCTGTTGCCATCACGGTGGGAGGGGGGATGGGTGGGGGGGTGGGGGCTGGGGGGGTGGGCTGGGGGGGTGGGGGACAATATGGCGAGAAGACCAAAAATCGGTTTTACGCTGTCGTGAAACCGGTTTGCGATCGTCCACTCCACCCGTCCCTGAGGGGCCATGTCTCCCACTGCTGCACATCGGAATGTCATTTTCATACATTTACATGTTATTATCAGCCCTGCTCACCAGAATCACCACCCACCACCCCTCACGTCGGCGTGACTGCAGAACATCGCGCTTCATGACTGCCTTTAAAAGGTTTGCACCTGGCGACCTGAGCCTCGAGGGGAACTCAGGAGGTGAGTGCACACAACCTTGCCCAGCGCTCGCGAGTATTACCCGTAGGACACCAGGGAAGAGGCGCCGCACATTCGCAGGGGGCACGGGCAAGTCGCTTTTTCCCGGTTGGCTTTCAGTGCAGTGCCGGGGCAAGGGCTCCAGTGCGGGTCAGACCAGGGTGGGGGGCAAGGCAGCACAGGCAGATTGAAGCAAATACCCAAGCGCAGGCTGGCGTGGGTGGTGGTGGGGGGGCAGTGGGGGTGGGGGTTGGGGGGGAGTTGGTTGGGGGTGGGGGGTGGGGGTGGGGGATTGGGGGTTGGGCGGTGGGGGGTTGGGTGAGGGAAGTGGCCACACATTTGGAAAAGCTTGTCAAAAGCCAGCATTCTTCCCCAGCTGAGACCATTGAGCAGCAGCTCTATTGACAGGTTTGGAGTCGGAGCCTCTGAAGCTTCTCCACCCACTCAAGCTACGTAAAAGCGTGAAAGTGCCACCAAATGTTCCAGAACTTTTCACCCCTCGGGCGCTAACTGCAAATTAATGTGCGTTTTAGGGGGCAGCAGAACAATTGGCCGACTGGGCAAGTTGTAGAATCCCCTTGTGAAAGGTGGGCATGGTGCAGTCACTGGTGAAGGTGCTCACAGCCCCTTTGCAATGTCTTTATTAACGTTTGGAACAGTATCTCTCATGGTTCAGGCTAACAGGGCAGTCTTGCAGTGCGGGTTAGGAGAATGCCTGCACCCGATCTGAGAGCACAGCTTGCAGTCCAGTGGCCGAACTGCCACCAACCGGCCAAGTGGAGTGGGGCGGAGGTGGGAGGGGCATCAACCAGCCAATGAGCGCAGTACACACTGGCCATCCAAGTGGTGGCCAGCACTCTCATGCCTGCATGAAGGAGCCTTCAGACTTAACCAAGAGAGGTTCTTAGGATATCTAAGCTAACCCAGGCGTCACTCTTTGATCCTACCGGAGGAATACATCAGGATCATGGACCCTGGTGATCTGGCGGTCTGCTTCATGGCTTACAGGGAGCAGAGAAGAGGAGAGTGATGGAGGCACTTGGCTCGGCAAAGGGAGCAGCACCTCCCTCAAGATGAAGGGTTGGCAGGGCCTGCTACACACGCAGCTGAAGATCCACAGTGAGCCGTCGCTCACACACACCTCGCTAGACCCTGGGTCCATAGACGATGCTCATCATTCCTGCAGATGACAGAGAACCAGTGTCGCCGAAGACTGTGCGTGTGTAGTGAACTGGTCGGTCACATCTGCCAGCTACTTCAGGATTTGGCGCTACGGGGATGTGGAGGGCATCCATTGTGAGTGGCAGTGAAAGTGACAACGGCGCTCAATTTTTACTCCTTTTGGCTCCTTCCAGGGCTCCACAAGTGACCTGTGTGGGATCTCACAAGCCTCCACACACAAGTGTATCCAGGAGGTCATGGACACCATCTTCACGAAGGCACAGAACTTGGTGCATTTTGCCCGGCATCAGGAAAGCAGGAAGCAAGAGCACTGGGGTTTGCCAGATCTCTGGTTTTCCACAGGTACAGGGTGCCATTGACTGCACTCAGGTGGAACTTAGATCTCCATCGCAACAAGAGTCCACTACGTCAGCTGCAAGGGCTTCCACTCGCTGAATGTCCAGCTGGTGTGCGACCACCACAAACACATCCTGCAGGTCTGCGCACGGTTTCCAGGGAGTGTCTACGTCTCCTACATCCTTACCGGGTCTCAGATCCCTGACATCTTCCAGGGTCCAGAGAGGCTGCAGAGCTGGCTCATCGGGGACAAGGGCTACCCACAGAGGACGTGGCCTCAGACGGTTTAATGAGGCTCATGCTGTGACCCAGACTTTGGTGGAGCAAACGATAGGCATTTTGAAAATGAGGTTCCGGTGCCTTGACAGGTCTGGTGTAGCACCACAATACAGTCCCCAGAGGGTGTCGCACATCATCGTCACTTGCTGTGCGCTCCATAACCTGGCGCTGCAACAGTGAGAGGACTTGGCTGAAGAGGAGATGGAGGAGCTGCAGGTCTCCTCCGATGAGGAGGACGTTAAAGGGGATGATGGTGATGATGTTCTCGAAGTCGAGGATGCTGGCAATGAGGCCATACCACTGACCAGATGAGTCAGGCACGCTCAGGAGGCCCTCATAGCCACAAGATTCGTGGAGGGTGATGAAAAGATGCAGTGAGGACAGTCCTGACATCCTCACCTTGCACCTGTGAACATTTGACCCCTGTGTGGCTGATGGCAGCGCACACACCCTCAGTGCTCAGGATCATGTCATGGAGACGCAGCAGAGGCCCTAATAGTCAGTAGATTCCAGGAGAATGATGACGACATGCAGTGAGGACACTCCATAGATCTTCAAACAGCCTCTGTGAATGTTTGACTCCTGTCTGGCCGAGGGCAGCTCGCTTGTGCTCTGTGATCAAGGTCATATCATAGAGATGCAGCTGTGAAACTTTAAATGCACCTGATCCTTTGTCAGCCTTCAGTATCTGACCCCTTCAGGAGCACAGTGTCACCGGACACAGATGCTGAAGAGATGGAGGGCCAGCCCCACCTCAAAGGTGCTGAGAGCCACACAGAGAGAATGCTGGAACTCTGTGACACCTGCCCACAACATTCTGGCAGCAATGACCAGCACCATCGAGGTACAGGCATCACTAATGTGTCCAGTGAGTGTGAAGCTGGACCCTCACTTTGGTCTGAAGGTTACACACTGCACAGGGAAGAGGCCCTGGACTGAGACATCTGCCTTTATCTTGTGCAGGAACCAAGGTTTCACATCTCAGTGACATGAACACTGTTGCACTGCTGGATCCTCACTTGGTTGAGCAGCGCCGACCTCACCGTCAGCACAGATCCGGTCCAGATCATCGCCAGATAGCTGGATGGCTCTGTTTTCAAATTCTGTGAGGACCTTGATCTCAGACATTCCTCCACCAGTCTGCGACCTCTCCCTTTTGCTGTGTGCCAGCTTGTCCTGCATGAATAGAGATGGAGAGAGAGTAAGCAGGATGCCTGCCAGGCCAGATGAGAAGAATGCCTGGCATGTGTGGGTGGTGAGTGGTGCCATGGATCAGATGAGGACACAATCCACAAGGTAGATGAAGGTGTGTGAGAGAGTGAATGGTGATGTCCCTTGAACTGGCAGTGAGTGAGGGCCCTGTGGGTGTGTGATGGGTTTGTGAGTGTGTGAGTTGAGAGTGATAAGTAGAGTGACTTACCCTGGCAAAACGGAGATCATCCTTCATTCTTTTAGCACTGGGTGGCTGACCTTTTTTGCAGGGCGTTGGCGCTGACCACCGCTCCCACCACAACCCATGCTGGATTGTCACCTTGCTCGCTGGTTTTCACCCAGAGCAGGGCTAGAGGACTTCACGGCAGACCTCCATTGCATCCAGTAGGCGACCGAGGGGGAGGGGGGGGGCATCACTAAATTTGGGGGCAACATGTTTCCTCCCTTTGGCAGCCATGACTTTCCAGCAGCTTCCGATCCCTCAGAGAGAGCTAGCTCTGTGTAGGGACGCCCTTTAAATATGGCACCCGGATTACTGAAGGCCTGAGGTGACGGTGGGGCAGGCGAATCAGAAGCTGCCCCACTAGTGATCCGGTGTGTTCCCGGGAACGCATTGTTAATGAGGCCTCCTGCCGTGAATTGGGACGTTAAGGCACGTAAACTGTCATTGTGGCTACCGGGTAAAATGTCCTTCTTCTCACCCGCTACCACACTTAGTACAAATCTGGGATAATTCCACCCAGAGTCTCATGTGGGAAGACCAGGTCGGAACAGCACACTACCCTCCCTTCCAGACGTTTGTGATTCATTTGGGTTTTACAACAATCTTCCATTTTTCATTGGAGCCCACAATTACCAGACTTATAGAATTACATTTCACATTATTACCATTTTACCAAATTTCTAAGCTGCTCGTCCAGTATCATAACCACCAAACTCCAGTATCTGTTTAAAACAAGAGGTCTGATTGCCTGTGTTTACATAGCGAGCAGGGGAATGCTATACGAGTGGGTTGAATGTTTTTTCATGAATAAATGTCGCCCATAAATTCTAGCTTGGGAGAAGATGAAGTTAGGATGTAATGGTTGAATGACCCAACAAAGGCCATTAAAAGCCTACAGGATGAGAGGAAGGCTGAAAGAGAGGTGAGAGGTGTCACAGTTTTGGAGGTCCTGGGAAAGAAATAAATAGGAGTCAAGACAGTTCAATTAGTGTGTGTGGAACTGGCTTGGGAACAAGTGGGAAGAGAAATTGCCCCATTTCTAAGTATGCTGCCTCTGTATTTATTTCTTTAGCTTCAGCAGGTCCTTCCCTAACTCAACGATCCAAATCTAAGCCAGGTCCTTACACAGTGAATGACAACACAACATCTCTAGATAGCTTACTGAGCTGGATATTAATGCAATTAAATAATGTAAACCAAGACATTACTGTTGATGATATAAGCTGACGAAGCTTAATGTGTTCTTGTGACATCCGTCTGTCTGATGTTTTGGCAAAGGTGTTAATCCATTTAAATTGAATTGCCCGTGTTATAGGGTGTTATTCTATCACCCTAAGTGCACATTTGGTAATATTGACGACTGTAATTTCATAGCTAAATTATTAAACTCTCCACCAACACGTCTCATTTTCAGTATAGTGAAGATAACACTGTGCTAAATGGGATAGATTTGGAACAGATCTAGCAACTCAAGACTGGGCAGCCATGAGGCGCTGTGTGCCATCAGCAGTAGCAGAATTGTACTCAACTGCAATCTGTAACCTCATGGCCCAGCATATCCCCCAAGCCAGGGAATCAACCCTGGTTCAACGAAGAGTGCAGGAGGGCATGCCAGGAGCAGCACCAGGCACACCTAAAAATGAGATGTCAACCTGGTGAAGCTATAACACAGGACTACTTGTGTGCCAAACAACATAAGCAGCAAGCCATAGACAGAGCTAAGCGATTCCACATCCAACAGCTCAGACCTAAGCTCTGCAGTCCTGCCACATCCAGTCATGAATGGTGGTGGACAATTGAACAACTCACTGGAGGAGGGGGCTTCACAAATACTCCCATCCTCAATGATGGAGGAGCCCAGCACATCAGTGCAAAATATAAGGCTGAAGCATTTGCAACAATCTTCAGCCAGAAGTGCCAAGTGGATGATCCATCTCAGCCTCCTCTGGAGGTCCCCAGCATCACAGATGCCAGCCTTCAGCAAATTTCATTCATTCCACATGATATCAAGAAACAGCTGAGGACACTGGACAGTGCAAAGGCTATGGGCCCAGACAATATTCCGGCAATAGTACTGAAGACTTCTGCTCCACAACTTGCCGTGACCCTAGCAAAGCTGTTCCAGTACAGCTGCAACCCTGGCATCTACCCAGCAATGTCCTGTACATAAAAAGCAGGACAACTCCATCCCAGCCAATTACCACCCCATCAGTCCACTCTCAATCAGCAGTAAAGTGTTGGAAAAGGTCATCAACTGTGCTATCAAGTGGCAATTGCTTAGCAATAACCAGCTCACTGACACTCAGTTTGGGTTCCGCTAGGGTCACTCAGCTTCTGACCTCGTTGCAGCCCTGGCTCAAACATAGACAGAAGAGCTGAATTCCAGAGGTGAGGTGAGAGTGACTGCCCTTGACATTAAGGCAGCATTTGACAGAGTGTGGCATCAAGGAACCCTAGCAAACTGGAGTCAATGGAAATCAGGGGAAAAGCTCCCTGCTGGTTGGAGTCATACCTAGCACAGAGGAAGATGGTTGTGGTTGTTGGGGATCAGTCATCTCAGTTCCAGGTCATCACTGCAGGAGTTCCTCAGGGTAGTGTCCTAGGCCCAACCATCTTCAGCTGCTTCATCAATGACCTTCCTTCCATCATAAGGTCAAAAGTGGGGATGTTCATGATGATAACACAATGTTCAGCACCATTTACAGCTCCTCAGATACTGAAGCAGTCCATTCCAAATGCAGCATGACCTGGACAATATCCAGGCTTGAGCTGACAAGGGGCAAGTGATATTCACACCACACAAGTGCCAGGCAATGATCATTTCCAACAAGAGAGAATCTAGCCATCGCCCCTTGACATTCAACGGTATTACCATCACTGAATCCCCCACTATCAACATCCTGGGGGTTACCATTGACCAGAAACTGAACTGGACTAGCCATATAAATACTGTGGCTACAAGAGCAGGTCAGAGGTTATAGATCCTGCAGCAATTAGCTCACCTCCTGACTCCCCAAAGCCTGTCCACCGTCTACAAAGCACAAGTCTGGAGTGTGATCAAATTCTCTCCACTTGCCTGGATGAGTACAGCTCCCACAACACTCAAGAAGCTCGACATTGTCTAGGACAAAGCAGCCCACTTGATTGTTTGTGGAAGGGGTGTCATTCATGCCCTCCACCACCAATAAACAGTGGCAGCAGTGTGTACCATCTACAAGATGCACTGCAGAAACCCAAACTTCCTTAGACAGCACCTTCCAAACCCAAGGACACTACCGTCTAGAAGGACAAGGGCAGCAGATGCATGGGAACACCACCTCTTGCAAGTTCCCCTCCAAGCCGCTCACCATTTCTGACTTTGAACTATATCACTATTCCTTTACTGTCATTGGGTCAAAATCCTGGAACTCCCTCCCTAACAGCACTGTGGGTGTACCTACACCACAGGGACTGCAGTGGTTCAAGAAGGCAGCTCACCACCACCTTCTCAAGGGCAATTAGGGATGGGCAATAAATGTTGGCCTAGCCAGTGAAGCCCACAACCTGTAAATTAATAAAACCAACAAGTCTCATTTTTAGTACAGTAAAGATATAGAACAGAAGATGACCATACAGGTAAGCAGTAAAGGAGAAGGCGGAATGACAGCAACACACCTTTAACTCCTTAAACGAAGGAACTTACTAAAGCACTTCACAAATAGATAAGGAAATTGGTTCAAAGTCAAGAAATGTAGACCATCCAACCATCCATGATCCCTGCACACCCCTAATCCCAGCCTCTTGCACATCCCTGACTCTCATCACTCCACCATTGGCAGCCATGTCTTCAGCTGTCTAGATCCTAAGCTCTGAAATTCCCTTACTAAACCTCTCCACCGTTATAATTTATTGCTCTTTCACTGAGTAAAGGAGGAATCTGGAGCCAACCTTTCCTTAACATAGGTTCATTGACATAACCCAGAGAACACAAACTCCCTTTTCCTCTCCCAACACAGGTGGAAACCAGTTCTTATTAAGAATAATACCCTAACCTTTCCCTAGTTAGTAACAGGTGCTCTCACTTACAACCAGAGCATGCATCTCATTGTGACAGGATTACATCTACCTTTCTCTCCCCTTTTAAGACACTACCGCTTTGACCAAGCTTTTGGTCACCTGTCCTAAAATCTCCTTATGTGGCAAATTTTGTTTGATAAAATTCCTGTGAAGTGCCTTATATGTTTTAACTTTGTTAAAGGTGTTACACAAATGCATGTTGTTGTTGTTGAAAGCCTAGAGGAAGAGATGGTCTTTGAGGAGATGTTATAAGTGCAAAGGCAGCATGGCAATTCGAGGGAGCAGGCTGAAGGTGGTTAAAGGCTATTAGCGGAATCGTCCCAGATTTGTACTAAGTGTAGTAGTGGGCGGGAAAAAGAACGTTTTACTAGCCGGCCGCAATGATGGCTTTTCATGCCATGTCGTCCCAATCCCCCGTCATTAATCATGCATTCCCGGGAAACACGCTGTTTCACTGGCCAGTGGCCTCAGATTCGCCCACCATGCCATCACCTCGCTGCTTCCTCACACTGGGAGCCAGGTTTAAAGTGCAGCCGTGCGCACACCTCTCAGTGCTCCCAGCCCACGACTGCTGCACAGAAGACATGGCCCCGAAAGGCAAGAGGACTGCAGGCCCTGATTCAATGATGCATTCCTGGGACGCCTTCTGGACACTATTGGAGCCCCCCGCGATGTGCTCTACCCCTGCCCTGGTCACAGGAGGCCCATCAGTGTCACCACTCCAGCTTGGGAAGCGGTGGCAGTGGTGGTCAGTGCCAACGCTGCACGGAAGTGGTTCACCATCCAATGTAGAAAGAGGATGAATGATCTCATCCATGCCACAAGGGTAAGGCAACCTTCTCATCACTCTAAACTCACACACTCACAAGCCCATCACACATTCACTGGCATCTCACTCACTGCCAGCTCAAGGGACATCACCACTCACTCTCTCACACACACCCTCACATCTCCATCTGGCCTCATCTCCTCTGGAGACTGCCTCCTCAGCCCTCACCCTCTTGAGGCCACTTGCGCAGATCAACATGTACCCCCCCACACACCCTGAGATACCCCCCCTGCCCCAATAATGCATTAGCTCTGGAGCCTCTTCCCTTGCCTGACGCCACTTAACCCCCTTCCCCAAGCAAGCCCTCGCCCTGCAGCTGTTGAAAAGGCACCCCCGCCTCACAGCTGGTCTGGTAGGTAGAGACCTGCCCGTGAGCTCCTCTAAATGTGATGTGGTGCTGCCTGCGAAGCCTGGCGCTGATGGCCGCAAGTGCTGCCCGAAGTAAAGTGGGCAAACAAGCTTGCCCAGTGCGCGTCGCTTCTATTCAGTTGTGAAACACATTGGTGTGCAATCATGCCAACATGCTCGGATGATCCAGCCTGGGGGGATGATTCCGACCAACAGGTCTTATAACGATATGCAGATGCATAAGTTCCCAACCTGCGCCAATGGGAAACGCGGCCTGTCATTGAGGGGCGCAGAGGACGATCACAAATGTGTTTTACGACGGCGTGAAGCCTCTTTTTGGCCTTCCTGCCATATTGTCCGCTCACACCCGCCATGGTGCCCGACGCCAATGGGCATGGAGAATTCCGCCGTCTGCCACTGAACTTGTGGCAGAGGGAGGAAGGATATACAGGAGGCCGGGATCAGAGGGGAAAACTGTTCAGAATCTTTTATAGAGCTGGAGGAGGTTAAAGAAATTGGGATAGCTGTGGGGGATGAAAGGATTTAATGATTAGAATAAGGATTTTAAACTTAATCCATGAGGACGCTAGGAGCCAACGTAGGTCAATAAGAATAGGGCTGATGATGAGGAAGGTTGGAGCAGAAATATCTACGTAATGCTTTTATTGTGTCCTGCCCATGAGGTTTGGTGAGATGCTCGAAGAGCTCCCAGGATGCAGGAGCTTATCCTGGCTTTGGACAAGATGAATTGGTTTGGACGCTGTTTGTTGTGAAAAAGAAAGAACTTGGAGTCCAGAACCAGGGGTCACAGTCTCAAAATAAGGGGTCGGGCATGTGGGACTGAGATGAGGAAACATTTCTTAACTCAGAGGGCTGTGAAACTTTGATATTCTCTAGTACAGAGAGCGATGGGTTCTGTAGTCATTGACTATTCACAATGCAGAGACTGATAGACTTTTGGATACTAAAGGAATCAGGGGATATGAGAATAGGGTGGAAAGTTGGAGTTGAGGTAAAAGATCAGCCATGATCTTAATGAATGGGAAACAGGCTTGAAGGTCCAAATAGTCGACTTCTGCTCCTATTTCTTACGTTCTTATGCAACTTTTATTTGTATAGCGCCTTTCACAACCCCTGGATGGTCCAAAGTGCTTTAAACCAATTAAGTACTTACGAAGTGTGCAATATAGGAAACATGGAAGCTAATTTGTGCACAGTAAGATTCCACAATCAGCAATGACCAAAGTGCAGGAGAAAGCACAAGGAGAACCCCCCAGGAATAGCAGCAGCACTGAAAATGATGTTGGTTGGGGGATAAATATTGTCCAGAACACTGGGGAGGACTCTCCTGCTCTACTTCAAAATAGTGACATGGAAGCTTTCGCGCCCACCTGAGATTGCGAGCAGGACATCGGTTTAATACCTCATCCATAGGGTGACACCTCCAACAGTGCGGCTTTCCCTCAGTACTGCACTGGGAGAGTCAGGCTGGGTGCAAGGAAATAGGCTAGGGAAGGGGATATTGTTAGTTCAGAACACAAGTTGCAAAATACGTTTGTGATGTTAACAGTAACATGCTACCCTGTGCTTGTGATTTTTAGCCAGGATTATAATCACATTGACTGCTTCCATTCTACAACACAATCCATTCCTTAATCCATGCACACCAAACCGCTTTCTATCCAATTTTATCTAATTCAATGAAAGCTCTCTTCATCCTTTGCTGGTTTATTGATATCATACAGCCTCAGACATCTCTGACCATTGTGATGAATTGGTTAGCAAGTGGTAGCAATAAATATACCAAGTGATAATTCAATCAGACAGAGTGGCAATCTCATCCCTGCAAACGCAAAGGTCAAGCATGCAAGAACAGCAGTAGATCCAACAACCTGGATCCTTCAGAATGCTGCTGAACATTGATTTTAGCCTTAATAGACACGGCATCTCTCTCACTGTTCACAGTTAGTCGCAAGATAAACTGTTTGATCGCAGTGAGAGAATTATACCATCGAAAGAGCCGTGTCTTATTCTGCTGCTGAGATGGAACCATATAACTTGGCCCGTGCTTTAAAGGCTGCAAAGCCTAATTACCGCAAATAAGTAGAAAACTTGAGGTCACTCAGAGATTAATTGCTGCATTGTGAGGGGTGTTTGCAGATTGGAAGGTGCTTGTAAATTTCCAGCTCTGGCAAGAAATGACTGCCATTCTCAATGTTTGTAGGTTTTCAACTGTGGAGGGCTTCATAGCGAATTCCAGCTCTGTCCTCAAGGACATTAACACTCCTGCATTTTCCAATCGAGTTATAGGGTTAGTGACCCAAGGAAACTGATTGATTCATTTTTCGAAAATAAAAAATTCCTCCTTAACCCAGGAGCATTGAGTCCAATGGGAGCCCCCTCCTTCTCTACTCCAGCTAAACTCAACAACAACAACTAGCACCTTTAACAGGGTGAACTCCTTTTCCATTCAAACATGGCAGATTGGGGGAAAATCCAGCAATGAATCTCCGTTGCTCAAACTCTTAACTCTTGATAGAAAAAGAAGGTTTGCATTTATATGGCACTTTTCATGGCCACCAGACATCTCAAAGCACTTTACAGCCAATGAAGTACTTTTTGAAGTGTAGTCGTAGTTGTAATGCAGGAAGCACAGCAGCCAATCAGCACACAGCAAACAGCGACATGATAATAGCCAGACGGTCTGCTTTTTGTACTGTTGCTTGGGGGGTAAATACTAACCAGGACACTGGGGAATGACTCACCTGCTCTTCCTCGAAACAGTGCCATGCAATCTTTTACACCAAACCAAGCAGGCAGACGGGGCCTCGCTTTAACATCTCATCCAGAAGATGGCGCCTCCCACAATGCAATATCCCCTCAGTGCTGTACTGGAGTGTCAGCCTTGATTTTTGTGCCTTAAGGCCTGGAGTGGGACTGAAACCCAGAACCTTGTCATTCAGAGGCAAGTGAGCCACCAACTGAGCCACAGCTGACACAAGAAGCCTGAGACAATGCAAGGCTTTGAGCATTGCTGAATACAGCTCCCTTTCCTGGGAGATTCTTCTAGGACCTTCCTTTGGGCAGAAGTGTAGATAAGACAGGTTCACACTCATACTCATCCTGGCCTTGAAATATATCAGCTGTACCTTCAGCATTGCTGAGTCAGAAATTCTCTTACTTCCTGCCTAACAGCACTGTGCGAGTACCTTCACCATATGGACTTCACAAGGGCATGGGGGAATGGGCCATAAATGCTTGCCAGTGACATTTGTAATGGTGACCATGAAACCGTTGTCGATTGTCGTAAAGACCCATCTGGCTCACTAATGTTCTTTAGGGAAGGAAATCTGCCACCCTTATCTGGTCTGGCCTACATTTGACTCCAGACACACAGCAATGTAGCTGACTCTTAACTGCCCTCCGGAATGGTGGGAAAGCCACTCAGTTTGTGGGCAGCTGCTGCATGTCAAATATAATAAAAGGGTCATTACATTGTGGGAACTTTTTATGGATACAGGGAAAAGCTAAGCTTACAATTACTACTTAACAATACTTATAAGGCTAACATAGGCTAACTTCTGCCAATGAGTTAACAGAGAATCTTTATGCTGTGTTCATGGTTTTGTGCTAATATTAGGAAGATGACTTGTTAAAGGCCAGGCAACAGTTGTTTTTTACCCAGTTTGTAACCTTTTTGATTACAAATATCGCATAAAGTTTTTTGCTTAAAACTCAAAGCATAATGTAATGCAACTGATAATTGTTGTTTGTTTAGAATATCATTGAATAAGTTGAAATTTGGCAGTTTGTAATCAACCTGCGTTAGGGATGGGGTTAGGGTTGCTTGGTGGAACCGGGGACGATGGGGGAGGTGCTGAAGCAAGCAAATCTAGGAGGAGATTGGTCAAACATCTGTCAGGATCTTCTTGCTCTAGGGAGGATTGCTAGGGGTGAAAATAAGCCAATTATTGTCTTTTCCTTGACATTTCCATTTCCAGCCTCCAATCCCCTTCTCTCTATTGCCACCTTTCTATTCTTTCCCTACATTTGCAATACTACAATCTTATTGACTGTCGCTATCAGAGAAAGGAGCCAATCATGGACTGTTGCTATCAGAGAAAGGAGCCAATCATGGACTGTGGCTATCAGAGAAAGAAGCCAATCATGGACTGTTGCTATCAGAGAAAGGAGCCAATCATGGACTGTGGCTATCAGAGAAAGGAGCCAATCATGGACTGTGGCTATCAGAGAAAGGAGCCAATCATGGACTGTTGCTATCAGAGAAAGGAGCCAATCATGGACTGTGGCTATCAGAGAAAGGAGCCAATCATGGACTGTGGCTATCAGAGAAAGGAGCCAATCATGGACTGTGGCTATCAGAGAAAGGAGCCAATCATGGACTGTGGCTATCAGAGAAAGGAGCCAATCATGGACCGTCACTATCAGAGAAAGGAGCCAATCATGGACCATCGCTATTGGTGTTCGTTAAGCTCGAAGCCATCGCTGCAGCTGGACAAGGAAGGAGGATATCCTGGTCAGCTTCTGAACAGAGAACGGACAAGGATGGATCGACCAAGTGATCCTGTCTGTTTCTTGGGGGAAACCAAGTAACCAAAGCACGGGGTGAGCATTCACTGGTATAAGTATTATTGAGCTGTTTGTGCCAGAAATCAAATAATAAAGTGTAGTTGTTCTGGGCAAAGTCTCGAGTTTTAGGCCATTGATATCCAGAGTAAACCTCCGAACCTGGTGGTAGGAATAGCCTACAAGTTCAAGGGCAATTGGAATAGGCAACAAATGCTAGCCTTGTCAGCGAGGCCCACATCCCATGAAAGAATTTTAAAAATCATATATAATGGGCAATTTCTAATCTGAGTGGTCATTTCATTTCCATTTCCAGCCTCCAATCCCCTTCTCTCCATTGCCACCTTTCTATTCTTTCCCTGCATTTGCAATACTACAATCGTTCATCTGAACTTTTCTCTCTTGTTCATCTTGCTTTAAATTTGCCTGCACCTCCCTGTACCCTCCGGCCTGGATCCTCCCCATGTTGAAAAGGAGGCTCTGTCTCTGGCTCTGTTCATTCTCTCAAACCTCAAACCCCATCACCTCCTTCATCTTTCCTCTTACAATCTGCAGTTTAAAAAAAAACCATTCCTGGGACCCCTAAAGCTCTGTTTCCTCACCTGACCCCTCTCCCGTCCTTTTTATACCCGGCTGCAAGCTTTACTTTAGGTTGGGTCCTTTGCTTTGGGGTCTCAACAGGGAGAAATAGAAACAACAAATTGACATACTCTTGTTCTGTGGAATGCTCCGCAATATGTTCAGGATGGTTTCCACTTGTAGAAGTGGTTATGGGTTACACAACATAGTAATTAGTCAAATAATGGTAGGATATGGAAGCAGATGGAAATTGTGCAATGTGATAATTAGGGAAATAGTTTTTCTAGTTTAGCAAATGGAACTGTTATTGAGTAATAAGTTCACTGAAATCTCTGCCCAGAATAGCAGCAAAGAAACTCTACACATCTGTTTTCCTTTGTGTGGAACCATCTCTCAAATATTATCCCCTGCCTTTTACAGAGACTTCCAAATGCAGATTCCGATTACTGACCCCTACAGTTGTTAAAGCATAAATCACATGGAGTAGCATAGAGTTTACCAGCACAGAAACAGGCCATTCAGCACAAGAGGCCCAAGCTGCTGTCTATGCTCCACATGAGCCTCCATGCATCTTGGTCTCACCCAATCAATATATCCTTCTATTCCTTTCTTCCCCCATGTTATTTATCCAGCTTCCCCTTAAATGTATCTATGTTATTCGCCTCAGCTACTCCTTGCGGTAGCAAGTTCCATATTCTAACCACTCTTTGGGTGAAGTGGTTAAATGTCACATGCGGTTGGAGGCCAGGCCAATGGTTCCCCAGCAAAAATTGCGTCCTTGCTCCAATGTAACATGACCGGGTGTAAGACAGCACACAGACTGGAGTGTGGTGCAAGGCAGTAACACATTGAGCAATTAGAACATCAGAACATTTAGGGCCAGGGAAACGCTCTAATGCTCCCCGAAACCTGTCCCTTTTTGATTGTTTTCAACCCCACCTCCTGGCCCCTATCCATCAATCTCTCCTGCAAAAAAACAATTCCATGTCCTTCCCTGGTCACTTCATCGATAACTGGTGTAGCCTTCCTCAATCTAAACAACAGCAGAGCCTGTGAGTCTGTCTGGAATATGGGTCTTCGGTGAGAATATCCGGCATCCTTCTGTATTGGGCCTGGTTTGATGGAGTTGCTGCTACAGAGAGTTTGAGACAAGCTTCCCATCAATAGAGAAAACCATTTTAGAGAATAATCTGGTGGGCACCTGTATCGCAGCAGCTTAATAAGAAACACCCAACATGGATTTAGACTGGGAAGATACTGCCTGATAAACCTCTTTGATTTTGTTGAGGATTTACAGATTTATAGGGGAACTTCCTGTGGGAAAGTTTACTTAGAGTTTCAGACAAGGTCTTGCATAAAAGGGTTGCAATAAAACTGAAAACTCTGGAAATCCAGGATAGAATGCTGGATTAGATAAGACATTGGATAAGGAGACAAGGAAATAAAGAGTGCTTGTAAAAGGAGCGGTGACAGACTGGGATTGGGTTGCAGGGATATTGGGATGGAGCTTTTCTTTGATGGCAACAAGGTAAAAATGGCTGAGAGCGATTTGGCAGCCTGTTTCCCATCTCTCCCGATCGTTATTCCTTTTGAAGTCAATGTGAAAAGGACTGTTGAGTCGCTGCTGCAATATCACACAAAGTCACCGTCTCCCCCATTGAGGGGGAAATGACAGGGGCAGGTCCCTGCTGCGGCTTAGCTACGTAAGTGGGCACGGAATGGTCAGCTTATTAGCTTTGCAGATGAGGCTGAAAGATTATTTTCTCTTCACAGGTGAGCTGGACTGAATTGCAGGAGAGTCGTGTGTGTACATGTGGGCTCCTCTTTTTTAAAGGAGCTCTGCGCACAACGAATGTGTTGAACTGGCTGGCTGTGTTTACATTATTAAAACTGTCTGCCTCCGCCTGGCAGCAGCACTGCAGATAATACCGATAATTGTGTTTTTGTAGCAGTACATGCAGACCCATGTTCCCATGCGTCCATGATACCATCAGAGCAAGGAATCTGGATGTTTTTTTCTCCAAGGACCAGTGATGAAGGGAAACTGTCGGCTGCACTCGTTCATATTAGGATCAAACATTCGTCTTGTACAAACGTTTAACATGCTCCTATTACGTTCCCTCTCTCCGCTATTTAACATAATGGAGCAGGTTAGCGCCTCTGTTAAAGCAGTAGAAGAAGAACTTTGATCTCAGCGCATCAAATGTTTGTAAAAATCACAGACTGTAAATTATGCCCAAAAGTGTAGCAGCACCAAGAGACAGTGAGCAAATGATGCTCTGTGTTTAGCTGTGGTGCAAATCTATAATTTGACAAACACTGAATTAACCCATATTGTTTCAAAACCAGTGGAATTATTCACCCTCAGTCTCTAGACAAAGAATAACAGAAGCATATACAACAACAGCTTGCATTTCTATAGCACCTTTCGCATAGCAAAACATCCCAAGGCGCTGCAGAACAGTGTCATCAAACGAGCCTTGACCTGGAGTCACACAAGTTAAGGCAGGTGACCAAAAGCTTGATCAAAGAGGTAGATTTTAAGTGATGCCTTAAAGGAGGTAGAGAGAGAGAGAGAGAGTGTAACAAGGTGAATTATATCTTTGATCACCCTGTAAACCTGTTTGTAGGGGGTCATGAGGCATAGGAGACCTTGCTGTACACTCAATGGTTGCTGCATTGCCTACATTAAAACAGTGACTACACTTCAAAAGGCTTATTTGGCTGTAAAACACCTTGGAACATCCTGAAGTTGTGAAAGGCGCTATATAAATGCAAGCCTTTCTTTTTTCCTGGCATGGGGAGGTGGTGGCGTCGTGGTAATCTCTGCCCTCTGCTGCCACCACAGGAACCCGTACCCCCCCAAGTCCGAGGGGTTTCATTCCCACGAGGTGCAGACAGCCACGAAAGTTCACTTCTATATATATATAAATATGTACACGATACACAATGTCACACTGAGAGGTGAGCCTGGAGTTTAAGTGCACATTGTATATGGCGACCCATCCAAGTTCCCACTGTGGGATCTTGCAATGCAGTGGCCTAGACTGATATCCTGCCTCTGAGCAGGAAGCTCCGGGTTCAAGTCCCACTCCGGGTTCAAGTCCCACTCCGGGTTCAAGTCCCACTCCAGGACTTGATGGCCAAGGAAGGTGCATTCATAACGCGGCCAAACAGGTGGAGTATGGACCTGCATATCCTTCTAACGCACACCAGCAGTAAGAGCAGGAGAAATTTCTGTTATATCTCCACCTTTTGCCCATTTCGATCCCTTCCCCCCACCCCACCCCCACTAGGGCCATCTGCCACTAGCTTGTCCTGCTTGCTACCCTTAATGTCCCCATTAGCACATTCCTTAGATAATATCACCACCGTCAACACCCCTTTGTCCTTTTGTCTATGACATCATTGGCAATCTCCACCTATCACTGGCCCCCCATCCAGCTCTACTTGTGTCCCCCCCCACCAGCTTATATTTCACCTCATTTCTCTATTTCCTTCGTTCTGATGAAGAGTCATAGGGACTTGAAACGTCAACTGTGTTCCTCTCCGCAGATGCTGCCAGACCTGCTGAGTTTTTCCGGGTATTTTTGTTTTTGTTTGAGATTTCTGATCAGCCTGGTGATGAAAAGAATGCGGGAGCCTCTACCATCACTGTCCATAGCTCCTGACTACAACATGGATGTAAAGTGTGTGCTGACACAGCGGCTCAGATTCAATGAGTGGCCTGTAACATGCCACCACCACCACCAAGCCTGTTTGTACAGGCAGAGCATGTGCTCTGTATCTTGCTGGAAGGTTGGCTGTACCCCTTGAGTGATTTACTGCTGTACAAAATATGTACATAGAAGTGAATCTGCAGGTAATTTGTTGTCAAAAACAGCCTAATAAAGTGAAAGGTCACCAGCCCAATCTGCTCAGGCTCTATATCATAAAGGTTCTCCACCAGTGGTTCCCAGTCTTCTAGGCGTCAGTGAGAGGTTTTTTGAATGTTCCGCTAAATCAGCCCCTTTCAAGAATAAAATCTTCTTATGCGATTAAAAATTCCACTGCGCTATTCCTGGCTTGCACCAGAGACACAATTCATGAATTTTCAGGCCCCCAACAGAGAGAGAAGTAGAAAGTGACAGAGAAAAGTTAAAAAAAAACCGGGATCTCCTATGGGCACTGCCACGCGGGCTGAGAGAGAGGAAACCGTCTCCCCCTCCATTTGTTTGGGAGCGGCAACTTTTCCCAGAAGGATGTGCAGCGCACACTTCCCTGCCTGCCATGTTTAACCAGGTAAGCGATGTCCGTTTAGTGGCTTAACAGACCAAGAAGTAAGCAAGGAGTGGCGCTGAATATTCGGTTGACTTTGCCTTTCGCTCACTGTGCGGCTGACTGGTGCATGTCCACGGCAGCTGTTACAGAGCCGAGTACCGGGCAGGTGACAGAGCAAATTGCCCCTCTGCCACCTCCACAGGAACCCGTACCACCCCCCGAGTCCCAGGGGTTTCATTCCCACGAGGTGCAGACAGCCCCGAAAGCTCACTACTATATATATAAATATGTACACAATACGCAATGTCACACTGAGAGGTGAGCCAGGAGTTTAAGTGCACATTGTATATGGCGACCCATCCAAGTTCCCACTGTGGGATCTTACTGTGCGCAAATTTGTTGCTAGATTTTACCCACGTGGCATGAAGCCACCCAGTACGAGCAACAGATTTCACATTAAGTAAAACAAAGGTAATAATGCAAATATGTTTAAATGTTTTTTTGTACAGAAATAATGCTCCTGTTGTATTATTGGGTGTCTGTGGAATTTTTATAACATGGGAGGTGAGGTGCCTCAGAGGCAGAAAAGATTGAGAACTCCTGCAATATTACATATGACATTCATTCAGTTAGTTCCTACATCATGTGATTTCTTGAAATGGAAACATGCCTTTACAGTAAAAAGAAAAACAATCCCAACAAATGCTTATATTTTCCTCAACTTCGGCTTTTACCTCCTACATTTGCAAAGACATTTTTTTGTTCTTCCACAGCACCAGAGCATCACTGGCAAGACCAGCATTTGTTGCCCATCCCTAATTGCTCTTGAACTGAGTGGCTTGCTAAACCATTTCAGAGGGCAATTAAGAGTCAACCACATTACTGTGGGTCTGCGGTCACATGTAGGCCAGACCGGGTAAGGACAGCAGATTTCCTTCCCTAAAGGGTATTAGTGAACCATTTGGGTTTTTAAACAGCAATTGATGATATCTGCCATGGTCACCATTACTGAGACTAACTTTCAATTACAGATTTTCAGTAATTAATTGAATTGAATTTACAGAGCACCTTTCACAACCTCAGGATGTTCCAAAGTGCTTTGCAGCCAATGAAGTATTTCTGAAGTGTAATCACTGTTGCAATGTAGGAAACGCAGCAGACAATGCGCGCATAGGAAGCTCCCACAAACAACAATGTGATTGTCTGTTTTTAGGTGTTGGTTGAGGGATAAATATTGACCCAGGAGGCCGTCCCTGCTCTTACCTTTATGTGATTTGAGGGACTTGGATTGTTTTGGGGAACAAAAGGGTTTTAACTTTCAGCGCAAACTTTTGAGCCCCAGGATTTAAGTTTTTCATTACCACAGAGAGACTTCAGCCAGCTCCTGCCCCAATCACATTCCTGTCCAGTGCGACTTGAGAACTCACCATCAGCTTTTACCTTTACCTTCCCTGCTCTTTTCTGAATAGTGCCGCTGGATCTTTTACGCCCATTCGTGAGAACAGATGAGGTCCTATCCTGAGATCTACACATACACACCCCTGCTTGGTCACTCCCCAGTGTCTAGGAACGTGGGCTAGTTCTGTAGCCCAAGGCTCCTGAGACAGCGTAGTCTTCTAATCCTTGTTATAAATCCATCTTATATTAACATAAACCTCCCCTCCCAACCCTAAATATTGCTTTATGTTAGGAAAAAATCTTTATTTTAGATGTTATTAAACTCAAATTGAAAATATTCCACCAGACACTATTACATGTGTGCTTGTGAAAACTGCACACTATTACACTTATCCCTTTTTAAAATTTCCCACTACCTTCTGCTACACCATATCGCAGTGACAGTAGCTTTTTTTTAAAAATACAAATTCATTCAGAGGATGTGGCTGCACTGGCAAGGCCAGCATTTAATGCACATCCCTAACGGCCCTTGAGAAGGCAGTGGTGAGCCACCTAAGTGGCTTGTTATGTCATTTCACAGGGCAGTTAAGAGTCAGCAACATTGCTGAGGGTCTGGGGTCACATATAGACCAAACATGGTCAGGTAGGCAGATTTCCTTCCCTAAAGGATGTTAGGGAACCAGATGGGTTTTTAACAACAAACCAATTCCTTCATGGTCACCATTACTGAGACTAGCATTTTATTCCAGATTAATTTAATTAACTAAATGCAATTGACAAACTGCCATGATGGGATTTAAGTTCACGTCTCCCAGTCCAGTAACGTGTGCTGGTACCAACGTACCCTTCTCTGCTCATTGCTGCACACATCCTTTGTGTGAATAATACGCTGAACACAACTACACCAGCCTCCTTGTCTTAATCATTAAATACATACTCTCTGCACACAGTCCGATGTTATAAAATTGAGGAACAAAATTGCTGCAGTGTGCTATTCCTTTGGGGTTTCCAGCAGATTACAGGAAAAAAACCTTAAGCCAAACCCAAGGTCTGCTCTTAGTCTCACAACGGTGTAGAGTGCAACAAGCTATTAGCACATGCCACAGGTAATAAATCAGAATGAGATGACTGCACTGAATATGGCCGTGTTCACTTCCACACTGAGCAAAGAGCTGAAAAAATTCCTTGCTGTCTGGAATAAAAAATGTTAATAAACGTGATTTGAGGGACTTGGATTGTTTTGGGGAACAAAAGGGTTTTAACTTTCAGCGCAAACTTTTGAGCCCCAGGATTTAAGTTTTTCATTACCGCAGAGAGACTTCAGCCAGCTCCTGCCCCAATCACATTCCTGTCCAGTGCGACTTGAGAACTCACCATCAGCTTTTACACATTTCTTAAAACTAAAACGTTTCTTTCCGTTGGCGTTTTTGAAAAGGGGACAAGTAAAAGTTGTTTTATGAGTTTGGGAAACCTTTTGTTTGTGGACTGGGAGGCAGAGGGTAAACAATTGTAAAATAGGTAAAGGCAAACACTCCAGGCAATTAAGCTTGATGTGACGAGTTCCAAGCTCTGCTGAGTTGGAATGGGCAGGAGGCAACAAAAGTTGACCGAATTTCCATTTCAGGTCATTGCCCAATGACATCTCCCACTGGAAATGTGCGTGCAAGAAGTGTGTGATGCCCCACAAAGTTGAATAGCCTGCCGACTCTCACTCTCAACAGGCATTCGTTTGTGGGGGGTGGTGGTGGTGTTGGTGGGAGGTGACTGATGGAACTACGCGCTAGCTTGAACAAATGCCTTTGGGAGCGGTGAGGAGAAAATCAGAATGGGGAAAACGAGCGGGTTTTGACTAAAAAGAAATTGTAGAAGGAACGGCCAATGCCAGATTTTAGGTTAGATTTATTTTCTAAAGTCAGGGTTTTGACTTGGCATGTAATAAATATTTGCCCTGTAAACTGGGTGACAATTATCAGTCACATGTTTTACTAACAGTGAGTTGCCTGAATATTTGTGTGTGTGTGTGTGTCTGTCTGTCTGTCTACACTACATCCATTTTTACCTATTCATTACCTGATGAAAGGTTACTGGTACTGAGTACAAACACTGGAATAAATCCCTCTTTGTAACCTTTCGACATTACCTCATGCATCAGACTTAAAAAAAAAACTATTAATTCTTTATATTCTCCTTCCATTGGCTCAGAAGTGTCATATTGAAAAAGTGACATTGTCCCAGGGTGCACTGCTGTACAGAAATACAACTCAATTTGCATCCGGCACAGTCACAGCCTTAACCCCCACACCAACTTTTTTTTGCAACTTTAGATGAGACGAGAGGAACTGCATTGCTGAGCCCTTAGTAATATCCTTCAGTAAACCTGTAATTAGATAGTGAATGGTATTAATCTTTTCTCCACTGCCTGTAGAGGCCTGTTGGCAAACTGCAAGATGCCTATTGATAGAGCAGGATTCCAGGAATACCTATCTAAGAATTAAAATAATGTTTTTTTTTTAATGCTTTTATTTTCTAATCAACCTGTTTTTTTTTTCTGGAAAATGGAAATCTGTAAAAAATTAAGCCGGTGTTTGATGCTTATGTTTCTGTTCCTGTACGTCTGTGTCATCATCTTCTCCCCTCCCACCTCCCCAACTCTCCTGAAGGTGTTACCTCATAGAATCCTCCAGAAGAGAGCCATTTGGCCCATCATGCCTGTACTGGCTTGTAGTTCCACGACTACTCGCTGGCTTTCCTGTACCTGGGCCAACAAACCACCCTTCAGGTATCAGGCCCAGGCAGCACTGTTATTAGCAAGCTATTTGACTGTATGTTGCACCACAGTCAAGACCGATCTTGACTGACTCAGCTATGTGCAGTTTCTGACAGAGTTCACTGAACAGCGATCAGGTGTAGGAATCCGGGCTGATTTTCCTCTTTGCGCCTCCAGAGGATGCCTGGAGGTGCGTCGGAGACATCGGAACAAGCTGAGAATCAAAGCTCCCACCTTTCTGGTATGGATGGAAATGCTTCATTAATGGTAGCACGCCACTGTACAGATGTGACGAGTCCAAACACTTGCAACTGAAGTCAGCTGAACTCACTAGGATAAATCTAACCATTCCCTCTGACTATTTCCATGAAGTCTTTCTGATCTGTGGAACTACAGAGGTGCTGTATCACAGTCATTTTACATGATTTGTGTCTGACACTCCAAGCTTTAGAAGCCAGATGTGTGATTGTGAGCTGCAGGCTCTGGTTAACACAGGCCATACTATAGAAAATGGTGCTCAATGGTTTTTGAACTGTTTTCAGCTGTGCAAACCCTAACCTGGTGATGAACAAACCACTTAATGTTGCAATGGCCAAAGTTAATAATTGTTCACCCGTTATCCCTTGTGCTCCTGGACCTGCATTGGCTCCCGCTCCGGCAATGCTTTGATAAAAAGGTCCCATGGCACTATTTTGAAGATGAGCAGAGTGGATTTCTCCCTGGTGTCCTGGGCAACATTAATTGCTCAATTAACAGACTAAAATAGATGATCACTTTGCTGTTTGTGGGAGCTTGCTGTGTGCAAATTGACTGCCACATTTCCTACGTTACAACAGTGACTACACTTCAAAAAGTGCTTCATTGGCTGGAAAGTGCTTTAGAACATCCTGAGGTCATGAAAGATGCTATATAAATGCAACTTCTTTCTTTTCTTCAATGCTGTTTGGGAGATTCCTCTGTGTGCAACCTATAACACCGCAGTGACTACTCATCATGTAATTCATTGTTGAGATCTTTCTGAACCATGCGAAAAGCTACATAGGGGTGAGTCCTTTTGAACATTCCTTACCCTAGAATCTTCCTGGACAAATGGTGAAGTGCTTCACTGGTACGAGCTAAACCATTGGGAACTGTCATCTGAAAGAGAAAGGAGGAGCTTGCATTTCTGTACCTTTCACGGCATATTTCAGGGCATCCCACACGGCTTTATGAAGCACTTTTGAAGTGTGGTCATTGATGTAATGTTAGGGAATGCAGCAGCAAATTTACACACAGCAAGATCCCGCAAAGAACAATGAAACAATGTTTTTAAGGGGGAGTTAGATAACTACATAAAGGAGTAGGATGTGTTGATCGGGTGGGATGCAGGAAATAGAGTGAGCGGAGGCTGGTATGGAGAGTTGGGATGAATGGTCCATTCTTGTGCCGTACACTCTGGCCTGGAATGACTCTGGTGGGGAGATGTATCAGCTGTAAATAATTGAAAATGGTGTAAGTATTACATATGGTAAAACATCACTCTGTGTCCACTTGTGAAGTGCAAATGCAATTCAACACATAGAGCAATGATTAATTGTCCGAAAAACAGAAAATGCTGGAAATACTCAGCAGGTCTGGCAGCATCTGTAGAGAGAGAAACAAAGTTAACATTTCTGGTCGATGACCATCCATCGGATCTCTGCGTTTACTTTTGTGTTAGTCATCCTATCTCATGATTACAGGGTAATCTGTTCAGCGTGTCAATATTGTGGGATTAATTTTTGCATTGTCATAGTTAAAAAAAAATGATAAATTACCTAATGCAAATCAGTAGAGGAGGCATTGATCACTTTAACAGGTACAGAGAGATGGACTGCCTGAGCTGGTGTTTGTTCAGTGCATTCTGCTCGCGTTTATGTGGACTTAGTGGTTAATAGGCTTGAGAACATCCTGAGGTTGTGAGAGGCGCTATCTAACTGCAATCCTTTCTTTCTTTTAACTGAGATTCAGGTTCCGATCCACATGGGAACCAAAGAGGGTTCCTGCTCCTGGCCGATACCCAGGGCTGTTGAAAAGGCATTTGTGGAGAAAAGAATCAGGCAAGAGAAGATTTGGCCTCAGCTGTGATGCCTGCTTAGTCGAATTGCATGCCAAAACTCACCACCTGAGATCAGTTGATAAGAATTGGGTGGAGAGAGGGAGGGTTTGGTGGTACTGGTGGAATCATTCAGCAGCAGGAGTTGGAAGGAGGGATCGAGGGGGGGGGGAAGCAAATATCTGGAGTAAAAGTTGCTTTGGGATTATTAATCCATAGTGACATCTTTCATCTGATCCCGAGCAGGAAATTATATCATCAGCAAATGCAAGAGACCTGAATAGGCGAGCAAAGAACACCCCGATCAGAGCAAGAAGGAAAAGTTGAGAAAAGGCCAAAGTAACTCAAATGGAGGAAAGAAGTTGAGTAATTTCCCCCCTCCCTCTCTCCTCTCCTTGCAAGGAATGACTTCACCACAGGTGTATTTTCCTTTCACAAATAGAGTCTGTGTAAAGTTACGGAGCAGACGCTAGTGTTTGTCTGGAATGGATCAGCTAAGTTTTATCCACACCTTTATTATAATGTTCATGAGGGGTAGATTAGCGTGTGACAAATGGACTGTTGATTTTTTTGAGAATTTCGCCCGTGCCGGCCATGGAATAGGTTACAGTGTCTGGATGGTTTAGCAGCTTGTTAAAATGTTAATGATTTCCTTTCTCGTGTTTTTTTTTCTCTCTCTGGGCAACGTGACGCTAACTTTTATTCTTCCTCTCTGCGCTGCTCACGCTCTGTGCTTTGTTTGTAAATAGTCCTCAAGTCACTCGCCCTTTTCTCAGCCAACTTCTGGTGTCCCTGAAGTATTCACCTCCAGACATGCCAACACACAAGCCTTAACTGTAGTGAGAGGGACTTGGATTTAAGGTTATGGAAAGTCTGAGGCTGTGAAGTTTCCTTCAGTCTATATCGTGTTAGGACACATTCAGTGTTGAAGAATGCTGAGGTAAATTAGGCAGCAGTTGGTGTAAGGCTGAACTTCAGCAGGAGATTGAGTCCAGTATCCAGGAGGTTTATATATTACCTGGTCCAGTCCGTGTGTAGTCTCCTTTATATGGTCCTATGGATTACTGCCATGTCTATATATCAAGTTCTCTTTGAGCCTTGAGCTCTCCTGGTCGCTCCCAAACATAACTTTGAAGTTTCTGCTCACACTGAGGCCTTTGCTGAGGGAGAAGGAATGCTTCAGAGAAAATTGTTTACTAACTGTGTCAGTAGGGTGTGAAGAGAAGCCTGGCTTGGCCATCTTTTATGCGCTCCTTGACGGTTGGTCACACAGTGTGTGCTTTCTTAACTCCCAGCTGCCCGCTGATTTAGACTCCCTGGGTGTGCAGCGCAGACACACACTTTGATTCCCTGAGCTCCTCCTTAGTTCCAGACACGGCTCCAACTCACTGGCGACAGAATATTTCAGGCGAGGAACATTCTTCCATCCCCTCCTTCAAAGCGGGCTGACAGTGAGAGCAGAAACTCTCTCCAGGATGCCTTGCTTTCCTCATGATATCTTACGTCTTGCAGAGAATTTTCCTATTTTTCTTTTCACCGGCTCACATTCCTGACTAATGACCTCAATGGTCTCATAGTTAATAGAACAAGAAAAGTGGGAGGGCACCGTCGATGGTAAGTTTATCTAAGTGCGAGCTAGCCAGGCAACCGAGTTGCAGCCTGATGGAGATGGGGCTTTGTCTTTTTCCTCTCCGCCTAGCTCGGGTCACATTTTGGCATCACCCTTGTTCTTTTACCATTAACAGAACAAAATGAGCAGGTGTTTAGTGGTTGGATGCGAAGATCAAAATTGACAGGCAGTTGCTCCATCAAGCCTGACCCATGCCAAGGTTGTGGGAGCACCAAGGCGAGACACTCCCAACCTCCCCCCAACCACCATCCCCCTTCCCCTGCCCCCGGCTATTGCATTCCCCTGGGAGGGGCTGAAAAATCAAAGAAAATCCCCAGGCCACGAAGGGAAAAATTACTCCGCAAAAGTTCTCCCCGACTCCTTCAGGCAATTGAACCAAATTCAGGAGATCGCACAGATCAAATTTTATCTATAAAGAGACTTTCTTTTTATATGATGGGATCTCTGCTCCGATCAGGAACTGCCCTTGGAGGCAGAGAGAGAGTCAGCAATGGTCACACCAGCTTCATGCTTCCTACCTCCGCCATCAAAATGTAACATAAGAAGTCAGAGCAGCAGTAGGCCCCTGAACCTGCTCTGCTATTCAATAAGATGGTGGCTGATCTGATTAACTCCACTTTCCTCTCTGTTCCCCACACCCCCTTGTCAATCAAAAATCTGTTTAACTCGGCCTTGAATCTAGTCAATGACCCAGCCTCTCCTTCTCTCGGGAGGAGAGAATTCCAAACACTGATGGCCCTCTGAGAGCAGAAATTCCTCCTCACCTCTGTCTTAAATGGGCAATCCCTTATTTTGAATCTGTGCCCTCTAGTTCTTGATTCCCCCACAAGGGAAAACATCATCTCAGTATCTACCTGTTAAGCCCCTGCAAAATCTTATATTTTTCAATATGATCATCTCTCATTCTTCTAAACTCCAATGAGTACAGGCCCACCTGCTCAACCCTTCTTCAAAAGACGACATCTTCATCCCAAGAATCAGCTGAGTCAACCTCCTCTGAACTGGTTCCAATGTAAGTACGTCCCTCCTTCAGTAAGTTGACTAAAACTGGCCATAAGACCATAAGACGTAGGAGCAGAAGTAGGCCATTCAGCCCATCGAGTCTACTCTGCCATTCAATGAGGTCATAGCTGATCTGATAATCCTCAACTCCACTTTCCTGCCTTTTCCCCATAACCTTTACTGATTAAAAGTCTGTCTATCTCAGCCTTGAATATACTTAACGACCCAGCCTATACAGCCCTCTGCAGTAAAGAATTCCACAGATTGACTACCCTCTGGGAGAAGAAATTTCACCTCATCTCTGTTTTAAATTGGCACCTCCTTACTCTGAGATTATGCTCTCTGGTCCTAGACTCTCCCACAAGAGGAAACAGCCTCTCAGCATCTACTGTGTCAAGTCGCTTAACAATCTTATATATTTCAATAAGGTTGCCTCTCATTCTTCTAAACTCCAATGAGTTCAGGCCCAACCTATTCAAACTCTCCTCATAAGAAAATCCCTCCATACCCGGGATCAACCTAGTGAACCTTCTCTGGACTGCCTCCAATGCCAGTATATCTTTCCTTAGATAAGGGGACCAAAACTGTTCACAGTATTCTAGGTGTGGTCTAACTAGTGTCTTGTATGGTTTTAGCAAGATTTCCCAATTTTTATGCTCCATTCCCTTTGAAATAAAGGCCAATATTCCATTTGCTTTACCTATTACCTGCTGAACTTGTATGCTAGCTTTTTGGGATTCATGCACTTGGACCCCCAAATCCCTCTGTGCTGCAGCTTTCTTCAGTCTTTCCCTATTTAAATAATATTCATCTCCAGCCCCAGCACTGATCCCTGTGGCACTCCACTAGTTACAGGTTGCCACCCTGAAAATGCCCTTCGTATCCCAACTTTTTGTCTTCTATTAGCTATCCAGTCATCTATCCATGCTAAAAGCAAAATACTGCAGATGCTGGAAATCTAGAACAAAAACAAAAATACCTGGAAAAATTCAGCAGGTCTGACAGCATCTGCGGAGAGGGATACTGTTGACGTTTCAAGTCCGTATGACCCTTCATCAGAACTAAGACATATAGAAACGAGATTAAATATAAGCTGATAGAAGGGAGTGGGACAGGAGAGCTCGATAGGAGGCCAGTGATAGGTGGAGGCCAAGAAGAGACTGCTAAAGATGTCATAGACAAAAGGACAAAGGGGTGTTGACGGTGGTGATATTATCCAAAGGATGTGATAATGGGGACATTAAGGGAAGCAAGCTAGTGGCAGATGGCCCTAGTGTGGGTGGGGTGGGGGGAAGGGATCGAAATGGGCTAAAAGGTGGAGATGAAACAATAGATCTAAATAAATTTAAAAATAGGAGGGAAGAGAAAAAAATATAGTTGTAAAAAAAAATTATAAATTATTGGAAAAAGGGAGATCGGAAAGGGGGTGGGGATGGAGGAGAGAGTTCATGATCTGAAATTGTTGAACTCAATATTAAGTCCGGAAGGCTGTAGAGTGCCTAGTCGGAAGATGAGGTGCTGTTCCTCCAGTTTGCGTTGAGCTTCACTGGAACATTGCAGCAGGCCAAGGACGGACATGTGGGCTTGAGAGCAGGGTGGTGTGTTGAAATGGCAAGCGACAGGGAGATCTGGGTCATGCTTGCGGACAGACCGAAGGTGTTCCGCAAAGCGGTCACCCAGCCTGCATTTGGTCTCTCCAATGTTGAGATCTATTCATGCTAATATACTATCCCCAACACCATGGGCTCTTATCTTATCTTATGTGTGGTACCTTATTGAATGCCTTTTGGCAATCCAAATGTATTACATCTACTGGTTCCCCTTTATCTATCCTACTTGTTATCTTCTCAAAGAATTCTAATAAATTTGTCAGGCATGATTTCCCCTTCATGAAGCCATGCTGATTCTGCTTGATTATATTATGCATTTCTAAATGCTCTGCTATTACATCCTTTATAATAGACTCCAACATTTTCTCAATGACAGATGTTAAGCTAACTGGCCTATAGTTACCTGTTTTTTGTCCCCTTCCCTTTCTGAATAAGGGTGTTACATTGGCCGTTCTCCAATCCTCTGGAACTTTTTCAAAATCTAATAATTCTTGGGAGATTATTACCAGTGCGTCCACTATCTCTGCAGTTATTTCCTTTACTATCCTAGGATGCAACCCATCAGGTCCAGGGGACTCATCGGCCTTTAGCTCCATTAATATCCCTAGTACTTTTTCTCTAGTGATAGTTATTGTATTTATTTCCTCCTCCCCCCAACTTTTGCCCCTTGATTATTTAGTATTTTTGGTATTTTTAGTTTTTTATTTTTATTTTTAGTATTTTTCTGAACACAGCATTTTAGCTAATGCCCTGCACATTTGTAGCGAGACTTCCTACTTTTATACTCTATCATCCTTGCAGTAAAGTGTTTGTCTTCCTAATTACTTGCTGTACCTGGATGCTAACTTTTTTGTGACTGATGTACAAGAACACCGAGGTCCCCTTTGTACCACAGGATTCTCTCTCCATTTAAATAATATTCTGCTTTTCAGTTCTTCCTGCCAAAGTGGGCAACCTCACACTTTCCGATATCAAGACCTCTCCAAGGCATCCGCATAAGTAGAATGGAGTAGATTTTCCTGTGGTTTGATGGGCTGAATGGCCTCCTCCTGTGCTGTAAGATTCTGTGAAACGACAGTGAAAATTGGATAGTTTCAATATCGGCCAGATGATCAATTTCATTCCCGAGCAGGAAGTTGAAAAACTATCCCAATGTCCGAAAGACCTTACATAGTTATTACAAAGTGTTTATGTCACACAGAAACAGGACATTCATCCCAGTTACAAATCCATGCCAGTGTTTATGGCCCTTAAATGAATATATGCTATTCCCCTCAACTACTCCAATGTGATAGCGAGTTCCACATTCTGACCATTCTCTCGATAATGAGATTTCACCCGAATTCTCTTTTGGATTCATTCGTGATTATTTAATATTTATGGCCCCTAGTTCTGGACTTGCCGGAAAGTGGGAACATCTTCTCTACATGTAACCTATCAAAGCTTTTCATAATTTTCAAGACCTCTATCAGGTCGCCCCTCTCTTTTCCAGAGAGAAGAGCCACAGTCAGCTTAATATTTTCCGATAGTTCTAACCGTTGTAATATTCCTTTAAGGGGTAGCAGCATACCATTCACTAGAAAGGAAGTGTGTCACACAATCCTGTTTTAGTTTCACTTTTGATTTTAAGCAGAGCACACACACACAACTCTGCAGTTCTGATGTCTTCAAGCTTTCTATCCATGTATATCTGTTCATATGTGTCTAGTCTTAATAAGTGAACCCACAACGATGAGTGGTTTGAGCCTTTATATCATGATAAAAACACAGCAATAACTCCTCACTTCTGATTTAATTTCTTCTACAAAAATTCCGAGATAGACTTGCATTTATATAGTGCCTTTCATAACTTCAGGCTGCCCCAAAGTGCTTTTTCAGCCAACAAAGTACTTTTGAAATAAAAACAGAAAATGCTGGAAAATCTCAGCAGGTCTGGTGACATCTGTGGAGAGAGAAACAGAGTGAATGTTTTGAGTCCGAAATGGAATATTGGCCTTTATTTCAAAGGGAATGGAGTATAAAAATAGGGAAATCTTGCTAAAACTATACAAGGCACTAGTTAGACCACACTTAGAATACTGTGAGCAGTTTTGGTCCCCTTATCTAAGGAAAGATATACTGGCATTGGAGGCAGTCCAGAGAAGGTTCACTAGGTTGATCCCGGGGATAGAGGGATTTTCTTATGAGGAGAGATTGAGTAGGTTGGGCCTGTACTCATTGGAATTTAGGAAAATGAGAAGTGACCTTTTTGAAACATATAAGATTCTTAGGGGGCTTGACGGGGTAGATGCTGAGAGGTTGCTTCCCCTTGTGGGAGAGTCTAGGACCAGAGGGCATAACCTCAGAGTAAGGGGTCACCCATTTAAGACAGAGATGAGGAGGAATTTCTTCTCTCAGAGGGTAGTGAATCTGTGGAATTCTTTACTGCGAGGGCTGTAGAGGCTGGGTCATTAAGGATATTCAAGGCTGAGATGGACAGATTTTGAATCAGTAAGGGAATCAAGGGTTATGGGGACAAGGTAGGAAAGTGGAGTTGAGGATTATCAGGTCAGCCATGATCTCATTGAATGGCAGGGCAGACTTGATGGGCCGAATGGCCTACTTCTGCTCCTACTTCCTATGGTCTTTCCACAGATGCTGAGGTTTTCCAGCATTTTCTGTCTTTATTTCAGATTTCCGGCAGGCGCAGTATTTTGCTTTTATCAAAGTACTTTTGAAAGTTAGTTGCTGATGTAATGTAAACATTACACTTTAGCTGCTTAAGGGAAAGTCAAATACAGTCACGGTTGAACGAGGCCCAAGCATCACCTGAGCTGTGGTTATTCAAATCTTAACTGAAACATCACAAGGAAATCAGCTGAGAGTCACTAACCTTTTTTATACCTTTAGCACCCCCATTTACCAAAACATTAGCAAATAATGAATGTTTCTGACTCTTAGGTGTAAAATGTGGGCCTGGGGCTGACCACAGCATGGCCATCTACAGAGGAAGGAAAGACTTGCAGTTCTGTTGTGTCCTTCACCAGCTCAGGATGTCCAAAAACACTTTACAGCCAATGAAATACTTAAAGTGGATTCACTGTTGTAGGAAACGCAGCAGCCAATTTGCACACAGCAAGCTCCCACAAAGAACAATGTGATAATGACCAGATAATCTGTGTTAATGATCTTGGTTGAGGGATGAATATTGGCCAGGACATCGGGGAGAACTCCCCTGCTCTTTGAAATAGTGTCACGGGATCTTTTACATCCACCTGAGAAGGCAGACAGTGCCTCAGTTTAACACCTCATCTGAAATTTCCTCTTTACCCGTCCCAACAATCCTCACTGCACCAGTGTGATTTATCTATTGGTTGTTTTGTACCAACCCCTCACGGTCAGTGACATTGATGAAAGCAAAATGGCGCGGAGGGGTTCGGGAAGGTGTTTAGGACTCGGAGGAGCTGATATTGCCCACCTCATGCCCTCCCACTGTGGTTGAATTTATCACCCTTGTTTTCCTGGCATTTCAGTTCTTGTAGTGGAATTATATAAATATAGAATTATATACCAATGTAGCCCAAATCTGTCTAAGATGTCAATACCATTTCCATTGAGGGGAGGCTCTTCAAACATTCTCTCCTGTTCCTGGTCAGGATGACTGCGGTTCCCACAACACTCAAGAAGCTTGACACCATCCAGAACAAAGCAGCCCACTTGATTGGCACCCCTCCAACAAACATTCACTCTCCCCACCACCGACTAACAGTGGCAGCAGTGTATACTACTAGAAGATGCACTGCAGGAACTCACCAAGGCTCCTTAGAGAGCACCTTCCAAACCCATGACCACTACCATCCAGAAGGACAAGGGCAGCAGATAGATGGGAACACCACCACCTGAAAGTTCCCCTCCAAGCCATTCACCATCCTGACTTGGAAATATATCGCCGTTCCTTCACTGTTGCTGGGTCAAAATCTTGGAACTCCATCCCTAACAGCACTGTGGGTGTACCTACACCACAGAGACTGCAGCGGTTCAAGGAGGCAGCTCACCACCACCTTCTCAAGGGCAATTAGGGTTGGCCAATAAATGTTGGCATAGCCAGCGACGTCCATATCCTGAGAATGAATGAAAAAAAATAAGGTTTGCCATGTGCTCAGTCCCTAGTTTCCCACAGTCTGGGTTAAAATCAGTACTAGACCCATTTTTGTTTCTTTATCTGTACCATTACCAGCACACATTTTGCCTTGCACCACCATCATTTCTGTCATTTAATCTCTCCTGTCCAGGCCTGGGAGAGGAGGGGTGCAGACGACACCAAACACCGGGGCCTGGGTGCTAGGGGGCCCAGGCTTGTTGCTCTGAACAGCATTTCTTGTATCCCAGCCTGAGCCACTAGAGATAGAGCTACAGACCTGAAAGGCCAACTTTAAAAAATGTTGGAACCTTCAGGCTGCGAGTTCCGATCTTTTCATGGTCGGTCTCTCTCATGTCAGTTTCACTGATTTGCTGCACTGCTGTTTCCAAACTTCGGGCAGCTTTGTAGTTCCTATTTTTTTTGAAAAGCCCACCCAAAAAAACACAAAGCTGCCCAAAGGTCAGCAGCCGCGCAGCAACTGGGAGAGTTCTTGCTTGAAAAATGGTAAGTGTAATCTCTGTTTTAGAGCCAATTCAATGCTGTTGGAGGGGTAGGGGGGAGGGGGGGGGACACTGTTGGCGGGGTGGGGGGGAGGATGGAGCTGTTGGAGGGGGAGGGGGGGGACACTGTTGGCGGGGTGGGGGGAGAGTGGAGCTGTTGGAGGGGCGCGAGGAATGGGGGAGCTGTCGGAGGGGTGGGGGGGAGGGTGGAGCTGTTGGAGGGGTAGGAGGGAGGTTAGGGGCTGTTGGTGGGGTGGGGGGAGGCTGGGGGCTGTTGGAGGGGTGGGGGCAGGGTGGAGCTGTTGGAGGGGTGGGGGGAGGGTGGAGCTGTTGGAGGGGTAGGGGGAGGGGGGGACACTGTTGGCGGGGTGGGGGGAGAGTGGAGCTGTTGGAGGGGCGGGGGGAATGGGGGAGCTGTCGGAGGGGTGGGGGGAGGGTGGAGCTGTTGGAGTGGTAGGAGGGAGGTTGGGGGCTGTTGGTGGGGTGGGGGGAGGTTGGTGCTGTTGGAGGGGTGGGGGGAGGTTGGGGGCTGATGGAGGGATGGAAGAAGGTTGGGGGCTGTTGGAGGGGGTGGGGGCAGGGTGGAGCTGTTGGAGGGGTGAGGGGTGGTTGGGGGCTGTTGGAGGGGCGGGGTACTGTTGGGGGCTGGTGGAGAGGCAGGGGGAGGTTGAGGCTGTTGGAGGGGCAGGGGAGGTTGGGGGCTGGTGGAGGGGTGAGGGGAGGTTGAGGGCTGTTGGAGGGGTAGGGGGCTGTTGGGGGCTGGAGGGGAGGCAGGAGGAGGTTGGGGGCTGTTGGAGGGGTTGGGGAGGTTGGGGGCTGGTGGAGGGGTGAGGGGAGGTTGAGGGCTGTTGGAGGGGTAGGGGGCTGTTGGGGGCTGGAGGGGAGGCAGGGGGAGGTTGGGGGCTGTTGGAGGGGTTGGGGAGGTTGGGGGCTGGTGGAGGGGTGAGGGGAGGTTGAGGGCTGTTGGAGGGGCAGAGGGAGGTTGGTGGCTGTTGGAGGGGCGGTGTGGTGTTGGGGAGGTAGAGTTACAGGTGTGGCATGGGGGAGATTGGGAGTGGGGTGGGATGAGGGTGTGGCAATGGGGTGGGTGTCACTCTTTTTTGCTGTTGGAGTTTCTTATTTATTAATTATATTTTTCCATTTTAGGCTGTACAACAGAATTTGTATGACAGTATCTGAGGGATGAAGAAATAACCCAGTTTTTGAGTTAAGGCTGGATTGAATTTATGTACCTTGTATCATTCTTCTCCGAAAATTCAGATCAGCAATTCAATCTACATTTTTCCTAAGCTTCTGGTAGATGTCTGATTGACAAATGCTGGGGATAGTATCATTAGCGTAAAAGGGAAAGATGTAATTTATGGTATATTGTGCATTGGCACCAGAGAAGTCAGAATGGTAAGGTTGTATTAGCTACAGAGTTGAATTGTTTTGTAAAGGAAGTGATTTATTTGTAGCCACTTTCCTAACATCAGTTGATTTCTCTGTGATTAATTATCCTTAGAGAACCAGCATTGGGCCTCTAATTTCACTATTGCTACAGTCAATCTGCCTACTGCATGCAGATGTTTTGATAGAAAGACAAAACCTACATTTATATAGCACCTTCCATGATGTCCCAAATTACTTTACAGCCAATTAAATACTTCTGAGTTGTAGTCACTGGTATAATGTAGGCAATATTATCAAATGACGGAGCAAGATCTTTTCCAACCTATGGAACAATTACAAGACTTTCTCCTCACTGAGTGCATGATGTTATTCATGATAATTATTTCATAGAAGGGGTGTTTAATTGGATTCTATGGAGCAGGCTTGATGGCCTGAATGGCCTACTCCTGCTCCTAATATGTATGTTCCTATGTCATTCTGAATGGATCAGAGAACTGGGCTAGATCCATAATTATCCATAATTATCTTGAAAACAGAGGGTGGAATCATGGCTGGAGTTCTGTTTTTTTTTTGCTGTTGGAAGTTTACAGTGAGCCAGCTTTGTGGGTGAAATTTCCAGGACAGGAGTGCATAATGGGCTCAGGGTGAGTCAGTAATCGGTTTTATCCTGCAAATGATTCTCAAGAGCCTTTTTCTTTAACTTCAATCTTGTCCTTTTGTCTATTTACCATTTATCCCACTCTATTTTGGTGCTTTTATGAGCTTTTTGAGGAACGAAATATCATGATAAAGTTGTATTTCATAGGGAGGGTTGGGGACTGTGGGAGGGGTGGGACGCTATTGGAGGGGTGAGGGGAACTTGGGGGATGTTGGAGGGGTGAGGGGAGGTTGCAGCTATTGGAGGGGTGAGGGGAGGTTGCAGCTATTGGAGGGGTTAGGGGGAGCTTGGGGGCTGTTGGAGGGGTGAGGGGAGGTTGCAGCTATTGGAGGGGTGGGGGGAGGTCGGGGGCTGTTGGGTGGGTGGGGACTGTTGGATGGGGCTGTTCGATATTGAAAATACATTGTAGTGAGAAACAGCAATTAGCAGAGTCTTCGGACTTGCTGATGAAGAAAACACAGATACAATTGTGAATCATTCAGTATATGTTGCCTGTCCTCTTAAAAGCTGTGTCACACAGAGACACCTGAGGACTCCAATGCTTCTCACTGATGGTGAAAACATTTGTTGTTCAATCATTCCACTTTGTTGCTCAGGAGTCATTTGATCTTTCTACCCTCTGAGATTACTGCAAAAATAGAATCCAATTAAACACCCCTTCTATGAAATAATTATATTGAACAATATCATGCACCCAGCGAGGAGAAAGTCTTGTAATTCTTCTGCAGAATGGAAAAGATCTTGTGCAGTTTATATGGGTTGCAATAAATTGAATCTTTCCCCCAAATATGAATTTACTGTCATCATGTCTATATGGTGCAATTTGCAGAGCCATGTTAGCGAGGGCTGAGGCAGTCACCAAAATCAGTGTTGTGGTCTGCGCAGTGTTATCAATAACTAATAGGAGATCTTCCTGTCAAATTAACAAAATTGCATGATGTTGTGAAAGTAAAATTTGTACTTTCTGTTTTGTTTAACAGTCACAGTGGGATCACCTATAGGACACACACAAACTAACACTGCATTACATCCTTGCTGCTCTTAATATTAATGCATTTATATCAGATGATATTTGTAGCCAGATACCAACAACAGGCGTTATTCTTTTACTAGGACCTTTCTGCGATTGGTGAATTGATTGATGAATCTTGAAAGGGGAAAAAGATAATGCATGATTGAGGGGGAGGGTTAAGTTGGCGGGGGGGGTGCGGTAGGTTGCTGTGGGGAATAAAGGGCTTGGAAAAAGGAGCAGGACGGGGCCCATGATTTCCTTCCCTGGCCCAGCTCCTGCCTTCCCTTTTTCGCTCTTTCCTCATACCCCACCCCTTTCCCCACCTCTGTACTTGTGTAAAAGCCGCCACGTCCAGTTTTGACAAAATGTCACAGACTCTGTTTCTCTCTCCACAGATACTGCCTGACCCGCTGAATATTTCCAGCATTTTCTTTATTTTTTTAAAATCAGCCCTATTGTTCTCCACCTCCTCAAAATTGTGCAACTCCCCACATTCTACCTGCCGCAACCTGCGAGCTGTTAAAACTCAGGCACTGCGTCGCTAACTCCCACCTCTACAACTTTCTCGGCATTTGCCAGGATTTTTCTTTCAATCTTGCTCGTGTCCTGCACTATGACCCTTGGCCCTTCACCTAGATTTCTGAATGTATAAAAGATCCCCAGTCTCAGCCTAGATTACTGAAAGTAGTATGGGACATGATCAGCTTTCCCTAGAGTTTAAATTATTTCGACTTAAGCTGTATTCAGACAATGCGAATCCTGTACTGCAAATATCATTTGATACCAGTAACTACTGGACATGCAAAACAATTTCCTTAAAGTATTGAAACTCAGTGTTGCAAGTATTTATATGGATTATTTTGGTGAATGTTTCAAGATATTGGAGACAGAGCAGTGTTATTAGTCATAAAAAGTCAGAATATGGAAGTGTACATTTTGTCAATCATCTAAAAATAAACTTTGGGATCATTTACTTTTAATGTTGCGTTTATTAAAATTGAGGCTTTGGGCAGGATTTTACAATCCCCTGCTGGTGGGTTTGTGGGCAGGGGGCGGACAGTAAAATTTTTCGGAGGGCATTCCCAACAGGTTCCTACCTGCCCTGACCTCTCCACAATTTTACTCTGGGTCGGGCAAGGACTAGGCCAGCCAGCCACCTCCCCTTGCCCCAATTGAGGCCCTTAAGTGGCCAATTATTGACCACTTAAGGGCTGTTTCCCTTCCCAGCCTCAAATTTCAGGCCGGCACAGGGCACCTCAACCTCTGTCCACTCCCCCGGGCCTCACCTACCCTCCTGAGACCCCCCAAAAATAGGGAACCTGGTCCTGGACTCCCGGGACTTAGACTCTGGGGGCTGCCTGCAGCCCCAGTCCTGTCCACCGCAGCTTGTGATGCTGCAGGGACCACAGAGGTGTCGGCCAATCAGGTTGGACGGCAGCTCTCTGAGGCGGGACTTCTTCCCGACTGAGGGGCAGAAGTCCCACCTCTGGCCAATCAATGCTCACTGAAGCGGGAAATGGCTGCGGGGCAGCTGGTAGGGGCGGGGATGTGTTTGCCACCGACTCCTTTGATGGGAGGAAGGGAAACCCGGCCATTCGAAATATCCTGGCCTTTAACCTGTACAGGTGGCTGACAGTATCTCTGAGAAAAATATCAAAATGTTTCCTGGTGAACTACTTTGAAATGAAGTGACTGGTGGGACAGCAGGTTTTTTTTTTCAGCACAGCAAGATCCCACAAGCAGCGCTGGTCAGTTACTCTACAAAACTGTAAAAACTGGTGGAAAAAAAGAGGGGGGGTGCGAAAGAAAACGTAGAATTAGGGACAAATTTTTAACTGGGAACCAGGGTACCTGCTCCTATTGGCTAAAGAGCCACCCTGTTAGTAGGTGTATGTGTGTATGTGTAGGTGGGGGGGACATTACTGGGTTCTATTCTGGTGTCCAACTGACACAAGATTTGATTGTGAAATGACCGCTTGGGGAAGATACTACAGGAAGATGAAACTGTACTTCCATAAAGCAGGAGAGAAGCAAATGGAAGAGGATACTTCCTGAAGGCTGGATCGAGAATCACAGACAAAGACTTTTGCTTGGTTTCTGATTGTTTAAGCATTTCCATTGATGGGTGACTGGGTTGACATAATACAATTCTCACAATATCTACAACTCAATGAATATTGAATTCAATAATGAGTAACAGCACCCAGTCCAAGGAAATGATATCTTCTCTAAATAATGAAGTTGTTACTTTTCATTCTCCTACTTTTCTCTCTCTCTCTCCTTTCATAGGTGTTTTTTTATCCACTCTGTGCCACTCCTTTTTTGAGCTCCCATTTCGCCAACCCCCACTAACAATTTCCTCTGTGACTTCCATCTCCGGCTAATGTCCCTGACCTCCTCGTTCCTAGTCCCAGTCTCAGCCTCTCCCTCTCCCTCTCTTATTCAATGCCACTGTGATCAAAATTCTTCTGAACATGCAGCTAAGCTGTGAGCACACAGCTTTATATTCCCTCTTTATTTAATTCTTTCATGGGATGTGGGAATCGCTGGCTGGGCCAGCATTTATTGCCAATCCCTAATTGCCCTTGAGAAGGTGATGGTGAGATGCCTTCCTGAACTGCTGCAGTCCATGTGGCACAGGTACACCCACAGTGCTGTTAGGGAGTTCCAGGATTTTGACCCAGCGACAGTGAAGGAACGGCAATATATTTCCAAATCAGGATGGTGGGCGGCTTGGAAGGGAACTTGCAGTTGATGGTGTTCCCATGTATTTGCTGCCCTTGTCCTTTTAGGTGGCAGAGGTCAGAGGTTTGGAAGGTGCTGTTGATGGAGGCTTGGTGAGTTGTATTCTCCGAATCTTGGTTAGTTTGAAATTGAGATTCATCACCCTGCCTCCTACTCAACCTCAGTCCTCCTCAGGACTCATAACTGGAATTTCTTATCATCCTCACCCAGTGTTCCCTTCCTTCTACAATTTTCAAGTCTTAAAAATAACTTATGACTTATAGGGCGGAATTTTATGCTGATTGAGCGGGCACGCACCTGACCCGATTGGACGTGAAATCACGCAAGATGATGTTGGGCGGCTTTGCCGGTGTGAATAGTGATGAGTTTTGGAGATAGTTCACTGCTGGTTGCTTATTGGCACTTGACAGCTTCATCTCTGTTTGGGGCTTCATTGTAAGCATTTCCAGGCTTTATTTCAGGACTCATTGGTGTCTTCCAGGTCCCTGGAGGATTCAGACCGTGTGGACCCTTCCAGGTATCAGACAGCCTTCCCTTCCCCTGGTAATGGGGATTGTGGTCTCCGCTGGAGGCACCTCCTCTGAGGAGGAAGAGAGGGGCAGAAGGGAGAGGAGGCCAGGTGTCCCAATGCAGCTTCCAGGGGAGGGACCTGTGGGAGGAGAGGCACAGGCATAAGGGGCAACAGGGCCAACAGGAAGGCCAAGGTGGAAGGGGCCAAGAAGATTTCACTATCCTGCTGCCAGGGTTTACAGGCGGTGATGCAGCTACCTCAATATGTCTGGGGTGCAATGACGAAGGAGGCTTCGCCTCTCCAGGGACATTGTGACCTCCATTTGTCAGATGATCGGCCCTGAGATCAGCTCCGACTGTGTGGGTGGACACCCCATGTCAGTGGCACTTCTATGCCTCCGGCTCTTTCCAGGGCTCAGTGGGGGACCTGTGTTGAGTCTCCCAATCAGCTGTCCACAGTTGCTTCAAGCTGGTGACAGAAGCTCTGTTCAGGTGGGTACTGACCTTTATTCTTTACCGTATGGATGAGGCCAGCCAGGCTGAGCGAGCCAGAGGCTTTGCAGCGATTGCTGGGATCCCCCGTGTCCAGGGTGCAATCGACTGCACACATGTGGTAATCAAGGCGTCTGCGGGTGAGCTGGGAGCCTTCGTCAACAGGAAGGGATTCCACTCCATGAACGTGCAGATAGTGTGTGACCACAGGATGCATATTCTGCAAGTCTGTGCAAGGTACCCAGGCAGCTCCCATGACGCTTACATCCTGAGACACTCCCAGGTGCCGAGGCTCTTCAGTGCACCAGCCCGGCTGGGTGGATGGCTGGGTGACAACCACCCCTTGCTGGGTGACAAGGGCTATATGTTGACTTGTGGCTTGTGACACCTCTCCACCACCCAAGAACAGAGGTAGAGTAGCATTACAATACAAGTCATGCCTCCATAAGGGCGGTGATAGAGAGGACCAAAGGTTTCCTCAAGATGCGTTTCCAATGCCTGGACCATTCAGGAGGGGCACTACAATACCCCCAGCGTGGGTGTCACTCATAGTGGTTGCATGCTGTGCTCTCCACAATCTGGCACTGGCAAGGGGGGACCCACTGTAGGAAGAGGATCTTGATGCAGCTCCACAGGCCACAGAGGATGAATCCACTAGTGAGTCAGAAGAGGAGCACGGTGAGGGGAATGCTGAGGGTGTGGAGGCCGACCTCTGTATCCTTCAGGGAGGCTGGGACTGCAGGGACGCCTTGGTCCAGCGCTCCTTCAGCTAGGCTGCCAAATAACCGCTCCCACCACATGCCAGGGCTGTTGCCTCCATCCTGGGTGTCCGAAGTGCCCCTGTCATGTGAACCCAAAGTCCACTCACTGCCTGTGCAATAAAGTTTAGAGCCACTCACGTCCAGCATTACAGACTGGCGTACCCTGCACCAAAAATAAAAGGTGAAGCATACTCAGGCCATCACAACAAAAGCAAATTGAATGTTATTGTCACATTGAAATCATATTGACATGACTATTACTGGTCTGGATGTCCAATCCGGTACACATGTAAACCAAACATAACTGAACAGAAGATCACCTGTGAACAGTCCCTCTTGTGCTCACGGTGCCTTAAACTTATGTTTGTGAGTGCTGCGTCTTAGTGCGTCCCCCTCGCTGGCAGTGGCATTGGAGACAGCTGCTGACTCTGCTGTCTTGTTGGCCTTGATGACCTTGGCCGTCGCCCACTGGCCAGTGAAGCCTGTGCTGGCCCCGCATGGGAGGGGGCTGTTGCTGTCATCAAGAGTGCCCTGAGAGGAGCTCACACAGATGACAGGCTGCTCGTGTGCCAACGTGGGGTCGCTCTGGACCTCCCTACTTGCCATTGATGAACGGGCACCGAGCTGGGATGCTAGGTGCCTCGTCCATCTCCCACACTGGCACTGACCACCTGAGCTCAGTGCCTGTGTGAGGGTTTACAGGTCCAAGCGCAACCCCAGGAACCCCTGATTCTGTCCCTGGAGCTGCCTCTCCATAAGAGTCTCCACTCTCAATGGAGGAGGCAGTGCGCTCGGCCATGAGGGTCAACCCAGTGCTTATGCTCCGCATGAACTCCGCCACAACAGGGACCATGGCACGCAGACCCTCATGGATCTCCGCCAGATCCTCCCACACATCCTGCTGGACATCCAGCACCTGCCGCCTAATGGACGACTCCAGAGGCTCATCATCAGCCATTGACTCAGCATCATCCTGGTCTCCAGCAGTCCCTCCGACTGCCGGTGTCCTAGGCATTCACTGCCTCTGCCTGCTCCTCAAGCGAGTGTGAAGTGCCCTCACCAAAGTGCATCAACAATGTAGCCGATGATCTAACACCCACTGAGGTGCTGGTATCTGCGCTGGTGCCTGCTTCAGAGAGCGGGTGCAGCTGAAGCCCGGCGGTTCTCTGGTGACAGGAGTGACTCTTCGGGGTCCTGCAATTGAGTGCGTGCTGGAGAATTTAAGGGAGAACAACGACATGTCATTAGTTTAAGTCATCACATTGTCACTATGCATACCAGGCACCCTGGTGAGACAACGGAGATCTACATCAAGGTACTGTTGTCTCTCAATGATCAATGGGGAATCCAGGTTTCAGGCTCCCATCAATGAAGGGACTACACTAGAATGACTGCACAGTCCAAAACTCTCACCTCTATGCACTGCACTCTTGCCTTTGTCTGAAACCCCAGCCTCTCCACGATGGGTTGCACAGGGAGCAGGTCAGCTCTCCAGCTCAAGGATCTCCTGTTGAATCTGGTCAGCAGCAGCAGGTGGGGAGGGTCTCCACCTGTCCGTGATCTCTCCAATTGGTTATGGGTCATTTTCTCCTGAAAGGGCAGAGGAGCATTGATTAATCTGCTCTCTACCTGCAGCGCCATTGCAGCCTGGCCAACCCCACCTGAGGAACACCTTGTAGGGCACATTTGAGTCATGGCCCTCGAGCTGCAAGGCACTCAGTCCAACCAGCCAGGGCTCACCCCCTTGGGCAGCTCTGGCATCATTGACAGTTGGCACTCAGACTCTAACAACCCTGAGCTCCACGGGCGATGGTCAGCCCTTAACACTTCAACACACTGATCTATGCCAACATGGTACTCACCCTTCCTAAGCACAGCAGGTCATTGAACCTCTTGTGCACTGCACCCGTGTGCGCCACACCACACCATGGCCGTTGCCCTGGGCTGCCACCTCCTCCCAGGCTTTCTTCATCAGGTGTGGTGGCCTCCTCCTTCCGTCCCTTGCTACAAGGGTGACCCTCCTGGCAACCACCTCCTCCAGGAGCACGGCGAGGCACTCGTCCAAAAAGCAGGGGGGGGGTGCCAAGCGCCCACTCGACCTGCCCTCTGGCCTGGCCTCTCCAGCCGCTGCTGAGACCATAGGTACCGTCTCCCGCAAAGCGGACTGTTTGCTTCTTCACCGGCAGCCTTCAAGGGACTGCCTGTGCCGTTTTTAAATTCCCGCTGGGTTGCCATTGGACCCAGCGCACGATGGGGCCCTGCCCCGCTCGGCCTTTCCCGACCATTGGGAAGCCGCGTTTTACGCTGGGCAGGCTTTAATCGGCCAACCAGCTTGAAGTTGCGGTCGTGGGCTGATGGTGGACTGTGGCCCGTTTCCCCGCTGACCCCAAGCCCACCGATGGCGCCTGCCGCCGACCTGAAAATTCAGTCCATGAAATATTACACTCTTGTCAACCGCACTGCTGTATACTATGATGCATGGGTCTCTCAATTCCCCCAAACTGCCAGGCATACGAACGTGGTAGCACTAGGTACTCGTTTGTCAGTAATATTTATTCAAGGTAACCGTACTCCTTTAGGGTAGCTTTCAACTGCCCTCACTTGTTACCGTAGCTCGTGCAGTTAACACTCACATTCCAAGACTATGAATATCTCACACCTACACAAGAAATGCATTGGCAACTAAAGCAGTATATGTTATGCCTGTGGGCATTAACACCTGACAGATTGAAGAATTACCTTTAAGGTGATTGCAACTCAACAGACAACAAAGGGCCTATGAAACGTTAAGAGTGCACATGGCAGCTTTCTTGCATCACAGGACAACAACCACACTGACCTGGGAAACTAGCAAAATCTAAACAACAGATTCAAATAGACTAACAAATCAAAAACTGTCCTGAGTTTTATATCGATAGCGCAGGAGAACAAATAATTACACTGGGAGTGCAGTTGGACAGAGGCTTGTTCATTATGTTGTACTCTGCTGCCCGGACCAACATCGGCCCATGACTATTTTCCATTAAAGAGCCAAAATTTACTTCAAATGTGCTCGAATAATGGAAGTTGTTGTTTTTTTGACAGAAGCTGACCGACTAATGGTGGGAAAGGTAATGACAGTTATTTCCCAGTTCTGGTGATGAATCAGCCCGAGAATGGGCCACAGCAGGCACCAACCACAAATTGTTCTCATTATCTTTTAACAACTTCACTCAATGCTCTTCTGTTTTCGGGCAGCATTTAATTTTGCCTGAGTGCTACTGTCCCACCACTCTGGCCCAGTTGGACCTTCCCAATCCCATCAGGAAAGCTTGTCGCCATCTTGGGTATCCAGGGACAGAGAGAGTTTTCTGCTTCTTCCCATTGTCTGAGCTGGGAAGCCAGAGAAGGAGAGAAAAGCCGAGGAATGTTTTCTTATTGTTGATGGCTTAGGTGGCAGGGAACCGTGTTTCCAGTCAATGAGCTACTCCAATTGGGAAGGGTTGACCTGGGGCGGCACCCAGTTAACTTTTTGGTGGAAAGCTACCATGTGCAATACTGTGTACAACACTGTGTATAGTCCTGGCTTACACATTATTGGAAGGATGTGATCACACTTAGAGAGAGTCCAGAGGAGGCTTGCGAGAATGTTACCAGAGTTGGAGAATTTTAGCAATGCGGAAAGACCAGATAGACTGAGGTTGTTTTCTTTGGAATAAAGGGGGCTGAGGGGAGATTGAACTGAGAGTATAAAATTATTGAGGGTTTAGGTAAAGTGGGTAGGAAGGATCTATTTTCTTTAGAAGAGATGGCAATATCCAGGAAGCATAGATTTAAAGTCATTGGTAGAAGCATTGAGGGGAGTTAAGGTATAACTTCTTTTCATTCAGAGGGTGGTGGGGGTCTGGAACTCACTGCCTGAAAGGGTGGTTGAGCCAAAAAAACCCTCGAGGCATTAAAAAAACACTTGGATAAGCACTTGAGGTGCTACAACCTACAGGGTTACGGGTCCAGATCTGGAAGGTGGGATTAGGCCGGGTAGCTCTTTGGCAGCTAGTATGGACACGATGGGCTGAACGGCCCCCTTCCGTGCTAAAAAATCTTTCTATGTTTCCATGTTTCTGTGGCACTCCCAAACACAAAGTGCCTCCCACTGAAGCTTCGTGGCTCACTGTGAAACCTTCCTGTGTTGCAATGCACGGGCAGACATATGGCTGGATCAGGGGGAACTAAGGTCTTTGGATTTGTTGGCAGATTGAGAGGTAACTGCTGAAATTTGAAGTGAAACATCCCGGGGCAAAGAATTCTCCCAGTTGCAACGCGTTTTGAGGGTGTTTGCATGCTCGCGAAGGTTTCTTCTGTTGTGGTATTTGTAGAGAAAGCACAAACATTCTCTTGGAGTGCGATCACACTGTCATTACACACAGCAATGAAAGGAATTTGCACCCCTCACCTACTCGTTCACCGAGATATTTTATTTTAAAATCACACCTTTTATGGAAATCAGGTGCATTGGACCGACACAGGCTTAAAATATTGATTTTAACTTTCACTTCACTGAGGGGTGAACTTGTCCCAATGGGGAAAGTACTGGATCCATTTTCCATGGGAAAAGTGTTCAAGGGATATTAGCGGGTGCATGGCCTTGATCAGTATAAAAATACAGGATAGGTTGGGTTATTGGAGGTGAATCCTTTGTGGCGATTGGCTACACAAATGGAAAATTCTGAAATTCCCTCCCTAAACTTCTCTGCCTCTTTTTATTCATTTGTGGGATGTGAGCATCACTGGCAAGACCAGCGTTTATTGCCCATCCCTAATTCTACATCTCTCTGTGCCTTTAAGACGCTCCTTAAAACTTACCTCTTTGATCACCTTTCCTAATATCTCTTTATGTGTCAAATTTGTTCCAGTGAAATGCCTTGCCATCTTTTGCTACATTAAAGGCCCCATACAAATAACAACAACTACTTGCATTTATGTATCACCTTTAATGTAATAAAACATCCCAGGGCACTTCACAGGAACATTACAAAGCGAAATATGACACTGAGCCATATAAAGATATATCAGGGCAGGTGATCCAAAGTTTGGTCAAATATGTAGGTCTTAACAAGTGTCTTAAAGGAGGAATGTGAGGTAGAGAGGCAGAGAAGTATAAGGAGTAAATTCCAAAAGGACCAGACAGCTGAAGGCACAGCTGCCAATGGCACAGCGATTACAATCAGGGGTGTTCAAGAGGCCAGAATTGGAAGGGTGCAGGTATCTCATAGGGTTGTGCAGCTGGGGGAGATTACAGAGATCGGGAGGGGTGAGGCCAGGAAGGATCTGCAAACAAGGATGAGGATTTGAAAATCAACGCATTGTTTAACTGGAAGCCAATGTAGGTCAGTGAGCACGGGGGGTGGGGGGGGGCGGGGGTTGTGGGGGATAGGTTTAAAGCCCTCCCTTACAAGAATTCAAAATGTGGCCCAAATGGGCCAGATTTCTCAATTTTGGCATGCTCAAAATTTGTCCTTCTCCAGTGCCAGGAATTTCTAGCCTCAGTTTCTCTCTGGTGAAATGAACGATTCCGTTGACATCTGTATAATATTCAATGGATGGCCTCTCCTGGAAAGATTATCCAATTAGCCAGCTAATTAGCTTTTGTGAAGACTTTTGGATCATTTGTAGTGTTTCCACATGGGAGTTTATTTGTAATAAGTGAAACCTATACAAGAAAATAACCATTGGGAGATTGTGGAGACTAATGGGTTTTCCTTGATCCATATAAAGACAGGAAAAGGTCCTCATGGCCTGGGGTAAGACTTGTGATGGTGCTATATACATTCCAGGAAAGCCCTAGGTTTGATCCCTAGTCTTCATTGAATTAACCAGTTGTGTATAGTACTAAGGAGTACTGCACTGTCAGAGATACTGTCTTTTGGATGAGATATTAAACCAAGGCCCCATCTGTCAGCTCAGGTGGATGTAAAAGATCCCATGGCACTATTTTGAAGAAGAGCAGGGGATTTCTCCCCGGTTGTCCTGGTCAATATTCACCCCTCAAATCAACACCAGAAAAACAGATTATCCAGTCATTAGCTGTGGGAGTTTGCTGTGTGCTAATTGGCTGCCTCATTTCCTACATTAAAAGAGTGGCCACACTTCGAAAGTACTTCATTAGCTGTACAGTGCTTTGAGATGGCTAACGGTCATGAAAGGTGCTATATAAAGGCAAGTCTTTATTTTTTTGAATGGTGGAACAGGCTGGAGGGGCTGAGGGGCCTCCTTGTGTTCCTATGTTAAGGTGAGGCGGTGGGAGCTTGGTGGGGAGTGGGAGAAACAAAACTCTGCTTTCTTCTGAGTTGAATGTCTTGTTTTACCTTTTCTTCTCTCCCACACTTCATCCTTGGCCATATCCTGCTGAAGGAACGTTGGCCCATTAGGAAAACGCTCCATCCTTTACACTAACATCCTTCACCTCAAAGAGTGTTAAGTTCACCAGAGAAATAGAAGATTCCACCCCTTGCACTGACACTGTGGTGAACAAGCTCCGCTGACAGGAGAAATTCCTCTAAAAAAAGAATTCTGTCATCACCTCTAGATCCTTGATTGTTCTGAAGTCACAAATTGAAAGAACGCTCTCTAAGCCTTTAGTTTGCTCCAACAGGCAGACTAGTGAGCTATGCAACAACAATAACCCACATTTACTAAGCTCCTGGCAGGTAATTAGCTCAGTGTTGACATATTAGGATACCCTGGCTCCATCTCAGTTAACAACAAATGGGAGAATCTCATACCTCCCCGGGAGGCGATGTGAACCAATACAGACCAAGCTGCTGGCAAAGTTACCTGGCAGATTTTCAAACGCAAGCTCTCCATTTGTAAATGAAGCAACATTTAATTGGTTTTACCCTTTGGTGGCCATGTTGTTGTTGCTGTTCAGCAATAGCACTGAAGACACGTGCTCCAGAACTTGCCGCGTCCCTAGCCAAGCTGTTCCAGTACAGTTACAACACTGGCATCTACCCGGAAAAATGGAAAATTGCCCAGGTATGTCCTGTCCACAAAAAGCAGGACAAATCCAACCCGGCCAATTACTGCCCCATCAGTCTACTCTCCATCATCAGTAAAGTAATGGAAGGGGTCATCAGCAGTGCTATCAAGCAGTACTTGTTTAGTAATAACCTGTTCACTGATGCTCAGTTTGGGTTCCGCCAGGGACACTCAGCTCCTGATCTCATTACAGCCTTGGTTCAAACATGAACAAAGGAACTGAACTCCTGAGGTGAGGTGAGAGTGACTGCCCTTGACATCAAGGCAGCATTTGACCGAGTGTGGCATCAAGGAGCCCTAGCAAAACTGGAGTCAATGCGAATCAGGGGGGAAACTCTGCTGGTTGGAGTCATACCTAGCACAAGGGAAGATGGTTGTGGTTGTTGGGGGTCAGTAATCTCAGTTCCAGGACATCACTGCAGGAGTTCCTCAGGGTAGTGTTCCAGACCCAACCACCTTCAGCTGCTTCATCAATTACTTTCCTTCCATCATAAGGTCAGAAGTGGGGATGTTCAATGATTGCACAATGTTCAGCACCATTCGCAACTCCTCAGCTACTGAAGCAGTCCATGTTCAAGACCTGTACAATATCCAGGCTTGGGCTGACGTGGCAAGTAACATTCACGCCACACAAGTGTCAGGCAATGACCATCTCCAACAAGAGAGAATCCAACCATCACCCCATGGTGTTCAATGGCATTACCATCACTGAATCCCCTACTATCAACATGGGAGTTACCATTGCCCAGAAACTGAACTGGACTAGCCATGTAAATACTGTGGCTACAAGAGTAGGTCAGAGGCTAGGAATCGTGCAATGAGTAACTCACCTTCTGACTCCCCAAAGTCTGTCCACCATCTACAAGGCAAAAGTCAGGAGTGTGATGGAATACTCCACACTTGCCTGGATGAGTGCAGCTCCTACAGCACTGAAGAAGGTGGACATCGTCCAAGACAAAGCAGCCCGCTTGATTGGCACCACATCCACAAACATTCACTCCCTCCACCACCAACGCACAGTGGCAGCAGTGTGTACCATCTACAAGATGCACTGCAGGCATTCACCAAGACTCCTTAGACAGCATCTTCCAAACCCCACGACCACTACCATCTAGAAGGACAAGGGCAGCAAGTAGATGGGAACACCACCACCTCGAAGTTCCCCTCAAAGTCACTCACCATCCTGACTTGGAAATATATCACCGTTCATTCACTGTCGCTGGGTCAAAATCCTGGAACTCCCTTCCTAACAGCACTGTGGGTGTACCTACACCACATAGACTGCAGCGGTTCAAGAAGGCAGCTCACCACCACCTTCTCAAGGGCAACCAGGGATGGGTAATAAATGCTGGCCCAGCCAGCGAAGCCCACATCCCATGAATGAATAAAAAATAAGTATTCTCAATCATAAAATAGTGCAGCACAGAAGGAGGCTGTTTGGCCCATCGAGTTTGTGCTGGCTGACAAAGGTTAGGGTTACTTGCTCCCCACTGCCTTGGACTCAAAGTGCTACAGTTCAGCAGGGGTGCAGAGGACCTGTTCCGGTTTCTCTGACAGAGCGAGTGAGTGCAAGGATACCCATGTTCCTCTCTGAGCAGATCTCTGGTTTAATGTTATAGGGTCTTAGGTCTAATCTCCACTGGGAAACAGTGCCTAAGCTGTTTGCAGCCTGAGAAACCAGGGTCTGTGATTTCCTAGAATGCAGCCCCAGCGAATTCAGCTTCCTTCTCAGAATACCAGGTAACAGAATTCCCCACCTGGTGTTTTTATTCCATTGCCCCAGCCACCACCTCCTCCACCTCTGTCTTTGTCAGGTTATAGTTAAGGAAAGACTTACATTTATATCACCTTTCATGGTCTCGGGACACCGTTTTGAAGTGTGGTCACTGGTGTAATGTAGGAAATGCAGCAACCAATTTGCAGACAGCAAGCTCCCACAAACAGCAATGTGATAATGACAAGTTGATCCGCATTAATGATGTTGGTCGAGTGGTAAATATTGGCCAGAACACCAGGGATAATTAACTCGCCTGCTCTCCTTCAAAATAGTGCCTCTTACAACCACCTGAGAGAGCAGATCAGCTCTTGGTTTAATGTCTCAACCAAGAGACAGTACCTTTGAAAATGAAGCACTCCCTCAATATTGCTCTGGAGTGTCAGTGTAGATATTTCTGCTTAAGTTTCTGCAATGGGACATGAACCCACAACCTATTAGCTCAGAGGCAAGTGTGCTACCTACCGAGTCACAGCTATCACTGACCTCCACTATTGATGCTAAACAACAGTCTATTTATCCAGCAAACAGAGTTTACTTAAAAAGAGTCTCAATGAACTACAGCAGCAAAGATTATGACCAATACTACAGCAAAGTCTCCTGATAAAAGCAGGAATATTTCACCAGCAAAATGCTGTCAGTGGAGGATGGTTACATAGTACAAATTATATATGGTCTCTAAGCCTGATTGACAGGGAAATTATTCAATCATCTCCGTTCTGACTGATGTCATTAAATGTAGCTGAGTAAGCTACCAAGTTAGTGCCACTCAGCCTGGAGGACATTGACCCAGAGCTGGGTGGTTTCTAATTGTCTTTTGGGTCAGGCCAGTCTAGGACTCAGCCCCAATTAACTCAATGGAAAGGTTTTGGGATTAAAAACAGAAAATGCTGGAAAAACTCAGCAGGTTTGGCAGCATCTGTGGAGACAGAAACAGAGTTAACATTTCAAGTCTGTATGAATCTTCTTCAGGGATGAAGAGAAATAGAAATGTGACGGGTTTCATACTGTCGATGTGTTTGGTGGTGGCATCATGCTGGAGTTGCTGGAAATGGCGGAGGATGATCCCCAGTGTGTCACGAAGAGAACGGTCCATCCCCAGCATGATTCCACCACCAAACAATTCTTCCCCTTACCCCACTGTCAGCATTCCTTTGGGACCATTCTCTCCGTGACACCCTGGTCAACTCCTCCATCACCCCCAACACCTCATCCCCTTCCCACGGCATCTTCCCATGCAACTGCAGAAGGTGTAACACCTGCCCCTTTACCTCTCCCTCCTCACTGTCCAAGGCCCCAAACACTCCTCCCAGGTGAAGCAGTGATTTATTTGCACTTCTTTCAATTTAGTCTATTGCATTCGCTGCTCACAATGCTGTCTCCCATGCATTGACACAGACAGCTGACCGCTTTATGGGACCCCTTCGCTCAGTCCGCAAGCATGATCCCCACCTTCCTGTTGCTTGCCATTTCAATTCACCATCAACACACCACCCTGCTCTCATGCCCACATGTCCATCCTTGGCCTGCTGCATTGTTCCAGTGAAGCCCAACACAAACTGGAGGAACAACACCTCATCTTCTGATTAGGCACCTTACAGCCTTCCGGACTTAACATTGAGTTCAATAACTTCAGATCATGAACTCTCTCCTCCATTTTGATATTTTTTTCCCAACTCCCGCTCCCACCACAGGGCTTGTCTGGAACGTGTTCTTATGTTTTGCTTTCAGAGATCGTTGACCCGTGTTCTGCTATTAACACATTCTGTGATCTGACCTTTATGCCACTATTAGCACCTTCCTTAGGCTTTAACACTATCATTAACATTCCATTTGTCTTGTGTCCGTGACATCTTGTCAAATCTCTCCCGAGTTCCTGCCTATCCCTGACCTTCTATTTTGCTCCACCTGCTCCCCGCCATTGCAACCTCCCCCCCCACCCACCCACCCTTCAACAGTATAAATCCCATCGCATTTCTACTTCTCTTCAGCTCTGAAGAAGAGTCATACGGACTCGAAACGTTAGCTCTGTTTCTCTCTCCACAGACGCTGCCAGACCTGCTGAGTTTTTCCAGCATTTTCTGTTTTCATTTCAGATTTCCAGCATCTGCAGTATTTAGCTTCTATTTTAGGTTTTGGGATGAATTGGGTTTCTGCTGGCCAGTTGACCACACTGTGGATGGATTTGTGCTGGACGGCAGTTACCCTTTAATGCGAAAAAAAAAAATCACACTTTGGAAAGAAGTAAGGCTGGCGGAAGTTTGCATATCAACCATGACTTGGGCGGTTTGTTGTAGGTGATCAGGGAGGAAGGAGGCAGAGAGAGAGAGACAGAGAGCAAGTACTTCGAACACAATTACAATGTAAACAGTGACTCTTTGCAATCTTCTTTTCTTCCTACGCTAAAAGTACTTTGTTGGCTGCAAAGCACAAAAGGCGCTATAGAAATGCAAGTTCCTGCCTCCTTTCTTTTCATCAGCAGCTCCCTCCACTCCCGCCCCAGCTTTTCCTTCTCCTTTAATGAATGGCATGTCTGAAATGATACAGAACCAGAACAATGGTCCTCAAAGGGCTCCTGTAATAAATAAAGTCTGCCTGTAACTTGCTCTATGTCTGCAGATTGCCATCGTCTTCAGAGTTTAATTAAAATATCTTCTTGGAATTGTAAGGCTTGGCATGTATATGTGAAAGTGGGGAGGGTGGGTGGAGGGGGGGGCGGGGCTGAGTTAGGGGGTTGAGTAATAAAGGTCTCAAGGCCCCTGTAAAACAGCCTTTGAAAACAAACAAAAAAGAGGGCCGGGGAGCTTTTACATGGGCCTGGAGATGTGGAAGAATGTGCAAAATATGATAACAACAGATGAAACGTGGGCTAGGGGGCCAAGAAGGGAGTGCTGTAACTATAGCAACGAGGCTCTTGTTTCAATGGGAAGCTGTATTTGTTTGCTTTGCATTACCATCCAGTAAATGCTGCCTTTTCACATTAACATTATCCTAATGAGTTCCACAAGCTGGGGGAAGTTTGCACATCAACCGTGACTTGGGTGGTTTGTTGTAGGTGATCAGGGAGGAAGGAGGCAGAAGGAGAGAGAGAGAGAGGGAGGGAGGGAGAGAAGGGGAAAGCGAGAGAATAAGGAAAGAGCCACCAGAAGTTAATCTGTGACACATAATACTGCACTGTAGCTAAAATGCACAATCATGTCACTCCTCACTGTAATAAGCTTTGTTGTGTAATCCTGCTTGTTACAAGTACGCAGATAACTAGCAGATGGGGTCATCTAATCACACTGGAAGAGAAAGAATCCTTCTCGTTTTCTGGTTGCAAGGGCTTTAGGAAAGCAACAAGCAGCTCCTGTGTGTTTTCCCACCACAGACGCACCCCCCCCCGCCCTCTCTCTCCCCCCACCCCCCCCGTCATTCCTCGATTGTGTGGCTGATTTAAGATGCTCCTACAAAGCGTATATATGTTGCACACCACAAACCTTGAAGAAACTAAACACAGGCTACTCTCTTAAAGGGGCAGTGCTTACCTCCGAAATAAAAGCCCAAGTTTTTTTCTTTTACCTTGTCCAGGGGAAGGGACAGTTTAAATAAAAAACAAAATAGCTTGCGTTTATATAATGCCTTTCATGGCCTCAGGATGACCCAAAACGCTTGTCATCCAAAACTCTGTTAGTCACGTCCTAACTCGCAACAAGTCCCGACCACCCAACACCCCCAATTTTACAATTCACATCCTTGTTTTCAAACCCGTCCACGGTCTTGACCCTCCCTGTAACCTCCTCCAGACCGACAACCCTCTGGGATCTTTGCGATATCTGGCAGTTCTGGTCTCTTGTACAGCTCTAATTTTAATCGCTTCACCATTGCTCACCATGCCTTCAGCTACCTACGTCTTAAGTTCAGGAATTCCTTTCCGAAACCTCCCAGTCTCGTTTGCTGTGTCTGCAGCAGCCCTTTCAAAGGCCAATCCCAGTTAGCCTCACACCCCTGTTCCTTCCCCATATCCCTGAAATTTTTCTCATTCAAGTAGTTATCCAATTCCCTTTTTAAGGCTCTAATTGATTCTGTGTCCACCGCCCTCTCAGGCTGAGCATTACACAAATCATAACATGCTACATGAAATATGTCGCCTCTGGTTCTTTCACCAATCACCTTCAATCTGTGCCCTCTGGTTATTCATGCTTCAGCTATTGGAAACAGTTTCTGTTTGAACCCTTCACAATCTTAAACGCCTCCATCAAATCTCCCTAGCTTTCTCCGTTCCAAGGAAAACAATCTAGCCTGTCTATCGACATAACTGTAATCCCTGGAAAAATCTAGCAAAAATCATCTGTAATCCTCTCCGAAGCCTAAAGTGCGGTGCCCAGAATTGGACGTGATATTGCAGCTGGGGCTAGCTAGCTTTAAGATTGCGCTGTTTAGCTTGTTATGCCTCTTTGCGTTCCTCCTGCCAAAATGCAATCCCTCATACTTTTCCGCATTAAATTTCATCTGCCATTTTTCATTTCTCCTCTTTTTTGGAGAATTGCCCCTTTGACTGAGTTTTTGGCCACCTATCCTAATGTCTCTTTATGTGGCTCAGTGTCATGTTTTGTTTGATAACATTCCTGTGAAGCACCTTGGGACATTTTACTATTTTAATGAGTGCCAAATAAATCCAAGTTGTTGTTGTTTATAACTAGTGAAGTAAGCAGAATTGCTTGATCACTCACTTGACTGTTGGCTAACTTGACCACATGCCTCATGAGGGTCCTGTGCCACTTTTCAAGAATGTCAATCCCTTTAGGTGATGCCCAACTATTCATTTATCACATCACTCCCCATTGGGGGCAGCTATGGTCATGAACTCTTTTTTTCATTCATGGGATGTGGGCTTCGTTGGCTGGGCCAGCATTTATTGCCCATCCCTACTTGCCCTTGAGAAGGTGGTGGTGAGCTGCCTTCTTGAATCGCTGCAGTCCATGTGGTGTAGGTGCAGAAGTCAGTCATCTCAGCTGTTAGGGAGGGAGATCCAGGATTTTGACCCAGTGACAGTGAAGGAATGGCAATATATTTCCAAGTCAGGATGGTGAGTTGCTTGAAGGGGAACATCGAGGTGGTGGTGTTCCCATCTGTCTGCTGCCCTTGTCCTTCTACATGGTGGTGGTTGTGGGTTTGGAAGATGCTGTCCAAGGAGCCTTGGTGAATTCCTGCAGTGCACCTTGTAGATGGTACACACTGCTGCTACTGTGCGTCGGTGGTGGAGGGAGTGTATGTTTGTGGATGGGGTGCCAATCAAGCAGGTTGCTTTGTCCTGGACAGTGTCAAGCTTCTTGAGTGTTGTGGGAGCTGCACTCATCCAGGCAAGTAGGGAGTATTCCATCACACTCCTGACTTGTGCCTTGTAGATGGTGGACAGGCTTTGGGGAGTCAGGAGGTGAGTTACTCGTCTCAGGATTCCTAGCCTCTGACTTGCTCTTGTAACCACAGTATTTATATGGCTATTTATATGACAATTTCTGGTCAATGGTAACGCCCAGGATGTTGATAGTAGGGGGTTCAGTGATTGTAATGCCATTGAACATCAAGGGGCGATGGTTAGATTCTCTATTGTTGGAGATGGTCATTGCCTGATACTTGTGTGGAACGAATGTTACTTTCCACTTGTCAGCCCAAGCCTGGATATTGTCCAGGTCTTACTGCATTTGGACATGGACTGCTTCAGTATTTGAGGAGTCACAAATGTTGCTGAACATTGTGCAATCATCAGCGAACATCCCCACTTCTGACCTTATGATGGAAGGAAAGTAATTGATGAAGCAGTTAAAGATGGTTGGGCCTAGGACACTACCCTGAGGAACTCCTGCAGTGATGTCCTGGAACTGAGATGACTGACCTCCAACAACTACTATCATCTTCCCTTGTGCTAGGAATGACTCCAACCAGCAGAGAGTTTTCCCCCGATTCCCATTGACTCCAGTTTTGCTCGGGTTCTTTGATGCCACACTCGGTCAAATGCGGCCTTGATGTCAAGGGCAGTCACTCTCACCTCACCCCTGGATTTCAGCTCTTTTGTCCATGTTTGAACCAAGGCTGTAATGAGATCAGGAGCTGAGTGAACCTGGCGGAACCCAAACTGGGCGCAGTGAGCAGGTTATTGCTAAGCAAGTGTTGCTTGGTAGCACTGTTGATGACCCCTTCCATCCCTTTACTGAGAGATTGATGGGGCGGTAATTGGCCCAGTTGGATTTGTTCTGCTCTTTGTGTACAGGACATACCTGGGCAATTTTCCACATAGCCGGGTAGATGCCAGTGTTGTAGCTGTACTGGAGCAGCTTGGCTAGGGACGCAGAAATTTCTGGAGCACAAGTCTTCAGTACTATTGCTGGAATATTATCAGGGCTCATAGTCTTTGCAGTATCCAGTGCCCTCAGCTGTTTCTTGATATTGCATGGAGTGAATTGGATTGGCTGACGACTGGCATCTGTGATGCTGGGCATCTCTGGAGGAGGCTAAGATGGATCATCCACACGGCACTTCTGGCTGAAGGCTGTTGCAAATGCTTCAGCCTTATCTTTTGCGCTGAAATGCTGGGCTCCCCCATCATTAAGGTTGGGGATATTTGTGGAGCCTCATCCACTAGTGAGTTGTTTAACTGCCCACCACCATTTATGACTGGATGTGGCAGGACTGCAGAGCTTAGATATGATCCATTGGTTGTGGGATCACTGTCTATCACTTGCTGTTTATGCTGTTTGGCACGTAAGTAATCCTGTGTTGTAGCTTCACCAGGTTGACACATTTTTAGGTATACCTGGTGCTGCTCCTGGCATGCCCTCCTGCACACTTCATTGAACCAGGGTTGATCCCCCTGGCTTGGTGGTAATGGTAGAGTGGGGGATATTCCGGGCCATAAGGTTACAGATTGTGTTTGAGTACAATTCTGCTGCTGCTGATGGCCCACAGCGCCTTATAGTTGCCCAGTCTTGAGCTGCTAGATCTGTTTGAAATCTATCCCATTTAGCATGTTGGTTGTGCCACACAACACGATGGAGGGTATCTTCAATGTGAAGGGGGACTTGGGGCGGAATTGTCCTAGATTTGCACAAAGTGCAGTAGCTGGTGGGGGGGGAAAACAGTCATTTTACCCGCCGGCTTCAATGGTGGGTTTTCACGCTGTATCACCCCATTCCCACCTGATTAATTATGTAGCCACAGGAAACACACTGTCTCATTGGCAGGCAGCCTCCACTTTGCCCTCCATGCCTTTACCTCGCCGCTTCCTCACACAGGGTGCCGTATTACATGGCCCCAAAAATCGAGAAGAGTGCAGCCCCGATTCAGTGCCATGCCCCCAGGACACCTTCTGGACACCATGGAGGCCCATTGCAATGTCCTCTAACCCCACTCTGACCGCAGGAGGCCCATCAGTCTCACCACTCCAGCTTGGGAGGCGGTGGCAAAGGTGGTCAGTGCCAATGCTGCACACAAGCAGTCAGCCATCCTGTGTAGAAAAGAGATGAATGATCTCATCTGCGTAGTCAGAGTATGGCAACCATCTTATCACTCTAAACTCACACACTCAAGCCCATCACACATTCACTGGCATCTCACTCACTGCCAGCTCAAGGGACATCACCACTCACTCTCTCACACACACCCTCACATCTCCATCTGGCCTCATCTCCTCTGGAGAAAAATAGGTGGGAAGGCAAGTGGTGAAGATGACACAAGGAATCTACAGACGGATATAGACAGGTTAAGTGAGTGGGCAAAAACTTGGCAAATGGAATATAATGTGGGAGAATGTGAGGTTATGCACTTGGCAGGAAGAATAGAGGAGCTGAATATTATTTAAATGGAGAAAGACTGCAGTATGCTGCAGCACAGAGGGATTTGGGGGTCCTCGTGCATGAATCCCAAAAAGCTAACATACAAATTCAGCAGGTAATATGGGAGGCAAATGGAATGTTGGCTTTTAGTTCAAAGGGAATGAAGTATAAAAATAGGGAAGTCTTGCTAAAACTATACAAGGCATTAGTTAGACCACACCTTGAATACTGTGAACAATTTTGGTCCCCTTATCTAGGGAAAGATGTACTGGCATTGGAGGCAGTCCAGAGAAGGTTCACTAACTTGACCCTGGGTATGGAGGGATTTTATTATGAGGAGAGATTGAATAGGTTGGGCCTGTACTCATTGGAGTTTAGAAGAATGAGAGGCGACCTTACTGAAACATATAAGATTCTTAGGCAACTTGACAGGGTAGATGCTGAGAGGTTGCTTTCCCTTGTGGGAGAGTCTAGGACCAGAGACCATAATCTCAGAGTAAGTGTTCACCCATTTAAGGCAGAGAAGAGGAGGAATTTCTTCTCTCAGAGGGTAGTGAATCTGTGGAATTCTTTACCACAGAGGGCTGTGGAGGCTGGGTCGTTAAGTATATTCAAGGTTGAGATAGACAGATTCATTAAGGGAATCAAGGGTTATGGGGAAAAGGCAGGAAAGTGGAGCTAAGGATTATCAGATCAGCCATGAACTCATTGAATGGCAGAGCAGACTCGATGGGCCGAATCTGCTTCTACGTCTTATGGTCTCATGGGCTACCTCTTCAGCCCTCACTGTCTTGAGGCCATTTGCACAGATCAACACGTGTCCCCACACACACCCTCGGATAACGCCCACTTCTCCAGTACAGCCCTTGCCCTGCAGTACCTGCCCTTGCCTGAGGCCACTTTTCCCCCTTCCCCAAGCAAGACTGCTGTACTGCTGTTAAAAAGCCACCCCTCCCCCCTCCTTCCGGCTGGTCTGTTAGGTAGAGATTTGCCCATGAGCTCCCTTAAAAGTGATGTGGTGCTGTCTGCGAAGCCTGGCACCTGATGACTGCGAGTGCTGCCCGAAGCAAGGTCGGCAAAGGAACCTCGAAGTCCCGGGCGAGGTGCAGTTCGGCAGGTTCCCTTCGCCAGGTACAGTTGTGAAACACGTTGGCGTGATGCCCGGACGATCCAGCGAGGGATCTCCGCAAGTATTGTGTGGTAGTCACGTGTACCGACACTGTCATGAATGGGGAATTGTGAGGGAGGTGGTGTGGGTGGGTTCACAATGAACCAGCTTGTTATTCCAAGATGTCTTGCATTGGAATAGCTGTGTTCAGAATGTTCCAGCCACGCTATTGTGCTACTTTCATAATTGAATTGTTTTTGAACAGCTTTCATGACTGGTTGTAGTGCATCATGGCATGTCTTGCTCATCTGGGTCAATTAAGTCTACAATTATGTGATTAATTCCTTTTGCAAGGATAAGTGCTGGGGCCAGTAAATTCTTGCTTCAAGAGGAATGAGTTTGGGCAGCCTCAAAGCAGCTCTTGGGAGCAAAGTTGCCAACACTTCCAATTTACGCACGAGTTCCGGGATCTGCAGGAGCATTTTAATGAAAAGTGAACGTGTAACAAGCGCTACTTAAATTTCCCACACATGGAGTGTGTGTCTTAACGTTGGTGTCACGGGGGGAATTAAGCATCTTTAATTTTCCCCCATGGATTTGACCAGTTTCTAATCGATTCTCTGATTTGTTTCCTTCCCTTCTCCTACGCTCATGGTCTTCCTTTCCACCTCCATCTCAGTTCTCATTGCAGGCAGCCAAGTGCGGTTTGAAACAATAACTTATTTTCCACTGAGGTAGTGTAACTGAGTTGGTGAGCCTATAATTTTCCAATAAGCAGCCTGTTACAAAATAGGCATTTTCTCAGTAAATCAAAATATCAAATCCAATTCCTCCCAAATGCCCTGATTGTTGGAGCTACAAAATACAACTTTCTGAGCACAGTTAACATGAATTATAATCCATTTCCAATGGAGAAATCAAGCCAGGGCCCGCACCCAAAATCATCGAATAAATTGACTCTTCCATCTGGGGGGAAGGTGGGGCTTTAATCCTGAGAATCAAAAACTTCATATTTAACAAAAATACAAAACCGACTGCATATAACTCTCTTTGCCTGTTGTTTCATGGTGCATGGGGGAGGGGCAGCAATCATGGCTGGAATGGTTGGAGTGGGGGAGGGGGAAGCATCGAGAGGGTAGGGGGTGGTGGAGCAATGGATTGAGGCCGTGATCTGCAATTTAAGGAGTGACATATATGCCCTAGAGGGAGTGCAACAAAGGTTTGCTGTGGTGAAGGGATCGTCCTTTGAGGAGAGATTGAGTACCCCAGGCCCATATTTCCTAAAGTTTAGAAGAATGACAGGAGATCAAACTGGGGAAATCTAGAACATGGGATCATAATCTCGGAATACGGGACCTGTCATTTAGGAGAAATTTCTTCATTCAAAGGATTGTAAATTTTTGGAATTCTCTACCCCAGGAATCTGTAGCTGTCGAGCATCTGCAAGACAGAGTTGATAGATTTCTGGGCAATAAAGGAATCAAAGGATAAGGGGATAGGTGGGGAAAGTTGAGTTGAGTTA